>NW_028270141.1:82695673-83314537 GCF_037043375.1 Chiloscyllium plagiosum | reverse complement strand
CTGTTATGGGAAATATGCTGTGAAACTTAATAATATTTTCAAGGATGTTGCCAGGGTTGGACAGTTTTAGCTACAGGGAGAGGTTGAATAGGTTGGGGCTACTTTCTCTGGAGTGTCGGAGGTTGAGGAGTGATCTTATAGAATTTTATAAAATAATAAGAGGCATGGATAGTGTGAATAGTCAAGGTCTTTTCCCCAAGTTAGAGGAGTCCAAAACTAGAGGGCATAGGTTTAAGGTGACAGCGGAAAGATATAAAAGGGATCTAAGGGCCAACCCAGAGGGTGGTGCGTGAATCGAATGCACTGCCAGAGGAGGTGGTGGACACTTAAATTATAACATTTAAAAGGCACCTGGATGGGTATATGAATAGGAAAGGTTTAGAGGGACATGGGCCAAATGCTGGCAAAACGGGATTGGATTACAATTTGATAGCTGATCGGTATGGATGAGTTGGACCAATTTATACACCCCAGTCCAACACCGGCATCACCAAATTGGATCAAAGGGTCTGTTTTTGTGAAGTACATTTCTATGACTATTAACTTCACTCTGAAACAATAAAGCATGTAAGGAAGAAACATATAAGCAAGATTTTAAAACTGACAAGATATTCATTAATGTCCTTCAAATCAAATTCCCACAGGCCTAGTGATTTTGGTCTGTTTAGCCTGATTCAGCTGCTGTTTCCAATATACACATCACATAGTCAAAACAAAGATGACTTCAAAGAAATATTGCCAAAATTTAAAGGTGACAGATCTAATTTCTGATTTTGCTTTAGAAATTTTGCCAGCATCATGGTAGTTTGTTACTTTCAAGTTGGTTCACAATCCCATCACCAACATTCCAAAATATGTTCTGCTTCTTTTAAGATTTATTATCTCGCTATTTTCTCTATTTTGATTTAACCAACATGTAAGTCATGGTAACCACCAATTTGACTGCATTTTGCTCCTTCCTCAAGCATCACTGGAGCAGTTGTGCCACTATAGGCAGATAGTATTGCATCACTTACTAATATCAATATCCACCAAAGGAGAACTGTTTAAATGTCTTTCAAAAACACCACATCCAACAGTAATCCCACAAAGTTATGCAGAATTTATTTTGTGTCTAGTCTAGTCCAGCTTAAACACAGAATCTTTATTCTGGTTGGCAAGATATAATTAATGAGATGCGATAGGGTTCAGTCCTTGGGCCCCAACTATTTGCAATATTTATTAATAACTTGGACACAGGGATAGAAGGTTCTATAGCCAAATTTGCAGATGACACTAAAATAGGTGGGAAAGTAAGCTGCAATGAAGAAGAAAGAAATTTAAAAATGGAAATGGATAGATTAGGGGAATGGGCCAAAATTTGACTGTTGAAATTTAATGTGGATAAGTGTGAAACTATCCATTCTGGTTGGAGGAGTAGAGAGGCAACGTATTATCTTAGTGGGGAGAAACTTCAGAATGCTTCAGTACAGAGAGATCTTGAGTCTTCTTTCATAAACTGCAAAACCAATATTCAGATACAGAAGTAATTAGGAAGACAAATGGAATTTTGATATTTACTGCTGAAGGAATAGAGCATAAATGTAGAAAGGTGTTGCTGCAACTCTACAAGGCATTTGTGAGACCACATCTAGAGTATTATGTACAATTTTGGTCTCCTTACTTGACGAGGAATGTAGTTGCAATGGAGGCAGTTCAAAGGAGGTTTACTAGATTGACTCCAGAGACAAGGGGTTTGTCACATGAAGAGAGATTGAGGCAGTTTGGGCCTATACTCTAGAGTTAGAAGGATGAGAAGAAATCTAGTTAAGGTATATAACATGCTAAAGGGATTGATACAGGCTGCACAGAAAGGATGTCTCCTAATGTAAGGCAATCCAGAACGAGAGGTCATAGTTAAGGAATAGTAGATTTAACACAGAGAGAAGGAGAAATTACTTCTCTCAAAGGATTGTGAATTTAGAGAATTCACTACCCCAGATTCTGGTGGATGCTGGGATATTAAATAAATTGAAGGAGGAGGTAGATAGATAGTTAAGTAATAATGGGTTGAATGATTGTGTAGAGTGAGCAGAAAAGCAGAGTTGAGGCTGAGATGAGATTAGTCATGATGATATTTAATGGCAGAGCAGTCTGGAAGGGATGAATTGCCTACTCCTGCTCTTAATTCTTAAATGTAAACATTTTATACACCTTAATTGATTATCCTGCTGAGCATCTTCCGACTTTCTCTTTATTAATTTTGTTCACCAGGACCTGTTCATCCTAAACATTTGCCACCCACTGAAATATCATTGCAACTGATCTGCCCGATCATCTTATCCCAATTTTCTCAATCCCATATATTCACAGAGTTGTTTCTGACATGTCTTCATTTTTCTTCAACTGAGAATTCTCTCTTTTATTGTTAACAGGACCCTCAGACATGTCTGCGCCATTTCTCACACTTCTGCTCTAACTTTTTCCCCTTCCTCCCAGATCAATAATAGGATTCCCCTTCATCCTCAATTGCCACCATATCAGCTGTTGCTTTCAAAGTACGTGTACACAATCCTGTATCCAAAATCCTTGGAGCCAATTGTTTTTCAGAATTCGGAATTTTTCGGATTTCGGAATAAATGACATTTTCACTGTGAAATTAAAGAAAAACCTAACAGCTGACGCAGTGT
The DNA here is from genome assembly GCF_037043375.1 of Chiloscyllium plagiosum. Classification (NCBI taxonomy): domain Eukaryota; kingdom Metazoa; phylum Chordata; class Chondrichthyes; order Orectolobiformes; family Hemiscylliidae; genus Chiloscyllium; species Chiloscyllium plagiosum. The sequence goes on along the minus strand of NW_028270141.1, from coordinate 83,311,868 downwards.
GAATAGTACAAGCCCTGAGACACAATTGACACCTGCTAGTGATGGGCCACACCACCACGTCACATCTGAGTGACGAGCTTCAAGTGGGTGTGGTGTTGGGTCACCTGTTCACACATCAAAATGATGCTCCACATTCCACAAAAAGAGTTTCGGATTTCAGAGCTTTTTGGATTTCACAATTTTGGATAAAGGATTGTGTACCTGTCATATTTTGTCATATCTGCCACCTCCAGCAGGATGCCATCACCTAACATACTTTTCTTGCCCTCCACTGTTAGCATTCTTCAGTGACCATAATCTCTGCAACACTCTGGTCCACTCCTCCATCGCTTCCAACGCCTCTTCACCCCAACATGGTACCTTTCCATGCCATCCTAGAAGATGTGTCCTTACACCTCCTGCCCCCACAAAGCCACAAACACACCTTATGGGTGAAACAGAAATGTACTTGGACTTCTTTCAACCTAATCTACCGTATTTCTGTTGAAAATATGGTCTTCTCTGTATTGGCGAAATCAAATGCAGACAAGATGACCACTTTGTCGAACACCGACGCTCAGTCTGAAAGAGTGATTTTCCAGTCACTTTCATTTCAGTGCAGCATCTTGCTTTCATGTGAATACTTCTGACCTATGTCTTTTGCAGAGTTCCAGCATAGCTCAACTTCAGTTGGAGGTTCAGCACTTCATTCACCATTCGGCACTTTACAGCCTTCAGGATTCAACATTGAGTTCAAAACGTTCAAAGCACAACTTGACTTCTATTTCAGTTACATCCCCAGCCACCCCAGCGTCTTGTTTTCATGGGTTATTTTTTGCTGTTAATACCTACTCTCATTTATGTCCCACCTCTAACACCAAATGTCCTCAACATCCTGAATGTTATTCCACTAGCTCCTCCTCTCGTCCAGTTTCAGCAGCATATAAATTACTATTTTTCCAGCCTTCATCATTTCTGAAGAAGATTCATAATGAACTTGAAACATGAAGCCTGTTTCTGCCTCCACAGATGCAACCAGACCTGCTGAGCTTCTGTTTTTCCACTTAATCCCACACCTGTTCATTACAGTTTTCAGGGCTCTTTTGGAATCAGTCCACTACATTCGTATTTGCCTCACTTGTATATCAAAGTGAGAGCCAGTGACAAATCAACTCTTGAGTTTCTTCAGTCCTGAAGAACAGTCACTGGACCCAAAACATTAACTCTGATTTCTTTCCAGTGATGCTGCCAGACCTGCTGAGTTTTTTGAGCAATTTCTGTTTTTGTTTCTGAGTCTCCATTATCTAGAAAGTTGCTGCACTCAGAATAAATAAAATTGATTTCTATGAGGAAGGTAAGAAACCATTTTGAAAGCATTTTATGTTATCTTCTTTCCTAGACACACCTACAGTTGTTTCTGATATCTCTCCATAAGACCACAGATTTAGTTCACAGTCTATCTGACTTAGTGACAGTACTCCACTACTCTTAATCCTTACAACCTTATTCATCATGCACTGCTCTGTGATTTTAAACTCAACCAATAATAAAATGCCTGTCAGCTTCATCAAATACGCTGCAAAAAAATTATCCACCTCGAGGATTTATTGTTTTTGAGCCGTTTTAGCATGACTTATTCATATTAAGATTGTTCATTTTTTTCAGGTTTTGAATGCAGACAATATTTTCTGCTTTCTGAATTATACCATTCTTGTTTCCTCTATCATTTGTAAAACTGGTTACCTGTTCATTTCACAGTGTGAATATAATAGACTAGGAAAATACATCAGACTAATTGATTAACTGATAGAATTTTTTGAACAAACCAAACACTCACTGCTACCTTTCTTTGCAAACAGGAATAAGCCCATCAATTGCTACCATTCTAAATTATTGAATTAGAAATGAGGAATTTTCAAAGCAGGAAACAAGTCATTAGATTCATAAATTTAATCAGACCAATTCTAATGAAACTGGCATCTGCTGTCATGTTTTCATAGTGCTTTAAATTTCTACATTATTCATATCATCTCCTCCATTTAATAGAGTTAAATCAATTTCATAAAATAATGCTTGTCCCAGATAAAGGCCATGGTGGCTTAGTGGTTAGCACTGCTGCCTCACAGCGCTAGGGACTTAGGTTTGATTCCAGCCTCGGGTGACTGTCTGTGTGGAGTTTGCACATTCTCCCCATGTCTGTATGGGTTTCCTCCGGGTGCTCCGGTTTCCTCCCACATTCCAAAGATGTGCAGGTTAAGTGAACTGGCAATGCAAAATTGCCCAGAGTGTTCAGGGATGTGTAGGTTAGGTGCATTTGTCAGGGGTAAAATGCAGGGGAATGGGTCTGGATGGGATACTCTTCGGAGGGTTGGTGTGGACTTGCTGGGCTGAAGGGCCTGTTTCCACACTGTAGGGATTATATGATTCAATATTATCTGAAGCAATCTGTGGTCATTGCCAATTCAGTCATTTTACACTTTTCATCAGCAATTACTGGATGGCAAATGGATGGAGGCGAGGGTTAGTGATAGAGTCCAGAGGTCCAACTGAATGCTCTGAGACATTAATTCAAATTCCAACCTGATATTTGGTGGAATCTAAATTTAATTGATAAATCCAGTTAACGAAAAAATGTCTGAAATTGATTGCTAGTTTCATTAATGATGACGAAAAAGACAATCTTTGATTGCTATTAAAAACCCATCTGATTCATGAATTGAGTTGGGTAAGGAAATCTGTAATTTCCTTACCCAACTGATCTGTCTACCTGTAATTCCAGGCCCATGGCAATGCAGGTGACCCCTATGTTTTCTCAAAGGGAAATTTGGAATGGATAACAAATGCTGGCCCTTTCAGCAGCACCCATGTCCCATGAATGAGTGAAGTAGAGGAGCTGAGCTGTGCTCCATCAATTGGAAAAAAAGCTTACCTTTTAACAAACTCAACACAAAAGAGAAATTAAACATGAGATATTCCTCATCTGAATAAGATCCACATTGAACAGCAAACGTACAAATTAAGTCAGGGAAGAGATTGCTGCATGTGTTCATTCAACAGTGAGATAATAGTTTCTGCTGCAGTCGTCCATCTCCAAATCATTGGAAACCACTTAGAATTAAGTGGAATTTTGCTCTTTCTCTTTCACAGTCCATCCCTTGGGGTTTGTCCTTTTATTCCCACATTTACTGAACAGATTGAAATTGTTCGTGAAAAAGAAAATGAAAAGCATGCCCAAAATAAGGTATTACATTCCAGAGCATACATGTTTATCTAATCACACTCACAATGGCAGTGCAATACATCTGACATCAATGCTACTACATTAGACAGTAGAAAGCAGCAGCAGCTTCTGCTATTGATCATTATCAATCGCTCCTGCTGAAAAGTCTGTGAAAAAGTAAACAACGATTAGATCAGTTTTGACATTTATGGACGCCACAATAAATAACAGGTAAATTACTCAATATCTAAACTCACCATGAAAGAGTAACCACTCTTCATGAGATATAGAGGATTAGCACAAATATCAAGTCAACCTTTAAAAATAAATTAATGACTGAAATGATAATTTAAAAAAGATTGTGATCACTTCCACATTTTCAGTTGACACTAATATATATCACAGAGTGGAAATGAACTTGACAATCAGAAACAAAAGAATTTTTGCAAACTAGCACTGGGAACTTTCCATTTTTTGGATCATATCCCAAAATTGGGAAAGTTTCCTGGAGGAAATCCCATGCTCGACTGAGATAAGAATGCCCACCGGATTTTCTGGCAATAAGATTTTTAAAATTCATTCATGGATTTCGCTTCTAAGCCAGCATTTATTGCTTAGCCCTACTCGGTCAGTGGGCTGATAAGAGTCAACCTCAATTCTGTGGGTGTTGAGTCACATATAGGCCAGAGCAGGTAAGAAGTTCCTTCCCTAAAGGACACTGGTGACCCAGATGGGTCTTTATGAAAATTGACACTGGTTATATTGTTATCGTAAGACTAGATTTTCACTTCCAGACTTTTCTTTATTGATTTCCAATTTCAGTATCTGAAACCACAGCCACAGAATATTAGCCTGAGGTTCTGGCTTGCTAGTCCAGTGACATTACTACTACGACACTGAGTGGCTGCCAGGGTAGGAAGTCCAGCCCACCTGAAGCTGCCAGTCAACCAGAGGATAGTAGCTCCAGAACTGGGTAGCGACATGGTGGAGGCTGAGTCTGCTGCCAGGAAACGTGCCCCAAACCCCTCTGCAAGGATTTCCAGGATTTCCAGGATTTGGGGGAGATAATTGCTGGTAAAGATAACAGTTGTTTAGGTGTTTGGGGAAATCTCATTGATAAGGGGAGAGGATCAGAAGTGAGGACATGCACATGGCTCTCAGTGTCTAGTCCAGTCTCTTGGTCTTGCACAAATTAGTGCAGATGAAGGGACCCCCATATTGCACACCATTATTCCACCTCATCCCCATCGTGCCTCCAAAAACTGGTTTACCAGTCAAATAGGCCATGCCCTTCTTGTCCTTCTTGCAGCCCAGTTGGAACGAGATCTTGAACTGTCCATCAATTGACTGTTTAAGAGCTTCAATTAGCAACGGGCCAGGAAGTTCCTGTAGTGACAGGAAGGTGGCAGGTTTTTCCATGATAACTAATTATTTTAACCTGCATCTATCCTGCTGTTTTTCAGAAGAGAGTTCCACTCTGTGTTACAGATGTAAGACAGCATGATTCAGTATGAGGTAATTAGTAGAAGAGAAAATAGAAAATATGTATTAAATTGAATTCCATCAAGTGTTCTGATCAGAAAAGAAATTGGGTCTGTAATGGCGAGGAACACAAAATCATCAACAAATTACTTCATAGGAGCACAGAGGTGAATTTTATAAGACACTTGTTACACCTCAGCTGAAGTATTTTGTACCATTCTGGGTGCCACCATAGGAAGGCTGGGAATGTATTGGAGAAAATGCAGAAGAGATTTATAAGAAGGGTTCCAGGAAAAGAAATTTTGGTTATAAGGACAGATTGGAGAGGTCATAGAAATGTATAGCACAGAAACAGATCCCTCAGTCTAACTCGTCCATGCTGACCAGATATCCCACCCCAATCTTGCCCCACCTACCAATACCTGGCCCATATCCCTCCAAACCTTTCCTACTCATATACCCAGCCAGATGCCTTTTAAATATTGCAATTGTACTAGATCAAAATTATTCTTTTTGGAAAGAAGAAGGCTAAGAGGAGATCTGATAACCTTTGGGGTGGAATGGTGGCCCAGTGGTTAGCACTGCTGCCTCTCAGCACTGGGGACTCTGGTTTGATCCCAGCCTCAGGCAACTGTCTGTGTGGAGTTTGCATATTCTCCCTGCGTCTGCATGGGTTTTCTCCCACAACCCAAAGATGTACAGGTGAGGTGGATTGCTAAATTGCCTGTACTGTTTGGGGATGCCTAGGTTAGGTGCATTAGTCAGGGGTAAGTATAGGGTAGAGGAATGGATGGGTGGGTTACTCTTCAGAGAGTCAGTGTGGACTTGTTGGGCTGAAGGGCCTGTTTCCATACTGCAGGAGTACTACGATTCTATTCTATTTTCAAAATCGTGAGGGGACTGGAGAGAGTAAATTGGAAGAATCTGTTCACACTCATAATAAATTCAAGAATAAGACAGAACAGGTTGAAAATATTGTACAAAAGAAATGAATGTGATGTTAAAAAAATGTCTTCATGAGATGAGCGGTTCAGGTCTGGAATGGTCTGCCTGGAAGTACAATGGAGGCAGATTCAATTGAGGCATTGGATGATTATTTTAAAAATAAAGAACGTGCACTTGTGAAAAGCAGGAGAATGGTGCTGGGTAATTATATTCTTTTGGAGAGGTTGTAAGGACATGATGGACTGAATGGCCTGTTTAGCATTGTAACACTTCTGTGATTCTGTAAGAGAAAGGAAATCATGCTGTTGGGATTTGGCATGTCTAATTTTGTTGTTGCAAAATCCTGAAGGACTCGTTCTCCTTCTGCCCTGCTGTGTATCTGTGATTCTTTGTTCCTTTGCTTAGCGTGTTGTTCTCTATTCCTGCGTCCTTGAACTCTGGGTTTTGTTTGCTGATTTGTAAAAATGGAATTAACAGTCTCTTGCTGAACTGGATTGTTACAGAACAAATCACTCCACGAACCTTGGTAACCCCAATACAAATTCTTTAGATTTCCTGTGTGGATAGCAACATCCAGGGTCATTTCTTTTGGGATAAAAGAGAAAGAAAAAGCAAGTCATAATGGTTTTGGAGTGAATTGCACGTTATTAGCAGATGTATGATGATCCACGTATAAACAGACTACAATAGTCAGAAGTTCATTCTCCGAAATTCCAGAAACGAGGAAGAATATAGATTATTGAACTGTATGCACATTTTGCAGTTAATCCCATTGTTTTACAGGTTAGCTACTCCAATTATAAAACTTGTTTCTAAGTGGAGTCTGTCAGGTTTTATCTGTCATATTGTTTGCTGACACTGTGACAATTATTATCATGAAACAGATTTGCCAGAAGTTCATGATTAATAGCTGAAAGTTCTCTGTAAGTGTTCACAACAGAAAGTGGGCATAGAGTTCTTGACAACAGAGTACAGTAGTAGCATCATTCATTAGAATTGCAATAGCTTTCAGTGCTCATGTCCATCCCTCAACTAGTAGTTATTACTTTTTTTGTAGCTCTATTTTCCAACAATCATCATTGCACAGGCAAACAAACAACAGGGCAAAGCCAAGTTCCTCGATTCTATTAGGGCCAGGGAGGCTACAGTCGTGTTTCTCACCTTTGAAGTTTATAATCTGAATGGAAGCATTTTATCTGTATGACAATGAGTGATAACGTTTAAATTCCCTAAGACTTCTGGTACTTAGGACAGAATGTTTCTATTTTTTTGGCAAAATGGTTTTCCAGTCAGAGTCACGGCCCACCAGGACACCGTGGTCCATGAAAACATTTGCATGAAAATTTCTGCACTCCACCTCATTAATTGTGAAACTGGTCTTGCTGCTGCACATCCCGTGGAATCGTGTGGTAGGTTAAATGGGAGCACTCACTGTTGCAGGGACTTTACGATATTCAACCATTGGTGATATGTTTAAATCCCAGTTATACAGCACTTTGGATGCTGCAGGCCATGAACTACCCGTCCCACTGTGATCCTCCACCTTTATTTCCAGGGAAATGGCCGAGAAAGGCAAGTTAGCTCTTGGGTTCGCCGACAAGGAACCTGGAGATGCTGGTGGAAAAGGGGACAGTGCTTTCCCTTGTAGGCAAGCAAAGGAGACCGTGCCACCAGACACAGCCAGCTGAGATAATGGACCAGGTCAGAGCAGTGTGCCAGATCAAATGGAATGCACAGCCAAGCTGGAAGATGGTTAATGGTCTTCTGCACTCCATCAGGGTAAATGCCAGCATCTTCTCTTGGCTTAAACTTACAGGGCCACTACTCATAAGTCAGACCTCAGCTGGAATGCTATGAACAGTTTGGGCCTTTCAGCAAAGGAAAGATTGGAGAGGATCCAAAGAAGGTTCACTTGGATGACACCGGGTAATGATTATTTTATGATTAGATTAGATTAGATTACAGATTAGATTAGATTACATTACAGTGTGGAAACAGGCCCTTCGGCCCAACAAGTCCACACCGACCCGCCGAAGCGCAAGCCACCCATGCCCCTTACCTACACTACAGGCAATTTAGCATGGCCAATTCACCTGACCTGCACATCTTTGGACTGTGGGAGAAAACCGGAGCACCCGGAGGAAACCCACGCAGACACGGGGAGAACGTGCAAACTCCACACAGTCGTCTGAGGCAGGAATTGAACCCGGGTCTCAGGCGCTGTGAGGCAGCAGTGCTAACCACTGTGCCAACGTGCCGCCCACTAAGGAGGTTGAGCAGGAGAGGTTATGAGGAGAGGTTGAGCAGATTGGACGTGTACCCATTGGAATTGAGACGAATGAAAAGATATTTCAGAGAAACAAACAGGTTTCTTAGCAGACTAGTGAGGGTAGATGTGGAAACAGATGAGGAGGAATTTCTTCTCTCAGAGAGTTATGTGTCAATGGCATTCTTTACTGCAGAGGCCTGTTCAGACTGGGCAGTAAGTATATTCAAGGCTGAATTAGACATATGTTTAAACAATTGGGAATTGAGGGTAATCAGGATTAGGCGGGAAACTGGAGCTGAAGATTTTCAGAAGAGCCATGATGTCATTGAATGGTGGAGTAGGCCCAATGGACTGAATGGCCTACTCCTGTTCCTTTTTCTTAAGGTCTTATTATGATCAGTCCAACTCTGCCACTGCACATCCTCTCACCAAAGTTGTTGGACAACCAATCTCACTGCAAATAACATGTTCAATTCATTGGCCCTCACTCATCACATCCTCACAAAATACTTAACTGTCACGCCTTCTAAACTTCCTACACACTCACTGAGGCCACCTCAACACCTCTCCTGATCCTGTACCACTGATAATTGCTCTTGCATTCACTGTAATCATACTCAGTTCCCACCTTCCAGGTGAAGCAGTACTTCACTCAATGTAGGCAACTGCATTCGCTATTCACAATGTGGTTAGTCTCTTCTAACCTGGAAGTTAGATAAAGGCTTTGACAAACCAACAACGAACATCTGTTTTTGTTGGAAGTTGGGACTCTCCGTTAGGGAAGGCAGGTAGAATTGCAAGCTGCATTGAAATGAGGCAAGCTGAGTAGTTAATGCAATGAAAATTCATGAAAATAAGATAGTTTCAACTGAGCAGAGTGGTTCTGAACTTACTGTTTAAATCTTCAAGGAAAATCTGAATTTTCTGTCCCAGTGTCAAGATTCTGATTTTTTTCAGTCTCACCATGTTTTTCCACATTTCTTGCCATTGCCCAATAGACGAAGTGAAGTATCTGCCCCAATGAAGGATTGAAACGTTACATTTTATAATTTATTATACTTGTAATTTTTTTTAACAAAGATGCAAATTTGGTAGGAGCCTCTTCATGCTTGTTCATTTGATGTGCAAATTGAGAACATTGTTCGATACTATTTTGAAAGGAAAACAATCTGCATTCATATACCATGTCTCAGCACACACTGAAAGCAATGAATGACATTGAAATAGAGTTACTGTTAGTATGTGCTGGGAAGACCCTTCCGTAACAGAACTTAGAATTACTGTCACATTCTCAGACAGCGCATTCCAGATTTAAACTCATCATTGCATGGAAGAGTTTCATTTCTTTGTTTTCTTAATAATGTTAAATCTATGCCGTATGATTAGTTTGTGAGTGAAAACATTTTCTCCTTGTTTGTTCTACCCAGACCTCTCATGATGTTAAGAATTTCAATTAGATCTTCTCTCCACCTTTTTTGAGAGATCAGATCCAACTCCTCCAATTTATTTTGAGAATTTAAATTCCTCATTCATGGATTCTCTCTCGTACACACTTCATGCTAGGTCTCCCAATATCTTCATATTCTTCCCAGCACAGATCCTAAAAATGAATGCAATATTCCAACTGAGGTCAAGCTAATGTCTTTACAAGTTTGACATGACTTCTTTGCCCCTACTCTATGCCTCTATCAATCAAGCCCAATGCACTGTATCCTTAATTGTTTTTTCCATGAGTCCTGCCACCTTTAATGACTTCTGCACATATACACCCAAGTCCTGCTGCTCCTTTAAAATTGTACCCTTTAGTTTATATAGTCTTTCCATCTTCTTCCTATCAAAATGCATCACCTCATACTTCTCCACACTGAGCTTAATCTGTCAGTTAGCCATCCGCTCCACCAATCTATGTCCTTTTTAATTTCTACACTATTATATCTATAATTACAATGTTTCCAAGTTTCACATCATCTGCAAATTTTAAATTATGCCCCATTCACCTAGGTGTAGACCATTAATATATATTAGGAAAAGCAAGGTCCCAGCATTAGTCCCAAGGAAACCTTATTATAAACCTCCCCCAGCTTGATAAATACTCATTAACCATTACTTTCTCTCTTTCCTGTCAGTCAGTCAAGAGCTTCAACATTGCTCACAAGTCTGTTGTGTGGCATTATATCAAATGTCTGGATCAAATCCGGAAGTCCGTGCTTTGCCCTGATCAAACTTCTCTGTTACCTCATCAAAAAACTCCAGCAAGTTAGTAAAACATGATTTTCCCTTAAGAAATTCATGCCTTCTCTCCTTAATTAACCATAATTGTCCATGTGATTATGAATTTTGCCGTAATTTTTGCTTTTAATAATACCATAACACTGAATTAAACAGACTGGAGTTGCTTGACTTATCTTTACACCCCTTTTTGAACAACAGCATAATTCTCCAGTCCTCTGACACCACTCCTGAGTTTAAGCAAGACTGAAAAATTGTTGCAAGTGCCTTTCCAATTTCCAATCTCACATCCTTCGTATCCTACATTCATCTTATCTAGTTCTGGTGTCTTGTTAATTTTTAAGTACCAACTGTTTATACAATGCCGTTTCCTCGAAATTTTAAACCTTTCTAGTGACTGGATGTCCTTTTCTTTCATTATGGCCTGGTTGCAATTTTCTCCTTGATAAAGTCAGATGCAATATATTTCTTTAATACTTTGGCCATGTCCTCTGCCTATATATGTAAATCCCTTTTTGATCTCTAATCTCTCCATTCCTCTTTTCACTGCAGTTTTACTATTTAAAAGCCTATAAAAGACTTTAAAATTCCCTTTTATGTTAGTTCCAGTCTCTTTTCATTTTCCCTATTTGCCCCGCTTATTTGTTTACTCACTACCCCTCTGAAGTTTCTATATTCAGCTGGGTTCTCAATTGCATTTTCCACTGACATCTGTTATACAAGTCACTTATTTTTATCAGAATTTCTACCTCTTTTCTCATCCAAGGAGCTTTCCATTTGTTCCTCTACCTTTCCCTTTTTGAGGAAATACACCTTGAATGTGCCCAAATCATCTCATCGTTGATGGCAGCTATTATTGTCCTTGCCAACCTTCAGCTCCATTTTATTTAATCAAGATCTATTCTTAGCCCACTGAAGTTGTCTACCAGTTAATTAAATATGCAGTGGATTGTTCATTATCCTTTTTCATAGTTACCTTAAACCTTAAAAAAACCAGTGATCGTTATCCTCTAGATGTTCTCCAATTAACACATGAACAACTTATACCTCCTCATTCCCAAGATCCAGACCTGGCAAAGCTTCCATTTTCAATAAACTGGAGACATACTGCAGTAGAAAATTATCCTGAACAGAATCTAATATCTCTTGCTTCTCTCTGTCCTGTACATGACTACTATCCCAGTGTATATTTGGGTAATTAAAATCTCTCCTTTTAATTTTATATAATTTTTGCATCACTCTATAATTTCCTTGAAAATATGTTCCCCTAATCTCTTGCCACTGGTGGTCTATAGAATACACCTCTTTCTCAAAGCCTTAACCAGTAGTAACATGCAACTGACGTTGAGCTGCCTCCAAGTGCAGAGTTTCTAGCAAAGGGAACCCTTGTGATATGATGAAAATACAGAAATTGTGCAGTTGTTCATATTCATTGGAATGTCATCCAGATGAGTGAAGGTCAGTGCTGCCAATGAATGAGAATGCCCCAAGGAACTATGACAAAACTGTACCAACTGCAGCAGCATTCCAGGTGCAGGATGCTAAAGTGTGTACAGAGGCACCAATCAGAACACCATGGCATGATGCCCAGCATACGTACAATGCATCAGCTTTTTCCACAAGGGTCAACAAGGGCCATATAATGTCTGCTCAAGCTGAAATTCCCATGTTTGCTGAGGACTGGGGTTTCAATGCAGGATGGTACAGTCAGAGTGTGTTGCATGGTACTAGCATGGTGTACTGTGAACAAATGGTGGATGCAATTAAAGTACAGGTTGTTCTGCTATAACACGCGTTTCGATAATGCAAATTCATGATAACGTGATTGATGAATTTTGGACACTGTTCCTAAAGCGTGAACTTTTAAAGTGTGTATTGGTTATAGCGCTATTCCAACCCCATTATTTTAAATGGTGCTGCTATTATTGCAATTTTCTTCAAACACGGGATTGCATGAGAATGGAACTACCATCTTGTAGCAGAACTGAAAGTATGTAATTCACAATGAGAATCTGTGAGAGCCACAGCATTGTACCATGTAGGAAAATAAAAGCATTCATCACGAGAAATGTCACCTTCACTATCCTGCAGAGCAGCATTGCCAGCAACAACAACCCATACAGGACTTCTTTGTCAACTGCTTTCAATAGAACTGAGTTGTGTGTACTCATCATTCATTGACTGTAAATGTATTGATGTTGGACAGGCAAACATTCCTTGTTTAATCCCAACTGCAGTTGCAGTTTATTGGTTTGTTCTTTCTCTGCTATTTCTCTTATTTAATCAAAGTTATGTTTATAAACTAATAGAAGCTTTCACAACATCCGATACTCTCAATTCATTAATGACAAAGTTTCTTGCTTTCAGAAGGTTTTCCTTTTCAGTATATATTGGTGCATTCCTGGGATTCACACTTGGAACGGAGGGAGCCTGTTTTAAAATGGCCTTGGCATTTCAGGTGTGTGACCCTGGGATTATTTCAGTCTAAATGGCCCAGACACACTGCCAATGCCCTGCCAAGATGCAAGCTCATTCACTGAGGCTTGAACCTTCACAGGGTAGAGGGTCGCAAGCAGGGGAGTGTTGGAGGGGCTGGTTATTGCTGAAGTGTCTTAAGAGGAGTTTTTTGGGAATGCCTGTACATGGTTTCTCCTTGGGCTAGATGCCTTCTGGCCTTACTCTGTCTTCTTATGACGAAAGGGGAACCTGATGTGAGGTCAAGTTCTCTTCTCCCCACTGTTGCCTTGCGATTGTTGTTGGATCCAGTTTACTGAGTGTCTCTGACAAAGCTGCCTGCTGCTCCTGTGTTAGCTTGTGCATTTTGGAAAGTTATTAATGGCTAACACAATGGATAGGTCTGAGCAGGTTCTGGTCTCCAGCAGTCCTCTGAGTACCAAAGATTTGATTTGTTTCTCCCTCGGCCAACTGTGCAGACATATCAGTACGTGTTTCCTAGTATGTGTTCCCAAGTCTTCTGTAGCTAACATACCCACCGAGGTGTGAGTAATTAAGCTGGTGGAGGTTATATGAGGCAGCCATTCTGAAACTTTCTCTGAGGGAATTACATTCCCTGTCTGTGAAGGAGGACAAGTTGTTGGCTGGAGGATTTGAGCGCAGGAGTAATGAAGTCTTGTTTCGATTGTATAAGAGTATGGTTAAATGGCATCTGGAGTACTGTGTGCAGTTTTGGTAAGCTTGTCTGAGGAGTGATTTTATAGCCCAAGAAGGAGTGCCACAAAAAATGGTGGGATTGTACTATGATGACAGGATTAGACAATATGGGCCTGTATTCTTTAGAGTTCTAAAGAGTAAAAGGTGATCTCATTGAAACTTACAAAAAACACTTCGAGAGATTGACAGTGTAGACGTAGATAAGATGTTTCCCCTGGTTGGGGAATCTAGTACCAGGGAATCATCTAAAAATAAGGAGATGTCACTTAGTTCAAAGATGAGGGGTTTTGTTTTGCTCAGAGTGTTGTGAACCTTTGGAATTCTCTACCACAGAGGGCTATTGAAACTTGACCCTTTTTGTTCTATTGTGGACCAAGAGTGAAAAAAAAGGCAAGGATCGAGTGAGATGATAGTGGATAGTACAATTGGTATTGGTTGTACAGGTTCAGGAAAGTCAGTCAGCCATCCTGAGAGAGCAAACAGAAAACGCAGAGGGCAAGAAGGGGTTGGTAGTCTGGAAGACAAGGTAGGTGAGAGTGACTGGGGGGAAGGTGCAACACTGCATGCACCAGTGGGAAGGGTAGACCTTGCAGCGTGGTGGGAGGTGGGTGCAGTGGGAGGTGTATGAGGTAACAGAGGGTTGTAATTTTTTTACTGAAAAATAACATTCTGAAGAATCTCTAGATGCAAATTACAATTTACATTACATTGTTTCTATAATTGTGTTCTGCAATATTGAATTAAAATTCATCTTTAGAATATGAAGACCTAATAAAAATAATTTAAAATGCTTCTCATCAAAGATCACTAATACTATTTGGCTATGTTCTTAATCCCATTGCAGTTTCTAGTTGTAAAAAGATACCAGATGCAGCTATTAATATCATTGAGTAGGTTGGATGTGGGCTTTAGCAAGTAAACTATGAAGACAGCTTGTTGTGAATGAGGTAGATACTGCAAGACAGTTGCCAACACATATATAGTTTGAATTTGGCATATCTTGAGTCAGTACAGCATCTTCACATTAGGCATTAAATTCGAGGTTTACTCGAGTTACCTTAAATATATGTATATCATTTCAACTAAATTGATAGAGAACCAGGTAAATGGAAGCACAGAAAATAATTCATTTTACATAAATATCCACACAAATGGTTTGACTATTTTGTATAGAAAACAATGGAGTAATGCATATAGAAAGAGCTCAAGCATCATTTATGTTAAGCATTAACCCCAGTCAGCTAATGAATAGATCATTTTTCTAAAGGGGACCACAGGAGTGACCAGAAAAATCTAATTTAAACAGCTTATCATTAGCATAAAAGAAATGCTAATGTAGCATTGTTTACTCATTGGCTGTTACAGCACACTAACAAAATCATTTTGAAGTACGGTAACTTGATACCAAAGAATATCATTTGTGCAGCCAGGAAATGGTATGTGAAAATATTTTAATCAGGTCAATACCATTGACATACTGTCGATTTCCATCATTTGTTGATTGGTACTTTGAATATAGCTGAAAAATGTGTTGCTGGAAAAGCGCAACAGGACAGGCAGCATCCATGGAGCAGGAGAATCGACGTTTCGGGCATAAGCCCTTCTTCAGGAATGAGGAGGGTGTGCCAAGCAGGCAAAGATAAAAGGTAGGGAGGAGGGATTTGGTGGAGGGGCATTGGGAATGTGATAGGTCTCCACTTTGGACATAGCACCAATATAGCTGAAGCAAATTTATATATTCATTCATTAGGCTTCTTTGAATTAAATCTATTTGTAAACATCAATTTTCTTCCTGTTGAGCAGGTATCAGGGCAACAGCCAGTTTGTCTTGTTGGAGAGAAAAAAACTTGCAATTAGATAGCGCTTTTCATAATCACCGGATGTATCAAAGCATTTTACAGCCAATGGAGTGTTTTTCAAATACAGTCACTGTTGTAATACAAAGAATACAACAACCAATTTTCTGCATAGAAAACTTCCACTAACAGCATGTTGGTGATGACCAAATAATTTGTTTGCTGCGATATTGATTGAAGGTTAAATTTTGAACAGGTCACTAGGGATTGCTCCCTCACAACTTATTTGAAATAGTACTAGCAAATCTTTTGAGAAGAACCGCACATAAAACAGATAAGAGTTCAGTTTAACCTCTCAAATGAAAAAAAAATCTCCAACAGTGCAGCAATACAGTACACCATTAAAGTGTCAGCCTAAACTTATGCACTTGACTCCTTTGTAACATTTCAGTCTCAAACCTTCTGACTCAGAGGTTAGAGTATTACCAACTGAGCCAATGCTGACAGACAGAGGAAGTAATTTGGAAACATGAGAGGAAAAGCCTTTACTAAGTTTGAGATATCTCTATCAGAATCCTGACCAAAACCAACTAATTTTCATTCTTAATAGTTTTTGGTGGAGTAATCTTTCTACACTGTGACTCTTGACAGCCAATTTTCTATTTTTTCATATGGGTGCAAAATAAGCACTTTATTGTCGAAGTGCCCTGTGCCAGCAAATCAATTAACTAAGCCAAGTATACAATTAGTATACAATGGCAAAGCACTGGTTAGATTTGGTGGGCCTCCATTGAATACAGGTCTGTTCTCAGCAGGATGCTAAAAGTTGCTGAAGACCAAAGCAAAGAAATTGATAACTAGCAAAACATTTTATTGATAGATTCTTAATAGGGAGGAGGATCAAAGGTTATTGTGGGCTAGATGAAACTGTGGAATTGAAAACACAAACAGATCAACCATGATCTTGCTAACTGGTGGAGAAGGCTCAACAGACAGAATGGTCTAGTTCTGGTACTATTTCAGATACTCAGGAAACTGGGGTTTGAGTTTTTGGGTGGTCTGACTGCCTTGGTTGACATGTTATTTACATATTGCTTGGAATTATTTCCAACAACCATCCTCAATTAGTCTTGATCACTGTCATCAAATAGTATGAGTCCTGGAAATAAATGTTTTGTTTGGATTATGAGACTTTCAAAATGCTCTATAAAAAGTGAAGGAATTCAGAGAAATACTATTTTTTCAACATCACTTCAAATTAGCTGAGACCATGGTCCAAATTCCCTGCAGGACTTTACAGATCCCATAAATGCAAACAGCTTGGTACAAAGCCAATGACCATGGTATCAGAAAGAAATTCAGTGATTTTTAAAAAGGTTCTTCTCAGAGTGTGGCTGTCATTGGTTGGGCTAGCCAATGTACCCCCAGCTTTAGTTGCCCTGAGAAGATAGTGGTGCACATTCTGGTTAAACTGCAGGCTATTAAATGAATTGACTATCCAGCCACTGCCGAGACCTGTTAAACACCAATGATTTTAGTGTGGAACTGGCTGCATTGAGCAGCTGGATAAGCACAGCAAATTTATTTCCTGAAGGATATCAGTGAACCAGGTGGGTTTTGTCTAGCAATCCAATACCATCTTCATTATCATGTTTACTGCCATCTGCTTTTCATCTCCCTCCATGAACTCACCTCGGTCAACACCAACCCGGCATCAATTCAATTAACTCAGAATCTCTCAATCAAGTTTCTCAGGTGACATGAATGTTAAAGGTAGGGCCCATTGGCAAGTTGAGACCTCAATGTTTATCACTTTCCTTAAGTTGCTTTATAATAAGGGACAATGGAACACTTTGTGGCTTCCTGGACATCTTGATGACCAAAATGCATTCCTGTTGAGCATGACATGAACTATAAGGCAAATGGGGCCAGTTGATCCTATGCTAGAGTAAATGCAGCAGTCTGAAGTAGGCCCCTTGGAACAAATTACCAACTCCTTGAAGGATGGAAAGAGAGTCCTTGAACCTGATTACATCTTCTGGTCACTAAGACCTGATCAACTCCTGCCAAAGTGCTTTTACTATGGTAGCATATGAGAATTATAAACAACCACAGCGTTCAAAAACCGTTAGGAAAGAGAAGTTTCTTTATCGCAAAGGACAGTTGAAGCTGGGTCATTCAGTATATTCAGTGCTGAGATAGATTTTTTTTAACTCAATAAGGGAATCAAAGGTTAAAGGGAAAAAGAAGGAAAGTGGAGTTGAGCATTATCAGATTTGCCAGATCTCATTGAATGGAAGAGAAAGCTGAATGGCCCACTTCTCCTCCTATGTCTTATGATTCTATTACCATGGTAACAAACATTACGGTACTGAGACACCTCATAAATGAACATCTGCACAATAGCAGTGCAGTGGAGGCTGTGATAATTGTTAAGTTAAGAAAATAGAGACAGTGAAAGATATACTTTGAAGAAAAGTAAGGATATTGTAGAGCTCACTATTATTTCTCACTTCGCTGCAGGTAATGGGAAGACATCATCGAGTGTGGTGGCAAGTTTTGTGTTCAATCGTCGATGGCAATTTTGCTGTTCAGTCCATTTCTAATTTCCCTGTCAACTGCTGTCAAATTCTCAGGCATTCTTTTGATTCTTTTTCTTTGGATCCATTGTATCCACTCCAGATCGATACCCTTTCCAAAATAATGTTAAGCACAATGCAGAGGTCTCGAGAGTTTGTCAAAGGTTGGCTTTTACTATAGATGATCTCTGACCTGTCCAGTTTAGACGTATTTCAAAAGAACGTCCATGGTGTTTCAATAATTGCCCTCGTACATCCAAAGCCTTGTTATAGCTTCTGCAAAAGTAAAACACTGCAGACATTGGAAATCTGATATAAAAAGAGAAAATACTGGAGAAACTCAGCAGGTTAGGCAGCATCAGTAGAAAGAGGAAAAGAGTTAACTTTTCAAGTCTAATGTGACTCTACGTCCAATAAAACATCCTGCATTTTCTCCTTTTAGTTGCTATATTGCCTGTCCACTGTTGTGCTAGGATAACACAAAGAAGAAATTAGTAGCTCTGATATCCAAGGAGACAATTCTGCAATCTGACACTACAAATGGGATCTAAACTGTTGCTGAATTAAGTTTCATTATTATAGTTTGGGCATTTCATATTCATTTACATTATGATGATACTGGATGCAAACCACCTAAGCATCGATTTTGCAAAATCCCTTTTGATATCAAGAGCTATTCTTGCCAGCAACGTCACCCTGTTGAGGCTTGCATTTTAAAACTCTCCCAGTGCTTGCCTCAAGACAGAATTTAAAAAGGCACCAAACAGGCAGCACACAAAGAGACAAAGCCTCTCTCTTACTCTCTCCAAATTAAATCTGTAAGTTTGAGCTTGGCCTCTTGGTCAACCACCCAATCGTCACAGAGTTTGAGAACCAACTCCACAACTCCTGATTCCATAACAACAGATATAAATCACTCATTGACATAATTAAATTGCCCAAACCCCAAATATAAATGGACCATCCAGTTGTTTTTTTTTAATTGGACTCTAAAAGGAGTGTTTAAAATATCCTCCCATTCTATTAGTCTGTATCTGCATGCTTGTGTGTGAGAAAGATGTTTGAGTGCACATGTGTATGCAAGTCAGAGCATTATTATTTTTCTGACTGGATTAAATACAATAATTCTTTTCTTTAAATTATATAAGAAAACTTGTCTATGTGTCTTTTATTGTCCCAATATTTAAATAGTTAGAAGTCAAAGGTGGAGTGGAAAAAGAAGAGAGTTATTATACCCCTCCTTACATGATCATGACAGTTCACTCAACAAAAAGATGCTGATAGATATGGACGAACAGAGAGAAAAGCCTAGGAAATATCTACTTTCTTGAGAGTAAAAGTGCAAACAGAAGAAACCTTGCTGAGATATTTGTATAATAGATAGTCACAGATGAGGTGCTGGAAGACTGGAGGTTGACTAACGTGGTGCCACAATTTAAGAAAGGTGGTAAGGAAAAGCCAGGGAACTATAGACCGGCGAGCCTGAGATCAGTGGGGGGCATGTTGTTGGAGGGAATCCTGAGGGAAATACATGTATTTGGAAAGGCAAGAACTGATTGGGGATAGTCAACATGGCTTTGTGTATGGGAAATCATGTCTCACAAACTTGATTAAGTTGTTTGAAGAAGTAACGAAGAGGATTGAGGAGGGCAGAGTGGGGGATGTGATCTATATGGACTTCAGTAAGGCATTTGCCAAGGTTTCTCATGGTACACTGGTTAGCAAGGTTAGATCTCATGGAATACAGGGTGAACTAGCCATTTGGATACAGAACTGGCTCAAAAATAGAAGACATGGGTGGTGGTGTAGGGTTGCTTTTCAGACTGGAGGCCTGTGACCAGTGGTGTGCCACAAGGATCGGTGTTGGGTCCATTGCTTTTCATTGTTTATATAAATGATTTGGATGTGATCATAGGAGGTATAGTTAGTAGGTTTGCAGATGACACGAAAATTGGGGGTGTAGTGGACAGCAAAGAAGGTGTCTTGGGCCAATGGGCTGAGGAGTGGCAGATGAAGTTTAATTTAGATAAATGTGAGGTGCTGCATTTTGGAAAGACAAATCAGGGCAGGACTTATACACTTAATGGTAAAGTCCTAGGAAGTGTTACTGAACAAAGAGACCTTGGAGTGCAGGTTCATAGCTCCTTGAAAGTGGAACTATAAAGGAAGGCTTTTAGTATGCTTTCCATTATTGGTCAGAGCATTGACGATAGGAGTTGGGAGGTCGTATTACAGCTGTACAGGACATTGGTTAGGCCACTTCGGAAGGATGTTGGGAAACTTGAAAGGGTTCAAAAAAGATTTACAAAGATGTTGCCAGAGTTGGAGGATTTGAACTATCGGGAGAGGCTGAACAGGCTGAGGCTGAGTGTTGACCTTATAGAAGTTTATAAAATCATGAGGGGCATGGATAGGGGAAACAGACAAGCTATTTTCCATGGGCTTGGGGAGCCCGGAACTAGAGGGCATAGTTTAGGGTGAGTGGGGAAAACTTTAAAAGGGACGTAAGAGGCAGAGGGTGGTGCGTGTATGGAATGAGCTGCCAAAAGAAGTGGGTGGAGGCTGGTACAATTACAACATTTAAAAGGCACCTGGACTGGTACATGATTAGGAAGCGGTTAGAGGGATATGGGCCAAGTGCTGGCAAATGGGACTAGATTAGATTAGGATATCTGGTCGACATGGACAAGTTGGACTGAAGGGTCTGTTTCCGTGCTGTGATTCTCTATGACTCTTTGACTCAATTTATGTTGAGTAAGGTTGTGGAGTTAAAGACAAGCACAAAAGCAAGGAAGAGATAATAAATTGGCCAACGCTATTTTAATAGCTCCATTATAATAAAAGCATTGAAGCCATTGTGATTTACCAGAATTATGCTTGAGATTAAAATGCCTATTCTTATAAGTAGAAATAAGATAAAATTAAGACTATTTCCACTTAAAATGCAAAATGAAATCTAAAAAGTTAAAGGTTATTAAAACTAAGATTAGCTTTAGCAAACCTGTTTTATGAGAATAAAGCTATTGTGGAGTATGCAGTGCAGAATTGTGAATTTAACACTGTCAATAAAAGGGCAAGAAGATTAAAATAAATTTCTTTAAATAGAAGGTTTGGAATGATTGAGGTAAGTACCATTTCTTTTTCGGAGAAAAATACAAAATATTTGAATGAAACAGAAGGCATTAGGGAGATACCAGGGCTGTGGGATTAGTTAAATTGACAGACAAAACAAGCTATTGCTGTAAGGCACTTACATGAATTAGAGGAAGAGAGGGGAATTGAGCAGACAAAATATGAGAAAATGGAAATAGAAATTTGAAAATGTATAAAAGGAGGAATGAAGAAAGTATTGGCAGAAAGGATAGGACAGATCAAACAAAAGGAAATGATGAAATGGTTAAGGGAATAAATAAAGGGGGAGAAGAGATCCAATAAGTAAGAGAAAAAATAAGAAAGGAATAACAAAGAGGAATTGGCGAATAGAATAAGACAGGCATAAGACAGAATGAGAGCCAGATGAGAAAAAGGGAAGAACCCAAGTACACGTACTGGAATGGGGGAAGGAAATAATGAAATATAGAGAGATGTCAATTTAGAGAGTGACAGATTTTAAAAAACATATGATGCTTTATGTTTCAAAATGTATTTCATGGTGTCATTATGGTTGATACTGATTTGAATAACAGTAGGTCATTTTTAAAATTTCTGACACTTGCTAATATACTAATTCTACTTCAGACTCTTCATTTATGGAAGGTCAAACATCCAGTCCTGAGAAGCTGCACATCTGGCTCTCTCATGTTCAATACAGTCCCACATCTTCCTCAAGCAAATAAATACTGGCGTGACATAACTGCAATAACTGATACAACATCACAATTTACAGCAATTCAAATGTGAAATTGATCTATACTTGGTTATATTTGTTATTTTGCAAAAAAAATCATCAAAAACGATCCTCTGAACATTGGCGAAAAATTCCAGAAACAAATGCAATAGAAGCAAACTATGCCTTATTCAATCACCATGAGGGAATGGACCTAATTATGAACAGATGTAATCATGGAATATGATCTCCAAGTTACAGTTCAATATCCCAGAATTCCATATCATAAAATTGGAATTTGAGTTATTCAGTCAGTGTAAGCAAATGACCTTGGTTATAATAATTATAATAGCAATTCTGCGTAAAAACTGGGGATGGTATGTCAATTTGACGTACATTTTGAAATGGAAAGTTTCAATGCAGACTTCAAGTTGCACTTTTATAATACTTAAGTTTCTAAGGGCATTTTATTAAGTGAAATTTTGGTGAACTGATCAAAGAAGTAGATAAAGAAACTTTCATTTAGTGAAAAAAATCACCAACTGCAGCCTGGAGTTCCTGGGGGGATCTAAAATATCAATAGTCATGTTGTTTAGTTAAGTGTTTCCAATTTAAATAGGACTAGCTTTCAAACAGTGTTGTTGGGTAGAAGGGAAAGCAGGACCTGTGTTGGGACATAAGCAACTCTATTTCTAACATTGGTTTTGCAATTTCTGCCATATCTGGCTGGTATGCCCAAACATCTAAAAGATATCTTCCAACATATTTTTAGAATGTTATTTTAAATAATTATTAACAAAAATGAGATGTGTTTTAACTATAACAGATGACATTTCAGACATAAAGAATCCTGTTGAAAATAATTCACTAATCCTCAAAGCTTGGAGGAAGAATATGTATTTTTACTGTATTACTATTCAGATTATTGTATTTTGATGTATATTTTGTATTACTGCCACAAATGTCATATCTTAGAAAAATACATTTTAAAATGCATGGCAGATATGGTGAGCATTCTAAGTACTGCTTATGTGAAAATTAATGGAGGTCATTATAAGGGAGTGGACTTTACTGTGTAACTTGTACATCAACCTAAAATTAAATAAGACATGAAGAAATCCACATCAAGAAGTTGAATAGTGTGTGTATCTGGTAGAGTAGAATACAATCCATGTGTCATAATTTGTGTCTATGTTCACAGAACAATGAGTGGTTCATTTTCTTTAAGTCACCTTTACCCTCAAATGTATTTAATTTAAATTGCATGGCTTGGTGCCTTTGTTTTAAAACACTTTAAATAGCTTCTTCCAGTATGTTGACAAGGCTATTGTAGATTGGTGACACTAAGAAACTCCACAGAAGGAAAGACGGAACAGATAATGGCAGAGCATGGAGTTAGCATCAAAATGCAAATTAAAAAGAAACAGAAACAGAAAGAGGACAAATTTGGACCAGTGGAGAGAAATAAACTCTTTCATTTACATTGAGACATACAGTAATCACGAATGGCACTAAGTGCCTTACAGCCAATGTAGTTTATATTGTAATGTAAGAAATTAGATAGCTACACTTACCCACTGGCTCACACAAATAACAATGTGATAGTGACCAGATAGTCTGTTTTTGTGATTGCACACAAATGTAGAAAAGCATTTAGATGGGGGAAAGTGGAGAAAAATTATTTTTAGTATTCTTGATAATTTTGAAAATAGTGTGAGCTGCACTCGTCAGGGCAACCAATAAGTAGTATAAACAGATACTTTTCTTTAGCACATAGGAGACTGAGGGGGCAATTTTATAGAAGTGTATCAGATCATGAGAGGTATGGATAGGGTGAATGCACTCAGTCTTTCTCTCAGGGTTGGAGAATCGAGGACTAGAGGGCATCAGTTTAAGGTTAGAATAAAAGGGAACCTGAGGGACAACCTTTTCTACACAGCAAGTGGTACGCATGTGGAATGAGTTGCCAGCAGAAGCAGAAGTAGGTACATTAACAACATTTAAAAGGCATTTGGACAAATACATGGATAGAAAAGGATTAGAAGGATATGGGCCACGAACAGGGAAATGGTAGTGTTGGTGGACATTTTGGTCATCATGGACTAGTTTGGGCCAAAGGGCCTGTCTCCGTGCTGTAGGACTCTATAACTCTTTGACAATCTGAATATTGAATAATTAGCATTTTTAAACAAGTAATAGTTTTCAAATGTGAAGTTTCATGATGCTTAAACTGAATAGGAATAGGATAGGAACTGTTTACTAGGAAAAGGTGGACTCTAGATTAATCTAAAATCAGAAAAATATCTAAAATCAGAAAAATATCTCAAAACCCACAGCATACTTTTGTACAGCCTCCTTTCTCCCATTCAACATCCTCATTATGTTACAGTGAAAGAGAGCTACCCATTCCAAAAGACAGATTGTCCCATCATAAGCTTACAATTCACCCAAAGTAGCTGGTCGAAGAATTCAAAATAGCTCAGTCAATATAACTTTTTTTTTAAATCTATTCAGAGTAAATTACCCTATGATATCTAGAGCTTTCGAACAGTCATGTACAAAGCAGAACAGATATGGTTGGTCAGGCCAACAGCAGATTCACAATACATGACAACAAAGAACAAGCTGAAAGCAGAGAACTCCTAATTTTGAAAAGACCAATCTGTACATTTCCATGATTTGCAGAAGTTTTTGCAAATCAAGACTAAGTCTGAAAAATTTGGGCACTGTGTCCTTTTGAATTGAGCATCCTCTGTTAAATTCTGTTCAAATTGACTGATGGATTCTCATTAAATATCACCTTTAAATCTTACTATGAATGGGCATTAATGGCCTGAAACCCTAATGCTCACATTTCCTTTTTTAAGGAAAGATATTATTTCACTGGAAGTAGTTCAGAGAAGATGCACTAGGATGATCCCTGATTATAGAGGGATGGTCTTATGAGCAAAGGTTAAACAGGTAAGGACTCCACTCATTGGAATTTAAAAGAATAAGGTAATCTAATTGAAACATATAGGATCCTTAAAGGGATCCACAGGTTAAATGATATTATGATGTTTCTCCTCACGCAAGAGGCCAGGACCAGCGGGCATTTTGTTAGAATAACTGGTTGTCAATTTAAGTCTGAGATTTGAGGGACTTTCTTCTCTCAGAGGGTTGAGAGCTGTTGGAGTGCTGTAGGGCAGAGTCCTTGTGTATACATAAGGCTGATATAAATCCTTGATCAGTTGGGGAATTAAGGGTTACAGGGAAAAAGCAGGAAGGCGGATGTAAGGAATGTCA
The DNA here is from genome assembly GCF_037043375.1 of Chiloscyllium plagiosum. NCBI lineage: Eukaryota > Metazoa > Chordata > Chondrichthyes > Orectolobiformes > Hemiscylliidae > Chiloscyllium > Chiloscyllium plagiosum. Next base: position 83,287,087 of record NW_028270141.1, on the reverse strand, counting down.
GATCAGTTATGATGATATGAATGGCAGAGCTACTCAGAGGTTGAATGTCCTACTCCTAAGGCTACTTCATATAGCTTTACAATAATTGCTCACATTGGGACAGCAGCAAATGAGGGTCAGACCAGTGTACTAAAGTCAACATCCTTATCCTCATTTACAGATTTTTCCATATTACATAAATTTAGGCAATTTGACATCACTTAATGCAAGCTAAGCAGAGCAGATTATGAACAATACAATTATAAAACTCCACTCCACTTCCAATAGATAAGCTTGCTGAATGGGCATCCCAATTTGAAATTTAGATGTGGTGGTCAGTGTTCTGAAAATAAGGGGAATTCATTAGAAAGGGTGCCTACACTTTCAGGTACCACATTGCAGATCAATATTTTTTCTTGAATATTTATCAAATGCTACCTTGTACAAACAAATGCTATTTATAGCCAAAGTCAAAAAGTGTGGTGCTGGAAAAGCACAGTAGATCAGACAGCATCCGAGGAGCAGGAGAATCAATGTTTCAGGCATAAGTCCTTCATCAGGAATGTGGCGGGGAAGGGGGACAAGAAATTAATGGTGGGGGTGGGAGGGGAGCTGGGGGGGGTGTGAAGGTGGGTGGGAAGATAATAGGTGGATGCAAGTGGGAGGCAATTGTGATAGATCAGTGGGAAGGGTGGAGCAGTTAGGTGGGAAGAAGGATGGACAGGTAGGACAGGTCAAGAGGGCAGTACCGAATTGAATCTGGGATGAAGTAGTGGGAGAGGGGAGATTTGGAAACTAGTGAAACGCGATCCCTTACTCCTAATTCCTCCTATTTCAGGGATCGCAATTTCCACTCCCACGTGATCAACAATGTCCAGCACATCTCCTTTACTTCCCTCATCTTTGACCGCAAATTCCACCCCTCCAATGGCAACAAGGATAGAACCGTCCGGTCCTCATCTTCCACCCCACTAATATCCGGATACAGCACATTTCTGCCACCTTCAGTCAGACACCACCACCAAAATATATTTCCCTCCCCAGTCCTATCTACGTTCCGCAGAGACCATTCCATCTGTGACTCCCTTGTTAGGTCCATGCCCCCCCACCAACCCACTCTCCACCTTCCCTTGCTGCTGCACAAGGTGTAAAACCTGAACCCACATCTCCCCCCTCACTTCCGTCCAAGGCCACAGAGGATCTTTTCACATCCAGCAGAGATTTTCCTGCACATCCACCCACTTCATCTACTGCATCTGTTGCTCTCAATATGGTCTCCTCTACATCGGGGAGACAGGACGCCAAGTCGCAGAACATGTCAGGGAACATCTCTAGGACACACGCACCAAACAACCCCACCACCCAGTGGCCGACCACTTCAACTCCCCCTCCCACTCCCACAAGGATATGCAAGTCCTGGGCCGCCTTCACCACGAAATCTAAGTCACCCGCCTTAAGACCTTTCAACCTCACGACATCAACAGCGACTTCACTAGTTTCCAAATCTCCCCTCCTCCACCCATTCCCAAATCCAACGCTCTGACTCTGCACCGCCCTCTTGACCTGACCTACCTGTCCAGCTTCCTTCTCACCTACCCATGCTGAGCGCACGCTCCCACAATCTATCACAATTACCTCCCAACCTGCATCCATCTATTGCTTTCCCACCTATCCTCCCCCCCACCCTCTAGTTATCTTTCATCCTCTTCCCGCTCCTCATTCCTGATGATGGGCTTATTCCCAAAACATCAACCCTCCTGCTCTTCAGATGCTGCCTGACCTGCTGTGCTTTTCTAGCACCACCCTTTCTGACTTGGACTCTCCAATCCTCAATTTCTCCTATTTATAGCCAAGTCTATCACACCCAAAATCATTCCTCCTGTAGTACATTTCAATATTCATCTCTTTTACTCCATCTGAATGGCCTGCCTCTATGTTGACCAGAAAGACGTGTTTATGTGGTATATGGTAATGTAGGGTATTCTGGGTAAACCTAATCTAACCCCTGCATCTTCAGTGGGTTAAATTCAAGATTAGGAACCCAGGCATTTCCCCTTCAAGTGAATGTGATTGCAACACAACATACAATGGGAAAAGGCCACAGTCTAAAGTCGTTCTACTATAATGTAACAAGATTCTGTTTGAAGATCCCCTTGTAGCTTTAATGGGAATGTAAATGGATACTTGTCATGTCTTGATGCCTTTTGCAACTGGATTGAAGCTCAAATGAGGAATACTGTACTCTATTCAATGACCAAATTGAATTGCTGTATTATGTTTATTCTTAACTTTTCTATAAAATATTTTTGCAATAAAACACACAGGCAAGTGTTTGAACCTAGTAACTCCTTGGTCTCATTGGTTTAGGTATATATCTTCAGTGAGGTATCAAGGCATTTCTTGTTAGCACTGTTGAAGTTTAGAAAATCAGACAAATTCTGTTTGTTCACCCCATCACCACTGTAATTAGGATTTTTAAATATTACCCACTGATGCTAATTGAGTTCTAAATTAGCAGTATTCACTTTTATCCTTTTTTGTCAACTTTAGTAGTCTTGTTTCGCAGATTACTCTCAATTGAAATAAAGCTTTGAGAAACTCAATAAATCAGTGTTACATCACTCATCAACCAAAGTACGGTGCTGGGCAATCACAGTTAATTTAAATCAGCTTTAAAAATAATGTATCAAGTGTTTTTTTTCCCGTTGGTGTGCCCATTAAGGGAAATCCTTTTGCAGCTCATTAAATATAGAGTTTCTGGCCTACACTAAATTTAAGTGGAGAGTAGTACAAAGGAATCACGTTTTTGCTGCTCATTGACAGCTTTATAAACACTTATCTACATTCCTTATCTCCAAATTCAAATACAGCATAAACCTGGATCTTACCACTTGGGGGCACACTATTGCCTTCTTGAATATTGATACTGCTGCGGCTATTTCTAAATATAAACCAAACAGTAGATCATTAACTTATAGTACATCAAGAATTAAACAACTCTTCCCTAAATTTCTATCTATATAATTGGAGTGAAGATTAAGCTACATGACACATTCTATTGAACTATTTTAAACAAGTGCATGTTATTTGCAGGTTGCAAGGAAGTTAATCAAATACTGGACGATAATTCTAGTTGTTAATTGTTTAGAAAAGATTACACCTGCAACTGTTTGCTATCTTGACTATTGTTCCACAGAACAATTTGGAACTTAATGATTTATTTTAATTTCAAGATATCTGTACGAGTAGGCGTACAAGGCCACAGACTCCATCCAATTTGCAATTTAACCTGAAATGGCTGTGTAGACAAGCCAAAACAATTGGAAGCGTCATGCCTGATGGCGTGAAACAGCGGGAATGGGGGAAGGGAGAACTGACATTACCTCAGTTCAGTGTTCCAACAAACAACCACACCTATTTTAGTTGGGCTCATCACATTTATTTTACCTCAAAGACAAAGGGTAAATAGCTACTGAGAATGTTCTTAACAAACTCAATTAGCAGCTCTGCCAAATCTCTAAACAGCGATTAACAACCAGGCCTTGCTTTCTGCAATAAACAATAAAAATTAAACACTGAATTCCCACCAGGTTTGTTAACGGCACACTAAACTGTGACTACAATCGAGACAATCTTTAAAGAAATAGGCAGATAGATCAGAAACCGACAAAAAGCAAAATCCAAAAACGAGCATGCTGACCCCAATTTAGAATACGTAGCTTTTGTTGATTGTAACTTATGGAGATTTCAAAAGGCTAGAAGCACCATTATGTCCAGTCATGTGAATTAAGCAAAATTAAATTTCTTTATTTGATATTCCAACTGATCACACAACAGTATTTTCTCAGTTTTGCCCATCAGATGATCTGGGAACTGAATGAACATGACATCTCAGGTCATCAAGGAATGTAATTGCCAAAATGTTTAACTTTACTGCAGAATTAGCAATTGCACAGGCTGTAGAATGTAGGTATATTATCAAATTTAAACTTGAGTGACCAACTGGCAGAACCAAATAAACCTCAATTGATGCCACAGTCGTCTTTACAGCTATCGAGCTTGATGCAGGGTATCCAACATAGTTTACTGGACTAGGGGTTTGATCAGTGTAAGGCCTGTATTTTGTGGTGGGTACATAGGTGGGAGTAGGGTAAAGATGTGTGTGCATAACAGCAGAGAAGTAGGTACAAGAGGTGCTTGCTGTAGGTCAGACTCAAGTCCACGAAAACCATTTCTGACTTACCGTTGCTTGCATCCATCACCTGTACAAAAAGTAACACTCCATAGGCCTTGATCCATTCTCTGCTGCAACTCCAATCAGGGTCATGTACATTATTGGAACAATTTCCATGTTAAAAGAGGCCTATCATTTTTTGGGGGCCATCACTATTGTCACCAAGCACCCCTTTCAAAAGGGAGCACTTGTCAAGGTTAGCCAACATTAAAAGATTCAAGTTCAATATATGCATGGCCCCACTCTTCAAAATTAGCATTAGTATCTTACAACTCAGTGGATCGTCATTGGACTTGACAATATATTCTAAGCCATCCCAAACCCTTTTCCTATCTAATTTTAGATTCTGTCAAATACCAAAAATATAAAATGAACCTTCACCAGGGAAAAGAATACTTTTTTCATCTCACCCCCAGCTACACTAGTGGTGGGTAGATATTACACCTGACTAGCCAAATGCACTAACACACAATTGTGTGAATAATTTGAGGTGCTTCTAGTAAAGTTCCTGATGGGGGTGCTGGGGGCAGGGAAGAGAGGTATATATGCACACAGATATCCAAATCATTACAATCCAATACTTAGAAGCAAATGTAGCAGAGCCATGCAAAATAGTTTGACCTGCCATACCACATGTTCAGCTGAATGAAATAAAAAAATTAGGTTGTGTTCCTACCATCAAGTTGCCAAATACACAGCCACATCCACAAACTGCCAATAAAATGCCAAAATCTTCTCCTGCTCTCCCCAAATCTAACCACTTCCTTACTGTTCAATGTCCTTACTGTTCCATCTTTGAATTCCAATAGCTAATTGATGTGGCCATATAATTTCAGCATTGGCAAACTTATTTACAACGTTTGTTGTAAAAACATTAAACCTGTTGTATCATATTTAATATCTGCCTTAAGAATTAAGTTGCAAAAAGAAAAAAGTGCTACTTCATGGAAAAGGTCAGAAAAAACTAATTCATCATCAGACCTTTAAACAGGAACAGGCTTCTGTAACAATTGTAGGAAGCTTAAAAACTGATGGCTATGAATGTAGAAAGCAATGAACCAAATTTGCTTTGAATTGAAGCACTATAGTCAAAATGGTACTTTTTTCCCCCTGGATAAATGTACATTTATCTTAAATGGCAAAATTGACAATTTGCCAACTGTAGGGGATTAATTTTGTGTTAAGTAATACTGTAGGCAAAGTTTATTAGCTAGTTAAATCAGAAAGCTGGAAACAGCTTGTGTTAAACCACGAGGGGTTGTAGAACTAAATATTTTCACACAACTTAGTACGCTGAACTGTTACTTTAACCTGTGAAAAATGAAGACAACAGAACAGATAGATCTATTACATATTTCAAGCATACTCATTAACAAAATACAGGAATATGTTTTAACAGAAACAGCTAAGTGGGTGATTACATCCACAATTATTTACATTCAGTAACTTCCTTTTTTTGCAAGGTACTGTTGTTCAAGATAGCAAATTAATGCAATCCAAGTTACATATTACCCAACAAATGCAAGTCTGCTTCAAAAGATTACACATTTGCTAAAGCATCTTTCCTTGAGCCCAGTTGCGCCCCCCCCCCCCCCCCACATAAACTTATTTTGCAAGCTACTTGGAAAAACATTAAGTTGGAGAAGATGGAAGACATCACGAATGAATCACCACAAACCAGGAAGTCTTCAGATCCATAATACACCACATGGCATTTTGCATAAACAGTTTTAAGTACTTTGAGAATAGGTAGGAAAAAGTTTCATTCAAGTCTTAGGTTCAACATTTTTAATGTCATTGTAATCCTAAAAAGTTTTTTTATCCTGAAACCTTGCTTATTTAAACAGAAAATATTGTAGGCCGAGGAATATTGTTAAAATCTTAAGAAATTCAGACAAGGACTGAAAAACTATTAGCAATGCAGCATGCTTCTATCTCCACTCACCCCTCCGCCAGTTGGTATTGTGATCCAGTCAGCTGATTAAGCACCAACTGCAGAAGGAGATCAATGGCCCAACAAGGAAGAGAAACTAAATTTATTTCGCGTTTTCTGGTGATAGAGCAGTGATTTTGCAATGAACGCCGAATGTACATGATCTAAGTACACCAATTGGATACTAGTAACCAATTCAATATGAGATTCTATCTTCAAATCTGCAAGATTGTAACTTTGCTATGTAGCATGGTTGGCTTCCAGACAGTACAACTAGCCTAAAGGCTTACATTCACAGGAAAGCTATTTAAATTGTTCATCTATACTTAACGGTAAAACCCAAATTTAAGAGAAAATAAATTTAACAAAGTCTAAAAAAGGTTAAAACAGAACCTATGCATGAAAGAGTGTATTGTCAGTTACACTAAAAGTTTAAAATAATTTAACTGGACATACAGCAATGGAGATGGGCAGTAACCCAGTTTTGAATTTAGTAGCAATTTCAAACTTCAAATAGTATTTACATTTCAAGCTCAGATTCAATGTCAATTATCATCATCCATTTGTCAAGTGATGCTGTATGCTCGTCTGCTTACCACTGGACGAACCCCAACATTACCTACAATGAGAAAACAGGCCATTTTGACCAAAAGTCCACACCAACCTTCTGAAGAGTAACCCACGCAGGCCCACTTCCTTACCCTGTATTTACCCCTGACTCATGGATCTAACACGATGGGCAATTTAGCACAGCCAATCCACCAGACCTGCAAATCTTTGGTCGGGGGGGGGGGGGGGGAGGAAGAAAGAAAAAAAAGAGAAAGAAGGACTGGAGCACCTGGAGGAAACCCACACAGACACGGGGATAATGTGCAAAACTCCACAGACACCACAGGCTGGTATTGAACCCAGGTCCCCAGTGCTACCCACTGAGCCACCCAATATGACAATCACAAAATGAAAATTCAAATCAAGAATGAGTCATCTGAAAGAAACCTCCCAAGCAAATGGTTTCTTTCTCTTCTGGAAAACTTACGATTTTAAAATCTTTCAAATTCATAACCTTTTAATCAAAAATCACTTAGTTATAAAGCAGGCATCAATTTTTAGTATGTAACTGCATCATGTTCAGCAAATAAAAGCATTAATTTTAAACAATCCACATTTGATTCATCCTTTCCACCTCATGGTCTCAACATCCCGCTAAGTGGTCAGATCGAGATGCCTTTGTACATTTGCTCTTTTCAGCTGTGATGTATCAAGTGAATTGTTCTATATTTTAGTGTGACCAGGAATAGCCTCAAACTTCAAAATGAACAGAGTAATAAAATAGACTAAGTCGAAACTTTATTCACATTTATTTTTTCGCTTTTAGTGTGCTCACAGAAAATTAGAACACCTTAAGCAGAGAAGTTTAATAGCAATTTTGTAAGCAAAGTTACATTCCATTTCTAAGTCAAATTGGTCAAAGCTTCTCCAGTATTTACAAAAAAACTATGATAGACAAGATGCTACACAAAACGCATTGCATCTGAAGAGTTTTCCCAATTGTCAAAGACGGCTGAAAAAAAGCATTGACTGCTGTAACCAAACATACAACAGTATATAAACAGCAACCATTCCACTTATCACAGCTTTTCATTTAAAATTGTTTAAAAGATCTTCCAAGATGACGGCAATTTTACAAAATGGGCAGGGTGAAGAGTTGCAAACTTCATGTGCTTCTTGATATTAAGTTTTCATTTATACATAATCACAGTTAAAAACACCCTGCTGTAATACATAATTACACTTTAAGGTCATGAACCAGCAATAAACAATAACGCCTATACAACTTGCTTTTTTTTCTTCTACTTATCACTTGACTTGTACAGCTATAAATGAGATAAGTGAAAAGTTTCTATGATTTTAATGCATTACTAAAACTATTGATTTTCTGACACAGATTTCCTTGCTTTCTTGTATTCAAGACTTAGTGTTGTAAACTGTATGGATTATTTTTGTAAGATTTGCAACTTTTGTTTTAAAAAGACTAATCCTTTACATAATTAGTTTGTGGCACATTTACTTGGCAACTACACCACTGCATTGTGGTTCCAATATTACTTCATTTACATTTTACCCAGGATTTACCCACCCAGATTATCCACACCAATGGACATGTCCATATATTGATCAAAAGGTTTAAACTTTTGTATAAAATGATGCAAAATATGCAAAAACAGTAATACTGATGCAAAAAAATGACAGAGCGAGATTTGGGGCTCATCTCTGCCTGTTGGAATGGTGGTAACAGAATGAATGCAATGGGATTTCTTTTTATTTTTAAAAAATAAAAAATGCCTTTAAAATCCCTGGTTAGACAGTTCTCCAAACCAGTACCTGGCACCACTCCAACAAACAAACATGGAAAAAGGTCCTTTGATTATCACTCCAGTTTTGGGCTTCTCCGTTTTACTCTGCTGAGTCGGTAGTTGGTGGCGCTGGACTAGACTCGGATGGTACCTCCTGTGGTACAGCTGGCTCTGCTGCTGCTGGTGGTGGTTCTTGGACCGCTGCCGCCTCTTGCTCAGTTGTGGAGGCTTCAGCGTTGGCAGCTGGGTTGGACGAGGCTTGCTCCGCTGTGGGTTTCTCTTCGTTGGCCTTGCTGGGTTCCTCCGGAGCTTTGGCATCCTGTAGGGCCCCGCTTTCGGGAGCCTTGTCTTCGGGCTTGTCCTCCTGCGAGGCGCCGGTCTCCTCTCTCTTTTCCTCCGAGTTGGCAGAGGCTGCCGCCGGCTCGCTGGCCGGGGCCGGGGCGGGGGAGCTGGCATCGCCTTCCTGGCTGGGTTTGGGTTTGGTCTCCTCGGTGGTGCCGGCCTCTGCTGCGCTATCAGGAGCGGCTGCGGGAGGAGAGGCGCCTTGCTCCTTCTCCTTCTCCTCCTCAGGGGCTGGGGCTGGGGCAGAGGCAGCCGCTTCGTTCTCTGCGCTGTCCCCCGTCTCCTTCTTGGTCTTCTTGAAGGAGAAGCCGCTGAGCTTGAAGGACTTCTTGAAGGAGAAGCGTTTCTTCTTCTTCTTCGGGGTCTCGCTGTTGGCCGGGCTGGCGGCCGAGGTCGAAGCAGGGGCCGCCGCTTCCTCGCCCTTGGCCGCCGCCGCCTCGCCCTCCGCCGGGGACCCGCTCTCCGCCGACTCCCCGTTCGTCTCTGCGGGCTTGGCCGCGGCCGGGGGGGTGCTGGCGCTGGCCGCCTCGCTGCTCACCGGCGCCGATGTTGCTGCTGCTGCTGCTGGTGGTGGTGCGGCCGCCGTCCCCCCGTCCTCTTTGCTCTCCTCGGCCGGGGTCGCCCCATTCGCCTGCAGCTCCTCCTTCTCCGCGGCGGGCTCAGCGGCGGGCGCAGCGGCGGAGGCTGCAGCTGGAGACGCGTCTCCGTTCACCTTCACATGGCCATTCTCCTAAAACACAGGGAGAGGGAGAGGGAGGGAGGGAGGAGAAAATACACACAAAATGGTGGTTTATTAGCACCGCCAGCAGATAGGAGAGGCGACACACACACACACACACAATGGACCGACTTTTGTGTACGTAAAGAGCGATAGGACGGACGGAGTGGCGAATTTTACGGAAGGGTGGAGGGTAAATTCTCTCTCCACTCCCCTCCCCACCTTTCTGTTCAAGCCCAGGGAAAATACTGCAAACGCACCGTGGCTTGTGTTTGAGAAAAGCCAGCGGCGGTAGGAGAGGGACAAAAAAAAAGGATCAGGAGCCCACCTCAACGCATCCTGACTCTGGGCACCCCGTTTTGAGAGATGTAGGACAATGCACCCCACCCCCTTCAAAAAAAAAGTATCTACTAGAAATGCAGAAGACATTCCGCATGGAGGGCACTGCAGCCAAATTCTGGTTTTCCCACCCCGTTCTCTCCACACTCCTCCCCAGCCAGTAAAAACAAAAATTAGGTAGATTCAGGAATGGGCTTGCAATTTGATGCACCAATCATTTGTTTGCGTTTAAACACTGTCCACACAGTAGTACCTTCGCTGTACGATATGACGACAAGCCTAGTCCACCTGGAGGTTTATCATCGAGGCTTTTATCTCGCCCCACCCCCCCTTCCCCACGTATTGAATTCTATGCTAACCTGCAGCGATCCATTTCAGGAAAACTCCCCGGGGGGTACAGGTAGCCAGCTAACCGCTAGGAGGCGCCCCCTGCTCATTGTGCTCAGGGGGTTGCCGGCAACGGGCAGAGCATTGAGCTAGCTGCTCACTTGAGACAGGCGCCGGGCGCCCGCACTCCCTACCTCAAAAGCTGCTCACTAACTGCCGTACCATCAACGAAAAATCCAAATTTTATAATTTTATATTGATTTGCAGTGGCGCGTTGTTTTTTTTGTGGTGGGGGGGTGGGAGAAAGGAGAGGGAATAGAGGAAATAAAAGGCAGCTGAGCCGAGACTCGAATGAATGTTTGTGAGCTCTCGCGGCGATAGTCCTATTAATACCATCAGCACCAGATAAAGGCGTGGTGCTAGACCTGTACAAATATCCCGCTTCTGTTGGCGACAGGAGGACTCACACCTTCCAAACCTCATTCGAAAGAAAGATAGCCCATGAATTTCATTGCCAATCACCTCGATTTAGCATAGAATACATACAATAGTCCGACACACTCCCGTCCAGACGACATTCATCCCAGCTATTGGAAAATCCTCCACCCCCAAAATAAAACAAAGGACATCAAAATTGTCGTGGGCATCCACATGAGAATGAAGGACTCGACACATCTAAATCACACAACCCAATAAAAGCAACGCATCTCCAGTCGTCTATGTTAGTACTAACATAACACTTTTCATCTAGAACAACATTTTATATAATCGTTCACAATTCCGTTTGTAATCACTTCCAATACAACGGCATGGCGAAGACAAATGGTGCTCTCTAAATCACTTCGTCTAACAAGATTACAAAACGTCTTTTGGAAAGAAAAAGGAAAATTCATCAAACCCTAAATCGCTCTGGTAGCCCCCATGTTAGAGTATCACATTACAATGCATCTTCTGTCGAGATCTTAGAGAAAAACAAATTTCATATCAACCCAGTTCGAAAAATAATCTAAAGGAAACGATTCTAAAATACAAACCTGCCCATTGGTTTTAGAAGGTGATCCAGCTGCAGCTTCCCCCGCTTTTTCACCAACAGTTTCGCGATTTGCAGCGGTCTTCGAGAATTGGGCTCCCATGCTTGTACAACAAAGAAACTCCGAGCCAGCGAAAGAAAGAAAGCGAACAATGACGCCTGGCTTTTCAATGCTGCACGCACACACACACACACGGGGACGGGCAGACAGAAGGAGGAGTGAAGAGTGAGGGGGGAAAAGGAGCCGGAATCACACCCTGAGAGAGGGAAAAAAGTTTCAAGTTCCTTGCAACAAATCCTACGCCGAGCGACAATTTAAAAAAAAACACGAATGGGGTGAGGGGAAAGGCCACGTTGCACTGGTAATAAAATTTGTAGATTCCTAGATTTGTAGCTTTTGCTCTTCGACAAGGGGGTAAAATGGAGAGGTCTCCCTGAGCGCTAATAACATGCAGACTCCAACGCCCAAATGCATCGATGAATGGGCTACTTAGCAATGACGCCAACCAAATCCGGCCACCTCCAATCACAGCCTTCCGAATCTATTCCACCGCCAATCACAGGCCGCGGGGGTGGAGTCTACCATTGTAGCGAACCATCCGGAATATTTCCTCGCCCATATTTCGCTGAAGGGGGGGGGGGGGGCTTTGAAATCTGGCATTTCTTACTGCTTACATTGGTTTGCACTGGTTTTGGTATAAGATAAATATATATATGTGTCTAGGGTGTTTAAAAATGTTGCAAGCGCCTGCCCAGCCTTGGATTAAATGGCTTCAAACAGCTAGTTGGGTTTCACTGAAGGATGGTAATTTCTGATGCTGGCGATTTGAGATCTTAGATTACTTGATGATAACACAATCAAAAGAAACAAATTCCCTGGATGAATTACATACAGATACAAAAGTGGCGAACCATTTCTTTCCGCCTCATCAAGAACCTTGTTTAAACATTTGGACTTGCTGTTCCTGCTTTTAGTAACTATTTAAATAACCACCGCAAGGAAAATGCATTTATCAATGGCGTACATCACGCCCTTTATGTTTTATGCTCACCATTCCGTTGATTAGGTAAATACACCGTTACTCTGTAACAATATCTTCTGTCTCCATTCTTATGTAGATCGGAAACGGGTGGACTGTTTTTCCTTTTTTTTTTGGTTAAAGTACATGAAATAAGAAAAAAAATGTTCAACACTGGATTCCAGCCGATGAAGAAGGAGTACGTGAAATGATTTGCTAAATGTGGTCTCCATGCCGTTGGGTTACAATTGGATGTGCCATCGTCACCGTGTTGGAGTCTGCTTTTATAATCAGTCCGCTTGTTGTGTCTGGAGATGCTCGGCGAATATTTCGCAGCTTAAACAAATTAATGCGAATATATGCGTGGATACATTATTGATTTCTTTCCTCTTGTTTGCCCCCTCCCCAGTGATAGTGTAAATACAATCTGCACATGGTTTTGGCGCTTTACGCTAGGTTCTAGCTTTCTGATGATGAATGGTCTGTTAACCGAGATAATGGGTATTGCCTTGGTGCATTTTTATCCCTTTCTGTTTTTGCTTTCCCTCTTTATTTTATCCCCCCTGTCTCTCCACCCAGCGCATGATGGAGTCTGGATTCAGCTCAATTCAAGCTTTGCTGTCTGCCTCCCGAGGAAACGGAGCTGCTGGTTACCATGGCGACTTCGATCCTTAGCGCATTCAACCCAAGGATGACCGAGAGAGGGAGAGAAAGAAGGAAATGGATAAACTTCCAATAAACCCGGCTTTGGTCACACACAAGGCAAACACAGTGGGATGTAAACAACATTGAGCTTTGTGCTGATTGAATTAACATTGATTGGATCGAGACTCATAGCTTGGAGTGAATCATTTTAAACCACCATTTGCACCTACTTAAATCGGGGTGTGTGTCCCACCCTTTCCGCATCCTCATCGCCTCCCCTCCCCCGCCTTTTCATTTTACCTGCAAAAGGCTAAGGCGGGGTACGATTCTGGGCTACCACCTTAATTTAAATATCAGGCGAAGACATAAGGTATTTCCTTGGCTGGGCAGCCAGATTTATCTCTGGAAAAGTAATCTAATCAATAGTTGGTCCAACTGCAGGTTAACTGAACAATCCCAAATAAAACATATAAGGCAAGGGCTAAGGGATATTTGATATAAGCTTGTGAATTGTGACTTTATTTTGTATTATATATTATTAAAAGATCACAGTTATAACATCGTGTTGTTTTTCCGCATGCACATTGACTAACGCCTCGAATGAATTAGATTAGATTAGATTACTTACAGTGTGGTTACAAATTGTTAAGATATGTGATTTGAATTGGGTCAGCTAAAATCGCAAAGCAATTAAAATAAGATAGCGTTTTAGCATTTAACACATACTGCAAATAGATTTGTTTTATTTGGTGTTAATTTATTCAGATAGAAACAGAAGTGTTTAATCAAAACTATTATTGCAATGAAAATGTAGTGTAAAAGCAGGTATCAGATTTTGTTTAAATATCAGATGGACTGCAGGTCAAATGTCACCTTCAAAAATATATTGGAGCAATCTTAAAACCATACAAATCAGCAAAGCTTGATTACTTGAAACCTGTGCATTATTTGACTTCGTGAAGATCAGAAATAAGAAATTATCAGCAGGCTGAAAGGACGGGGTAGTAGGAAAATTTTCCATGTTTTATTTTTTAAGGTTAGTATTATTAGTATATTTTTCCCTTTCGATAGTACTACTGCTTTATCAGTTAAATTAAGTAAAAATGGTTTTGTACTATTTTAATAAGTGTTTTGAGATAGTATTCCATTTATAATCAGGCCTACTGGTTTCTAGTGACTGAACATGTCATATTCCATTTATTGCATGTTAGTATGAACTTTATTAGTGTTTTGGGGATTATACAATTCTGCCAGTTTTCCTGTGTAAACTGCTAATCTTGCTCTACTTCCAGTTGTGGCACTCTGCCATTATTACTTTCAGTATAACTCACCATAAAACAATTTAAAGCATAAAATATATTAAATGAAAAAATTCAATTTATGCAGCAGCTACAATTTTCCATTGGTACAATTTTGAAAGTGTATGGTATCAACTCATAGCTCATGGATAAAATACTCCAGGGGTCTGAGTAGCATGGGCTAAGGCAAGATTTGTAGCCGAATTGGACCATAGAGTCATACAGCACAGAAACAGACCCATCAGTCCAACTTGCCCATGCTGACCAGATATCCTAATGTCATCTAGTCTCATTTGCCAGCACTTGGCCCATATCCCTGTAAAGCCTTCCTACTCACATACCCATCCAGATGCCTTTTAAATGCTATAATTGAACTAGCCTCCACCACTTCCTCTGGCAGCTCATTCCAAATACACATCACCCTCTGTGTGAAACAATTGCCCCTTAGTTCCCCTTTATATCTTTCCCCTCTCACCCTGAACCTATGCCCTCTAGTTCTGGACTCACCCACCCTTATCTATTTGTCCTCTCCATGCGCCTCATGATTTTATAAACCTCTATGGCGTCACCCCTCAGCCTCTGACCCTCTGAAAAACAACCCCAGCTTATTCAGCTTCTCCCTGTAGCTCAAATCTTCCAACCCTGGCAACATCCTTGTAAATCTTTCCTGAACCCTTTCAAGTTTCAAAATATCCTTCTGATAGGAAGGAGACCAGAATTGCATGCAGTATTCCAAAAATGGCCTAACTAATGTCCTGTACAGCTGTAACATGACCTACCAACTCCTATACTCAATGCTCTGACCAATAAAGGAAAACATACCAAACACCTTCTTCACTACCCTATCTACCTGCGACTCTACTTTCAAGGAACTATCAACCTGCACTCCAAGGTCTCTTTGTTCAGAACCTTACCATTAAGTGTATAAGTCCTGCTTGATTGTGGTTTACCAAAATGCAGCATCTCGCATTTATCTAAATTAAATTCCATGTGCCACTCCTCAGCCCATTGGTCCATCAGATCAAGATCTCGTTTTATTCTGAGATAACTTTCTTCACTGTTAACTACACCTCCAATTTTGGTGTCATCTGCAAACTTGCTAACTATACCTCCTATGTTCACATCCAAATCATTCACATAAATGACAAAAAGCAGTGAACCCAGCACCGATCCTTGTGGCATACCACTGTCACAGGCCTCCAGTCTGAAAAGCAATCCTGCACCACCACCCTCTGTCTTCTGCTTTCAAGCCAGTCCTGTATCCAAATGGCTTGTTCTCCCTGTATTTCATGAGATCTAACCTTGCTAACCAGTCTCCCATGAGGAACCTTGTTGAATGCCTTACTGAAGTCCATATAGATCAAGTCTACCACTCTGCCCTCATTAGAGACATGTTTTCCAACGCACAAAACCATGCTAACTATCCCTAATCAGTCCTTGCCTTTCCAAATACATGTAAATCCTGTCTCCCAGGATTCCCTCCAACAACTTGCCTGCCACCAATGTCAGGCTCACCTCTCTATAGTTCCCTGACTTGTCCTTACCACCTTTCTTAAATAGTGGTACTATGTTACCAACCTCCACTCTTCTGATACCTCACCTGTGACTATCGATGATAAAGTATCTCAGCAAGGGACCCAGCAATCACTTCCCTAGCTTCCCACAGAGTTCTGGGGTAGACCTGATCAGGTCCTGGGGAATTATCCACTTTTATGCTTTTCAAGACATTTAGCACCTCCTCCTCTGTAATATGGACATTTTTCAAGATGTCACCATCTATTTCCCCACATTTTATGTCTTCCATGTCCTCTCCACAGTAAATAATGACGCAAAACACTCACTTAGTATCTCCTCCATCTCCTGTAGCTCCACACGTGGGTTGTCTTGCTGATCTATGAGGGGGGAAGTGAGGACTGCAGATACTGGAGATCAGAGTCCAGAGTGTGGTGTTGGAAAAGCACAGTCGGTCAGGCAGCATCTGAGGACTAGGAGAATCAATGATCCTGATGATGGGTTTATGCTTGAAATGTCGATTCTTCTGCTTCTCAGATGCTGTCTGACCGGCTGTGATTTTCCAGCACCATGCTCTCAACTCTGATCTTTGAGGGGCCCTATTCTCTCCTTAGTTACCCTTTTGTCCTTAATGTATTTAGAAAATCCCTTTTGATTCTCCTTAACCCTACTTGCCAAAGCTATCTCATGTATCCTTTTTGCCTTCCTGATTTCCCTCTTAAGTATAGTCCTACTGCCTTTATTTGAGGTTCATTTGACCTCTCCTGCCTATACCTGACATATGCTTCTTTCTTTTTCTTAACCAAAATTCAATTTCTCTAGTCACCTAGCTTTCCCTACACCTACCAGTCTTTCCTTTCACCCTAACAGAAGTCCACCAAAGTCTAGTTTGACATCAGGAGCATAACGCTGCATTATTTATGCTTTTGCTGAGTAGTGAGACATGTTTCTCACTATGTAGTGGCTAGTTGTCAATTAAGAAAGATTATAGTTTATTCAACACCTCATTTATTAAACACCTCATTATTAATAACTAGACATCAAGGACTCTCAAAATAGAAGTAGAATGCGTACCTGGTGAACTCAACTCACTGTTTGCTCCAAGGAACCTCCATGATTCACATTATGCACCAACTTCACAGAGCCCACTGTATAAGCAGCATTCACACAAGCCCCACGTCAATGGATATTGGCACCTGACATATGCCAGCCTCTAAGAACTCTCATGACATATCTGCAATGCACTTACAGGACTCTCCTGAACTTCAATAATGCATTTCAGGTTGTATTAACAATTATCATTGAAATGCTGCAGTAGGAACATTGCACTCAGGAATCTGCACCCAGCTCAGGGACTAAACCAAAAAACATCTCTGGGCTGTTTGCTTGCTGTCATAGCACTCACTGTCTTGAATTTTCTTGCCTTGTCTTTTTGCACTTTGCCCCTTCAGTTAGAGATAGCAGGTTCACTATACTACTATTGTGCTGATTAGCACAGATGCAAAGCCAGGAAGCTTTTCATGGTCATCACCAGTCCTCAGTCAAGTCAAGAGAGATAACATTTGGTCAGGGGGTTTTCAACCCAATATGTCTAGAAGCCTGGACAGTTTCAGTCAGTCACTTGTGGTGGCTAGAGTCAGGCTTCTCTCCTCACATACAATGATGAGTTGACTTCGAGACAACATACCCCTGTCTTGATTTATTTTGCTCTACTGTGGGCTCTTTTCCTCCTGTATTGAGACAGAGTGGAAGATACTAGGGAAATGAAATTGGTGGCATATCTTCGGGGTTAATGGAGTTGGAAATTGGGGGGGTGAGGTTTACAGAAGGATGGAAATGCTGTGTGCATCAGTGAGAATGGGTGAGGACAAAACTTGGTGGGAGGTGGGTCCAGTAGCAGATAGATTGAATACAAGACGTTGGAGTGACAATGGTGGCGTTTATGTGGTGAAGTGGAGAAGGTCATTGATTTCTCCATACATTCATCATTCCTCCACATGCCGAGACTGACCTGGGTGGCAGCCTCCAAGCAGATTGGCATGGTCTCCAATATTTAGGGGAAGAGGACCCCTCCTTATTTGCACCATTTATTCCACAGATCCTTCAGATACCTGCCTACAAAGTGGAGTGCCAATTTCCCCATCTGTCATGATTGGAGCATGATCAGGAGCTTTACAGGCAGCTCTGTCTGGCAGTGCTTGACTGCGTGCACAATAAGCTGTTGTGCCAGGGATGCTGGCTTTTTTCTTTTGCTTGATATCTGGAGAGTGGTGAGTTTTTCTGGGAAGGCATGTGGTGAGATGGGGATAGAATTGGATGTGAGGGACATCATAGGGATAGGGTAGGTGTTTCCTGAGGTGCATTTCATAAGACATAATGAGAAATCTCAGTGGGCCCCACGGTGTGAATTCTTCCAAAAAAACTCACACAGCTCAGATTTAGCCAACAAAATGTAACATTCAGACCCATGTAAAGAAAGATAGGACACTGAATGTTTTTCTTTCTAAATTTGAATGCAAGTTACACTCTCATCTATTCTGTATTTTATATCTTCTGACTGGAGATCATCTCCAATGCCAAGTTTGTCCTTTTGTCTACTGTACAGGACAGTGAAGATCATGCAAACAAATAATTATATTGAAGTTAAAACAACAGTTAGATTTTTGTACAGGTATAATTAGCTTAAACAGTAAGATGCAGAAAATTACTAATGCTGGGCACAAAATTAATCAATAGAAAAGTATTAAAATGTCTTTTCTGGACTATATTTGCAGAGAAGTATAGGAGTTGAGAGGTCATCGTGCGGCTGTACAGTAAATTGGTTTGGCCACGTTTTGAATATTATGTGCAATTCTGGTGTCCCATCTATCAGAAGGCATATGAATAGGATAAATAGCCAAGGTCTTTTCCCTAGGGTGGGAGAGACCAAAACTAGAGAGCACAGGTTTAGAGTGAGAGGGGAAAGATATAAAAGGGACCTAAGTGGCAACTTCTTCACAAAGATGGTGGTTTGTGTATGGAATGAGCTGCCAGAGGAAGCGTTGGAGGGCCGTACAATTACAACATTTAAAAGGCATCTGGATGAGTATATGAGTAGGAAGGGTTTAGCGGGGTATGAGCCAAATATTGGCAAATGAGACTAGATTAGGTTAGATTAGGTTAGGCTATCTGGTCAGCATGGACGAGTTGGACAGAAGGGTCTGTTTCTGTGCTGTACACCTCTTTGACACTATGACACTTAAATCTACAAAACTCATGAATGAGACAGACGTTCATGCAATGAACAAATGTGTACTGTGTAATTCCTGGATAATCCTTTAAACTTCAACATTCCACATTAACAGAAGTAAATTTGAGCAACTTGGGCAAATATCTAATCCAAAACATTGCAATTTTACATAAACACACTTGTGGTGAGGTGGTTTACCTAACTGGAGTGCATATTAGAAATCAGGATATATTCCATATGGTTTCTTATCCACTATAATTAATGACTGGAAAGACATGGGAACCATGCATTCAAAATTCTGATACATCATCCTCTGAGGTGAAACTTTTCACCAGAAGCATGACTTTATACAATTTCTGTATGTTTTTGTAAAATTAGATTTGTGAACTAGTTTTACCTTGTGTATGTATGTTTTTTATAAAATTTGATTTGTGAACTATTTTTACCTTGTGCACATATGTTCATGGGGCAACAATTAGTGGTAATGATTTAGTCCACTTCCCCCAGTCTGCAACTTCACATTCATTAGCATTTCAAAGTGAAACTACCCAGACATCAAATAGACTTTGACTTTATTTGTTTCTGAATATAGTGCATGACATCAATAAAGATGGCTAGCCATCACTGATTAAATATTTAGATCGATCTGATCAGCATTCAATATTGGTTGTTGACACAGAAACAAAGATTTTCTACGTTCATCATAAACACTCTAATGCAGAAACACTGATGCAGAGTCAACGTTTGTAATGACAGTAATGGTTTTTCTTAAAGTGCAGAATTCTACTGACCTTATGATGTTTGGAGAGTCATAATTTGATACTTTGATAATTTGATGAACTGCATAACCAGAGGTCATTGTCAACAAGTCTAAAAGACTGCTATCTGAATAATAGTTTTCCCGGTTCAAAACATTATTTCTGCTTCTTTCTCCACTGATGCGCTGCATTTCTCTCTATGTCTGTTTCAGATTTTCACCATTCTCAGTATTCTGTTTTCATCTAATGGACTGATATCCTTTATTACAAGGTGAATTGAACATAAAGTAAGAATGTTGTGTTTCACTAATCCAGAACATTGGTGAGACAACATCTTGAATACTGTGTTCAGTTTTGGTCTCTTTATTTAAGGAAGGATGTAAACACATTGGAGGTGATTCAGAGGAGGTGTACTGGATTAACATCTGGAATGAGTGGACTGTCTCATGAGAAGAGGTTGGACAGACTGGACTTGTTTCCACTGGAGTTTAGAAAAATGAAGTGTGACTTGATTGAAGTGTATAATATTCTGAATAATCTTGACAAGGTGAATGTGAAATGGGTATTTTCTCTTGTGGGTGAGTCGAGAATTAGGGGCACAGTTTAAAAATTAGAGGTCATACATTTAGGACAGAGATGAGTGCAATGTTTCCTCTCAGATGGTGATGCAACTTTGGAACTCTGCCTCAAAAAGTGGTGGAGGTGGAGCCCTTGAATATTTTTAAGGTGGAGATAAATAGATTCTTGTTAGATAAAGATTACCAGGAGTAGACAGGAATGTTGAATTCAAAATGTAACCAGATCAGCCATGATCTTATTGATGGTGAAGTGCGTTCGAGAGGCCAAATGGACTTTTTCTCGTCATATTTCGTATGTTTGCAATTATTGAAGATTTGCTATCACTATTTCTGACATCGAGACATTCAATTTAATCACTTTAGCTATACATGTTAAACCATTAGACTGGAGTTTACTTGATGATCAGATCACTAAGCCTGACTGCCTATTTCTCTTCTACAGCTGCAATCTCACAGGACTGTCCCCAAAAAGGAAGTATGCGATGTCTGCCAGCATGCTTGAGGTCTGGAGTACACCCTGGAAATGTAATTTTAAATGGACTTGCTAAGTTTCCTTTAAAATTTCTTTTTATAGTTCATTATTGTGTGTCCATTTAAGGATGGACATTCATTTCCTCTTTTAATTAATTAAAACTTTTTAATGCTTGAATAAAATATTTAGACAAATGTCAATACTGGTTATATAAAACATCAGAAGTTTAAGCTTAGTTCATTTCAGAGTCAGATTGAGCATTATCACAATTAGCTGCTCTTTTTCTCTCTCTAATAACACAAGATTTATTTATTGTTCTTGTTTCTGAGACACCATGGTTGCTCACAAAAATCTTTCTTGTGTTCCATTGTTTACTCTTGCATAATTCTAAGAATTTAAAAAATGTTAGTTATTTCAATGGGAATTAGTTAGGCATTTTTAAAGTCTGATTGACACTGATAAAGTCAAAATACTTAACAACAGATAAGAAAAAGTAGATACAGGTTGTTCATAGATTGAAGTTATACCTAAGGCTTTAAGTTCACAAGGTCGCATTGGGTCTAGCAACAGAAAATAATTGCTATTGTTACCAAGATCTATCTAAGATTCCATTCCTAACATGGCACAGTTTGTTAGAATTGAGCTATAATCTATAGGAACAAGCCCACCTTATTCTTTGGGAAAATAGAATCTATTAGGAAACATTATTTGGCAGTTGTTCAGAGTTTAATCTACATTTCTCCTCTGAGAAGGCAAAGTCTTTCTGGGGAGCAGTTCTGTGAAATCAGGTCGCCCTATGGTATTTCGGCAAGTGACCATTCATGTGTCATCAAGTATTGGTTGGTTTTTCAAGCGTGACAGAAGTTACAGTCAAGTTAAATCCCATACTCGTGGAAATACATTCACTTTGTAGCAAGGGTCACTGGACAGTGGTCTAGAGCAGAACCCCTGATTACTGGCCCAGCAAAACTTGTCTGATGCTTTTGCATTTTTACATGGTCAGCAGGATTTTCTGTCTGTTACAAATCTGGACTTGGATAAAGTTAAAAATCACACAACACCAAGTTATAGTCCAACAGGTTTAATTGGAAGCACACTAGCTTTCGGAGCGACCCTCCTTCATCAAGTGACTATCACCTGATGAAGGAGCGTCGCTCCGAAAGCTAGTGTGCTTCCAATTAAACCTGCTGGACTATAACCTGGTGTTGTGTGATTTTTAACTTTGTACACCCCAGTCCAACACCGGCATCTCCAAATCAGGATTTGGATAAGTTATTTGATGGCTCATGTTTACATAAAATAATATCTTAGTAAGAGACTCTATGAGTTGCAAGTGTCAGGCGGGAAATAGAAAGGTGCTTCAAGCCTCACAGATGAATGCTTGAAACTGTTTAATTTCAGTATTTCTGAATGAAAACACTTGGTTACGCAGTTATAATCTGGAGTGACATTTTTGTCCTGTAGTGATATCCTTTTGCTTTTCTAGGAACAAACACATGTATTTCCTGAACGTTATAGCTCAGCTGTGTAAGGGTGGTGGTCTGCAACATTTCCTGGCTTATGTTACCTCATTCAGACACAGAAGGATAATGATGAATGCCGAAAGAGACAGTTATGACATAACTGCAGTAACACTGCCCTACCACTAATCATTTACAACAATGTGGCTCAGTTTAACAATATAGCTCACACTGGAAGATACAATCAGTGCCTGAGCCTGAGCCTACATTCTCTCTCTCTCTCTCTCTCTCTCTCTCTCTCTCTCTCTCACACACACACATACACACACACACTTCTATACATGGTTACTCCAAATTAACAATAGTGTTGAATAAACAGACCTCTATAACACAGAATTAAGGTCTTTTAACTTTCTCCATGGCCTATTTTGTGTAGTCAACATTAGTCACGTTAAAAGGTACAACAAATGAAGACATCCTCTGTGCCGAATATAGATAAATTATGAGCATATTTTTTGAAGCAGCTTTCTAATTTATAGCACAAATCACTCAGAGAACACCTTACTCCAATATTGTGCAATTGAAGTGTAACTAAAATTGAATTATCAACCCCACCATTAAGTAATAATCTGTTTTGATTGTTTAGGAGAGTCTGCTGTGGATGTAAAATGATATTGTTAATTACCTTTTGTACTTAGCCATTCTGAGAGTAGCCACATCATTATGGTTAGGGTCCTGACAAAAGATGATCAATCTGAAAGATTAACTCTGTCTCTATCTCTACAAATGCTGATTTCGTAGTGTTTCTAACCTTTCTTGTTCCTATTTTAGATTTCCAACCTCTGTCACATTTTGCATTGGTTAGGGCTGGAGTTTTGGGTATGAAGAGCTGCTGAATAAACCAAACTAGGGGCCTAATTCAAGTAATAGTATAGGATAGTACTTTAGATAAAATGTCTCTTCCATTAATAAATTATGTCAATCAATTTAAATGGACATTCTGTCTCATGGTAAGAAATGTGTAACTAATCTGCACTTTTTTTTTCTGTGAATTGAAAAAATGGCACAACCAAAGACGTGTAAATTCAGCATCAGATGTTGCTCAGTACATATGCAGAGGGTCATTGTTCACAAGCTTTTTCTGGGAGTGAGTACAGCAAGTGATTTAAATCGTGTTCCATTTGACTAAAACATATATTTATTTCCAAGAAGTAATGCAATCCCTTGTAGTGTTGCAGTCATGTAAAAATGTTCAAAATTACAGCTTTCCCTGTTCTTCAAAACTCTGAATGAAGAAATATTTGGTGTCATACATATTCTGGTTGTAGTTTATAAAAACTGGCTCTGTTTATGAAACTACCTGTAACCTCGCACTTTACAAAGTTAATTTCAATTACTCAGTGTGAGTCAAAATTATCTGATGATGTCAAAATGTACAGATAGAAACTTCCTGAGTGCAAACAATGGGCTAACAAATGGACAGATTTGCTTTTCTGGCAGAGGGATGACATTGCAGGATTACCCCTCACCTTTCTTATCAGCATAATTATGGAATCCAGCCCAGCTCCAAACAGCTTCCATGGAAATCATATCTCACAAACCTGATTGAGTGTTTTGAATACATGACCAAGAAGATAGATGAAGGCAGAGCCTCAGGATACAAATGCTACAGGAAGGATAGAAAGGGAGGCAAGAGAGGAGGGGGAGTGGCATTTTTGATAAGGGATAGCATGACAGCTGTGCTGACGGAGGATATTCCCGGAAATACATCCAGGGAAGTTATTTGGGTGGAACTGAGAAATAAGAAAGGGATGATAATCTTATTGGGATTGTATTATAGACTCCCTAATAGTCAGAGGGAAATTGAGAAACAAACTTGTAAGGAGATCGCAGTTATCTGTGAGAAAAATAGGGTGGTTATGGTAGGGGATTTTAACTTTCCAAACATAGACTGGGACTGCCATAGTGTTAAGGATTCAGATGGAGGGGAATTTGTTAAGTGTGTACAAGACAATTTTCTGATTCAGTATGTGGATGTACCTACTAGAGAAGGTACAAAACTTCACTTATTCGGGAAATAAGGCAGGGCAGGTGACTGAGGTGTCAGTGGGGGAGCACTTTGGGGCCAGCGACCATAATTCTATTAGATTTAAAATAATGATGGAAAAGGATAGACCAGATCTAAAAGTTGAAGTTTTAAATTGGAGAAAGGCCAATTTTGACGGTATTAGGCAAGAACTTTCCAAAGCTGTTTGGGGGCAGATGTTCGCAGGTAAAGGGACAGCTGGAAAATGGGAATGAGATTCAGAAATGAGATAACAAGAATCCAGAGAAAGTACATTCCTGTCAGGGTGAAAGGAAAGGCTGGTATGTATAGGGAATACTGGATGACTAAAGAAATTGAGGGTTCGGTTAAGCAAAAGAAGGAAGCATATGTCAGGTACAGACAGGATAGATCGAGTGAATCCTTAGAGTACAAAGGAAGTAGGAGTGTACTTAAGAGGGAAATCAGGAGGGCAAAAGGGGACATGAGAAAGCTTTGGCAAATAGAATTCAGGAGAATCCAAAGAGTTTTTACAAATACATTAAAGACTAAAGGGTAACTAGGGAGAGAATAGGGCTCCTCAAAGATTAGCAAGGCGGCTTTTGTGTGAAGCCACAGAAAATGGGGGAGATACTAAATGATTATTTTGCATCAGTATTTATTATGGAAAAGGATATGGAAGATATAGATTGTAGGGAAATAGATGGTGACATGTTGCAAATAGTCCATATTACAGAGGAGGAAGTTTTTTGAGGAAGTAACAAAGAGGATTGATGAGGGCAGAGCGGTAGATGTGATCTATGTGGACTTCAGTTTTTTTCCCTGGGGTGGGGGAGTCCAGAACTAGAGCGTATATGTTTAGGGTGAGAGGAGAAAGATATAAAAGAGACCTATGGGGCAATTTTTTCAGAGGAGGAAGTGCTGGATGTCTTGAAACACATAAAAATGGATAAATCCCCAGGACCTGATCAGGTGTACCCTAGAACTCTATGGGAAGCTAAAGAAGTGATTGCTGGGCCTCTTGCTGACATATTTGTATCATCGATAGTCACAAGTGAGGTGCCGGAAGACTGGAGGTTGGCTAACGTGGTGCCACTGTTTAAGAAGGATGGTAAGGACAAGCCAGGGAACTATAGACCGATGAGCCTGACCTCGGTGGTGGGCAAGTTGTTGGAGGGAATCCCGAGGGACAGGATGTACATGTATTTGGAATGGCAAAGACTGATTAGGGATAGTCAACATGGTTTTGTGTGAGGGAAATCATGTCTCACAAACTTGATTGAGTTTTTTGAGGAAGTAACAAAGAGGATTGATGAGGACAGAGCGATGGATGTGATCTATGTGGAGTTCAGTAAAACGTTCAACAAGGTTCCCCATGGGAAACTGGTTAGCAAGGTTAGATCTCATGGAATACAGGGAGAACTAGCCATTTGGATACAGAACTGGCTCAAAGGTGGAAGACAGAGGGTGGTGGTGGAGGGTTGGGAGGTCATGTTGCGGCTGTACAGGATATTGGTTAGGCTACTGTTGGAATATTGCATGCAATTCTGGTCTCCTTCCTATTAGAAAGAGGTTGTGAAACTTGAAAGGGTTCAGAAAACATGTTGCCAGGGTTAGAGGATTTGAGCTATAGGGAGAGACTGAACAGACTGGGGCTGTTTTTCCTGGAGCGTCGGAGGCTGAGGGGTGACCTTATAGAGGTTTACAAAATCATGAGGGGCATTGATAGGATAAATAGGCAAAGTTTTTTCCCTGGGGTGGGGGAGTCCAGAACTAGAGCGTATATGTTTAGGGTGAGAGGAGAAAGATATAAAAGAGACATATGGGGCAATATTTTCACACAGAGGATGGTATGTATATGGAATGAGCTGCCAGAGGAAGTGTTGGAGGCTGGTACAATTGCAACATTTAAGAGGTATTTGGATTGGTATATGAATAGGAAGGGTTTGGAGGGATATGGGCCGGGTGCTGGCAAATGGGACTAGATTGGGTTGGCCTTGCTTTAGGAAGAATAGTATTAAACTGGAAAGGGTGCAGAAAAGATTTATAAGGATATCATCAAGCCTGGTGGGTTTGAGTTATAAGCTCAAGCTGGATAGGGTGGAATCTTTTTCCCACGATCGTCAGAGGCTGAAGGGTGACCTTATTGGAAGTTTATAAAATCATCAGAGGCATCGATAAGGTGAATAGCCAAGGTCTTTTTCCCAGGGTAGTGGAGTCCAAAACCAGAGGGCATAGGTTTAAGGTGAGAGGGGAAAGATTTAGAAGGGACCTGAGGGGCAAAGTATTCACAGAGAATGATACATATATGGAACGAGCTGCGATATGAAGTGGTAGAGGTGGGCACAATTACAACATTTGTAAGACATTTAGATAGCTACATGAATAGGAAAGGTTTAGAGGAATATTGGCCACATGCTGGCAAATGGGATTAATTCAGTTTAGGAAACCTGATTGGTGGGTTTCCTAGTTAGACCAAAGGGTCTGTTTCTGTGCTGTATGACTCTATAACTGACTGCACACTCAGTAAGGGGGCAAGATTTAATTTGTAGCCAGCATGAAGATCAGCTAGCTTGCATTTCTTAAATAGAAGCCTTTACTTCTTAAAGGGAACGTGTATGTTGACTGCAACAGTTGGTGGAACTGTGTCCAAAAGTATTTCTTTTTAGGTATAGCATTGTCAAAGAAATTGCACAGCACAGACAAGGATTTCAGATGGCTGAGGCCTTAGTTAAGGAGGTTGAAAGAAGGAGAAACACCTTGTTTTCATAAGGGTGCCTCAAATGATGTAATGCTGCTGGATTTCACTGGAGTGGGGGGGACTGCAAATGGTCTTGAAAAGTGTCTTTGAGCAGCTCTGGTCCTGGCAGGATTTAAGATTTAGACTTCACCACCTCCACAGGAGTAGCAGCATCCTGAGAGATGAGAGCAGATTTATGCACCATGGAGCCACTGTCATCCCCATGGAGCAGCCCCGCTATGAAGAGAGTAGTGGCAGGTAGTTGAATTAATCAATTAAAGAGTGTCTCCAAAGACTTGAATTCAATGCTGTCCAAAATTCAATTATCTCAAACAAGTGGTCAAAGTGAAAGATTACACTTTTCAGTGTAATCCCTTGCCCACTGGAGGGGTTAGTTAGCTCAATTGGCTGGATGGCTGGTTTGCAATGTAGATTGATGCAAACAGCACAGGTTTGATTCTGTGCCACCTAAGGTCACAATGAAGATCCTGCATTAGTTTGAGTCCTTCAGCGGAAGTTCAGACTGAGGTCAATGCTTATTGCTACACTGGCCTCAAACTGATCCCTAGTGTACCATGATGTTCAAATGGACTTGCAGACTTTCATGGTAGTCCAGTAATCTATGGACCACCAGATTACAAAGAGTGCTGAGGTACTGCTCCATAAGGCGATAGTGGTTCTATGGTGCACAAATCTGCTACCCTTGGAGAGGTGGTGAAATCCAAAGCTTAAGTCCCACTACAATCAGACCTGCTCAAAAACATTTTTCAAGGCTATCTGCAGTCTTTTCTCACTGAAATCCAGCAGCTCTGTATAGCTTTTATAGTGCATTGGCATTGCATTGCAGCATGAGAATAACTAACAAGTTGACAGGCACTAATAAGAGAAAGTAAATTATAAATAGTTGAGTTTTGTATGTATTATTGGAACTAGTATTGGATGCAGTAATTATAGAATGTTTACTGCTGATGTCTCTTGTGTTAGTGTTCTGCCCAAGAGGACACTGTGATTGTTTGAAACAGGGGGATGGAAGTTGAGGAATTCTGGATCAATGGTAATATCCAATTACTTTTAGGGAAATCAGAGACTGATTAACTACTCAGAGACACCTCTCAGAGTGATGATGTTCTGGATGGTAGGGATGTAAGTCTCTTTGCAGGATTTGTTTGATGATGAACAATATAAAAGTTATGGATAAAGTAGATTACAATATTTTTAAACCCTTTCTAGCTTCAGCTGAAGCTTCCTTTCCAAACTGGTGCTCAGCAAATCACTGTTCCATTCAGATTCTGTGAAGAATGTTAATTTAAATCGCCTCTGGACTTTAAGTAGCGATTTTGACCAAAGACTCCCAGCATGCTATTTCTAGAAAGGCCATTTTTTTGCTCAGCATATCAAGAACAGTAGGCCTCAAACTTTCAAACTCCTAATACATCAACATTAGTACATCAACAAAATCCTTTAAATGGCAATTAGTATTTATTGCCTATTCCTAGTTGTGTTGAGACATTACCGATCTACAACATTGCGTGCAACTTGAATAACATGTATTGGTGATACACTACTTCCCTAAAGTATATTAGTGAATTGATGGATGTTTCTACAATAATCAATAAGATTTTATACTGATAGCCTAGTGTTAGCCCATAAATGATCAGATTTATGAATTTCAGTTTCACAACTTGCCATGGTGGGATTTAAACTCATGACCTCCAGATTGCTTGCCTAGACATCTGGTAACCAGGTGGCTGGCTATTCATCATGCCTGACTGAATCTACACAGTGAAAGTTGCCAGGTCATTTTATGCTGGAGGGCATTGCGGAAGAGGCTGTTACTGTTTTCATCTGATCGCCCCACACACAAACACATACATTTACCAGCAAGAAAAATTGCACCAAGGCCAATGATGGAACCCCTGTTGTTGCTATGACCAAGATCAACTAACTCAGTCCAGTCTGGAAATTGAGTTTGGTATCTGATCTAGCTTAGACCGTACTGAGCACAATACCTACCTACCTTGCCATCAGGAATGCTTTGTTTGAAACAAAAATGTTGGTTTGGCCAACTTGAATGAATTACAATATCAGTAGTCACAAGTTTAAAGATTCACTCTCAGAACATATTGATGAAAAGAAATACTATTCATTAGCTAATAATATAATATTATTACATTTTTAAAGAAATGTTTTTGGCAGGATCCAGTGTGTGGATGTGCACCTACTAGCAAATGGATGTTTGAATTTATAAACTGATTAATATTAGAGATGAAGTCACGGTAGCATTTAGTTAATGAACAAAGAAGACATGCATACCAAGGTTTCAAATTTATAACAAGTAGAATGAGGTAAGTGGAAGAACAGACATCTGTACAGACAATATAATGAAGCATCTTCTCTATTCCGAAGAAGGATAATGACATATCAAGGTAAATAAAAATCTCCAACATTAATTGACATCGTAAATTTTCAACTTGGGTTTCACAAACGGGACACAATTTTTTAAAAAGTGGTATATAAATCAATCTGCAATTGGATTAGATTTTTCTTCTCTGAAAATAGTTGAGTAATTACAAAGAATGACATACCATAGTGATAGATATGGGACAGATATCAGAGGTGGTTTCTTTACTCAGAGAGTAGAAGGTGCATGGAACGTCCTGCCTGCAACTGCCATTCCTGATGAAGAGCTCTAGCTTGAACTGTCAATTTTCCTGCTCCTCGGATGCTGTCTGACCTGCCATGCTTTTCCAGCACCACATTCTTGACTCTGATCTCCAGCATCTGCAGTCCTCACTTTCTCCTGCCTGTTACTGTGGTAGACTCACCAACTTTAAGGGCATTTAAATGGTCATTGTATAAACATATGGATGAAAATGGAATAGTGTAGGATAGATGGGCTTCTGATTGGTTCCACAGGTTGGCGCAACATGGATGGCCAAAGGGCTTGTACTGCATTGTAATGTTCTATGTTTCTATGTTTCTGCATATTTATCGCATAGAAATCAACAACTTGGCCCCACAGGACTATGTAGGTGCTAATACTCCATCTCCTTGTAACACCCTACTTCATCTCAGATCCTATCTGAATATACTATCCAGGATCTGTCATAACCTAACCCATCCTGAACTCACCTTTCAGTTCAATATACAGCATTGCACAGGAGACATCAAACAAAATGGAAAGCTGACTGATTTTCCCACCCCTAACTAATAACATAGCCCTCTAAAGAAAAAGGTTGAAAATACGCAGCGTGTCTGGAGAGAGAGAGAGAGTTAACGTCTCGGGTCTGGAATATTTCCAGCACTTTCTAATTTGATTTCAGTGCTCAGCATCCACAGCATTTTGCTTTTGCGTTGATGCAACATCCACTACAGCTCCAGTTCTGTATAACTGCTTCATAAATCAAGCTATTTTGTACACAGCAGCATACATTATAGGAGTAATATTGTCGCTTTGTCTTCCCAGTTGGGAGCCTTGTTCATTGCAAGCAGAACCAGGAAATTTGTGCACTTTCTGCAAATAACCTTCCAACTGCAAATTCTATTCAGGACTTGGTATTTGGGAATGGGGAAGGGCTTGGATTGGATTGTCCTCTCCAGGAGAGCGAAGTTGGAAAATCACCTCTTATGTACCTTGATAATTGCACTAAATATAAAAAAATTACCTTCATAGCACCAGCGATCTGGGTTTGATTCCAGCCTCGAGCAACTGTCTGTGTGGAGTTTGCACATTCTCCCCGTGTCTGCATGGGTTTCCTGTGAATACTCCAGTTTCATCCCAGAGTCCAAAGATGTGCGGGTTAGATGGCTTGGCCATGCTAAATTCCCAACAGTCTCCAGGGATGTGCATGCCAGATAGTTAACCATGGGAAATGCAAGGTTTGGGGGTAGGAGTGGGTGGGATGGTCTTTCGAGAGTCGGTATGAACTTGATGGGCCGAATAGCCTGTTTCCACGCAGTAGGAATTGTATGATTCTATACAGCTTTAAAGAGTTTTATT
Organism: Chiloscyllium plagiosum; assembly: GCF_037043375.1. Classification (NCBI taxonomy): domain Eukaryota; kingdom Metazoa; phylum Chordata; class Chondrichthyes; order Orectolobiformes; family Hemiscylliidae; genus Chiloscyllium; species Chiloscyllium plagiosum. The sequence goes on along the minus strand of NW_028270141.1, from coordinate 83,256,076 downwards.
CACTTCCTGTAATAATTTTTTTTCAAGGAGCTTTTACATTTATTCTTTCATCAATGTGGGCTGACTGGTATTTGTTGCTCATCCACAATTGTCCTTAAACTGAGGGGCTAGCCATTTCAGAAAGCAGTTAAGGTCAACCACATTGCTGTGAGCCTGGAGTCACATTTCGGCCAAATCAGTTAAGGATGGCATGTTTCCTTTCCGAAATGACATTAGTGAACCAGATGAGTTTGATGAGGGTGATGGTGATGCTTTTACCGTCAGTATTAATGACACTAGCGTTTATTAATTGAATTCAAATTCCACTAGCTGATGTGATGGGACTTGAACCCCTATCCTCAGAATGTTGGTCTGGACTTCTGGGTTAATATGGCCCCCTAAATATTTAAGGATGTGAGAACATAGGTTTACACATATAAATGTGGGTGCACGTTTCAGAACCTAAAGATGTTCCAAATACTTTGCAATCAATGGATTGCCTTTTGAGTCCTGTCATTATTGTTTTAGGCAAATATGGCAGTCAGGTTTTGATCAGCAAACAACAGATGAATCAATGGCCAGATAATCTGTTTTCAATGGTGTTCTTTGAGGGAGGAATCTTGGCAGAACACCAGGAAACTCCCTACTCTCCTTTGAATTGTGCCAAGGGATTTTTTTTTTTTAAATATATATTCACTGCAGCAGATGGACTGGTTCAGTTTAATGTCTCAATCAAAAGATGGAGCCTCCAAAACGACAGCACACCCTTTGTTCCACATTGAAGTTTCAGCAGAGATTATGGTCAAAATACTTGGATACAATCCTACCAATGGGCCTTTGTGTACTGCTGACAGTTTATCAGAAAATTGATGATTAATTGCCCCATTTCTTTAAACTTAATTTCAATGGACTGAAAATTACAAGGTTGTATCCTTATTTAGTGAGAGAAACCCATTGTATCCATGTCTTGGGTGGAAAATTCTTTTTATACACTTTTTTTTAACTGCTGAGCTGTTCTATCAAGCTGGTTATTATGATGAAACAGTAAAAGCGCAGACATTAAATGAATGCTGTGCTAATAAGAAATGACAGGAGAAATCGAGTGAATCCTGGGAAGACTACAAAGGCAGTAGGAGTATGCTACAGAAGGAAATCAGGAGGGCAAAAAGGGACATGAGATTGCTTTGGCAAATAGGGTTAAGGACAATCCAAAGGGTTTTTATAAATACATTAAAGACAAAGGGTAACTGGGAGAGAATAGGGCCCCTGAAAGATCAGCAAGGCAACCGACGTATGGAACCGCAGGAGATGGGGGATTTACTAAACAAATATTTTGCATCAGTGTTTACTGTGGAGAAGGACATAGAAGATATCAAATGTGGGGAAATAGATGGTTTTTCAAAATATATTAAAGACAAAGAGGTAACTAGGGAGAGAATAGGGCCCCTCAAAGATCAGCAAGGCAACCAATGTATGAAACCGCAGGAGATGGGGGATTTAATAAACAAATGGTTTGCATCGTGTTTACTGTGGAGAAGGACATGGAAGATATCGAATGTGTGGAAATAGTTGGTGACATCTTGAAAAGTGTTCATATTACAGAGAGGAAGTGCTGGATGTCTTGAAACACATAAAAGTGGAATAATCACAAAAACCTGATCAGGTCTACCCTAGACGTCTGTGGGATGTAGGGATTGCTCGGCCCCTTGCTGAGATATTTGTGTCATTGATAGTCACAAGTGAGGTGCCAGAAAACTGGAGGTTGGCTAACGTGTTGGTACTATTTAAGAAAGGTGGTATGGAAAACCAGGGAACTATAGACCGGTGAGCCTGACAATAGTGGTGGGCAAGTTGTTGGAAGGAATCCTGAGAGACAGGATTAACATGTATTTTGAAGGCAAGGAATGATGAGGGATAGTCAACATGGCTTTGTGCGTGGGAAATCATGTCTCATGAACTTGATTGAGTTTCTTGAAGAAGTAACAAAGCGGATTGATGAGGGCAGAGCGTTGGACGTGATTCATATGAACTTCAGTAAAGTGTTTGAAGATGTTCCTCATGGGAGACTGGTTAGCCAGGTTAGATCTCATGGAATACAGGGACAACTAGCCATTTGGATACAGAACTGGCTCAAAGATAGAAGACAAAGGGTGGTGGTGGAGAGTTGGTTTTCAGACTGGAGACCTGTGACCAGTGGTATGCCACAATGATTGGTGCTGGGTCCACTACTTTTTGTCATTTATATAAATGATTTGGATGTGAACTTAGGAGGTATAATTAATAAGTTTGCAGATGACACCAAAATTGGAGGTGTAGCAAAGAAGGTTACCTCAGATTACAAAGGGATCTTGATCAGTTTGGCCAGTGGGCTGAGGACTGGTAGATGGAGTTTAATTTAGATAAATGCGAGGTGCTGCATTTTGGGAAAGCAATTCAGGGCAGGACTTATACACTTAATGGTAAGGTCTTAGGGAGTGATGCTGAACAAAGAGACCTTAGCTTGCAGGATCATAATCCCTTGAAAGTAGAGTCGCAAGTAGATAGGATAGTGAAGAATACATTTGGTATGCCTTTCTTTATTGGTCAGAGCATTGAGTATAGGGGTTGAGAGGTCATGTTGCAGCTGTACAGGACGTTGGTTAGGCCACTTTTGGAATATTGCATGCAATTCTGGTCTCTTTTGTATCGGAAGGATGCTGTGACACTTGAAAGGGTTCAGAAAAGACTTACAAGGTAGTTGCCAGGGTTGGAGGATTTGAGCTATAGGGAGAGGCTGAATAGGCTGGGGCTACTTTCCCTGGAGCATCGGAGGCTGAATGGTGACCTTATTGAGGTTTATAAGATCATGAGAGACATGGATAGGATAAACAAACAAGGTATTTTCCCTGGGGTGGGGGAGTCCAGAACTAGAGGGCATAGTTTTAGGGTGAGAGGGGAAAGATATAAAAGGGACCTAAGGGGCAACTTTTTCACGTAGAGAGTGGTACATGTATGGAATGAGTTGCCAGAGGAAATGGTGGAGGCTGGTACACTTACAGCATTTGAAAGGCATCTGGATAGGTATATAAGTAGGAAAGGTTTGGACGGATATGGGTCAAGTGCTGGCAAATGGGACTAGATTGGATTAGGATAACTGGTCAGCATGGACGAGTTAGACCAAAGGGTCTGTTTCCATGCTGTGCATCTATATGAATCTATGACTGTCTAACAGTCTAGATTTTGCTTGTGATGTTTAGGTGAATTGAGGACTATTGTTACTTAATGGTGCGAACACTTACAAAAACTGATATGTGTTAGTGTAGTACTCAAACTCCGATTAGTTACAATTTTCCTGGATTTAACTTTCTTGCACCCACTTCCATTGAAGGGGTAGCATTCACTAACTGGAAGTGAAGCCCACATAAAGGTTAGTTTACAGACTGAGGGGAAAAGTGCTCAGGTTTTTGGAGCTGGCATTGACAGTCTGAGAGAAGCCAGTTCTGATGAAACATCGCAGTTATGAAACATTAACTCTGTTTCTCTCTATTTAGGTGTTGCGTGACCTGCTGATTATATCCAACATAGTTTTGTTTCTGATCCTTGAGAAGAGGAGGGATGTCCTGTCCAAGACATCCTTCCATTCAGCAGAAATTCAATGCCACACCAAGAGTGGTCAAGCAAGATTCCATCCCACATATGTATTTGTTCATAACTCCACCACCAGTATCGCAACCTCAACACAATCCACCCACTATCAAACTGCACATGACATTCACACATCCCACAATATTATGCCTTTCACAGACACTACTCTCACCTCAGACATATTACAGCTTGTCAAAAAGGTGAGACACCACAGACGCACACACAAAACAACAGACACCTGTTTATGCACTCATTCAGAATTTGCACTCTTTCTCTTCCAGACTAGAGTGTCCCATAACAAGCATCAGCAGGACCTGAACAAGACATCATTGACTAGGATTGGGAGGGGATTGGAGGACACAGTAAGCAGAAGCTAGTAGAAAAATAATGCATAGAGATAAATGGCCATTGCAGCAATCTTAGGGATGGATGACTATTCCTAATCTCCTATCCCTAAAGGTAGCATTGCTTACTACTTGTAGTTGAATCTCATCACATGCATGTATAGAGGAACCTCAATTATCTGAATGACATGGACAGGGAGCATTTTCTTTGGATAATTGAATGTTCGAATAATTGAATGCCGGATAACGTAATTTAGCCGAGCATTGGGACCTTGCGATTTCAGATAATCCAAAATTTGGATAATCGAATGCTGGATAATTGAGGTTCCTCTGTACTCCAATAGTGGCCACATGTGCTGCACCCAAACACTTCCATCTTTATCACTGCAGGCTATAAGGAGCAAGATGCCACCTCACCCTTTCTTCTGGAGTAAGTACAAGGCAATCATTAGTGTTCTCTCCCTCAGGAGAGAAAGGAAAATATGGAGGATGAGGGAGAGATTATACCATCTGTAACTTGGATGCTAGAATTGAAAAGGAATTCTCACAGTTGGGCAGACCATATAATAGTGGGCAGCAGACAATGCAAAGTGAAATGGACATCACAACTGTCTTATTTCTCTGTTGGGAATGAGTGGGAAGAAGGTCTCATAATAGTTCTGCTATAGAGGCATCAGAGATCTTGTAATACCGAGCTTCAGGAGAAGGCTGGTGGGTTTGATAAACCAATTGTATAGTCTCCTGGATAGCCAGCTTGAAAGCCAACTGATGATAGGGAGGGGGATAGAGGAGTCAAATTTCACTTTGAGCCATGGCATCTCTGTCCACATTATGGAGATACTGACCAATTCCAACCAGCAACTTGGGAGCCTAGAATTCAGCAATGTCTGTTGATGGCGATCACAGCTTCGAACAAAGACATAGGGCTCACAGAGGAACCTACACCTTCATCCAAGTGGCACCTTTCCCTCTGTCATTAATATTCCCTTACTTATGCCTGTCAGTCAGGTGACCTAATCTGCTGAAGGCCATGCTGAGATAATACAGGACCACAATGGACAATAGCTTCTCAAGAAAGTCCCAAGAAGTTATCTGAACTGACATCTTAGATTCACAGCCGCTATTCACTTTACAAGCCATTGTCAGTGAGTTTAGACATTGTAGAGACACTATGTTGTGCAAGAATGCCTTTGAATAACTAATAAGATTAAGTACCAGGGTGAATAATATTTGTTTGTTGTATAATGTGACTATTGTTCAGTAATGCTGTCGGTAAAGATTGGATATTGTGAATGAGTAGGGGTAGATTTGGTAACTTTTTAATTGTGGTCTTTGTGGGGAAAAGACTGAGCAACTGATTAACTTCTTGATAGATCCTCAGACATGGAAGACAAGGAAGACCTGTGACATCGGTTCATCAAAGTTGATGGTGGAGGATGTCTTTCAAAAGCACTCTGCAATTAAATTATGGTCAGCATTCCTCTCAGATACAGGCTGTCTACCTGGAACATTCTGATACTTCCACTGGTCACCTTCTCCCCCTACTCTCTGTGTGGGTCCTGTGTTTGACCTGTTTGTTTGACCAAGCAAAATTGATGCTTGCAATGGCTAGTCCCTCACGCTTTGCAGATTGTGGAGCATTGCAGCAAATGATCACACTTCTTCATTAAATTGACTGACTACTGCAGGGCAGTTTCTGATTGTTCAAAACATCTAAGACTTTGCTTGATGGCCTGTGTTCTCTGCACAATGATTTTCTTGCTGGCTGAGTACTTAGTTGGTACTTGGATGTTTCTCAGAGGAGTCATGAAGCATTGTATCAAAGGTGTCTGTTGTCACCGAGACTTTAGTCACACAGATTGTTTTAGGGCTAAGAGATCTTTGGACAGATAAATGTATCATGATAACCATATTCCCTGGATATCATGGAACATGATGAATTGCCAGCAGTTTGATATGAGCTTCACATTGAATGATCTAGATTCCCTCCTCTTTTCGAATTCCACCACATTTAAATGAGGTGCTGACAAGATTAGTGAGTGGTTCCTGGGGAATCCTGAAATCCTGTCAAGTCCTCAAGCTCTGTGAATTTGGTCTTCTCTGACAAGAAGGTGCAACAATATAATTATTCTTCAGAGTGTATGGACCGTGTATGAACCTACAGAGACCTCCCTTGGCTAAAGTGCACAAAGGACTGCTAAATGTGATTGATGTCAGTTGTGGCTGTTTGAGAGGTTCCAGTTAAAAATTCAGTGTAACTATAGCCCTGACTGTCACAGGTGCTGCAATCCTTCACTATGGTGCAACATCTGAGTCTTACTTCCAAAGGCCAGAGATCTTTGGGTTGACCTTTATAGTAAAGTACAACCTCCCTCATACACTGACCTTGATCAAGGAAATGCAGGCATAATGATCTTAAAAGAACCTGGGTATGTAGAGGCTCCTGCTGAGAGTCCTGACCATCTCTCCTCCAGTGATTTGCATTCCCCTGCAAGGGCTCAATTCTGCCTCCAGTTCTGTATGCAGAGTAAAAGGGACCTTAAGCAAGATAAATTTCCAACCTCAGCCTTCCTCACGAGAGAGCCAACATAGCACTTTCTTTTTGCAAAGTGCTGACAGAATATCTGGGAAAAATGCTTATAGTCTGTGACTTAAGTATTGACGTGTGAAACCAAAAGTCTCCCAATGTTTTCAGAGGTTCTCTTCAAAGGCAATGCAGTCAATCAATCTCAATTGGCATGGGAACTTTCAAATTTAAGCATATTATTAAATATTGCTCAAAACCCTCAGCAGAAACTCATTTATTCTTGTTCTGTTGACGGCTGTTATATGACATTCTGAACTGAAGCATTACATTGACCAAGATTGTTTCTTGTGATACACATGATCTAAACCAATGCTTCAGTTGAATACCCCATCCAAGGTACTTCAATTCTTGCCTACCACCATTCACATCACCACCATTACCCTAAAATGTTCATAAACTAATGTCTAACCTGTATAAATGCTACTTTTCCACAAGACCACCAAAGTTGTTTAAGTTTCAAAACTTTGGCAAGTTCAGGATAGCTCTTTCCTCAAACCTGTTGTGAATCGTGTCATTAGCTGTTCTAAGAGACACCCTAAAGACAGACCATCACTTTCCAGTTTTTCTTAAATGTAGGTTTTAGTTTAAAAATAAGGGAGGAATTTCATATTTGTACCTTTGGTGCAACTTCAAATTAGTGTATTTTCAAAAAGAAGGAGAAAGTGAGGACTGCAGATGCTAGAGATCAGAGCTGAAAAATGTGTTGCTGGAAAAACGCAGCAGGTCAGGAAGAAGGGCTTATGCCCGAAACGTCGATTCTCCTGCTCCTTGGATGCTGCCTGACCTGCTGCGCTTTTCCAGCAACACATTTTTCAGCTCCTTTCAAAAAGAACCAAACTGTCTTTACGTTCTCTCACTTACAATTTAAGACTGCGAATTTGTGCGATGTGAGCAGTTTTCTGCAATGCCCTGGTTTAAGATTATATGGTTCACATTACATTCAGAATTGTAGTTGGCTGTGATGGTCTGGAGATGAAAAATAATATATTTGATAGTCTGCTTGCCAAGCTGTCATAATTACTCACGGAATTTACAAAAAACATTGTATGTTATCTGATTAAAATATACTTGCATTTATACAACACTTTGCATGATGACAGTCAAGATTAGAGTGGTGCTGGAAAAGCACAGCAGTTCAGGCAGCATCCGAGGAGCAGGAAAAATTGACATTTCAGGCAAAAGCCCTTCCTGATGAAGAGCTTTTGCCCAAATCGTTGATTTTTCCTGCTCCTCGGATGCTGCCTGACCTGCTGTGCTTTTCCAGCACCACTCTAATCTTGACTCTGATCTCCAATATTTGCAGTACACACTTCTGCCCACTTTGCATGATGACCTCCAGTATGTACAGCCAAGGCTGGACTGTGGCAACTTGACCTTGAAAGGTCATAGAGTCATAGAGATATATAGCACAGAAACAAACCCTTCGGTCCAACTCAGCAATGTCAAACAGATAAAGTAATCTAGTCCCATTTGCCAGCATTTGGCCTATATTCCTCTAAACATTTCCTATTCATGTACTCATCCAGATCCTTTTAAATGTTGCAATTGTACCAGCCTCCACCACGTCCTCTGGCGACTCATTCCATACAGGCACCACCCTCGGTGTGAAAAAGTTGCCCCTTAAGTCCCTTTAACATCTTTCCCCTCTCACCTTAAACCTATGCCCTCTCTTTCTGGACACCCCCATCCCAGGTGAAAGTATGTTGCTGGAAAAGCACAGCAGGTCAGGCAGCATCCAAGGAACAGGAGAATCGACGTTTTGGGCATGAGCCCTTCTTCAGGAATGAGCCCAAAATGTCGATTCTCCTGTTCCTTGGATGCTGCCTGACCTGCTGGGCTTTTCCAGCAACACATTTTCAGCTCTGATCTCCAGCATCTGCAGTCCTCACTTTCTCCTCGTTTTTTACCCCCATCCCAGGGAAAAGACTTACCCTATCCATGCCCCTCATGATTTTACAAACCTCAATAAGGTCACCCCCGAGCCTCTGATGCTCGAGGAGAAATAGCCCCAGCCTATTCAGCCTCTCCCTATAGCTCATACCCTCCAATCCTGGCAACATTGTTGTGAATCCTTTCTGAGCCCTTTCAAGTTTCACAACATCCTTCCTATAGCAGGGAGACCAGAATTATACATAATATTCCAAAATAGACCTAACCAATTCCTGTACAGCCACAACATGACCTCCCAACCCCTATACTCAAAGGTCTGACCAGTAAAGGACAATTCAGTTTGCTGCTGGACAGATAGTTTGCAAGGCAGAATAACTCCATTAGTGTGAGTTTAATTTCTGCACTGGCTGAGGTTACCACAAAGGATTCCTCTGCTCAATCTTTTTCTTGCCTGAGGCATAGTGACCCTCAGGTTAAATCACCACCCATCATGTCTCCCTGAGAGCAGCCTGATAGTCCAGTAGAACTATGCTGTTTTTATCTTTACAACCAATTAAGTACTTGTCTAAATCTAAGAAACACAATTGCCACTTTCTAGCAAGATTCTGCACAGAGCATTGGAATCAATGACTGTCCACGATGGAACATACTACCTGTTTTCGATGGTAGTGGATGGATAAATAGTTGCCAGGACAATAAAAGATCTCCATTGATCTTCTGCAAAAGGTGCCTCAGAAATCTTTTACACACATCTGAGAGTTTAATGTTACATCTCTAACGTAGTTCAGGCGTGCCTCATTACTGCCTGGTGGCTCGAGTCTAGGTTCGAGGGTGGTTCAAACACATACCATTTTTACTCAGTGATAACAATGCTTTCATTGAACCACAGATGACACTTACAATCAAAGTGGACTTTGCCAATAATTCTGGATTTTATGCACTTGATAAATATGATAGCCAGTGATGTGTACAAAAGCAAGGAAAATCGAGTTGGACAAATTAGAGCTGTGTAAGGGATACTATTTGGAGATTTAATCAACTCAAATTAATTTGAGACCAAGTAATCTCGATCAATGAATTGAATTAACCATTATTTTATATGCACAAACACAAAATACTGAGGACGTCATAAATCTGAAATGAAAGGTAAAAATAGTGGAATTATTAAGCAGATTTTCCAGCATCTGTGGGACGTGGTCAACCTCCAGCTTTTCCCTTCCTCAACTTCTATGAACCTATTTCTGGGAATATGTATCGACTAGTATCCATTATAAGCCCATTGGCTCCTGCAACTCCATTTTCTTGTACTCCGCGTTCAATAAGGCACTCTATTCCATTCTTCCAGTATCTCCTTTGTAACCATTCTGATGATGCAACCTCCCAGCCCAGAGTTCTGATATCGAGAGTTTGTTGCTGAAAAAGCATCCGAGGAGCAGGAGAATCCATGTTTCGGGCAAGATCCCTTCATCAGGAATGAGGCTTGTGAGCCAAGAAGTGGAGAGATAAATAGGAGAGGGATGATGCTGGGGTGAAGGTAGCTGAGAGTGCGTTGGTCAGACTGAGGGTGTAATGGTGATAGGTCAGAGAGCAGGGTGGAGCGGATTGCTGGGCAGGAAGATGATGGGTAGGACAGGTTATGAGGGCGGTGCCAAATTGGAAGGTTGGAAATGGGATAAAGTGGGGGAGGGGAAATGAGGAAACTAGTGAATTTCACATTGATGCCGTGAGGTTGGAGGGTCCCAAGAGGTAAGATAAGGCAATCTTCCTCCAGGCATCGTGTGGTTAGCATGTGGCCCAGACCTCCAGGTCTTTGGCGGAGTGGGAGGGGGAGTTGAAATATTCGGCCAAGGGACAGTGGGGTTGGTTGGTGTGGGTGACCCAGAGATGTTCCTTGAAGCGCTCTGCAAGTCGGCATCCTATCTCCCCAATATAGTGGAGACCGTATCGGGAGTAATGGATACAGTAAATGGCATCTTTGGAAGTGCATGTAAAACTCTGATAGATGTGGAAGGCTCCTTTGGGGCCTTGGATGGAGGTGAGGGGGGAGGTGTGGGCGCAGTGTTTGCAAATCCTGCAGTGACAGGGGAAGGTGCCGGGAGGGGAGGGTGGGTTGGTGGAGGGTGTGGACCTAACAAGAGAATTGTGGAGGGAATGGTCTTTACGGAAAGCGAATAAGGGTGGGGAGGGAAATATATCTCGTGGTGGGGCCTGTTTGTAAGTAGTGGTAATGATGGAGGATGAATGTGATGTATACAGAGGTTGGGTGGGGTGGAAGGTGAGGACCGGGGTGGGGAGGGTGGGTGGGGTTCTGTCCTTGTTGCAGTTGCAGGGGTGGAGTTCGAGGGCAGAGGTGCGAGAGGTGGATGAGATGTGCTGGCAGGCATCATTGACCATGTTGGAGGGGAAATTGCGGTCTTTGACAAAGGAGCATGGTCTTCAGAGTTCTGATATGTTGTCTTCTTCCTCAAGGAGAATATGCCCCACCATTGTTAACATGGACTTTGATCTTGTCTGTTGCATTTCCTGCACTTTGGTTTTAATTCGTTTTGCAAGTATTAGGACAAGAACAGTGTTCCCTTTCTGCCCCATCAGCCTTGCATTGAATGAATTATTGTCTGTCCTTTCTGCCACCACCAGAACACAAATCTTCCCTGTCCTGAAAAATATCATTACCTCTGCAACAGTATGGTCCAGTTGTCTCTATTACTCCCCTGACCTTCCCAAGCATCTTCCAATACAAGTGTAAGAGATATCGCATCCGCTCTTTTACTCATCTCTTCTCCATTAAAGGCTCTGAACACTCCATCTATATAAAGCAATGATTTGCATATACTTTTTTAAAAAACTGTAATGTATTTGCTGTTGAAAAAGCCCTAAAGCTTAGAGTACAACTATTTGATTGTACAAGTTTATGTCAAAGTATCATGATCATATGATACAGGCATTGAATTATGAAGAAGTGAAACCAACATAGCTCTTCTTGTGGAATAACAGTGCACTTTTTTTCTTTAATACGCTTTGTCTTTTACAATACAATCTAAGGAATACTCTAAAACACAGTACAGGGAAATTAAAATTAACAGACAATAAACAGGGGCATTAGGAAAGTTATCCAAAGGCAAAACAAAGCACCTAAGTGTTCAGATGTTATAAAAATGTGATTAGAGAATAAATGAGGTGGAGGGTTTGAGGAGAAAAATTCTGCAGAATTTAACAAAATGGTTGAAATCTCTGCCCCAATTTGGTGGAAGTTAAAGGAGAGCAAGGGATGAAGATGAACATTAAGCCAGAGCTTTGAGGACTGAATAACTTATGATGAGGGATAAGGCCAGAGAAGGTAGTGTCGCAAAATCATGGAGACAGATTTTGAAATCATAACATTGGGGATTATCTTGATAAAGATTGGAGAACTCAGCAAATAGAACTCAAAGTACTGCAGGATCAGAAAGTGGACTTTTCGATAGTTTGAAAGCAATGAGCAATGAATCTTATATAGGGGCTTGAGGTGTGTTGATGGAGCATTAACAAATCAAGTTAAGAGCTGACAAAAGCATCAAATAAGGTTTTAGCTACACTATGGTTGAAATAACAATGGAAGTGCAGATAAAAGTGTATGATTATGACTTTGGTCAGGTTATGGAATTTGAAAATCAGTCTGGAACAAGAAGGACACAAAAATTCAGACTACTCAGTGCATTATGAGTGACCTGATGATAGTTAGCCAATTTGATGGAACAGAGGTAGCAGCAGAGTTGAGGGAAATGGTACGAAAATAGAGCTGTATGGTAATGGGATACATATAAATTGGCCCCATGTTAATGAACGACATCATGAAGTGACAAATGAGAAAAACGAAATGTAACATTAGCATACAGAAAATGCGAGTGAGTAGAATGTGACCAAATGTTTGCAATAAGTCATAAACAGCAGAAACTATGACAAAGGCAGTCTGAGGGAGATGAGCCAGAGATGAGTAGTGATGGAGAGAGAAAACGAAATGCATTACACTAAATGATGCCCTGTTAGGATACTAACATACCAAAGCCTCAAGCTATGTCTCATGAGTTGATCATTATTTTTCATTTCTTAGTTTTGTTTCTCTATGAACCTCAACAACAAAGACTGTATCTAGAAACACTGAATATTAATGGTACAATCCAAGTAATGGTAATGGAAGAGGAACTGCAGTTTGGCAAATAAGTTTTATAAAGCAGTTTTCACCATAAAGTAATAACCTTCAAGGAGCTATGAAAAACATTGTTCCTCTTCAGGTGATGCGAAATGAATAAGTAATTAGCCTGGATGTTGCCTCTGTAGTGGATTATCTTCAGAAGAGTTTTCTCTTCACTGAAACCATCCTCTTGTCAATTTGCATGAACCTGGCCCGAACCTCTTTCTGTTCCCTTGAGAAACCACCATGAAATACCCAGCACATACTCCAGATGCTGCATTAGCCACACCAAAAGTGGCCAGCAGAATGTACATATAGTTCTGAGAATGTCTGATTTCCATAATGCCCAATCCAGTGATGCTGTAGTCAAGCTCCTATCCTTCTATAATTTCTAAAGGGTGCATTAAAGCACATGCAACAGAAAATTCATCCAGTTTTCCTTTTGAGCTCAGGAATACTGCAGTCAGCACAAATCATGTGTTAAATTACAGATCATGAAATACTTAATACTGGTCATCATCACTGATCTATCAGTAATAATGATAGATTGTTGAGCCTTCTTCTGGGATCTGTCTCATAATATGGCAGACACGACAATAATCTACTGTTAAACTCTATTATTATTTATCAGATGGTGCCAAGTAATGCTCTGCATTTATTTTGAAGCGAAACTATACCCCAAACACTTGTGATAAAACATGACACAGCAAGACATCATATGACTATCATTGTCTTTATTGAGTAATTGTGAAAGACAATAAAGAAGGAACAGACTGGAAAGCTGTCAGAGTTCCAAGCTGATATTCTTTTTCATGCTACAGGAGGTTTGGTATAGGTTGTGATGAAGATTTATATTAAAAATGACTACAATATGATATATGTGTGGCAAATACTGTGAAATGATCTATTTTATTTGTAAATTATGAATTATGAATTGTGAATTAGGTTTCCTGGTGGTCTTAGAAAGCAATGTAAATATATCTCAGTAAAAATGTCAGTTCTGTGTGTGTGTTTATTTTGTACATGAGTATGTAGATACATGCCAATGACAAGGTGTGCTTTGCATGCAGTAATGCTCATCACAAAATCACAGAATAGTTAGAGTACAGAAAAGGGCAGTTTGGTCTGTTGTATCTGCCCAGTTCCCTAAAGGAACAGTTCACCTCCTGTTAATATCCCACCTTCTCCCACACCCCTTTGTATTTTTCCTTTTCCGATAATCCAATTACCTTTGAATAACTTCGCTATAATCTCAGGCAGACCATTCCAGATCCTAACTGCTCACTGTGTGAAAAAGCTTTTCCTGATTGTGCCATTACTTCTTTTGCCAATTATCTTAAATCTAGGCCTTCCGATTCATGATGGTACCACTGTTGAGAACAGCTTCTCCCTATTTACATATCCAGATCCCACATTATTTTAAATATCTCAATTCAATTTCTCCAAGAAGAACAATTCAAACTTCTCAAAAAAAACTCCCAGTTCAACTTCATTCTGTGCTCATTTGATGTTCTAACAAGAATCATTTTCGTTTCTTTTCACACATTAAGCTGCAACAAATCAGGGATGTCTCCCTTTTCCTCTGTTTCCATCCTTTCTTTGAACCCCGACCTTTTGTCAGGTGTTTACTATCCCTTCTGACCTTTGGCTCTTTGATGCTGAATGTTCTGTATTCACCAAAGGTCTTAGTTTTATCCTTCTCTCAATCTGTGTAGTGCCAGCCCGTCATTGTTGAGAGGAACAGGATAAAAGATTTTCCTGCTCCTTGGATGCTACCTGAACTGCTGTGCTTTTCCAGCACCACTCTACTCCAAAAGAATTTCAATCAGACCTGAAAAAAGCCAAGGATCTTGAAATTGACTGTTCAAATGTCAATGTCAATGTTACCATTGCGGTAGGTAGCAGCCACAATATTTTTATCAACTCCTCTAAATGAATGACTTGCTGACTGGTCTATGTATCTTTTTAACTTCTTTCTGTTTTGGACTCCTAATCTGTTATATGTGCAACATGTTATTTCTTGTCTCATTTAGGAATTAATAACTCACTCTTCTGTGAACTCAAGAAAGCCTTGTTAAATTGGCCCCTTTTGAAGCATAAGTTAATTTGGTCCTGGAGAATGTTAACCATAAGGGAAGGGATCATTTTTTAAATTAGTCTCATTATGACCAACAGAGGAAGCAGGTGAATAAAGAAGGGGATCCAGTTTTTCGCCATCACCTGCAAACTTAATCATTTGGAGTATCCCAACTGGAACCAAAACAAACCAGGGAAGGTTACCCACCAACTGACCACAACAATATCCTTCCTCTTGTGTTCAACTCTGAACTGGCTACATTCATAGGTCCAAGCGCCTCTGCCCTCATACCCCTTTAGAATTGTGTGTGTTATTTAAAATTGTTTTTCTGCATTCTTCCCATCACAATGAATCAAATCACATTTCTCTACATTAAATTTCATCTTCTCCTTGTTCAGCAATCCACCAACCTGGCTGTGTTCCTTGTAAGATGTACATTACCTTCTTCACAGTTCACCATACTTCCAAGTTTTGTACTGTTTTCAAATTTGAAATTGTGGTCATTAGTACATGTCAGAAAAAGCAATGTCCTAACACCAAGCCCTTGGGAACTCCACTATAAATCTTCCTCCAGCCAGATAAACACCCATTTTCTACTACTGTTTGTTTTCTACCACTATGCTTTGTATTAACTGTGCAAATTTTATGTCATTCAGTGAGTCAAGACGAAAGCCACAAGTTTTCATCATGTTGTCACTGTAACTTCATCAAAAGTATTCAGCGTTTCTGACACTCATTTTGATAAAGTTACAGTGAAAGAGCAATAACCATGCCAAGGTGATCCCCAGCCTAATTATGTCATTTGAAGACAGTAATAATTGTACCAGAGGTGGACAAATCATTTAATACTTATTTTTATATAAATCTTTGATGATGTAATTATAATAAAATAGCAATGTACATACAAATTTGAGTGAAAGCGAAAAATGGATTGGTGGGATATGCAAGTTTCTTTGCATTACAGTCTGAGGAGTTAGGAATTACAAAACACTGTCATAACTGGTATGAAATGCAATGATAGTATTACAGGTTAATGCAATAATTTCATTTGCAAAGGTAGACACAGGAATTTGTAATGGAAGATGTTTACCAGAAATTGGCAGATGCAAACATTTTTAAGAAATATTATTGATTAAGTCAAGTTGAGGATGCATTTAAAATTTCACTTTGTTAATGTTACTATACAAATGCGACATGCATTTTCTGTGCTTGAAACTACTAGAATTTAAACCAATTAGATTAGAGCAGACCAATCAGAAATGAGAAAACATGAATGAATATTTCAAATAAAGACATCAGGGTGAATTTCCAAAGAAATTCATCACACACATATTATGTGGGTTCAGCTGAAAATCCACACAAGCATCGGAAACAAGTATTTAATTGTTGGTTTTCAGGATTTCCTGAGATACTTCTACCAACGTTTCACAAACAAGAGGGTAAACCAATGCTTCAAGCATTCATTGTCCCCTTGTCAAATCTGACACAGCAAGGAAGTAAATCATTTTACAGGACTGAACAAGAGAGAGATTGGAGTGACACGCAACAGGTAAATATGAGGAATATCAATACTTTACCTTCAGATTCAAATGCCAGTTCCATGTAGCAATATCTGAACATAAGTTCCCCTCTCTGGCATCCATTTTAAATTGAAGCTCTTGTCAGTGGGTAAGTACAGTATTGGAACAGGGGCTTCCCCAAGAGGTGGTTCGGACCACAAGGGGGTTTATGAACTCTGAGAAAGTTAGGTCAATTCACTCCTTTCTCATGTTTTCAGAGTCCATTCCTTCCATCCAGTCCTCAAACATTCCCACAGTTCTCCAGTTCTCATTGAGAGGTACACCAATTTTCAAGCCTGGAAATGGTGCCACGGTAGATAAAATTTAGGGAAACACTGTAATAGAAGAACAAACATAAGTTTATATAGCAGTTTTTGTGACCTTAGAATGCTCAAAGTGCTTTACAGACAAATATTTCGATAATTTAAAGAATTTATTTTTAACAGCTAACCCTTGTGCCAATTATAATTTTGCCAATTATAAAGTTCTATCCTTTCCACTCTGTACCTTCCCAGCTTTGGCCTCTCCCCTGTCTTGCCCCATGTCTAGTTTTCAGTTTAACAATAAGTGACAACCCTAATGATATCCTTATTGGGCTTTGTGGTGTCTTGCCTGCACAAATAAAACCGGTCAAAGTACGATTAGTTGCTGCAGAGCATGGCACAAAAACATAATTGCTATGGAAACCGCCAGTGTATTTTGTTTTTGTTTATACAAACTGTGTGAATACACCAACTGCCAACTGGGTGAACAGGGTACATTAATAAGCCCTGTTTTACTTAAAATCTGTGCAGCTGCAGATAAAATAATGCCTTTGTGGATTCTTTTACATTGCATTAGTGGGATGGTTTAGCATTTGTATTCAGCTCAGATCAAGTTCATTTTGGAGTTGAATCCAGTCTGTTTTGTTTGCAATTTCTGGCCTTGACTCAGTATTTAATCAGGATGAAAATGTTTGGTGCATTCGTTACAGTGTTACTTTCAAATCAACCTGTGAACATCAATGTGGTTTCACCTTACCTCAGCTGTTCTGTAACAAAAAATCTCCAAGCACTCTTCTTCAGCAAAATTTCTCAAATTTGCACCTCTCCTGAAAGGAATGACTCCATTCCAGTGTACAATTGCATAGTATTGGTCACCCTCAGTCCCTTTCCTGGAGTTGTCTCATCTTTTATTCACTTCCGAGCCTTGACAGTGAATGTCTGTGATCTACTTGCCATGGAGCACATTATAGCCAGAACTAATCTATTTCTCACTTGCAGTTTGGTAGGAGTTGGCCCTGATCTACTATTGCAGCATTCATCAAAAGAACTTGCATCATATATTGCTTTTACCATTATTAAAAAGTTTCAAAACACTTTGGAGAAAGTTTGTCTGGTAATCAGCTGTGCTCTTCCAGCACCACTAATCCAGAATCTGGTTTCCAGCATCTGCAGTCATTGTTTTTTACCTAGCATATTCTTTCACACAGGTTGGGGAACTTGTTCAAGTTATGTGGCCAAAGGTTAGTTGTCTTTCATTGTTCATATGTTCATAAAGCTATCGATACCCAGAAGTACTCCCCCGAAAATTCCATGTCACCGTCTCTTACAGAGTTCACAAGGCAATCAGTATTCGCAGGAATTCGAGAAAGAAGAACAATGCCCAGCGTGAGTTTGTTTAAACATAGTATGGGCACCAAATTAACTTCAGGAGCTTCCTTGTAAAGGTAGCTTACCTGCTTACTGAAGAAATGTAATGGTGCGCAAGTTGATGGTGACTCATTTCGCTATCCATAGCCTGCACTGTTCCAACAACTTGCACCCTCACCAAGAATCCCAAGACCAAGCTGACAATTCATTTTATTGACATTAAGTTCATGAATTGTTGACACATGCCTCCCCTTCACAAGCAGCTTGCTAAGATGAATATCGGGCAAGTTGCCTCATCAAGTGTGTCTGACAAGTAAGTGCCAGACAAATGAGGAAGCAGCAGTGGATATGGGACAAAGGATGGAGAGGAATCATTAGGTGGGTTGTGGTATTTGGGAGGACGGTAGTAGCTCCTAGCTCCACAGAAACAGTTCAAAAAGCTTGGTAGAGCAGACTTTGAATATTGTTGAAAAGAAAGACATTGCTGAAACTTGCCATCATGTACTCGTCAGGGCAAACATTAGAGTGCCCCAAATTTCAAACAAACACAATTTATATTACAGAAGGAAAGGCCAGTTGACTGACTTATTAGCACATTCTTATGGAGAAACCAAGAAGTTTTAGGAACTTTAGGCTTCCTAAACTCTAGGTTCAGTGAGAAAAGGCACAAGGCTTGACCATATGCCTCTTCTTTGCAGAGAACAAATTTTATTTATGAATTTATTTGAAATTTGACATTCTTCCATTTATCCTGACGAGTGTAAGACAAAAAGCATCTGCAACATGTCTTGCTTATCAGCAGTGGATTGAAATCAAAATTAAATATATATATTATACATAGATGATAGATAGATAGATAGATAGATAGATAGATAGATAGATAGATAGATAGATAGATAGATAGATAGATAGATAGATAGATAGATAGATAGATACTAAACACACAGGGGTCAACTACTGCTTAAACTGCACAGAGTGGCCTTTGAAGAATCCTCAGAAGAACTCACCCAAGACTTACTCCTTTCCTCAGGAACTAATTTCCCATATGAATCCTTAAACAAGTGTTAGGCTCCTAATTAATAGAGGCAATGGAACCAATGCTTGTTTTTAGCAGACTACTCAGTGCCTAAAGGATGGATCTGAAGAATATACATCAACACTAGGATTGATACATGGCCTTTAACATAATAAAATATTTCAAACCATTTTACAGGACGCTTACAAAGGAAAATTTAACATTGACCAACATATGGTGAAAACTAAAAGCCTGAAAAGTATGTTTTGAAGAACATTTTAGTGGGTACATGAGAATTAGAGAACTGAAGAAAATTGGAAATGGAATTCCAAAACTTAACAGAGGCAACTGAAGGCATAGCCACCAATAATGGAACAGCTAAAGTCAGGGATGCTCAGGGGGTCAGAATTAGAGAAGCACTGAAATTAGATTAGATTAGATTAGATTCCCTACAGTGTGGAAACATGCCCTTCGGCCCAACCAGTCCACACTGACCCTCCAAAGGGTAGCCAACCCAGACCCACTACTCTCTGACTAAAGCACCTATCACTATGGCAATTTAGCATGGCCAATTCACCTGACCTGCACATCTTTGGACTGTGGGAGGAAACCGGGGCACCCGGAGGAAACCCACGCAGATACGGGGAGAACGGGCAAACTCCACACAGACAGTCGCCCAAGGCTGGAATCGAACCTGGGGTGCTGTGAGGCAGCAGTGCTAACCACTGAGTCACCGTGCTGCCCAACACACACAGATAACATTTGGCAGGAGGAAGGCTATGAAGAGTTTGAAAACAAGGATGAGAATTTTGAAATCAGCAGCCATGAAGAATCATGCAAATTCGATGCAGGCTGTTGCACTGTTAAATTTGTCTTAGCTATGTTCACTTTACATCCAAAGAAGTGGGATATGTATTCCAATTTCTGCCCCACTGAAGCCACTGTATAAAGAAATCTGAGAAGTAGGACCTTTTCTTCTGATTTAGCATGTAAGCAAAGTCCCACGTGCAACCCAAATGTTTTAATTGCATTCCTTTCTTTTAGTCAAGTATAAGGCATACAAAGTTATTTACGCTGATCACATTTCAGCATTAAAATTCCCCTGAATTTGAAAGCAGCCTGGGCGGTCAAACAAAAAACTTACGTCAATTGAGCTAATTTTCTTGTTTTTCTGCTGATAAAAATTGTTCAGGACAACCACTGGCCTAATAATAATGCACAAAATGAACCAAATGTATGTTCACCTCAGTATAAACTCTACCAGGTGGAGAAGCAATGCTGGAGGAGGAAATCCACCATAAAGTGCACCACAACTTTACACTTCCTCTGTTCTTTCCTTAAAATGGCAGAGGTGATTTTTCTTTTTGATGGAAGCATGTATCTTCCAGTGCCACTTCAAAAGGAACGCAAGTTAAGTGGGATGTATATTGGGCAGCTAGTCTGCTACTGCTAACCTTGGATCTCCACCGAGATTGTAAGTTAATCTCAACATGGACTTGCACGGTTAAAACAGACAGAAACCTGATGTATCTGCTGATTTTACTCATCTCAGCTAGATCAACAATAGTATGTTATAATTGGCCTCAGAGATGAATGGAAGGGTAGGGATGGAGTATGTCACCCCAGCCCCAACAGGAGGTAGCTGGGGCAAGTAGGAAAAATCGTTGACTCCTCCTGGAACATAGGTGGATGATGGGTGAAGGAAAAATCAGTCTCATCTCTCACGGTTTAAAACTTTTCATATGAAGAATGACTGTGTCGGTTTGGACCGAAGTTGATTTACCACAAGGAGAAAGTGAGTACTGCAGATGCTGGAGATCTGAGTCAAGAGTGTGGTGCTGGAAAAGCACAGCAGGTCAGGCAGCATCCAAGGAACAGGAGAATCGATGGTTGATGAAGGGCTTATGTTCAGAATGTCGATTCTCCTGTTCCTGGTTTACCACAAGACAATTTGAGAAGGTTATTAAAAGGAACATAAAACTCTTGGCTTTATTAATAGAGGCATACAAAAGCAAGGAAGGTACAGCAGTTCTTTCAACGGTTGGGCTTAATGGTTGGAAATATATTCAATTATACACATCAAACTTTAGGAAGGATGTCAAAGCCTTAAGAGACCACTGAAGAGATTTCCTACAAGGGTACCAGGGATGAAAGATGTAGACAGGGGTTCCTGGAGTTAATCTCCTTTGAGATAATGAGGGAATTTGATGGAAATAACAGATTTTGACAGAGTAACTAAGGAGAAATTGTATCCAAAGACAGAAGGGTCTATAATTCCTGCCTCAGGTAACTGTTTATGTGGAGTTTGCACATTCTCCCCGTGTCTGCATGGGTTTCCTCTGGGTGCTCTTTCATCCCACAGTCCAAAGATGTGCAGGTTAGGTGAAGTGGCCATGCTAAATTGTCCGTAGTGTTAGGTGAAGAGGTAAATGTAGAGGAATGGGTCTGAGTGGGTTGCTCTTCGGAGGGTCAGTGTGGACTTGTTGGGCCGAAGGGCCTGTTTCCAGACTGTAAGTAATCTAATCTGTAAATAATCTAATCTAATTGGGGACATAGATTTAAAGAGTTGGTTGAGAAGCAACTTGTGAATTCTTTTTCTCTCTGGGAAGTTCTTGTGATATTCAAATCTAAGTACACTGTCTGAAGGGACAATGCATTCAGATTAAATAATTACAGTCAAAAGAGAATTAGATAAATGTTTGATGGAAAAAAAACAAATAGAGGAGTGGGGAATTATCATGAAAGTGAGATTAATTGGATGGTTCATGACGAAAATGTTGTTCTGGGCACATTGGGGTTGAATGGCCTTCTTCTGCACTCCAGACTCCTGCAAGTCATTGGTTTAAACAGGCAAGACAAATAGATTATTTGGGAAACATGCATTAGATTCAACTTCTATGCTGTTCGAAGTTTACTCTGAACACACTGTGAAACATGAGAATTGAAGTGGGTTGCATGGTGAGTGCACTTTCCACAATACTTGTTGGAAGGAGCTACTCAAGAAAATGTTGCTGAACTTCAGTTTTCAGGCAGCAAACTGAAATCATTATTAATTTGACTGTCTGGCCATTGGCACTTGGACACTTGTTATCTCGGTCCTCAGTATTCAGATTGCGATGGCACAGATAAAAATAAACAATTTGCTATTTCAAGAAAGGTTCAGCAAAATAAATAATATTTTTTACAAGCACAGGAATCTAAGATTCCTCTACAGCCTGTATTTCAGCTACAGTTTATAATAAACAGATCTTTTGAGCTGGAAGGTTATTGTGAAGATGTATAACCATTTTGCATCAAGGCCATTGTGTTTCATGGACACTGGTAATTCCCAAGCAACAATCCTTCATGTTGAGTCCAGTCAGTGGGTGAAATTGTCCTTTTTATATACATATATGAGTATTCCTGATGCAGCTCAAGGCTTGTGCTCTGACTGTGTCCCAGGCACTCATTCATCGGATGTACCCTTCAAATAGGGAGTGCAACCATGATTTCATGATTTGCATTTCCAACTCTGTGTCAAGAGTGTACTTTCATAAAATTAATCCTATGAATTTTGGCAACTAACTGGATAAAATTCATGATACTTCGCTAGACGTTACGTGGAAGAATTGTTTACAGTGTGAAAGGTACTATAGGAATGGAATTTCTTGTTGACGAACAAATCTGTTCAAAATTTTAACATTTGTTCAGTGAATTTCATGAATATGTAAACCATCCCCATAACCTATACATGAACATTACTGAGCAGTTTAACACTGAATGATGTAAGTGGATGTTAGGACGGATGCTGAACAGAAGTTTGACAAAAAGGAGTATCTTAAAAGAGGAAAAAAAGTAGAGAGACAGAAACATGTAGAAAAAAAAGAATTCAAGAGTGTAGGACTGTGGTAGATGAACACCAGTGGAAATCTGTATAACCAGAGTAGTATAGTAACGTTAGAAGTTTTTGAGGTTGCAGGGGTTAACCAAGGTATGGAGGTATGAAAGAATAGATGCATTTGGAAACAAATGGCCCAATCAGTATTCAACTTGGTAGGTAAATTTGTAAGAAGTTTGTATGCATTGGAGAAATACTTAAGGATAATGGAATAGACAGTCTACAGCTTCATGCTTCTTTTGTTAACTTCTGTTAACCATGATCCTCCCCCTCCTATTATCACTGCCCTCACTATGCCCTTTCTGGCACTAACCAAAGGACTGCTGCTCACTGGATAAATGGCTGGAATTTGCCTTTGGAAATGGGTGAGCTGCAAGAGAGGCACTGACAACTTCCCAAATATATAAGTTAGGTCTGAGGACAAGCTCCAGGAACAGCACCTCATCTATTGATCAGCCACTTTGATCAGCCAACCGTAGCCTCCTTTGATTTATCTCCTTTTATTTGAATACATCAGTCTCAATTTTCTTTTTGTTTTTGCTTTCAGATGGCATGGTCATTATGCGCATATCTTCTAGACATCTTTTTATTTTGACTAATTCACCCATTGGTCCATTGGACCAAAGTTGTGATGTCAATTTTTACATTGAATGAGGGGTACTCTCACCCTTTACCAGATGGGTGTCAGGCATCACTTAGTAGGATCATCATTTACTGGGATCAGTATCCAGTGACGCTCCACTGAAACCTGCATTCAAGATCCCTAGGTTGGGAAAAATAAATGATGCATTCCATTCCCAGTTTTCTAGACTTAAATATTTGAAAGCTGTTTGATATTTGCCTCCCCCTAAACCATTCCTGCGTTTCTGATCCGAGTGCAATACAATTACAGCTACTGCAGTGCTAAGAAATTGATACAAAGAAAATTCTTTTCAATCGGGTGGCTAAACCTTCTTTGGTCTAATCAATCATGGTGATCAGTTATGTAGATCACATTGTCTTTCGGAAAGCCCCAGTAAAGCCCTGTCCTCCTACACCAAAGCAGTTTTCACTATCCCTCTATTCGGAAGATTATGGTAGCTGAATTTTAATTAGCCTAATGAACTCAGGAGGTAATGACAATCACTGTGGTGTTTGACACCCAACATCAGGAAGCTTCAGCAGGGCCCCACAAAAAAAACATGACATACACACAGGCACGCCCATGCACACATGCACACACAAACAACTTATCAATTTGTAGTTCATTTTGTGGTAATACTTTTACAAACTTCATATTGGAATATTTCATATCTCTATGTTCCCTGTCATAGCTTTATTAATATTGATTATTTACAGCATGAATCCAGCACACGTTCCTGATTGGAATATAAAAAAGAATGCATCTTGGGTCATGATAAAAATTGAGGCTTTGAAGAAAAAATGCCAGCATTGTAGTCTTTTGGTATGTTGATCATTGTCACATACTCATTTTGGCTTAGTGTTTCAAGCAAAAATGTATAATTTACAGTATCATTCACATTCATATATTCAGACACCTAATAGACAATAGGTAAACACTACTTAACAAACATATGATATTTACACTCCCAAACGCACAATAAAAGGCCTCTTGATCAAACTTGTACCGGTACTGTGAAAGAGCTATCTTTTACCAAAAATTCCTAAACTTTTGCTCTGTTAAGTATTTATCCAATTCCTTTTCGAATGTAGCCTTCAGGCAATGCATTCCAGATCACAATAACTCACTGCATAAACTCACTTCATGTTCCCACCTGGTTCTTTTTCAAATATCTTACATCTGTGTCCTTTGGCTTTTTATTCATGCTTGGAATATGAGCATCATTGGCAGGGCCAACATTTGTCACCCATCCATAACTACATTTGAGAAGGCTTTGTTGAGTTGAATTACTATCGTCTCTGAGTTTGCACAGTGCTGTAACAATGTGAGATCCAGGATTTTGGCCAAGCAACAGTGAAAGAACAGTGAAATATTATCAAATCAAAATGGCGTGTGGCTTGAAGTGGAAATTACAGATAGTATTATTGTCATGTGTTTGCAACTCTCGTCTGTGCAATTGCCAGAGGTTGTGCATTTGAAAAATCCCAATGAGACAGCATTAGCAATTGATGACCTCCAGGGAATGACAATAGTTTCAGCAGTTAGACCTTATCCCTCAAGAGCAATAGTGAGTATGGAGACAAATGGGATAAGAGTAAAAATATAAGTTCTTCACGCCAAGGAAAATTCTTCTGATTGTCCCCTCAAGCTTTGAACAGTGACTTCAGAACCTCACCACTGATGACTCCTTATTTCAATATGTTTAGATATCAGTACATCTTACTTCCAATTCTCCTCTCATCCACCAAGAAACTAAGTTAAAGATCACACAACACCAGATTATCGTCCAACAGGTTTAATTGGAAGCACACTAGCTATTGGAGCACCGCTCCTTCATCAGGTGATTGAGTGGCGCTCCGAAAGCTAGTGTGCTTCCAATTAAACCTGTTGGACTATAACCTGGTGTTGTGTGATTTTTAGGAGAAACTGAGGACTGCAGATGCTGGAGATCAGAGTTGAAAAATGTGTTGCTGGAAAAGCGCAGCAGGTCAAGCAGCATTAAAGGAGCAGGAGAATCGACGTTTTGGGCATAAGCCCTTCTTCAAGAATGATTCCTGAAGAAGGGCTTATGCCCGAAACGTCGATTTTCCTGCTCCTTTGATGTTGCGTTATTTTTAACTTTGTATACCCCAGTCCAACACCGGCATCCCCAAATCATGACCAAGAAACTAGATGGTGCCAATTCCCAACAGTAAAACATCGAATGACAAATGCCTGCCCTGACCCTTGTGCCACTGCCTCTTCTGTACAATGTTCCTGCATGCTTCAAGGCAACCAACCTCAGTGACCTTCCATCCAGTCAACTTTGCATCAGCAAACCATCACCACATCATCGTGTCTCAGAACATCTCACACACTACTTCAGGCCTTCAGTACTTTGTTGGATGGACATCTTGAAATGCAAGCTTCTGTCAGGTTTCTTTACATGCAGGGACATCTCATGGCTTTTGTGCTGCCATAGTCACATGGCTCTTCACTTTCTCTCCAAGAATTCGCTAACTTTAGCATTGTGGTACAGGCTGCCAGCCTCTGTGTGGGTCATGGCCTTTTCTCAATGAATAAGAACTTTAATGATGAGAAACTAGTTGTCAGCCTCAGCAGTTTAGCTTGCTTTTTATCGCAGAGGGACAGGCAGGCAGCTTGTGAAGGTGAGGAGCACTGAATTGTCAATCTATCAGTTAGACAGGGGCTGGACAAGTCACTCTGTGATATAGTGCTACATTAATATCACAACTGCAACATGTGCCAGCAGCTGATGCTGCAAACACACTGCATATGCTTCAGGAAAATGGCTGTACATGGATGTTAAATGGGAAGAGTCCTTATTAGGGTTCAGAGGGACTACAGTCATTTAGGGGGTATGGCCAATTACACTACAGGAGGTTAAGGTCAGCAGTCAGACAACATCAGGTTATAATTCAACAGGTTTATTCGAAATCACAAGCTTTTGGAGCATTCGCATTTGTTAAATGAAAACACTTCACCTGACAAAGGGGCAACACTCTGAAAGTTTGTGATTTCAAATAAACCTGTCGGACTATAATCTAGTGTTGTCTGACTTCTGACCTTGTCCACCCTAGTCCAACACTGGCACCTCCACATCATGACAACAGGGGTTGACCATGGACAGTCCTGCAAGTCAATGTGTAAGCAATCTGGAGATTATAGATGGGACAGATGGAGTCCGAGTATTTTTGAGACATCAGTCTGAGGGATTGGGTCAGTGCAATGGGACAAAGGGAGAGATTCAGTGTGATGGAAGTGGATGCAAGAGCAAGTTAGTAGTGACGCATGAACATGGGAAGTAGTGGCGTGTTCCCATTGAGTAAATAGGAAGTGCAAAGGCAGGAATGAAAAATAGCTTGGGAGATTGAGGGTGTGTGAGCCCTTAACTGTACATGATGCATGCAACACTGAGTACTGTTGTCCTGTCAGTTGTCCTGTCTATCAGTCTTGGTGAGATGCATTTGTTGTGACCGAACTGTGATAAATGCCGAACACTGACTATGAAGCAGTACAGACAAGACTTTGCACTTACTTTTGTGGAGTGCAGACGATCATTGACCTCCATGTGGCACGGCTGAACATCCTTTTTGACACGGAACACAGCACTGACTCATTCTGCAATTTCTACCCAGTCTGGCTGGGTTTGGTGGCATGGTCTCCTTTGGTGACTGGCAGGAAAGGGGCCTGCTATCCTCTTCATGACGTCATCCAGCACCTTCAGAACCCTGTGCTGGAAATATACAGTTAGCTTGCTGAGCACCGTAGTGTGATGACCTGTTCCCAGATTGCAGCATCCAAAGTACTGTGCAGCTGGGATTTAAGACAGAGTGCCAATGGGGCATAGGCTGGCAGTTCTTGTTCGGAGGGTAGATTGTTCACCTAAGAATGAGCAATATTTGTAATGAAACCCACAAGGTTTTTCTTGCATTTAAGCTGATGGATGGAAAATTCACAGTCTGTGAATTTTCTGCCTTGCTTACTATTTGGTTCCCCATGAAGTTTCTCCAAGAAATGCAGCCAACTTCACATTAAATGAACTGAAAAGCGGAAAAGGGTTGAGGTGGACTGGATGCCGTGAAATTCACTCACTACTATGTTTTAACTGCAAACATATTCTTTAGTTTAGTCACTTTATCAAGGTGTGACACAGATCCCAAATGTCCTGGGTTGGTTTGTGGCTTTTTTTTTGATTTGTTGTCTATGCTGACTAACTGACAGGCAGTTGTGAAGATATAACAAGCTTGCATTCCAGATCATTGTCTGGGTCACTTCAATAATGTCATCTTATGTGATTATTGAGTGAAGACAGGATCTAGACAAATAACAAGCTAATACTCCTTGTCCAGACTCCGAAGAAGTGGTGGCAAGATACTGGGAGGAAGACTCTGCACGTGTCACTGTACTCTAAGGATCTAAATACTGTTTTTATTAACTGAATATTAAGTTGTCTGTGAATGCTGCTTGCGGACATAACCTAGAGAATCGCAGCCTCACAATAAAGACTGTGAATTTTCCATCCATCAGCTTAAATGCAAGAAAAACCTTGTGGGTTTCATTACAAATATTGCTCATTCTTAGGTGAACAATCTACCCTCCGAACAAGAGAGGAAATATTTTGGCACTGAGAAAATCTTTCCCCCGAAGCTTTCGTGAGCTTCACAATTTTTTTTATATATTGTGTGTACTCGCTGACAAAGAGTACTTGCCCCGATAAAAATCCAGCTGTATCGTGAAAGCTGCTTTCTGTTTGCCTTTGCCCACTAGCTTCCTTAATGGAGGTTCTGTACAGTCAGATTGAAGTAAACTCACTGGATTGCTTTAGACAGGCTCAAGGAGATCTGTTTCTTATCCATTTTCACTGACAGCTGATGGTCTCACTAGGGGCAGGAACTACGATGCTCATTGGCACCAGTTTACTTCCACAGTGACAATGTGGCATGTCTTCATTCTGCACACGTGCTGTCATTCTCTCTGTGTGACGTCTTTGCAGTGACATCGTTATTCCATGGATGTGCATTGGCCAAAATGTTCACAACCAGCCACATGGTTGCACCAGTGGTGTGCTCACATACTGTTGCCAGTTTACAGGAAGATCAACACGGTGGGGAGAAAAACATGGGAGAGGGATACTGTTATCTCCCTCTCCCAAAATCGGATTGCTCATCAGTTGTAAGATTTTAAACAATACTGTGATCAATCATGAAGGTATTGCCCTGGAAACAATTGTTTCACTTCCTTGCATGTATCTGAGAATTAATCATCTATTCAAATGTTTGAAGCCTTAGGGTGAAAACAGTTTAAAAGAAATTTACATTAATAATCGCAGGTGAGTAGTCTGAGATTAAAAGCTTAAAGTCCTTTTATATGGTTTCCTCATTAACATTGCATTTGCACTTTCTGTTTATATGCAGTCATAGAGATGTACAGCACAGAAACAGACCCTTCGATCCAACTCGTTCATGCCAACCAGATATCCCAACCGAATCAAGTCCCACCTGCCAGTACCTGGCCCATATCTCTCCAAACCCTTCCCATTCATATACCCATCCAAACAAATTTTAAATTGTACTAGCCTCCACTACTTCCTCTGGCAGCTCATTCTATACATGTACCACCCTCTGTGTGAAAACGTTGTCCCTTAGGTCTCTTTTATATCTTTCCCCTCTCACCCTAAACCTATGTCCTCTAGTTCTGGACTCCCTCACCCCAAGGAAAGGACTTTGTCTGTTTATCCTATCCATGCAGCTCTTAATTTTGTAAACTTCTATAAGGTCACCCCTCAGCCTCCGATGCACCAGGGAAAACAGCCCCAGCCTGTTCAGCCTCTTCGTATAGCTCAAATCCTCCAACCCTGGCAACATCTTTGTAAATCATTTCTGAACTCTTTCAAGTTTCACAATATCCCTCCAACAGGAAGGAGGCCAGAACTGCACACAATATTCCAACAGTGTCCTAACCAATGTCCTGTACAGCCGCAACATGACCTCCCAACTCCTGTACTCAATACTCTGACCAATAAAAGAAAGCATACCAAACACCTTCTTCACTATCCTATCTACCTGCGACTCCACTTTCAAGGAGCTATGAACCTGCATTCCAAGTATTCTTTGTTCAGCAACACTCCCAGGACCTTACCATTAAGTGTATAAGTCCTGCTAAGATTTGCTTACCCAAAATGCAGCACTTCTCATTTATCTGAATTAAACTCCATCTGCCACTTCTCAGTCCATTGACCCATCTGATCAAGATTCTGTTGTAATCTGAGGTAACCCTCTTTGCTGTCTACTGCACCTCCAATTTTTGTGTCATCTGCAAACTTACTAACTACACCTCTTATGTTCACATCCAAATCATTTATAAAAATGACAAAAAGTAGTGGACCCAGCACCGATCCTTGTTTAGCCATCTATGTCCCTACATTCTATATCTTCTATGTCCGTTTCCATAGTAAACACTGATGCAAAATACTCGTTTAGTATATCCTCCATTTTCTGCGGCTCCACATAAAGGCCGCCTTGCTGATCTTTGATGGGCCCTATTCTCTCCCTATTTACTCTTATGTCCTTAATGTATTTGTAAAAACCCTTTGGATTCTCCTTAATTTTATTTGCCAAAGCTATCTCATGTTCCCTTTTTGCCCTCCTGATTTCCCTCTTAAGTATACTCTTACTGCCTTTATACTCTTCTAAGGATTATCTTGATCTATCCTGTCTATACCTTACATATGCTTCCTCTTTTTCTTAACCAAACCCTCAATTTCTTTAGTCTTCCAGCATTCCCTATACCTACCAGCCTTTCCTTTCACCCTTACATGAGTGTACTTTCTCTGGATTCTCGTTATCTCATTTCTGAAGGCTTCCCATTTTCCAGCCATCCTTTTACCTGCAAACATCTGCTCCCAATTAGTTTTGAATGTTCTTGCCTAATACTGTCAAAATTAGCCGTTCTCCAATTTAGAACTTCAAGTGTTAGATCGGGTCTATCCTTTTCCATCACTATTTTAAATCTAATAGAATTATGGTTGCTGGCCCCAAAATGCTCCCCCACTGACATCTTAGTCACCTGCCCTGCCTTATTTCCCAAGAGTAGGTCAAGTTTTGCACCTTCTCTAGTAGGTACATCCACATACTGAATCAGAAGATTTTCTCGTACACACCTAACAAATTCCTCTCCATCTGAACCCTTAACACTATGGCAGGTCCAGTCTATGTTTGGAAAGTTAAAATCCCCTACCATAACCACCCTATTATTCTTACAGATAACTGAGATCTCCTTACAAATTTGTTTCTCAATTTCCCTCTGAATATTAGGGGGTCTGTAATACAATCCTAATAAGGTTATCATCCCTTTCTAATTTCTCAATTCCACCCAAATAACTTCCCTGGATGTATTTCCGGGTATATCCTTCCTCAGCACAGCTGTAATGCTGTCTCTTATCAAAAATGCCACTCCCCCTCCTCTCTTGCCTCCCTTTCTATCCTTCCTGTAGCATTTGTATCCTGGAACATTAAGCTGCCAGTCCTGTCCATCCCTGAGCCATGTTTCTGTAAGTGCCATGATATCCCAGTCCCATGTTCCTAACCATGCCCTGATTTCATCTGCCTTCCCTGTTAGGCCCCTTGCATTGAATGCAGTTTAATTTATTAGCCCTATCTTGTCCCTGCCTGCCCTAACTGTTTGACTCGCTTCTATTCTCAACTGTACCAGTCTCAGGTTGATCTCTTTCCTCACTATCTCTCTGGGTCCCACTCCCCATCTTACTAGTTTAAATCTTCCCGAGCAGCTCTGGCAAATCGCCTTGCCATTATATTAGTCCCCTTCCAATTTAGGTGCAATCTGTCCTTCTTGTACAGGTCACTTCTACCCCAATGGAGATTCCAATGATCCAAAAATGTGAATCCTTCTCCCATACACCAGCTCCTCAGCCATACATTCATCTACTCTATCCTCCTACTCCTGCCCTCACTAGCTCGTAACACTGGGAGTAATCCAGATATTACTACTCTCGGGGATGTCCTTTTTAAATTCCTGCCTAATTCTCTGTGAACTCCTTTCAGAACCTCAGCCTTTTCCCTTCCTATGTCATCAGTTCCAATGTGGACAATGACCTCCTGCTGGTCCCTCTCCTCCTTGAGAACATTCTGCACCCTCTCTGAGACATCCTTGATTCTGGCACCAGGGAAGCAACACACTATTCTGTTTTTTCACTGCTGGCCACAGAAACATCTGTCTGTACCTCAGTCTACAGAATCCCCTAACACAATTGATCTCTTGGAAGCCAATATACCTCTCGTTGCATTAGAGCCAGTCTCCATACCAAAAACTTGGTTGTTCATGCTCTCTTCCCCTGAGAATCCATCACCCCCTCCATTTTCCAAAACAGCATACTTGTTTGAAATGGGTATATCCACAAAAGCCTCCTGCATTAGCTGCCTACCTCGCTTACCTTTCCCGGAGTTAACCCATCTATGTGGCTGTATCTGAGACTTTCCCCCCTTCCTATAACTGCCATACATCACATATCATTGCTGTTGCAAATTCCTCATTGCCTCTAACAATCTCTCCAACCGAATCACTCGATCTGATAAGATTGGCAACCAACAGCATTTATTGGAGATGTAATCCTCAATAACCCATAAACTCTCCCTGAACTCCTACATCTAACAATAAGTGCATATCAGTCTACTAAAGGCCATGTTTGCACCTTCACAATCTACAGACCCAGAAAATAGCACTGTGTTATTCCTCTACAAAACACTGCTCCAGGTTAAATTAATAGTTATGGCTCGTATTTTAAGTTTAATCAAGAGACATATCTAAAAAAAACATATAATCAAGAAAGAACCCACTCTCCTCACTACTGCAGACTTTCTGTAGGCCACACTTCAAACTATTCACTTATCTGTTTCTGTGCTGTGACTTCACCCAAACATTTCCTCTAAGATCAGTTGTGAATTTCACTGTTAATTTTCCCAGATGCACTCTGCTGTCCAGCGATACATAAATTCAAACAGCAAAGGCAATAACTGTGCAGGTTCACTGTGGTGTCAGTTTCTTTTTCTCTCTCCAATTTGTGACAACTGTGTTTGCTGCAAATAATTATCTTGAGTTAAACCCGGTTTTTCATAAGCATTGTTTACATAGTAATGACTTAGATGAGTGGAATGAATGATGAATTTGCAGCTGACACAAAGGTAGGTGGGAAGGTATGTTGAAAGGAGGACTTAAGGAGGGTGCACTCAA
Organism: Chiloscyllium plagiosum; assembly: GCF_037043375.1. Lineage (NCBI taxonomy): Eukaryota > Metazoa > Chordata > Chondrichthyes > Orectolobiformes > Hemiscylliidae > Chiloscyllium > Chiloscyllium plagiosum. The sequence goes on along the minus strand of NW_028270141.1, from coordinate 83,223,451 downwards.
ATACAGACAGGTTGAATGAATGGGCAAAAATCTGGACAATGGACCATAATGTGGGAAAATGTGATATTGTTCACTTTGGATTGTTGCTTAAATTGAGAACAATTGCAGAATTCCAAGATGCTAGTGGATCTAGCTGGTTCAGTGCATGAGTCATAACAAAATAGTATGCAGGTATTTCAAGTATTTAAGAAGGCTAATGGAATGCTTTCCTTTATTTCAAGAGGAATAAAACACAAAATTAAGGATGTTATGCGTCAGTTATACAGGGCATTGGTGAGATGACATCTTGAACACATTGTAATTTTGATCTCCTTATTTAAGGAAGGATGCATTGGAGGTGGTTTAGTGGAAGTTTACTCGATTGGTACCTGGAATACATTGGTTGTCCTCTGACAATAGACAATGCTTCTTTCCACTAGACTTTGGAAAAGTCTCAGGAGACTTCCTGAAGTGTACAAGACCCTGAATGGTCTTGACAAGGTAGAGATGGAAAGGTTTTCTCATGTCGATAATTGCAGAATAAAGGGATACCACTTAAGTTAGGGGTGTCACTTTCTGCACAAAGATGTTGAGAATTCTTACTCTCACAGAGGGTATTGGAATTTGAAATTCTGCCTCAGAAGGCAGTGGATGTAGGTTCATTGAATATTTTTAAGACAGAGGTGCATAGATCCTTGTTAGACAGGGTGATGAAAGGTTATCGTGGTAACAGGGAATATGGCATTTAAAACACAAACAGATCAGTCATGATCTTATTGAATGGCCGAACAAGCTCAAGGGGCCAAATGGTCAAATTCTGCTCCTGATTGATATGCAACACCAAAAGCAGAATAAACAATGTTTGTTACTTTTCATAGTGGTAAAAATACAAAGCCTGTTGTAAGTCAAATTACCTATCAATTGCAGTTTATTGCCTTCTGCACTGAGGGAAAATTCCAGGCCAATATCAATATTTATTTAAGTAAATACAAGGAATTCTGTTAATTGATGACAAAGTGTTTTGTAGTCTTTCTACCATACATATACACTTTGCTGCTTCTACAAAGAGTTGCGAAGCTCATTCTGAGCACAGACATCAGCCACTCTTTTGTTTACATACTGTATTAAACAGTGTTTACCAGACCAGCAGTTGTCCTGCATTAATGGCTTGCACTTGTGAAACATGTGTACACTTTGACCTCATTAAGTCAGCCTGCTGTTTAGTTCTGGAACATATCACCATTAAAGAGCCATCTCAATTCTGAGAATTGCACAGAAACTCGCCTTTATTACAGTAATTAACAGATGAGTGTGTAAATAGCTCACTTTACTGGGCTCAAGTTTTGAGTTGTTATATTCATTTCATGTCATAGAAAGACAAAGGAAGTATTCAAGGATAACTTCTTTTAAAAGGCCAAAGGTTGCCAGAGTTGCCAATAATGCAGTACAATTCATTCTTGGTTAAAGAATACTCCAGCATGCATGTCAATAATTAAATAATTGGGAGTTACCATTAATTCAAACAAGTCTGTTAAGTCACTCAAGATTTATCTTTCACTTTAACTACTTAAAATAACCTACCACATGCCTAAAGTCTCTAAGAGGTTTAGTTAATTCCACTGTCATGTGTTATGTTCAAAGGGGACTTCACCTAATTTGTTCGGTAGCAACATTAATAATTTATTTCTTCAGATTTCTATTCAATTTCCACCATTAGCGAAATAAAAGTGAAGTCACGGTGTTTCTGGCTCCAATTCTGCACCATTGTGTAAAAATTGTGAAATATCTTTCAACTGAATTTTAACTCACTTGACTTGGAGTTAATAAAACACCTAGAAGATTGAAGTGTACTTTCTGAAATAGCAGATCACAGAAAATTGTGGGACTTTCATCCTTTGATACCTCTGTAGAATCTCACTACATCATGTGCTTTACTTAACAGCCACCAAGGTCAATTTAGTAGGAGATTTGATTTCATTACTGCTGTTCCTGGGTGTACTCTGTTGTTTCAACATTCAATACACAGAAAAGAAAAAAATAGTCTACAGCTGATATTTCTTAAACAGCCATTTTCAACAACTAAAAGTGGAACTAAATCTTTTATTATTTTTATTTGAGTAAAAGATGCATTCTGTTTAAATCTAAATTCATGGTCTTAAGATTTAAAATAGTTTCTGTAAGTTAATTTGGAAAGCACACAGCGGGTAGTATGATTCTACAGAGGTATCAAAGGGTAAAATTTTCTGCGTTCTGCTATTTCAGAAAGTATGCTTCAATCTTCCAGTGGCTTTATTGTAAAGTAATTTGGATTTGTAAATTTTGCTTTTGCATAAGAACGATTTTGTAGGGCTAGTTGTATTATTGCTGTTTATAGATAATCCAGCTCCTCTAATGGTGCAGTGGACAAAGACATTATCCATGTAGAGTATTAAATGATACAGACCAAAGACATGAAGCACTATTCATGTTCTTAGATGTCCTTAAGCATTTAATAGCCAATGAAATACTTTTGAAGTCATATGATGGTTTATAGGGAAACACAACAGCTAATTCTCACACTGAAAACTCACATTAACAGAAAATTATGGGGAGCATTGTACAGGCTCTTGATCTGCATCCTGGCAGGTGTGATCTTTGTCAGCAATGTAATTTGAAAATAAAAACTAGCCTTTAAGTGTTAACAGGCTGTTCAATCATGGGAGCAAGGAGCTAAATCAGATGAAGTAGACACAACTCTTACTATGAGTGCATTTCATGTAGGTATCACTATACAGCTATCCAAAGTAGCCACACTGGATGATCAGTTTAACTTGTTTATAAAATGCTTTAGGACGTCTTGAGAATGTAAATTATCACCATACTTCTGGTCTGTATCATCTAGTACTCCACTGTATAACGCCTTTTCCCAATAGATGATTAGACAAGCTAACCCATGTAAAAGCAGAAATAAGTACACTTACTCTTTAAAAAAAGAAAAATTGATAATTCACAAATAATTTACAAAACCATTTTTTTTTTAAAAGACAACTAATTCAGGATAAAGCCAAACATCATGGGTAGAATCCAGGTAGCATCAAATGAAATGTATAGAATAAGGGCGTGGTAGGTAGTTTGCAAGGTGAGTTTGGGGTGGTAGTGCAAGAAAATGTACAAAGCCTCATGAAAACAAACGCTCTATGAAACTCATTGAAACTGACACTTTGCCAAACTATCCGATCTCCAGTATCTGCAGTCCTCACTTTCTCCCACTTTGCCAAACTATGACAAGTTCCAGCCTCAAGACTCGCTTTTCTTTCCTAAACACCAAATGTTGTAACAATGGAAATGCATGGCTTGCTGATATTTTTCAGAGATATTAAGGATTAAACTCTCAATTTTCCAATGTTTTAATATTTTGGAAAGTGTTCTACAACAGTTGTACTGTGAACACCACATTAAGCAGTTTAAATAGTTTTCTGGAACATTATTGAAACTGCACTCATCTAGGTAAATGGAAAATATTCTCGTACTTTGCTGACCTGTGCCATGCTGATGATGGAAAGACTTTGAGAACTTAGGAGTTTACTCACTCACCACAAAATTCCCAAACTGTCATATGCTCTTGTAGCTGCAAAATTTATTTGTCTTGTCCAGTCACGTTTGTGGTCAAAGGTGATTTTCATGGCTTTGACAGTGTGGGATTCACCAATGGTAATGCCATTGAGTATGGTAGTGGTGAGACTTTCTCTTCTTGTTGATGATTATTTTCTGGCACTTCAGCAAGCCAGACATAATCACTTTCCAGCCTATACATGATTACTGCCTTCCATCTGCTATCAATTTTAGTTTTGATCTTCCACTTTGTCCAGGCAGTCTGGAAAATCCACTGTTGTTTGTTTTGGCCCACATTTAATCAAAGGGATTCATGAATTCCCTGGATGACTATAAATGACTGTACTTAGAACAGAGAACATAAGAGCCGCAGGAATAGGCCCTTCGGCCCACCATGTCACTGCTGACTATAATGTCATTCTGAACCAATCCCTGCACATGGTCCAGATCTCTCTATTCCCTACCTTTTCTTGTGTCTATCCAAATGCCTCGTAAACATCGCTATTGTATCTGCTTCTACCACCTCCTCTGGCAGTACATTTCAGGCACCTACCATCTGCTGCATATAAAAATGTGCCTTGCACATCTCCTTCAAACCTTCCCACTCTCACCTTAAACTTGTGCCCCCGAGTATTATACATTTCTACCTTTGGAAGAAGACTCTGCTTTTCACTCTAGCTATGACTCTCATAATTTTGTAAACTTCTATCAGGCTACCCCTCAGCTTTTGACACTCTTGTGAAAACATTTCAACTTTGTCCAATCTCTCCTTAAAGCTAACATAATCCAATCCAGGCAGCATCCTGGTAAATCTCTTTTGCATCCTCTCTGAAGCCTCCACATCCTTCCTATAGTGTGGCAACCCAGACTGCACATAATGATTTGCCAACCTTTACACTCAATGCTACATCCAATGAAGGTTGGCATGCCATACACCTTCTTTACCACCTTATCCACTTGTGCCACAATGGATCTCAAGGTTCTGCCATCTACTGTGTAATTTCCCCTGTCATTTGATCTCTCAGAATACATCATTTCACACTTGTCCAGATTAAAACCCATCTGGCATTTCTCCACCCAATGTTCCAACTGATCCATATTCTGCTGTATACTTCAATGTCTTTCCTCACTGTTACAACTCCAGCAATTTTCGTGCATCTGCAAACTGACTAATCAGAACACCTACATTTTCAACCAAATCATTTCTATATATTACATGTAGCTGAAAATGTGTTTCTGGAAAAGCGCAGCAGGTCAGGCAGCATCCAAGGAACATGAGAATCGACGTTTCGGGCATAAGCCCTTCTTCAGGAATGAGGAAAGTGTGCCCAGCAGGCTAAGATAAAAGGTAGGGAGGAGGGACTTGGGGGAGGGGCGTTGGAAATGCGATAGGTGTAAGGAGGTCAAGGTGAGGGTGATAGGCCGGAGTGGGGTGGGGGCGGAGAGGTCAGGAAGAAGATTGCAGGTTAGGAAGGCGGTGCTGAGTTCGAGGGATTTGACTGAGACAAGGTGGGGGGAGGGGAAATGAGGAAACTGGAGAAATCTGAGTTCATCCATTGTGGTTGGAGGGTTCCTAGGCGGAAGATGAGGCGCTCTTCCTCCAACCGTCGTGTTGCTATGGTCTGGCGATGGGGGAGTCCAAGGACTTGCATGTCCTTGGTGGAGTGGGAGGGGGAGTTGAAGTGTTGAGCCACAGGGTGGTTGGGTTGGTTGGTCCGGGTGTCCCAGAGGTGTTCTCTGAACCGTTCCGCAAGTAGGTGGCCTGTCTCCCCAATATAGAGGAGGCCACATCGGGTGCAGCGGATGCAATAGATTATGTGTGTGGAGGTGCAGGTGAATTTGTGGCGGATATGGAAGGATCCTTTGGGGCCTTGGAGGGAAGTAAGGGGGAGAGGTGTGGCCGCAAGTTTTGCATTTCTTGCGGTTGCAGGGGAAGGTGCCGGGATTGGAGGTTGGGTTGGTGGGGGGTGTGGACCTGACAAGGGAGTCATGGAGGGAGTGGTCTTTTCGGAACGCTGATAGGGGAAGGGAGGGAAATATATCACTGGTGGTGGGGTCCGTTTGGAGGTGGCGGAAATGACGGCGGATGATCCGCTGTACATGGAGGTTGGTGGGGTGTTAGGTGAGGACCAATGGGGTTCTGTCCTGGTGGCGGTTGGAGGGGCGGGGCTCAAGGGTGGAGGAGCAGGAAGTGGAAGAGATGCAGTGGAGGGCATCGTCGACTACGTCTGGGGGGAAATTGCGGTCCTTGAAGAAGGAGGCCATCTGGGTTGTACGGATTTGGAACTGGTCCTCCTGGGAGCAGATGCGGCGGAGATGAAGGAATTGGGAATATGGGATGGCCTTTTTACAGGGGTAGGGTGGGAGGAGGTGTAGTCTAGGTAGCTGTGGGAGTCGGTCGGTTTATAGTAAATGTCCGTGTTGATTCGGTTGCCCGAGATAGAAATGGAAAGGTCTAGGAAGGGGAGGGAGGAGTCTGAGATGGTCCAGGTGAATTTGAGGTCGGGGTGGAAGGTGTTGCTAAAGTGGATGAACAGTTCAACTTCCTCGTGGGAGCACGAGGCAGCGCCGATACAGTCATCGATATAGCGGAGGAAAAGGTGGGGTGTGGTGCCAGTGTAGCTGCGGAAGATGGACTGTTCCACATATCCTACGAAGAGGCAGGCATAGCTGGGGCCCATGCAGGTGCCCATGGCTACTCCTTTGGTTTGGAGGAAGTGGGAGGATTGGAAAGAGAAGTTGTTTAGGGTGAGGACCAGTTCAGTCAGTCGAAGGAGAGTGTCAGTGGAAGGGTACTGGTTGGTACAGCGGGAAAGGAAGAAGCGGAGGGCTTTGAGTCCTTCATGATGGGGGATGGAGGTGTACAGGGACTGGATGGCCATGGTTAAGATAAGGCGTTGGGGACCGGGGAAGCGAAAATCACGGAGGAGGTGGAGGGCATGGGTGGTGTCCTGAACTTAGGTGGGGAGTTCTTGGACTAAGGGGGACAGGACCGTGTCGAGGTATGCAGAGATGAGTTCGGTGGGGCAGAAGCAGGCTGAGACAATGGGTTGGCTGGGGCAGTCAGGTTTGTGGATTTTGGGCAGGAGGTAGAAATGGGCAGTGCGGGGTTGTGGGACTATGAGGTTGGAGGCGGTGGATGGGAGATCCCCTGAAGTGATGAGATTATGGATGGTCTGGGAGATGATGGTTTGGTGGTGGGAGGTGGTGTCATGGTCAAGGGGACATTAGGAGGAGGTGTCCGCGAGCTGGCGTTTAGCCTCAGAGGTGGAAAGGTTGGTGCGCCAAACTACTACCGTGCCTCCCTTCTCTGCTGGTTTGATCGTGAGGTTGGGGTTGGAACGGAGGGAGTGGTGGGCTGCACGTACCGAGGGTGAGAGGCTGGAGTGGGTGAGAGGGGTGGAAAAGTTGAGGCGGTTAATGTCGCGGCAACAGTTGCGCCCACACCTCTCCCCCTTACTTCCTCCAAGGCCCCAAGGGATACTTCCATATCTGCCATAAATTCACCTGCACCTCCACACACATCATCTATTGCATCTGCTGCACCCGATGTGGCCTCCTCTATATTGGGGAGACAGGCCGCCTACTTGCGGAACGGTTCAGAGAACACCTCTGGGACACCCAGACCAACCAACCCAACCACCCCGTGGCTCAACACTCCAACTCCCCCTCCCATTCCACCAAGGGCATGCAGGTCCTTGGACTCCTCCATTGCCAGACCATAGCAACACCACAGCTGGAGGAAGAGCGCCTCATCTTCCACCTAGGAACCCTCCAACCACAATGGATGAACACAGATTTCTCCAGTTTCCTCATTTCCCCTCCCCCCATCTTGTCTCAGTCAAATCCCTCGAACTCAGCACCGCCTTCCTAACCTGCAATCTTCTTCCTGACCTCTCCGCCCCCACCCCACTCCGGCCTATCACCCTCACCTTGATCTCCTTCCACCTATCGCATTTCCAACGCCCCTCCCCCAAGTCCCTCCTCCCTATCTTTTATCTTAGCCTGCTGGGTACACTTTCCTCATTCCTGAAGAAGGGCTTATGCCTGAAACGTCGATTCTCCTATTCCTTGGATGCTGCCTGACCTGCTGCGCTTTTCCAGAAACACATTTTCAGCTCTGATCTCCAGCATCTGCAGTCCTCACTTTCTCCTCCTATATATTACATGTAACAGAAGTCCCAACACTGATTTTTGCAGAACACCAGTGGCCATATACTTTTATTCAGTATAACACCCCACAACAATATTACTTTGTTTTCTATGACCAAGCCAACTTTGCATCCAACTTACCAACTCACCCTAGATCCCACATATTTTAATGGTTTGGACCAACCTACCATGAGAAATCTTGTTAAATGCTTTAGTAACGTCATGTCAACGTCCACTTCTCTACCCTCATCAGTCATCCTCATCACTTCCTCAAAACTCTCAGTCAAGGTTACAGATTGTGGTCGAATACAATTTTTCTGTTGTTGATGGCCTACCGTGCCCCATTGATTCAGCTTTGTATTGTTACATCTGTTCTAAAGCTAACCCATTTAGTAATGTAGTTGCATAAAACATAAAGTGAAGGTGGGATTTTGCCTCCAAATTGACTGTACAGTTGTTATTCCTGCTAATAAAACTATGAGCAGATGCATAATGGACAGACAGATTGTTGAGGAAATGTGTTTCTCCTTTCTGTTGGTGCCTTCACCACTTACCACAGTTCCAGTTTGGCAGCTATATATTAAATGTAACAGAAGTCCCAACACTGATTTTTGCAGAACACCAGTGGCCATATACTTTTATTCAGTAAAACACCCCACAACAATATTACTTTGTCTTCTATGACCAAGCCAACTTTGCATCCAACTTACCAACTCACCCTAGATCCCACATATTTTAATGGTTTGGACCAACCTACCATGAGGACTTGATCAACCTGGTTAGAAATGATGCTATCAAGCTCGTCTTGAGAATTGTCATTGACGATCCCTGACTGCACTTCGTGCATCTACTGAATTAAGCTTTTGTAAAACTTCATTCATTCTCAAGCTTAGCTACAAATAGAGTTGAAGTTTTATCTGTTGTCCTTGTTCTAATTAAGAGGCAGTACAAAGATAACACAGTCAATCCTTCAGATTGGGCACTATTTGTGGTGAATCTTTTTGATATAAGCATGTGCGTTGATTTATTAAAGAACAAACTGAAGTTGGAAAATAGTCTTCTAAACGGATGTGCTCCCTGCTGTCACTCACAACACTGGAACCTACCTGAAGAATCCTAGCACTGTATTGTTTGTGGTGTTATATGGACATTGAGGGGTAGCTTCATAAGCAAAAGGGCTATGACTGTGATCATGGATAAAAGATATTGACTTTACATATGCAGTATTGATATGCTTCCAAGTGTCTATCGAATGTTGTTAGTGAGATTTTAGAGTACTTAGTCTTAAATTTCCCAGTGATCACAATTGGTTAGTTGATTGGTAGAACACTGCCCTCTCCTAGATTGGAGTCCTGATTCTGGCATTGCTTCAAAGAGATTTAAATGTCTTGGCTGGGAACAAACTATTTACTACTGATACAGCTCTCTTGGGTGAGGTAAGTGAGAAATGAGGTGTTGCAGTGTTAGTGGGCCACAAATAATTGTCAGAAAAAGTTAAAGCAATGGGCTATTTTCTGTTAATTTGGGCAAAAATAAATTGCACACCTATCCCCACTAAACGTATAGCAGCAATAATCGATGTTTAGGATTCATAGATATTCCTTGTTTCTAGCATTACTAGGGCACAAACAAAAGTGAAATCAATGTCAAATGACTAACCCAAGCCAAATCGACAAAAGTGAACAATAGTGTCATGCTTTTTCCTCATGTTTACGGCAGGAATCTCAAGGTTGTCATATATTGACCACTCTTACAAGTTCTTGAAAAAATTTGACATCAGGAAAGCCATGAAAATCTGCTTTGATTTGATTTGGTTTATTGTAGTCATATGTACCTAAATACAGTGAAAAGGTTTGTTTTGCAAGCAGTATGGGCAGATCACAGCAAACAAGGGCACACAGATCATAGGGTGCTTAGACAGAGCGATGCATACAAAGTTATAGCAGCACAGGAGGTGGACAAAACAAACACAATATTAGGAAAATCACGTTATTTGAAATTGGAGAGTTTCAGCAGGGAAGAAACTGTTCTTGAACCTGTTGGGTGTGTGTTCAAGCTTCTGTATCTTCTGCCTGGCGGGAGAAGTTGGATGAGAGCATTATTAAAACAATCACAGCAATGAATGCAACAAGGGGTAAAATAACTTTCATTTAATGTTCACAGAATCTTTATTCATGTCAATACTGATAGACTTACTTTTGTGAGCCTGCTCTCTCAATTATTTCTAAGGTTGTAGAACCGCCTGTGCTCAGTTTACAATGTGTAGTTCACGTATTGGAGAAATGTCTGAATAAGAATCCAGGCACCTATAAGTTATAATATATTAGTTATGAAGAGACACTGGCGCCTCTTAAACCACAGCAGCCAAAGTCACTTATTTATAGTTTTTATACAGCAAAATGGATGGAATTGCAGAATTCAATGCTCAAAGCAACAATAAAAGTCTTGAAATCCCGGATAATAAAAACAGAATTTGATTTATTCAGGCATCATAAATCAGCATCATAAATTCTGTCAATGTCCCAAATTCAAATTCTAGTAGCAATAGTTCAATGTCAGAACCAGCATATCTTTCATCAAAGCAAACGTATATGTAATAATAATGTGAATGGAACCATCTTACAAATTAATTTTCAGCACAATGAATAAGTTGTGTAGGTTTTCACCGATGTTCAGGCTAAAGGGCCGGTTTTATCATGGCACAGAACTTCATATATGATGATTTGGGTACTGTAGAGAGTGGGCTATGTTAGCTTTGCTCCTTGTTTGATTGGTAAAGTTAAGGTTCTGCAGCTTATAGTAGCGATTGTGAGAAATAAAATGCCCTGCTTGACACTCAGCAGCAACTAGCGATGGTCCTAGGTGGATGGTAATGGCTCATCTACGACCCTATCTCATGACTGGGGAAAAATATGGAGATTGTACCATGTTTTATGGAAACTACCAAGTAAAATCCTGCAATAAAAGGATTGACCGACTCGATCCCCCAATTATGTACACTATAAGATTTTCTTGTCTATCCACTGGTCATTCATTTGTTCTGTTGGTTATGCAGACTCATACTCTAATCTGGCATGCATTCAATTGCAACTTAGAATTTAAAGTCTGAGTGCTTTCAATGGGCATTATAGCTAAACGCATCATAATAAAAGAAAACTATATCATGCATGCTCACTTACTGACACAAATCAAGGCCTGCAAATTGAGTCATATTGCATCACTCACCTTCAATGGTTACCATCTGAAAACTGCTTGTAAACTTGATGGCAAAATGGCAGAGAAAGTAAAGAAACAGAGCTGAACTGCAGGAGGGACCAGAGGCAGAGGGAATTTCATTTCCTTGGAATAGGATGCTAGTGGTCATCCTTGAATACCAGAGTAGAGAAAGTCAGGGCATGGCTTCCTGCAAATTGGGTACTGACAGCATTTGGTTCTTGTTCTGGTTCCACTTGGCATTAACGCCCTTACTCGGCACATAAATATCACATGTAGCATTTATGCAATACAGGCTTATAATTTGTTTGTTCACAGGATGTGGGTGTTTCTAGGGAGGCCAGAATTATTATCCCTAACTGCCTTGGGTGTGGTTAATAATCAATTACATTGTGGGCCTGGAGTCACATGTATGTCAGACCAGGTAAGGATGACAGATTTCCTTCTCTAAAGGACATCGGTAAATCAGATTCCAATATTTAACAGTGGTTACATGGTTTCCCATTAGGCAAGTTTTTTATTACAGATTTTTATTAAATTCCAATTTTGCTATCACAAACACATGTCCTCAGAACATTGGGGTTTCTCGATTATTAGTCCAGCAACATTGTTGGTACACTTGGGTAAGTGGTGTAGTGATAAATGCCCCTATGAGAAGGTATACAGTGTAATTAATATTCTAATAAGAATGATTTTTCATTCATTATAGACCTGTACAAGCTTCATATAAGCTCTATTAATACCCAAGGGCAAAATAATATCCTACAGCTGTCAATATCCATCTCACTAAAATTGGCTAAAACCAGTAGAGCCATGGACTGTGATGGTAGAGGAGGAGCAGGAATCCGTTGTTTGGAAAATCATGAATGCCAGCATTGATCTCTTTACTTAGGGAAAAACCCTCCCTTCTATTTTCATTCAATCTTTGTGCAATTAATTCTTTGTTCTCATGACTAATGTGGTTCAAATTGGCCTCCAGTAGATTCAGTGTAGTGAGGAGGTGGGGGGCTGCTGTCATTAGGGAGTAGGGACACAGGACAATATAAAGGATTATTTAAATTAAAATGTCTCTTAATCATGGCATTGGAAACAGCTATTGTCATAGGCCAGTGAGTCATGTGTACTTATGTTGTAGGCTAATGTAATTCATGTGCAGACTTCTAAATTTATTGAATCAGCTTTGTGCTTTAGACATGTTTGATATAGTTCTAGTGTGGGTTATTTTGGCCAATATACAAGCTCAAGCCAGATTTCTTAGCAAGTGTTAAATTATGACTACTATTATCGTATACATAATGGTAAAACTTGCTCTGAGTTATACAGGATTTCACTTTTTATCAGAACACCAACTCATGACCACTGAAATCATGGTAACATCACAGCTTACCTCAGAGACTTATCTGCAGATTCATTAAACACTGTCTCTACATGATGGTCATCAATGGAAGCAGTAATTTTGAATGGAAGTTGTCAGGCTCTCAAAACTGCGAGTCCTCTACTTTTCCACATTAGGACTTCTATGATTACAAGAATTTGCGCTGTCATTTGTCTAATACCAACCACATCTGAATTCTGAAAATATGAGAATTCCATTGTGCAGTCTCACTTGACAGAAGAGCAGATCAGAAAATGAGACATTTGATTTCTGTAACACTTGACTTTCAGCCCCATGTGTGCAGCATTCCACCATTTCCATAATTGATAACAGCTAAGCCAGCACAGTACTGAAGCAAGGTCCTTTGTAGTCTCTCCAGGAGTACTCCCGTGAATCTATATGGGAGTTCATCATATGGTGGATTTACCTGTTGAGCCATCGGGACTACGCATTGATTTACTATCTGAATCAGGGCAATATTCTTTATGCACAATCAATATCAAGTTCAAAGACATGTCACAGCAAGTTGAAAAATTAACAAGAGAGTTCAACAGTGTAATAAGAAACAGTTGCATAAAGACCAGAATAATTAAATGGAAATGGACAAAGATAAAATAAAACAGTAATAATCAGTTCATAGTCACAAAGCTAGCTTTCATGCTTTAATTATCTTTCTCCTAAATTGCATAGCTCTTCTAATAAATCAACCTTTGCTATTTCTATGTTAAAGCTGTGTAACCCTGTGGTTTCCTGTCTGTTATTTTAAAATTATTTATTCTAAAAGTAAGACAAACTTGAAGATGTTAATCTCTATTCCCTTTAATTGCTGAGATATAATCAGATATGTCTTGTATATTTATTTGGATTCTGAGTTATCTCTTCATGTTTAAGATTTTTAAAAATCATTTAGTGAATTTCAAGCTAAAGTGTGGTTAGCATGGAGATTGTGGTCTGAAGGACTGATTATAAAACAACTTCAAAATAAAGCTAAAAATCAATCACATATCAGAGCAATAATTCTCCCTTGTTTATATTCAATGTTGAAGATTTCCAACACAGCTGTAAAATTCTGAGATTAATTTCCGATCAATCACAGAGATAACAATACATTGGGGAAGTAATGCAATATATCCATTACATTACATTCATGTTGACTCAGTTTGGCTTGAATTGAAGTTTCCTTCAAGACCATCAAAATAAATAGTGTAGATTGTTTCTTTGGACAATTTTACATTTACATGATTGTTTAATTCAGGCCATGGAAATGCAAAATTCATGTTCTGGTTACCCGTTACTATACCTGGTTCTCTTATCAGAATCATAGTTCCACATTTTGTGCAGGTTAAGGCATTTTCACAGTACTCTGAAACAATTACTGCTGTCATGAAGAACTTGCACAGTAGCAATACTGGCAGTTGTAAATTTACCAGCCTCCTTATCATAAATGATGAGAGAGACCCACTTGTCCCTTAATCTCCTGATCTGTTTGGGAACGCCAGCCAATTCGGCATGTCATGAGCCTTCTGTGTAACGTAACATTACATTGTGACATGAGCACTTGATGTATTCAGTTAACTTAAATAGTGAGTTATGGAATGAAATTCTGGGAATACAATGCTGCTGTACAGTACAAGAGAGGGGAATTTCCAGCAATTCCATAACCATGGTTCCTCGCCCACTGTGGTTGACAGGGCCCTCAACCACATCCAACCTATCACCCATGCTTCCATCCTTCCCTATTCCCATCACTCACAACAGCGTGATCGGGTCCCCCTTGTTCTCACTTTTCACCCCACCAGTCTCCGTATTCAAAGGTTCATTCTCCACCATTTCAGACAACTCCAGCATAATGCCATCACTAACTACATTTTCCCCTCAGTCCCCCATCTGCATTTTGCAGGGATCATTCCCTTTGGGACCACTAGTCCATTCTTCAGTCACCAACACCACCCACCTTCCATATCACCTTCCCACGTAACCACAAAATATGCAACACCTGACCCTTTATCCCCTCCCTGCTCACTATCCAAGGGCATAAACAGTCTTCCTAAACAGAGGCAACATTTCACCTGTACCTGCTCCAATCTTTTGTATTGTATTTGCTGCACCCAATATGGCCTATTCTATATTGGTGAAACCAAACGCAGACTGGGTGACCACTTTGCAGAAGACCTCTGGTCTGTGTGCAAGCATGACCCTGACCTTCTCATAGCCGGTCATTTTAAAACAGTGTCTTGCTCACATGCCCACTTGTCAGCCCTTGATATGCTGCAGTGCTCCAGCGGATCACAGCGCAAACTGGAGGAGCAACACCTCATCTTCAAACTAGGCAGTTCACAACCTTCTGAGCTCAGTATTGAGGTCAGCGCATTCAAGTTGTGAACCCATTCCTCCCCTTTCTTTTATCTTTGCTTGTTACATTCTCTGTCACCCTTTCTTCCCTTCCCCCCTCCCACTATAGCATAAATGCTGCCTCCTCCATATTCACTTCAACTCTGATGAAGAGTCATTTAGACTTGAAACGTTAGCTTGCTTTCTCTCCATGGATGCTGTCTGACCCATTGTGATCTCCAGCATCTTTTTGTTTTCAGTTTAGATTTCAGCATCTGCAGTAATTTGCTCCTAATTCATGCCGCTGATTGCCTGCTAAATTTGTCGGAATAAGACCGTAGAATTGGGATCGTTTGCTCCATTGAGTCAACAAGTTTGTGACTGTTCTGATGATTCTCAATTCCATTTTTCTGCTTTATCCCCATAACATTTGATTCCCTTACTGACCAAAGATTTGTCTGCATTAGCCTTGAATTTTCTGAACGTCCTAGTCTCTGTGTTAAAACCTTCCACAGATTTACTATCACCGAGAGAAGACAATTCTCTACCAAAAGATGATTTCTTGCTCTCAAATTACGCCCTTTAGTTCGAGACTTTCCCATACTACCCTGTCAAGCCGTGTCCCCCACCCCAAGATTCTTTTATGTTTCACTAAGTTCACCCCTCATTTGTTTAAACTCCAATGAGTACAAGCTCTATGTGGTTAGTTAAAAATCACACAACACCAGGTTATAGTCTAACAGGTTTAATTGGAAGCACACTAGCTTTCGGAGTATCGCTCCTTCATCAGGTGACTACCATCTGATGAAGGAGCGTCGCTCCGAAAGCTAGTGTGCTTCCAATTAAACCTATTGGACTATAACCTGGTGTTGTGTGATTTTTAACTTTGTACACCCCAGTCCAACACCCGGCATCTCCAAATCATAAGTTCTATGTGGTCATCCTCTCTTGAAAAGATTGCACCCCCATTCCCAGAATCTTGTCAACTTCTTCTGGACTACCTTCAATGCCAGTATATCTTTTCTCAGATAAGGGAGCACAAAACTAATCGCGGTATTTCAGCTGTGGTCTGATTAGTGCCTTGTGTAGTTTTTGAAGAGTTCCTTATTTTTATACTTCATTCCATTTGAAATAAAGGCCTTCATTCACCTTCCCTGTTACCCACTGAGCTTATATGCTTGCTATTTTGTGATTTATGCATGAGGACCCCCATATCCTTCTGTGTTGAAGTTTTTTTGAAGTCTTCTGATATTTAAATAATATTGAGTCCTTCTATTCTTCCTGTCAAGTACATAACCTCACATCTTCCCACATTACCTTTCATCTGAAAATGTTATTACTTCTGGAAACTTAAAGATTCTAAGTTCATTTCTACAACCCAAATTAATAATATATATTAAAAATAATGTTGCTTCAGCACTGGTCTCTGTGGCACTACACTATTCCATTTTGAAAATGCCACCTTTACCAAGTTCTCTGTTTTCTATTAGTTAACCAAACCTCTATCCATGCTAATATCCATGCTCTTGTCTGATTAAGTGGCATTATCAAATGTGCATTTTGGAACTCCACATATATTACACACATTGGTCCCCCTCTATCTATGCTGCTTGTTACCCCCCAAAGAGTTCTAATAAATTGGTCAGGTATGATTTTCCCTTCATGAAGCTCCCATGCTGACTCTACTTGGTTTTCTTTTATGCATTTTTAGAGGGAAATAAGGATTGCATCTATTTTAGCTATTTCCCATTGCATTACAATCACTTAAGAATATTTTTTTTTTCTGATCCTGGCCTCTTATGCATCTCTAGCTCTTTGCCCTTATTTTCAGCTGTGCCTTTACCTATCTAAGAACTAAACTCTGGAATTTCCTCACTACATCTCTCTACCTTTAAGTTATCCCTTTGAAATAATGTCTTTGAGCGCACATTTCATCACTTGGCTGATTACTTCCTTGTGTGATTTGGTGCAAACTTGTGTTTTAAAATGCTCCTGAGGCATGCTATAGGAGATTTTGCAAGATGAAAGCTGCTACATAAATGCAAAATATTGTGCTGTTATTGAGGATAGTTTCTAAGCATCTAAGTGATTATCAGAAGTATCTGCTGTATGCAACAATGCTATTCAGTCAACTAGCATACACCCCCAGTCCCTTTCCCCCATCACCCTCAGCATCTGATCACCTATAATTTTAATTATTTTCTTTTTCTCACTTTGACCTTTATCATTGGCCTTATGTAATGTCCTAAAGAAGCTCAATATGATCTCAAGACTTCTTGCAGCCTTCCAAACTTTCAGATCACAATATCAACCTCTATCCTTTGATCTTTGAGAATTCCTTGTCATTGCACCATCTTCCTGACTTTACAGCCTCAACATTTACCACTGCTAGCAGTGATATTGCAGAGGCTGTCAAGTTGCTTCCAAGAGAACAGGCAGCTCTTGGGGGCAGACAGTCATCATCCTCAGTTGGATGCTGGTTTCCGTGACAACCTCAGAATCAGCCCTTATCAGTAACATATCACCCCAATGTCCCCCTGTCCACTGAAATGAAGTTTTGTCTTGCTTTCAGTACTGGCAGTAGGAGTTCAAGGATCCTGAAAAAGTCAGCCCCCAGGATTTGACTTTTCTCTCCTTAATTTTGTCCTTTGATCACTTTTGGACAGCACTGTTAATTGTTTGCCATTTGTGCCTCCTCTAGACCCATCTTATTCCTTTACTCATCTCATCACCACTCACTTTGCCCTTGCACCAACATCTTCTTTTTCTAATTTATATAGGAATGAATAGCATAAAAACAGACTATTCAGCCCAAACAGTTTCCTCATTAAATTTATGACCGTAACTTTTCTTGTTTGTATGCTTGTGTAGCTTCTGCTTGTATGCAGATATTATATTTGCTGAGTTATTCCCTAGTTTCACATACTCACCACTCTTTGTGTACAGAAGTTTCCTCTGAATTCCCTCTTGGATTGTTTAGTGACTAACTTATTTTGATGGCTTTTCTTTATCTTCTATCCTGCAAGAGGAACCATTCTTTCTGTACTCACTCTTCCAAAACCTTTCATAATTTTGAAAGATGCCTACTCTGTCACCTCATGATCATTTTTTCAAGAAATCCAGCCCATCAATCCTTTCCTGATATGTATACCTACACAGCTCTGCCATCATCCTTGTAAATAATCCCTGTGTTCTCTCCAGTGACTCTATTTTTTTCATTAGAATGATCAGAACTAGATGCAGTAGTGAAGTCCTGACCTCCCATCCACATGATAACAGAACTTCCCTCCTGTTACCACCCTTTCAACTTTCACTTGCTTATAATGTATTGTATTACTCACTTTTAATAGTTCTGATAAAAAGTCATAGTTGTGAAACATTAACTATGTTTTGCGCTCCACTGATGCTGCCAGACCTGTCAACTATTATTATCTACTTTTAAGGCAAACATATCTCCAGCTCCTGGCAATAAGTAATGTAGACCACCTGGGGAATTCCAAGGATTATTGGTGGCCTAATGTAGATAAGGAGATCTTTTAAAGAAAGATGATGAATCACTGTATGATTGATTACTTCTGACATATTCTTGGTCTTTTACAGAGGCATCCACAGGACTTCTGCCATATATCAGTTGGTGAAAGATCTGGGGGTGGGGGTTCATTGAGTTGCAATGAGTCAACAAATTATGCAAATAACATGCAATAGAAGGGGCCATTTGGTACATTTGATGACTTGCTAGTACATCGCAAATACAATTTAATTAATTCTACTTCCTCGCACTTCTCTGTATGCCTACAAACCTTTCCTTTCAGATATTTATTTGATTCCCATTAAAACCACAATTGAATCTGCTGTTATCACCAAACTATCTGCTAATGCATGCCAAATGATGATGACTAGCTGCTTAAAAATAAAATGCTTTTCCTTATGTAGCCTTTTGTTCTTTTGCCACTCATTTAAATCTATAGACTCTAGTTCTTGACAACTTCCATCACTATGACCAGTTTCTCTCTGTTCACACTGTCTAGACTCCTCACGATTTGACTACTTGTACCAGATTTCATTGTTCCCTAAGAAGAATAGCCTTAGACTCTCCAATCTACTCCTGTACCTGAAGTCTCCTCTGTTTGGAAACATTCTTATAAAAGACTTTTCAAAATGTCTTTAAAGCCTTGCCACTTCCTATGGCACATTGTCCAGAATTGAATACAATTTTCCAGTTAAGACTGGACCAGTATTTTATCAAGGTTCATTGTAACTTCCTTAATTTTTGTATCATTTGCTTCTCCAGCATTTATAAATTGCAACAACTCATACCTGTTTTTAATTGCTTCTCAAACCGTCGAACCAGCTTCAACAACTTGTGCTCATATATATCCAAGCTATTCTCGACCTCTTGTTAGAACCATATCCTTGAATTTATGTTGCCTTTGTAATGGAATGAATTCATGGAAAATCTGCAAAACAGGCTCTCTCGTGTGGGTGAAAGTGTTAACTTCCCAGCCATAGCACTTACATTAGATGGACTGCAATCCCAGTAGAACTGTGAAACAAAAGCAGAAGTTGTTGGAGCAGAGTTAAAGTTTCAAGTCGAATTACTCTTCTTCAGAATAGCTTGGAAGAAGGGAAACTGGACTTGAAAAATTAACTTTGTTTTCTCCACAGATGTTGCCAGACCTGCTGAATATCTTCAGCGATTCCTGCTTTTTCCAGCATCTGAACTATATTCTGTCCCAGGTTCCTAGCAGCCTCAGATAGAAATTGCTTCTTACACATTTCTTGTTCTATTATACCTCATGGCCAATTTACCACTATACCCAGTGATAAAAGGAATGCATGTTGGGCTACAGTATTTTTACTTAAGTTCTGATAAGCCAATATCCACTGATGCTGCCAGACCTGCTGACTATTGTTATTTATTTTTAAATCAATTTTTTTTTATTTCAAAAATATACTTTATTCATAAAATAATTTGATGGTCTGTACAGTTGGACATGCCATACATATGTAAACATTCCATGTCTTTGCATACCGAAACAGAGTAATCATTCCTATTTACAGGTCTGTACGATTACATTTTTAGCTGAGGCATCAGCAGAGCCCAAATGATTGCGTGGGCCCCCTATTCTTCTTTAGGCAGACAGATGTTATACGGTGGTCTTTCCCCACCACGCCTTGGCGGCAGCTGCCCCAAGCTTCAGCAAGCCCCTCAACTCGTAGTCCCGGACCTTGGAATGTGCTAGTCTGCAACACTCAGGCGGGGTCAACTCCTTCAGCTGGAAGATCAGCAGGTTTCGGACCGCCCAGAGAGCGTCCTTCACCGAGTTGATGATCCTCCAGGCACAGTTGATGTTCATCTCGGTGTGCGTCCCGGGGAACAGGCCGTAGAGCACGGAGTCCCGCGTCACGGCGCTGCTCGGGACGAACCTCGACAAACACCACTGCATTCCTCTCCAGACTTCCTCTGTGTAGGCACATTCCAGAAGGAGGTGTGTGACAGTCTCGTTCCCCCCGCAGCCGCTTCGAGGGCAGCGTGCGGTGCGGCTGAGAGTCCGGGCGTGCATAAAGGATCTCACAGGCAGAGCCCTTCTCACCACCAGCCAAGCCATGTCTTGGTGCTTGTTGGAAAGTTCTGGCGATGAGGCATTCTGCCAAATGGCTTTGACAGTCTGCTCAGGGAACCGCACGATTGGATCCGCCCTCTCCTTTTCCCGAAGGGTCTCAAGGACACTACGTGCTGACCACCTCCTAATGGACTTGTGGTTAAAGGTGTTTTTCTTCATAAACTTCTCCACGAAGGACAGGTGATACGGAACGGTCCAACTAATCGGAGCGTTCCGCAGCAGCGAGGCCAGGCCCATCCTTCGCAACACCGGGGACAGGTAGAACCTCAGTACGTAGTGACACTTGATGTTTGCGTACCGGGGATCCACGCACAGCTTAATGCAGCCACACACAAAGGTGGCCATCAGGGTGAGGGTGGCATTGGGTATATTTTTTCCCCTGTTGCCCAGATCTTTGTACAGCGAGTCCCTTCGGACCCGGTCCATCTTCGACCTCCATATGAACTGGAAGATGGCCCGGGTGACTGCAGCAGCACAGGTTCTGGGAGTAGGCCAGACCTGTGCCACGTATAACAGCAATGACAGTGCCTCACACCTGATGACCAGGTTTTTTCCCGCGATGGAGAGCGACCGTAGCTTCCATCTGCCCAGTTTCTGCCTCACTTTGCTGATACGCTCCTCCCAAGACTTGGCGCATGCCCCAGCTCCCCCGAACCAAATACCCAGTACCTTCAGATGGTTGGTCCTGACAGTGAAGGGGATCTAGGATTGGTCGGCCCAGTTCCCAGACAGCATGGCCTCGCTCTTGCCTCGGTTTACTTTGGCCCCTGAGGCGCGTTCGAACTGGTCACAGATGCACATGAGTCTGCTCACGGACAGCGGATCCGAGCAGAAAATGACGATGTCATCCATGTACAGGGAGGCCTTAACCTGCAGGCCCCCGCTGCCAGGAATAGTCACCCCTCTCAGGTTCGCATCCTTCCTGATGGACTCGGCAAATGGCTCTATGCAGCACACAAACAAGGCAGGAGAGAGAGGGCAGCCCTGCCTGACTCCAGATCTGATTGGGAAGCTATCTGATTCCCACCCGTTGATTGAGACTGCACTGACAATGTTGGTGTAGAGCTGCCTGATGAAATTGCAGATTCCCCCCCCCCCCCCAAAGCCCATTTTGGAGAGAACATCTCTCATATACCTGTGTGATATCCTGTCAAAGGCTTTCTCCTGTTCCAGGCTGATCAGGCAGGTGTCCAACCCTCTGTCCCTGAGGAGTGTGAGACTCTCAGAAATCTTCCTGCCCGGTACAGCACAGGTTTGGTCAGGGTGAACCACTGACCCCAGAGCAGACCTGACCCGGTTGGCGATTACTTTTGACAGAATTTTGTAATCCGCATTCAACAGTGAGATTGGTCTCCAATTTTTGAGTTCCTCCCTCTCCCCCTTCCGCTTGTAGATGAGGGTGATGATGCCTTTCCTCATGGATTCACTCATGGTACCTGCCCGAAGCATACTTACATACATCTCCAGTTGGTCCTGGCCAATCAAGTCTCACAGAGTGGAATAGAGCTCGACCGATAAGCCTTCGCTTCCGGGAGTTTATTCTTTTCGAAGGACTCGAGGGCCTTGGTCAGCTCATCCAGAGATAGCAGCTGGTCCAGCCTCTCCCGTGTTCCGTCGTCTAAGACCTCCGTGATAGAGGACAGGAACGACTGGGAGGCCGCGCTGTCGGTTGGCTTCGCGTCATACAGACTGGCATAGAAGGATTTGCTGATCCTCATGACGTCAGCCTGAGATGACGTTATCGAGGCATCTTCTTCCTTCAGGCTGCTGAGCACTGAGCTCTCTTTGTGCACCTTCTGGAAGAAGAAACGTGAGCATGTCTCGTCCTGCTCCACCGAGCGGACCCTGGACCGGAAGATTATCTTGGAGGCCTCCGAGGCAAAGAGCGAGGCTTGCTGGCCCTTCACCTCCTTGAGGTCCTCCGTGACATCGATCCCCCATCGTCTGCAGCAGGAGCAGGTTCTGCATACTTTCCTGGAATTGGGACAGTTTTCCCCGCCTCTCTCTCACCTCCTGAATACCTTTGAGGATGAAGAACCTCTTGATGTTCTCTTTTGCTGTTTCCCACCAGTCCGCTGGGGACTCCAAGAGGGGCTTCGTGGTTCTCCAACCTGCGTAGTCCCTCTTGAGCTCCTCAATGTTTCCTGAGGTCAACAACTTTGTGTTCACCTTCCACGTTCCCTTACCAGCTCGCTACTCGTCCTGTAGGTGACAGTTGGCCAGCAGGAGGCCTGGACGTAGCCAGCAACAGTGGAAGCTGCTGCAGGACGGCCAACCGTTCACTCTTACCCACCGGTGCGTACACATTAATCAGTCTTAGGGGAGCATTCCTGTACATGATGTCGGTGACGAGGAGGTGCCCGCCCACCACCTCCTTAACCTCGGAGATGGTGAAGTTGCCTCCTTGCAACAGGATACCCAGGCCGGAGGCGCGGCTATCGTTGCCCCCCCGACCAAACTGATGGCCCATGGGCCCACAAGCTCGACCATCTCCTGTAGCTGCTGAGGTGCGGTATCCCACACTTCTGCAGAAACAGGATGTCGGCTTTAATGCACGTAGCTGATTTGATGCTACGCACATTGATGCTGGCAATTTTTAACCCCATTTTCACAGTTTACGAGGTTACCAGTGTCCATTTGCTGCTAGTCTTGTCCCTTTGGGGTAGCTGTGTGCACCCCCGTGGTGACGGCAAACTGCTGGACCCTCCCAGGGCTAAGGTAGCTGTCCGGCTCCACGCTGGAGCCATTTCCCCACTCTGGTGTCTTAGGGTCGGGTCCAGGGTCCGCACCATCCAGTTCTCTGTCTGACAGCAGGGCTGTCACAGGACCGCTGCTCCCAGTTACCTGGAGCTGTGGGCTGGTGGGTACCTCTTGGTTCTCACCGAGTCGGGGGAGGCCTTTACCCGTCCCCTCAGAGGGATTGTCTTTTCCTGCTTGGCCGGTCTGCCCTCCTTTATCCCCACGGCGCTCTGTCTCTTCCTCAGGTGACGACCCTCCTTGTGCCCATCGTCACCATCGGAAGAGCTGCCTATATCCTCGTCGTGTAGGTGTTGCTTCCCCCTTCCCTGGGTGGCTTTGGGGCCTTGAGAGGTTTCCTTTCCTGCTTTTGACACTAATCCAATCCTCTGCCTCCTTTGATCCCTTCTCTTCCATTTCCTCCGTCTGTCTTGAAGGAGCTTGGATCGGCTGCTGTACTTCCCCGCTATCTGCCGTCTGCTCCGCTACAGCCTGCCCTTCCTTCTGGTTGCCTCCAGACACCGTTCCCGTGCTGTTTTGTGGTACCTTGCTGGTCTTAGGCGGTCCACGGCTCGTGTTGCCACCTCTGGCCATCTGTGCGTAGCTGGCGGCCCCTCGTCTTGGGCAGGCCTTGTACATGTGGCCCGCCTTTCCGCACAGATTACAGTTCTTGGCCTCCTTACATTCCTTGGTCGGGTGGCCTTCCTGCTTACAGTTTCGGCAGACGGTCACCTTACAATCCGCTGCCATGTGGCCTGACCTCCCACAGGTTCGGCACACTTTCGGCTGCTCTGCGTATGTCAGGTAACCTCTGCTTCCTCTGATGGCAAAGCTGGAGGGTGGGTGGAGGATGTTCCCACTGGCACCGACCCTCAGGGTTACCCTGATCTGTAGTTCAGATCTCTAAAGGATCGACCACATCGGTACTCTCTCCTTCGACCTGGACATATCTTCTCAGGAAGGTCAGGACATCTGCTGCTGGGACGTGAGGGTTGTACATCTGGATTGTTACAACCCAACTCCTTTGTGTGCGCAGGAAGCACACACAACGGGACCGCTGACAAGATGGAGAACAGAGGTTCCCCTTCCTTCTCCTTGAAGACCTTCAGGAGCTGCTCACAATTCTTCACGCTCCTGAAGGTCACATCAAAATAGCCTGCCGCTGGGAAATCCTGCAGGCAGTACTTTTTTTTATTTCAAAAATATACTTCATTCATAAAATAATGTGATGGTCTGTAAGGTTGGTCATGCCATACATATGTAAACATGTACATACAGAGATCAAAACTTATCATTTTTATACAGGTCTGTACATTTTTTGATCATACGCCCATATAATTAGCTGAGGCGTCAGCAGAGCCCAAATGACTGCATGGGCCCCCTGTTCTTCGTTAGGCAGGCAGACTTTACACAGTGGTCTTTCCCCACCACGCCTTGGCGGCAGCTGCCCCAAGCTTCAGCGCGTCCCTCAACACGTAGTCCTGGACCATGGAATGTGCCAGTCTGCAACACTCAGTCGGGGACAACTCCTTCAGCTGGAAGATCAGCAGGTTTCGGACCACCCAGAGAGCGTCCTTCACCGAGTTGATGATCCTCCAGGCACAGTTGATGTTCGTCTCGGTGTGCGTGCCGGGGAACAGACCGTAGAGCACGGAGTCCCGCGTCACGGCGCTGCTCGGGATGAACCTCGACAAACACCATTGCATTCCTCTCCAGACTTCCTCTGCATAGGCACATTCCAGAAGGAGGTGTGTGACAGTCTCGTCCCCCCCGCAGCCGCTTCGAGGGCAGCGTGCGGTGCGGCTAAGAGTCCGGGCGTACATAAAGGATCTCACAGGCAGAGCCCTTCTCACCACCAGCCAAGCCATGTCTTGGTGCTTGTTGGAAAGTTCTGGCGATGAGGCATTCTGCCAAATGGCTTTGACAGTCTGCTCAGGGAACCGCTCGATAGGATCCGCCCTCTCCTTTTCCCGAAGGGTCTCAAGGACACTACGTGCTGACCACTTCCTAATGGACTTGTGGTCAAAGGTGTTTTTCTTCACAAATTTCTCCACGAAGGACAGGTGATACGGAACGGTCCAACTAATCGGAGCGTTCCGCGGCAGCGAGGCCAGGCCCATCCTTCGCAACACCGGGGACAGGTAGAACCTCAGTACGTAGTGACACTTGGTGTTTGCGTACCGGGGATCCACGCACAGCTTGATGCAGCCACACACAAAGGTGGCCATCAGGGTGAGGGTGGCATTGGGTGTATTTTTTCCCCCGTTGCCCAGATCTTTATACAGCGAGTCCCTTCGGACCCGGTCCATCTTTGACCTCCATATGAACTGGAAGATGGCCCGGGTGATTGCAGCGGCACAGGTTCTGGGATTAGGCCAGACCTGTGCCACGTCTAATAGCAATGACAGTGCCTCACACCTGATGACCAGGTTTTTTCCCGCGATGAAGAGCGACCGTAGCTTCCATCTGCCCAGTTTCTGCCTCACTTTGCTGATACGCTCCTCCCAAGACTTGGCGCACGCCCCAGCCCCTCCGAACCAAATACCCAGCACTTTCAGGTGGTCGGTCCTGTCGGTGAAGGGGATCGAGGATTGGTCGGCCCAGTTCCCGAAGAGCATGGCCTCGCTCTTGCCTCGGTTTACCTTGGCCCCCGAGGCCCGTTCGAACTGGTCACAAATGCACATGAGTCTGCGCACGGACAGCGGATCCGAGCAGAAAACGGCGACGTCATCCATGTACAGGGAGGCCTTAACCTGCAGGCCCCCGCTGCCAGGAATAGTCACCCCTCTCAGGCTCGCATCCTTCCTGATGGACTCGGCAAATGGCTCTATGCAGCACACAAACAAGGCAGGAGAGAGGGGGCAGCCCTGCCTGACTCCAGATCTGACTGGGAAGCTATCTGATTTCCACCCGTTGATTGAGACTGCACTGACAATGTTGGTGTAGAGCAGTCTGATCCAATTGCAAATTCCCTCCCCAAAGCCCATTTTGGAGAGAACATCTCTCATATACCTGTGTGATATCCTGTCAAAGGCTTTCTCCTGGTCCAGGCTGATCAGGCAGGTTGTCCAACTCTCTGTCCTGCACGTAGGCAATCGTATCCCTGAGGAGTGCGAGACTCTCAGCGATCTTCCTGCCCGGCACAGCACAGATTTGGTCAGGGTGAATCACCGACCCCAGAGCAGATCTGACCCGGTTGGTGATTACCTTTGACAGAATTTTGTAATCTGCATTCAACAGTGAGATTGGTCTCCAATTTTTGAGTTCCTCCCTCTCCCTCTTCCGCTTGTAGACGAGGGTGATGATGCCTTTCCTCATGGATTCACTCATGGTACCTGCCCGAAGCATACTGACATACACCTCCAACAGGTCCTGGACAATCAAGTCCCACAGAGCGGAATAGAGCTCGACCAGTAAGTCGTCGCTTCCGGGAGTTTTATTCTTTTCGAAGGACTCGAGGGCCTTGGTCAGCTCGTCCAGAGATAGCGGCTGGTCCACCTCTCTCGTGTTCTGTTGTCTAAGACCTCCGTGATAGAGGACAGGAACGACTGGGAGGCCGCGCTGTGGGTCTGCTTCGCGTCATACAGACTGGCGTGGAAGGATTTACTGATCCTCATGACCTCAGCCTGAGATGACGTTAGCGAGCCATCTTCTTCCTTCAGGCTGCTGAGCACAGAGCTCTCTTTGTGCACCTTCTGGAAAAAGAAACGTGAGCACGTCTCGTCCTGCTCCACCGAGCGGACCCTGGACCGGAAGATTATCTTGGAGGCCTCCGAAGCAAAGACCGAGGCTTGCTGGCCCTTCACCTCCTTGAGGTCCTCCGTGACATCCACCCCCATCGTCTGCAGCAGGAGCAGGTTCTGCATACTTTCCTGGAGCTGGGACAGTTTTCCCCGCCTCTCTCTCGCCTCCTGAACACCTTTGAGGATGAAGAACCTCTTGATGTTCCCTTTTACTGTTTCCCACCAGTCCACTGGGGACTCAAAGAGGGGCTTCACGGTTCTCCAACCTGCGTAGTCCCTCTTGAGCTCCTCAATGTTTCCCGGGGTCAACAGCTTGGTGTTCCACTTCCACTTTCCCTTACCAGCCCGCTGCTCATCCTGCAGGTGACAGTCAGCCAGCAGGAGGCAGTGGTCAGAGAAGAACACCGGCTTGACTTCGGAGGATCTGACCGAGAGCATTCAGGACACAAACAGGTAATCTATCCTTGAGCGGATAGACCGTCTGCCCGTGACCAGGTGTATCTACACTGCGCTCCATATCTGCTGCTTCAAACCCACAGCACTCCAGCAAAATCTTCACAAACACTGTCTGATCGACCGGTGTGTGCTCTTCCACCTTCTTCACAGTCACCCTGACTGTGTTGCGAATGCCCTAGCCTGGGCTGCGAGCGGCTGCTGAGGCCATAGCTCTGAGGTTGGCTGGTACCTGAATTGGCGTTAGGCCGAAGCCAGCATAGTGATCCACCAAGAGCAGGTCAGCACAACCAAACGATCCTCCAACGTCCAATCACGATCCAGTGATGGTCTCCAGCAGCTCCGACAACTCGCAACACAATCCCCGTGGTTTCTTCCCCGCCAGCACACATCCACTGCGTCGAACCTGCAGCACTCAAGCAGAATCCCTTAAATCAAATGTGTCTCTAGCTCCTGGCAATAAGTAATGTAGACCACAGTTCAGTGTAACTGCATGCCATGGGCCCCTTATTTCAAACTACTTTTAAGTTTTCAGTTTTCTGATGGTCAATGTTCACTGTTAAATAAAGTTTTTAAATCTTTTGCTGCTGTTCTGTAGTGATGTGTATATGAATTAAGTGAGATCTGTCATGAGCTGTCTAAAGGAATCAGTGATACTGCGTACTAGCTGTTCTTCCCGGGAACGAATCAGATCAGCTTGGGGTGAGGGGATGGGAATTAATGTCAATAAAAGCTTTGCTGAAAGGGTAAAGAGTCAGTGAAATGTATCAAATGGTAGCTCAGGTTTTGAATTGCAGAATGCTGTTCCCAAGACCACAAATTTGTCACCCAAAGGTCAAGTGTCAATCAGTAGTATCAAAACTGACCTTTTACACATCACTACTGTAGAGCTGAGGTCAGGTCTGTCTTGAAATCCATCCCATCTATTGGAATGGAAAATACATGCAAAATATGCACTAATAGCAGAAAGTGAGGTAAAATATTCAAGCTTGTTTAAAAAGCAAACCCCTGGGCACCGGTTCACAGAAATGTATTTATTTCAAGATTCCTTAGTGGGAAGTTACTGATACTGACATTAAATGGAAGTGGTTTGAAGTTGACGTACAGGAACATGGTTACATGGTTTATGTGGACTCACTAGTGAACAATTGGTCTTCTGGTGGTTAGTCAGCCACTTTACTTTCCAGAATTGGGAAATTCCAGAATTTAATCAAACTGCTCAGACATATTATGATGTACCTCTGGAGTGGATGGGTCTTGAACCCAGGTCTTTTGGCCCAGAGGTAAGGACATTGCCACTGTGCCACAAAAACTCAAAGCCTTTGTAATTAACCTGTTCAGATGTGTTGTGACACATCTCTGGAACAAGTGGATCTTGAACCCAGGACTCTTGGCTCAAAGATAGGTTGGGTTATAGCCCACAAGAGCTCCCAAAATTGATGTTGGTGGGAGAGAAAATGCATCCCAGTCTCCGTGGTGAAGAACACAGCTCCTAATCAACATTGTCAAATATGTTATGTCACATGTCTGGAATGGGTGGGACTTGAACCTGGATCTCCTGTCTCAGAGGTAGGGACACTACCAGTGTGTCAAAAGATCCCTGCAACTCTTATGGTCGAAGAAACTGAAGCTCAGTCCATGCCAGCTGCCTGTCCAATCTGTTGATTCCAGCTTCTCCAATTCTGAAGAAGGGTCACTGGACTCGAAGCATTAACTCTTTCTCTCCACAGATGTTGTCAGACCTGCTGAGTATCTCCAGCAATATCTGTTTTTGTTTAAAATTTTCAGCATCTGCAATTTTTGTTTTAGTTTAGTAGGTCTTAGATACTTTTAATCAACTTGTTCAGAAATGTTGTGACACACTTCTTGAGCAGGTGGGACTTGAACCCAGGGACTGCACACTACTGTTGTGCCACAAGAGCCCTTCTATTCTTATTATCTCCTGACGTAAATTGCACAATTCAAATTATTCACTGACCAACTAACTGAAACTTAGATTGTGTTTTGTGAAAATGAATCGTATCTTTATGAAATCTATTCAATCCAATTTGTGTTACAGAACTGAACTAATTGGAGTCGAGAGTGTGGTGCTGGAAAAACACAGCAGGTCAGGCAGCATCCAAGGAGCAGGAGAATCGATGTTTCGGGCATAAGCCCTTCATCAGAAATGAGGCCTCATTCCTGAAGAAGGGCTTATGCCCGAAACATCGATTCTTCTGCTCCTTGGATGCTGCCTGACCTGCTGTACTTTTCCAGCACCACACTCTTGACTCAGATCTACAGCATCTGCAGTCCACACGTTCTCCTGAACAATTTGGACCCAAATAATAATTGAAAATGTTACAAAACATTCAACAGGCCAGGTGACTTCCACGCAGCAACATACAGAATTAAAATTTAAAGTCAATTAACTTTGATCAGAAGCATTTTAACTATCGTTCTTAATTTCAGAGTTCTAAAGCCTGTAGCATTTTGCTATTGTTTCTGAATTCTAAGACGGCCGAGATGCATCGTCAATCTTCAGTCTTGATTGGGGAGCATGATCATTTGGGAGGTCAACATTGCAAGGTTCTGCTACCAGAGGATAGATCAGATTAGATTAGATTACTTACAGTGTGGAAACAGGGCCTTCGGCCCAACAAGTCCACACCGACCCACCACCCATCCAGACCCATTCCCCTACATTTACCCCTTCACCTAACACTACAGGCAATTTAACTTGGCCAATTCACCTAACCTGCTCATTTTTGGACTGTGGGAGGAAACCGGAGCACCTGGAGGAAACCCACGCAGATACGGAGAGAACGTGCAAACTCCACACAGAGAGTCACCTGAGGCAGGAAGGAAAGGACCCAGTACCTGAGTTGTATTGCAATCCTGTCACCAAATTGTTCCCTGTGCAGCCTTGTGGGTTCTACCATTGCAGTATGCTTAGAGACACCATCATTATTTAAAAATTGCTTTTTGGCAAGTTAGTAAAACAATGTGTAAAATGCTAGTTTGTGTAGTTCTGAGCTATACAGACTTTAAATCCAATATTCAATCATTGGATTTAATTGAACCATTTAATCTCAAAGAACTCAACTGTTTCTAATTGTTTTGGGGTGGTGCGGTGGTTAGCACTGCTGCCTCACAGCTCCAGTGACCCAGTTTCAATTCCAGTCTTAGGTGACTGTCTGTGCAGAGTTTGCACATTCTCCACGTGTCTGTGCGGGTTTCCTCCAGGTGCTCTGGTTTCCTCCCACAGTTAAAGATGCGCAGGTCAGACAAAATGGCCAGGCTAAATTTCCCATAGTCTTAGGTGCATTAGTCAGAGGGAAATGGGTCTGGGTGGGTTACTCTTCGGAGGGTCAGTGTGGACTGGTTGGGCCGAAGGGCCTGATTCCACACTGTAGGGAATCTAAACTACTGAGGTATAATGGATGCAACTAGCCAAGATGTCACTATTGTTGATTAATATGAGTAGCAACCACATAATTGTTAGTACAATGACTGATCATGGCTAGACTCTGTTTTGATATATCCTAAGATTAAATAATTTGTCATCAAGCACCCACTATCTCTCTTAAAATGCTGAAAATGGTTCCTTGATTAATTAAGTCAGAGTTGACAAGGCAACACATACAGTGAAAATGAAGAAAATTGGGAGAAATGCAAAGCAGGAGATCCAGGGAGGTTCATAGGAATGGTGTTACTGTTGTCATATTTGTGCATTTTATGCCAGTTTATGATTAAATGTTGTATTTAGAACATTTGCACTTTACATAATGTCAGGTAAATTATTGAGACTTGAGCAAGAACAGAGCCTTTTTGCAACGAGGATGTCTTGAAACGGTTAAAGGTGGATAAATCCCCAGGACCTGATCAGGTGTATCCGAGAACTCTGTGGGAAGCTAGAGAAGTGATTGCTGGGCCTCTTGCTGAGATATTTGTATCATCGATAGTCACAAGTGAGGTGCCGGAAGACTGGAGGTTGGCAAACGTGGTGCCACTGTTTAAGAAGGGCGGTAAAAACAAGTCAGGGAACTATAGACTGGTGAGCCTGACCTCAGCGGTGGGTAAGTTGTTGGAGGGAATCCTGAGGGACAGGATGCACATGTATTTGGAAAGGCAAGGACTGATTAGGGATAGTCAACATGGCTTTGTGCATGGGAAATCATGTCTCACAAACTTGATTGAGTTTTTTAAAGAAGTAACATAGAAGATTGGTGAGGGCAGAGCAGTAGATGTGATCTATATGGACTTCAGTAAGGCGTTTGACAAGGTTCCCCATGGGAGACTGATTAGCAAGGGTAGAACTCATGGAATACAGGGAGAACTAGCCATTTGGATACAGAACTGGCTCAAAGGGTGGTGGTGGAGGGCTGTTTTTCAGACTGGAGGCCTGTGACCAGTGGAGTGCCACAAGGATCGGTGTTGGGTCCTCTACTTTTTGTCATTTATATAATTGATTTGGATGCGAGCATAAGAGGTACAGTTAGAAAGTTTGCAGATGACACCAAAATTGGAGGTGTAGTGGACAGCGAAGAGGGTTACCTCAGATTACAACAGGATCTTAATCAGATGGGCCAATGGGCTGAGAAGTAGCAGATGGAATTCATTTTAGATAAATGTGCGGTGCTGCATTTTGGGAAAACAAATCTTAGCAAGACTTATACACTTAATGGTAAGGAGTGTTGCTGAACAAAGAGACCTTGGCGTACAGGTTCATAGCTTCGTGAAGGTGGAGTCGCAGGCAAATAGGATAGTGAAGAAGGTGTTTGGTATGCTTTCCTTGCTTGGTCAGAGTATTGAGTGCAGGAGTTGGGAGGTCATGTTGCGGCTGTACAGGACACTGGTTAGGCCACTGTTGGAATATTGCAATTCTGGTCTCCTTCCTATCAGAAAGATGTGAAACTTGAAAGGATTCAGAAAAGATTTACAAGGATGTTGCCAGGTTTGGAGGATCTGAGCTACAGGGAGAGGCTGAACAGGCTGGGGCTGTTTTCCCTGGAGTGTCGGAGGCTGAGGGGTGACCTTATAGAGGTTTGCAAAATTAAGAGGGACATGGATAGGATAAATAGACAAAGTCTTTTCCCAGGGATCGGGGAGTCCAGAACTAGAGGACATAGGTTTAGGGTGAGAGGGGAAAGATATAAAAGAGATCTAAGGAGCAACTTTTTCACGCAGAGGGTGGTACGTGTATAGAATGAGCTGCCAGAGGATGTGGTGGAGGCTGGTACAATTGCAACATTTAAGAGGCATTTGGATGGGTATATGAATAGAAAGGGTTTGGAGAGATATGGGCCGGGTGCTGGCAGGTGGGACTAGATTGGGTTGAGATATCTGGTCTGCATGGACGGGTTGGACCGAAGGGTCTGTTTCCATGCTGTACATCTCTATGACTCTGTGAGGTCAGAGGACACAGGACTTTTCATCCATAGCAGATACTAAACTTCAACTTCCGCACCTGATACAGGCAAAGTTCACATCTTTCAGAGAAAATGTTAAGATACTAAATGATCACATTTTAATTTTAACATTCCACCCCTCTGCCTTGGTTCCCCCACCAGTAGAAATCGTTTCTATGTAATGACCTTATTAAAACTTGGTTAGTGCTTTATATAGCTTTGACTACGATGAATGCTTTCATTTCTTAGTGGTGATATTTCCAGTTTGCTTTTGTATGACTGCATTTTTGATTGCATAAGAACTGCAGGTTTGCGGATATGTACTGGCAGAAGGTCCAGCTTCATAAACAACCTTTGGATTCATATTATTAATCACTCAACATATTCCACTTGGGAATTTCACTTTAACTATGGATTAAATGTTTCAGTTCTGAGGGTTTGTTTATTTATTAAGCTGAAATTGCAGTGATGCTTATGGGAATGTTAATTATTAAAACAATGATTTGAGTTGCCCTTCCTCATCTCATTACTAGTGCAAATTCAGCAGACATTATGTGAACCTTAGAGTGAACAGACCTCAGAAAGTACTGATTGTAACATCACATGAGTTTAATTTAAAAAAAAGATTTTTTAAAGGAAAATCTGGAAGTATGATGTTATGTTACCTTTTTTAATGCTGAAAGATTGTTTAAGATTAAATGCAGATGTTTCAGTTAATGTCATTTAATTCATCTTTTGATATTGCTATTAGGAAGCAGCATAATTAAAATCCTTCTGCAAACTGAATGCTTGAGACAGATTCATTGATCCTTTGAAAGCAATCCAATTTTGTTTCTTTTTCTGAATGGGATTTTTCCTTTGCAATTACAGAAAGAGGCTAACTGCATAACCTTCCTTAAGCAGACTCAATGCTGCAGAGGAGCATTGGAATGCATGGTTTTCACAAAGCATTTAGACCTTTAGCAGATACACCCTGAAAAGGGTGTTTTTTTTTTCAAAAGCCCATCTGAATTGAAGATAAAAACTTGAAATTGTACAACCCTGTTTGCAAATATGTTTTGTCTTTATTACAGACACTTAAAATGTAATTGTGACTTTTGAGGTTGTTTCAGTGCCATGTTAGACGGAAAACTAACTGGAGCAATTCAAATATGGAGTTTAGCAAAAGACGGGAAGTGGGGAATGACAACATGATCAAGGATTTTGGAGAGGAAAGGGAAATTGGAAATGGAGCAATAGTTTGCAAGAACAGAGGGGGTTCAGTATTGTTTGTTTGAGAAAAAGGTAATGATGGCAGATTGTAAGGAGCAAAAGAAAGCAACAGCTGAAGAGAAAGAGTTATTAACAATATCAGTAAAGTTGGGACCAGGACGGTAAGTTGGGTGTTCAGTAATTTAGTCACAATATAGTTGAGTGCAGGGAGTGGGTCTCATAGACAAGGGCCCAGAAAGGACATGATGGGATATAGCGGTGAAAATAGAGAAAGATGCAAGTTGAAGCAGGTGACAGCAAGATCAATAGTGCCATGATAAATCCAATTGTTTATCATATCTATTAACCAAGAAGGTTGCCATAAATATGTGTTGGAAAGTTAACAGAAGACTGACATTAAGGCAGGATAGAGGATTTTGAACATGATGAGTCAAGAGGAAATTTGAAGTCACTGAGAATGAGAAGTGGAGGGATTGAGGGAGGAAAGCAGTGAAAATAACTCATTAGGAAAATTAGCACAATATGTGGTCAGATGATAGGTAACAGAGAAGTGACCGCAGAACAAGGTAAGCTTCTCAAATAGAGAGGAAAGCTCCAGTGGATGAAGGACTCAGATCAAGTTGTGATTTAGTTATAAGAGCAACCTCACCACCTAAAGATCTGGCTGAGGTAAATGGCAAGATATAGCCATGATGAGAGGCTTAAGTTAGAGGAAGCTCATCACACATCACAGATTTCTGCCAATGCCATGGTATCAATGCAACCATTCTCAACAATTATCATTTGCAAGCATACAGAGGTGAATAGACTAACTGGAGAGAGAAGTGGAAATAGCTGGGTGATGTAGAGTCAGAGGATCAGCAATAGGAGTTGGACAGGGACGAGACTGACAACATCAGCCCCTAACTCCATACAGGAGAGGTAAGTCGACAAGAGATAGGATCAGACAATTGGGTTTCCTGTTCATCTGAAAAATGATAGGATCAACACAAACAGGAGGTAAAGGCTCAGCCAAAAAAAAGTCGAGGCTGGGATGGCAGCACGAGTTCCCTGGATGCTGCCTGACCTGCTGTGCTTTTCCCGCACCACACTCTTGATTCTGTCCTCCACCATGTGCAATCCTCACTTTCTCCCTGTCAAAGTTGTGAGTGACTTCCATGGGTCATCTCATGGATGAAGAGTCCAATACAAGTTCATCATAGATATCCTCAGAATGAACAGTCCATGCTGTCACTGTTGCTGCTTGGAGGGGCATCTGTGGCTGCATTATTGTAGCTTGCAAGCTCGGACTAAAAGTCCATGAAAACATTGAAAATCAAATACCATTCCTTATCTCCACTTGGACCATTCAGCAACAATATTTTCCCAAGAGGAATTGTCTGTGATGAAGTAATTCAAGGCTCATTTTTTAGAGAGAAAGTGAGGACTGCAGATGCTGGAGATCAGAGTCAAGAATGTAGTGCTGAAAAAGCACAGCAGTTTAGGCAGCATCCGAGGAGCAGGAGAATTGACATTTCAGCCATAAGCCCTTCATCAGCCCTTCATTATTTTAAGAGTGTCTTTTCATCATTTGCACTGACTACCTATTTTGCCCTGAGATAGTTCCCCGCAGAAGGTCTCCTTTGGGATTCTGTGATCATCCATGTAAAAGACATATAAGAGACATGGCCTGCTCAACTAAGTTGAATTTTCTGAAAGGTGATCTCCATGTTATTGAGTCCAGTACTAAAGACGGCCATATTGTTGTGATTGTTGCATCAAATTCTCATGGTGGATTCTCAACATTTTTGTTAGAAGTGTTCTCCAGGGAAATGATGATGGAATTAAACAAGTATAAGAAGTTTTAGGTTGAATTCTTAACAGAGAGACAGTAAATTATGTCAGTAGTACTGTTGTTAATGGGCTTTGGTTTGACTTAAAATACAAGCAGCAATGTTTGAATAAGCTCAGGTTTATGGTGACCGACTCACCAGATGAGTATTTGAATGCTGAAAGTAATAAGTCAGAGATCATAGATATTAAGGAGATGAATATAGGCTACCTTGTTGACGAAGAGCATGTATGTTGTAGGAAGGTTAGCTCAGAGTCAGATAGGTTTTTCAGGTTGACCAGTATTATCAATCCTCAACCCATGGGATGAAGTTGATAATTAGGGAATGGAATTTGAGTTAGTCTTCATGTTCGGGGTGGGGGCATTTCTATTCATCCAATACTGGAGCAAATTAGGTCAACAAGCTGAAGCATATCTTAATCTCTCTCCACAAATGCTTTCTGATCTTCTGAGCATTTCCAGCATCTTCTGCTTTTATTTGCAATAAAGAGGCTTGTCTCTTCTTTTATTGCTCAGTTATATTATTTCGGTAACTAAAACAGACGTAAATTGAGGAAGAAATCTATAAAATGAAACAGTGAATTTACTGTTGAAATTATAGCAGACTAGGAGACTGTTTAATGACACTGCTTGATTTAATTGTCTCTTTTATTCAGTTATGTATAAGGTGAGCCAGACAGCATGGAGCCTTGATTATGATTTGCATATCTTAACACTTTGGTTGTATATATTAAAGGATACTTATGTCCTACTGTGCAAGTAAAAATAAACAGCTTTCACATCAAGATGTTGTGCAAATATCAGCCTATCAACAAGTTGGTACAATGGACATCATGACTAAAGTTCCTTTAACCATCAGAGTTGTCAGTTCCAGATCTAGGCTCCATACAAAACATTCTTTTGTCTGTGTATATTCCTCTGTAATTTAGAGCATGACCTGACCTCAAAGGCCATGAGCACATGACTTCAATGCAATTAGAGTGCCCTGAGTTTCCATTCCCTGTAAGCATACATGTTCAAAACTTAATTATATCAAAAATAGAAGCAGGATTAGGCTATTCGGCTCTTTGAGATTACTCTACCATTTAATATGATCATGGATGATCATCCAGCTGTTCTCACTTTCTCCCCATGAATTATATCTAACTCCTTCTTGAAAATATTCAATATCTTGGCCTCAACTGCTTTCTGTGACAGCGAATTCTGTAGGGTCACCACTTGCTAGGTACAAAAATGTCTCCTCATCTCAGTGCTAAATGGCCTATCCTATCTCTTTAGACTGTGACCCAAGGACTCCTCTCTCATTGAGAACATCTTTCACATATTTACCATGCATCCAGAACCTCAACCTGAGTTACAAATCTTCTCAAAACTCGCTAACATGTTTACCCTGTCTATTCTCGTTTAAACGTTATAGGAACCTATCAGATCCCCCCGCTTTCCTTGAAACGTTGCTTTTCATAATCCATCACCATTAGTTATTGATTTGCTTTTCTGTTTTTGCTACCAAAGTGCATAACCTCACTTCTAGCCACATTGTACTTCATCTACCATGTATTTGTCCACTCACTCAACCTGTCTAAATCACATTGAAACATCTTTGCATCCTCCTCACAGTTCACCCTCCTTTGAGTTATCTGCAAACTTGAAAATATTACATTGAATTTTCTCAGTCATTAACATATATTGTGAATAGCTGAGGTCCAAGCACTGCTTCCAATAGTTACTGTCTGCCACTTGGAAAAACACCTATGTATCACTATTTTATTTAAGTGCAACCCATCATCTCACCTGAAAAGAACATAAAATTAGCAGATTACTTTTAACGCCATGGAAATTTAAAACTCAGAAAAAAGAACCATTTATTCTGCCTATTACTTTTCTTATTTCGTATTCCATATTTTGGTTTTGCCCTCATTTCTCTCTGTTCTGTCACCCTGCTCCTGCCATTTTCGTTTAAACCCTTCCCAACTGCACTAGCAATTATCAACCCAAGTTCTGGTCCAGCCCAGGTGAAAATTGCAGTGGTTGCACCTCCCTCAGAAATGTTCCCCATATCCTAAGAATCTATAACTCAGCTCTCGCACCATTCATCTAACATATCCTATTTCTACTCTGACTAGCATGTGGCACTGGTAGCAATCTCAAAATCACTATCTTTGAGGTCCTACATAGAAAAGACAAGTGAAGCATGGGAATGCCACCAGCTGCAGTTCCCCTCCAAGCCACGCACCATCTTGACCTGAAATTATATTGTCTCTCTTTCCCTTTCAAGGAAGATCCTTGAACTCTCTTCCTTACTACACTCTGATACCGATTGACTGCAGTGGCTCAAGAAGACAGCTCATCATCACCTTCTCCAGAGCAATTAAGGATGGACAACAAATGCTGGGTCAGCCAATGACACACACATCCTGTGAAGAAACAATAAAATCTGAC
Source organism: Chiloscyllium plagiosum (assembly GCF_037043375.1). Lineage (NCBI taxonomy): Eukaryota > Metazoa > Chordata > Chondrichthyes > Orectolobiformes > Hemiscylliidae > Chiloscyllium > Chiloscyllium plagiosum. The sequence continues at coordinate 83,185,382 of NW_028270141.1, read as the reverse complement.
AAACTGGCTCGTATTGTGGAAGAATTGATCAAATATTGCAGACTGTTATGGATATGTATTCGTAATTTTCATTAAATCATAAATTGGATTTTGAAACTCTTTATGCAATTATGACTGTTATATTAAAATGTTTACCTCTTTTCAATCCTGCCAAACCCTTGGCATAGTTTACTCTCACAATGGCACAACATAGACTTTGTCCAGTACTTGTGCTAAATTAGGATGCATTAAACCAAACTTTAAGCTAAAAATTTAGCTCTCTAACCATATTTATCATCTATCAATTTACTTGTGGCTCAGGTAGTAATCCAGAGGTTATTTCTTTTGTGGTTCTGCTTTTTAAGTTAGTCCCTGGTGTTATGATTCCCCACAGAGACCAATAATGTTTAACTAAAAACATCCAAAACATTAATTGAAATGAAGTACAGCACAAGGTTCCAATTTAAAATTAATTAATTTTACGATATGAGAAACAAATAAAGGAAACTTTTAAATCAGCACTACTTAGGTGAATATTTATATCTTACGTTGAAAAGCATAACAAAACATAGTTTTATTTCCATAGTACCATTAGGAAGGGATTTCTAGAAAATTGACCCAATAGCAGTGAAGGATTGGTGGTATAGTTCCAAATCAGGATAGTGTGTGACTTGAGACTGACCTTGCAGATGGTGGTGTTCCAAAGCAACTGCTGCTCTTGATTTTCTGTGCAGTGGGTTTAGAAGCTGCTGTCAAAGTAACCTTGTTTAATACGACAGTGCATCTTGTTGTTGGTAAACACAGTTACCACTATGCATTGGTAGTGAAGAGACCAAATGTTGATGGTGATGAATTGGGTACCAAACAAGAGGCTGGTTTATCCCAGATGGTTTCATGCCTCTTGATTGTTGTTGGAGCTGTACCCATCCTGGACAAGTGGACCGTATTCCATCACACCCCTGATTAGTGTTTTTTAGATGATGGACATTAGAAGTGAGTTACTCCTTGCCTTTGGCCTACTCCAGTAGCCACAGTCTTTATGTAGCTAGTCCAGTTCAGTTTCTGGGTAAAAACAATGACTGCAGATGCTCTCCATCCTTCAGGCTCTCTGCCTGAATTCCTGATGAAGGGCTTTTGCCTGAAATGTCGATTTTACTGCTCCTCGGATGCTGCCTGAACTGCTGTGCTCTTCCAGCACCACTAACCCAGTTCAGTTTCTGGTCAATAGTAATCCACAGGTTATTGATGGCCCTTTTGCATCCTGTCTAAAGCAGCATTTTCAATCTTAGCTGATTATTTCTCTGCTTGCTGATCTTGGGACTTAATCTAGCAAAGTGGGGTCATTTACCTCCAACCACAAAAATCTTCTGAGAAAGATCTAAAAACTTCCCAGAGTTGTAATGGAGACTTCATCCTGAATTACTTATCACTAATGGCAACAGTAGTTAATTGAGTCCAATAGATTTTCAGATTAATTAGCATTTACCTTCAAAACCAATCCCTTTATTTCTGGGATCCACTTGAATGCTTTGAATTTCTCGTAAGATCAGGATAGTTCTTCTTAGATTTAATGCTTGTAGCTTCATGAAAGTCCCTTACTGATTTTATTGCTTTCAACCTCATATATACACATTAGAACTCTTTGAACTGCCATTACTTGAGGTATTCTGGCAATTTCTAAAGACCAGCAATTTAACTGCAATCTCCCCAAATCTAATCAAAGTCTCTGAAATGTTACTATGAATCATAAACTAAATAATTATTACACTGGTTATTCATGCTCCATCATGACAATCTTTTTCTGAGTCTTACTTGTGTTGTTGTTATCCACGTGGAAAATGACAACTAGATTCTCTCCTTCCATTCCATGTTCCTCTCTTGCCTTGAGGGTTTTTGCTTAACACTGGCAAAGGGAAGGCAGCATGGTTTTCAGGATTCATGGTCTTAGCCTCAGAGAAGCTAAGGAGTGCAGATTACCTTAAATTACGTTTTATTGGAGCCCTGCTGATGACAACCTTAGATAGGGTAGGGGAAATTGTCTGGGTGGGATATTCTTCAGAGGGACGGTGTGTACTTGTTGGGCCAACTGGCCTGTTTTCATACTGTAGCGATTCCATGAATGCTATGAATACTTCTCATTATCTATGGACCCTGGATGTCCACACATGAACTCTTAGTGACTGTTGCCTTTTACTAGGTTGACGCTCTTCTTGGCCTCGAACATCCCTAGTTCATTCATATCCTTCAGCAAGGCTCCTGCACTCTCTTCAGTACCGTTACATTCTTTGTTTACAGTTATTCATTACAAGTTACTGAACACAACTCTCTGGTGTTGGGTTTGAGGCCATTTTCTTTGCATGCTTTTTTTACCTTCACTCTGGTCACTTCCTATCATCCCTTCAGCTTATGACAGTATCAGTTACAACAAGAAAGTCCTTGGCACCCTTTCTATACTACAAATGTCCTCTCCCCTCACAAAATGTCCTCTCACCTTACCTTCACCATCATCACAGATGAACCATAGAATCCATACAGTTTAGAAGGAGGCCATTTAGCCCATCAAGTCCACACCAACCCTTAAAAGAACATTCCACCCAGACCCAGTCTCCTAGCACATTGTGTAACTCCACATTTACCTTTGCTCATTCACTTAGCCTAAAACTACCTGAACACTACTGACAATTTAGCATGGCCAATCCATCTAACCTGCACATCTTTGAACTGTGGAAGGAAAGTGGAGCATCTAGAATTGAACCAGCATCCAACTGCTGTGAGGCAGCAGAGCTAACCACTGAGACACTGTGTTGCCTAAGTCTCAGTTTGAAGCCAGCAGTTCTGGTCAGTGTGGGGATGGAACTTGGTGTTATGACTTTGGCGTTATTAGTGCCACACTCTAACCATCTGAGCTAACCACCCATCTCCGGTAGCTAGTGCACGGAGCTCATGGATTTCTTTGACATTAATTTTGAGATGCTTCTACCACTTTGTTTCTTTTTCCAGGGTGTTGGAGTGAACATCCACCAAAGCAACCCCTTGTCTCTCTCTCTCTTTCTCTTTCTCTCTCTCTTGCCAGAATGGCACGGTGGTTCAATGGTTAACACTGCTGCCTCACAGCACCTGGGTCCCAGGTTCGATTCCAGCCTTGGGCAACTGTCTGTGTGGAGTTTGCACATTCTCTCCGTGTCTGTGTGGGTTTCCTCCCACAGTTCAAAGATGTGCAGGTCAGGTGAATTGGCCATGCTAAATTGTCCATAGTGTTAGGTGCATTATTCAGAGGGAAGTGGGTCTGGTTGGGTTACTCTTCGGAAGGTTGGTGTGGACTGGTTGGGCTGAAGGGCCTGTTTCCACACTGTAGGGAATCTAATTATTAGGGCGGCATGGTGGCTCAGTGGTCAGCACTGCTGCCTCACAGCAACAGGGTCCTAGGTTCGATTCCAGCCTCAGGCGATTGTCTGTGTGGAGTTTGCACATTCTCCTGGTGCCTGCATGGGTTTACTCCGGGTGCTCCGATTTCCTCCCACTGTCCAAAGATGTGCAGGTCAGGTGGATTGGCCCTACTAAATGGCCCATAGTGTTAGGTACATTGATCAGAGGGAAATGGGTCGGTGTGGACTTGTTGGGCCGAAGGGCCTGTTTCCACACTGTGGGGAATCTAATCTAATCTAAAATCGGGTTCAATTCCATCATCAGGCAACCATCTGTGTAGAGTTTGCCCATTCTCCCCCTGTCTGTGTGGCTTTCCTCCGAGTGCTTTGGTTTACTCCCACACTCCAAAGATGTGCAGGTTAGGTGGATTAGCCATTCTAAATTGCCCATTGTATCAGGGCTGTGTAGTTTAGGTTGATTAGCCATGGGAGGTACAGGGTTGCATGGAAAGGGTGGTAGGGATGCTCTTCGGAGGGTAGATGTGGACTTGTTGGGCTGAATGGCCTGTTTCCACACTGTAGGGGTCCTATGATGATTCAATGATGTATGGACATATGAATTAGAAACAGAGTAGGCTACTCATTCCCTTGACCTGCTCTGCCATTCAATCAGATCATGACTGATCTGGTTACTCCACATTCCTGCCTAACTCAGATAACCTTTCATTCCCTTGCATGTCAGTAATCCATCTATCTCTGCCTTCAAAGTATTCAAAGATCATGCTTCCATTGACCTTGAAGAAGAGAGTTCCAAAGACTAATGACCATCTCTGAGAAAAAACTCCTCATCACTGTCTTAAATAGTCAGTCTCTGATTAAACAGAAACTCCCTAGTTTCAGATTCTCCCAAAACAGGAAACATTCTATCTGCACTTATCCTATGAATTCTCCTCAAAATCTATTTCAATCAACTGGCCTCTTACTCTTGTAAACTTCAGTGGGTAAAAGCCTAGCCTTTCCAACCTTTCCTCATAAGGTAACTGCCCATTCCAGGTATTATCTTTGAGGAGAAAGTGAGGTCTGCAGATGCTGGAGATCAGAGCTGAAAATGTTTTGCTGGAAAAGCGCAGCAGGTCAGGCAGCATCCAGGGAACAGGAGAATCGACGTTTCGGGCATAAGCCCTTCTTCAGGAATGAGGAAAGTTTGTCCGGCAGGCTAATATAAGAAGTAGGGAGGAGGGACTTGGGGGAGGGGCGTCGGAAATGCGATAGCTGGAAAGAGGTCAAGGTGAGGGTGATAGGTCAGACTGGGGTGGGGGCGGAGAGGTCAGGAAGAAGATTGCAGGTTAGGAAGGCGGTGCTGAATTCGATGGATTTGACTGAGACAAGGTGGGGGGAGGGGAAATGAGGAAACTGGTGAAATCCGCGTTCATCCCTTGTGGTTGGAGGGTTCCTAGGCGGAAGATGAGGCGCTCTTCCTCCAACCGTCGTGTTGTTGTGGTCTGGCGATGGAGGAGTCCAAAGACCTGCATATCCTTGGTGGAGTGGGAGGGGAGTTGAAGTGTTGAGCCACAGGGTGGTTGGGTTTGTTGGTCCGGGTGTCTCTGAAACGCTCCGCAAGTAGGCGGCTTGTCTCCCCAATATAGAGGAGGCCACATCGGGTGCAGAGGATGCAATAGATGATGTGTGTGGAAGTGCAGGTGAATCTGTGGCGGATATGGAAGTTTCCTTTGGGGCCTTGGAGGGAGGTGAGGGGGGAGGTGTGGGCGCAAGTCTTGCACCTCCTGCGGTTGCAGGGGAAGGTGCCGGGAGTGGAGGTTGGGTTGGTGGGGGGTGTGGATCTGACGAGGGAGTCACGGAGGGAGTGGTCTTTACGGAATGCTGATAGGCGAGGGGAGGGAAATATATCCCTAGTGGTGGGGTCCGTTTGGAGGTGACGGAAATGACGGCGGATGATGCGCTGTACATGAAGATTGGTGGGGTGGTAGGTGAGGACCAGTGGGGTTCTGTCCTGGTGGCGGTTGGAGGGGCGGGGCTCAATGACGGAGGACCAGGAAGTGGAAGAGATGCGGTGGAGGGCATCGTCGACCACGTCGGGGGGGGAAATTGCGGTCCTTGAAGGAGGAGGCCATCTGGGTTGTACGTTTTTGGAACTGGTCCTCCTGGGAGCAGATGCGGCGGAGTCGAAGGAATTGGGAGAATGGGATGGCGTTTTTACAGGGGGCAGGGTGGGAGGAGGTGTAGTCCAGGTATCTGTGGGAGTCGGTCGGTTTGTAGTAGATGTCCGTGTTGATTCGGTCGCCTAAGATAGAAATAGAAAGGTCGAGGAAGGGGAGGGAGGAATCTGAGACTGTCCAGGTGAATTTGAGGTCGGGGTGGAAGGTGTTGGTGAAGTGGATGAACTGTTCAACCTCCTCGTGGGAGCACGAGGCGGCGCCGATACAGTCATCGATGTAGCGGAGGAAAAGGTGGGGGGTGGGGCCAGTGTAGCTGCGGAAGATGGACTGTTCCACATATCCTATGAAGAGGCAGGCATAGCTGGGGCCCATGCGGGTGCCCATGGCTACTCCTTTCGTTTGGAGGAAGTGGGAGGATTGGAAAGAGAAGTTGTTCAGGGTGAGGCCAATATTGTACACAATATACCAGAAGTGGCATCACAAATGCCCTCTAAAACTGAGGCATGACCTTCTACTTTAACATTTAATTGCACTTGCAAGAAACGCTGACATTCTATCAGCTTTCCTGATTGCTAGTTTTGCCTGCGTACTAACCGTTTGTGATTTGTGCATGTGGCACTTTGGCATCTCAGAGCTCTGTATTTCACATCATCTAGACAATTTGCTTTTTAGTCAACTTCACATTAAACTACATTTGCCAGATTTTTGCCCACTCGAAATCACTTTTTAGCTTCTTTACATCCACTTCACAATTTAATTTCCTACCTGTCTTTGTATTATCAGCAAATTTAGCTCCATGCCTCAGTCTCTTCATCTAAGTTATTTAAATAAATTGTAAACAATGAACCTTTGACATCTCTGTCCCATGTCATTGTCCTGTCTCCAATATCCTTTTCCTCTCTTAAGTCTGAGGACATGTTGCCTTGACATGTTACCTTTCCAAGATGCTGGAAAACCCCCAATCAAGTTTCTCTCCTTGCCACTGTATGAAGGTAGCTTTTTATCATTGTCATAAATTACATCTGTCATGCCCATTCAGGCCTCAAGATATTATAATTTTCAAAGCATTTTTAAAAAAATGGTGAACACAAAAGCTATTAAGATGGCTGCAGCATGCAATGTGACATTTGACAGTATCAGCTCTACTTAGTCTTGAAACACGAGCAAATACCTGAATCAATATGGATATTCACAGCCATTGGGGAAGTTTACATACTGTCTGTTCTGATATAATGTGTAGTTCCATCCCTGTGTGATCTCGCATTATAAGAAAATTGCGTAATAACAGCACCATTTAAACCAATGGGACTGGGATAGCGTTATAGCCAATGCAGGTAAGGAAAACTTGCATTCTCCGAATAATAGTCTAAAATCTTTAATGGCTTTATAGCCAATTCATGTTGAAGAAATGTGCATTATAGCAGAATTGATGGTATCCCTTTGTTAATGATAGATCATCAACAAAACAGAACCAGCCAACTCATATTTCCATTTCACCATAGTCAAAAGGGACATTGAAACTCACTGAGTGGAGTACTGTGTTCAGTTCTGGTTGCTCTGCTATAGGAAGGATATTATTAAATTTGAAAGGGTTCAGAAAGAATTTACCAGAATGTTGCTAGGAATGGAGGGTTTAAGTTATAAAATTAGGATGGACAGGCTGGGACCTTTTTACTGGAGCATAGGTGGTTGAGGGGTGACCTTATAGAGGTTTATAAAATCATGAAGGTCATAAATAAAGTGAATAGCAAGGGTCATTTCTCGAGGATGGGAGAGTTCAAAACTAGGGGCATATTTTTAAGGTGAGAAAAAAAAAATAAGAACACGAGGAGCAACTTTTTTACACAGAGTCATTCATGTGTGGAATGAACTGTCAGAGGAAATGTGGATAACAGCTTCAGTTACAATGTTTAAAAGGCATTTGGGTAAATATATTAGTAGGAAAAGATTGGAGAGGTGTGGGCTAAATGGAGGCAAATGGGACTAGTTTAGTTTAGGAACATGTTGGCATGGACGAGCTGGACAGAAGGGTCTGTTTCCATGCTATATGACTCTATGACTCTATAAATGAGAAATGAAACTCATCATCCATTAATTGTATTGTGATGGTCCCTCAACCAGGCACAAGGCCTTGGTAATCTCAAACTCTCAAAATGTGAAAGGCCACACATGGTGTTATTGGCCAAACATACCACCTTAGTGGGAAAATAGCTTTGGACTTGCAAAATGTTGCATGGCTAAACCAGCCATGTTAGTTGCCTGCTTTTAAAATAATGACAAAGGCTGTCTTGAGTGAGAGGGATGATCTGAAAAACATCAGATGTGTTTCAAGGCAACTATGCAGCCCAAGTCATAAACAGCAATACTCTGACAGTGGGAAAAGAACTCTATCACAAGACCTGAAGATGTAAGAGTAGAAGTAGACTATTCAGCCCATCAAGTCTGCTCTGCTGTACAATTAAATCATGGGTGATCTGATTATACTCAACTCCTCTTTCTTATCTTTTCCCTGTAATCCTTGATTCCCTAAAAAATCAGTTTATTTTACCCTTGAATATACTTAATAACCCAGCCTCAATAGCCTTTGGGAATGAAGAATTCTATGGATTTACTACCCTTTGAGAGAAGAAATTTCTCCTCACCTCTATCTTAAATGTATGACTGCTTATGCTGAGTTTATGCCCTGTGGTCTCAGATTCTCTCAGAAGGGAAAGCGACCTTTCCTCATCTACCCTGTCAAGTGCCCTAAGAATCCTAGTCATTCAAGTCATTAATGTTTTAATAAGGTCATCTCTCATTCTTCTAAATCTCAATGAGTATAGGCCCAAATCTCTCCTAACAAAACTTTCCCTCCATACCTGTTAGCAACCTAGTGAACCTTCCCTGGTCTGCTTCCAATGCCATGATATCCTTCCTTATATAAAGGGCCTAAAACTGTTCATAGTATTCCAGCTGTGTTCTAACCAGTGCCTTGTATAATTTTAGCAAAATCTCCTTACTTTTACACTCCATTCCCTTTGAAATAAAAACCAACATTCCATTTGCTTTCTGTATTACTGTAGGATGCTAGCATTTTGGGAGTCATGCTTGAGGATTCCCAAATCTCTCTGTTCTGTAGCTTTCTGCAAGCATTCTCCAATAATATACAGCACTTTTAATCTTCCTGCCAAAGAGTATAATGTCAGATTTTCCCACATTATAGTCCATAAAATTTTTGCCCACTCGTGTAACTTCTGCAAACTCATTCTGACATCTTATTTGCGTCTTCCCACCTAATTTCATGTTATCTGCAAACTTTCTATTGTACATTTATTTTCCTCATCCAAGATATTGTAAATAATTGTAGCCCCAGCTCTGATCCTTGTGGCACACCACTAGTTACAGGTTGCCAAAAACATCCTGAAAATATTTCCCTTATTCTAATTCTCTATCTTCTACTAGTTGGCCAATTTGTTCCGTCCAACACCTTGAGTTCTTACCTTATTAAGTAATCTAATGTGTGGTATGTTGCCAAACACCTTCTGAAAATCCAAATATATTTCATTCACCGCTTCCTCTTTATCTAGTCTGCTTACCTCCTTAATGAATTCTATAAGTTTGCCTGCTATAATGTCCTCTTCTTGAAGCCATGTAACCGCTGCTATTATACCATTGACTGATATTTTCCTAATAATAGACACTAAGCCAACTGGCCGATAGTGATCCATTATAAAGGAGTTACACTAATTGTTTTCCAATCCTCGGAGACTTATCTAGAATCTAAGGACTGATTAGGAAGAGACAACCTGGCTTTTCTGCATGGGGAATCATGTCTCCCGAACTTGATTGAGTTTTTGAAGAATTAACAAAGAGGATTGATGAAGGCAGAGTGGTGGATGTGATCTATATGGACTTCAGTAAAGTATTCAAAAAGGTTCCTGTTAGCAAGGTTAGATCACATAGAATACAGGGAGAACTAGCCATTTGAATACAGAACTGGCTCAAAGATAGAAGACAGGGAGTGGTAGTACAGGGCTGCTTTTCAGACTGGAGGCCTGTGACCAGCGGGGTGCCACAAGAATCAGTGCTGTGTCCACTGCTTTTTGCCATTTATATAAATGATTTGGATATGAACATAGGAGTAAGTTTGCAGATGACACCAAAATTTAAGATGTAGTGGACAGCAAAGATGATTACCTCAGAGTACAATGGGACCTTGATCAGATGGGCAAATGGGCTAAGGGGTGGCAGATGGAGTTTAATTTAGATAAATGTGAGGTGAGGTATTTTGAAAAAGCAAATCAGGGCAGGACGCATACACTTAATGGTAAGATCCTGGGGAGTGTTGTTGAACAAACAGACTTTGGAGTGCAGGTTAATAGTTCCTTGAAAATGGAGTCCCAGGTAGATGAGGTAGTGAAGAAGGCATTTAGTATGCTTGCCTTTATTGGTCAATGCATTGATACAGGAGTTGGGAGGTCATTGTTTAGACCTCTGTTGGAATACTGCATTCTGTTTTGGTCTCTCTCCTATCGGAAGGACGTTGTGAAACTTGAAAAGGTTCAGAAAAGATTTACGGGGATGTTGCCAGGGTTGGAGGATTTGAGCTTTAGGGAGAGCTGAATAGGCTGGGGTTATATTTTCTGGAGCGTCAGTGGCTGAGGGGTGACCTTATACAGGTTTATAAAATCATGAGGGGCACAGATAGGGTGAATAGCCAAGGTCTTTTCCCCGGGGTAGGAACATCCAAAACTAGAGGGTATGGGTTAAAGGTGAGAGGGGAAAGATATAAAAGGGACCTAAGGGGCAAATTTTTCACACAGATTGTTGTGCGTGTATAGAATGACTGCCAGAGGAGGTGGTGAAGGCTGATACAATTGCAATATTCAAAAAGCATGTGGATGGTTTCATGAATAGCAAGGATTTAGAGAGATATGGGCCAGATGCTGGCAAATAGAGTAAATTAATTTAGGATATCTGGTCTGCATGGACGAGTTGGACCAAAGGCTCAGTTTTCATGCTCTGTGACTCTATGACTCTATCTGTAGCTACTCTCTTTAATATCCTAGGTGATATCTCATCAGGGCCATGGGGCTTATTTTTCATCACTTTCCATAGCACTTTTTTAGTGGTCTAGCGGCAATGTCACTGGATTAATGTTTCAGAACTTCAGATAATGCTCTGGAACAATGAGTTCAAATCCCACCTTGGCAGATGGTGAAATTTGAATTCAATAAAGTTGTGGCCACGTAACCATTGTTGATTGTTGTAAAAACCCTTCTGATTCACTAATGTCTGAAAATTTGCTATCCTCACCCGCTCTGGCTTGCATGTGATTCCAGATCCACAGCAATGTGGCTGACTCCTATCTGCCCTCTGGGCTGGTAGTGATGGGTAATAAATGCTGGACTAGCCAGTGACGTTCACATCCTGTGAACACATGTGTAAAATAAAGTTGCTCTCATATTGTTGGCTTACTTGCAATGGCTTCTCTTCCTCACCTCTGATGTTCACCAAGGATCTGTTTTCCGCCTCTCCTATTTCGTGTATACATGCAGCCTCTCAGAAACATCATCCAAAAGCCCAGTGTCTGTCTTCACATGTACCCTGACAATAGCCAGTTCTCCCTCACCACCTCGTTCGACTCCTTTATTGTTGCTAAATTATCAGAACTGCTAAGCTGACTTTCAGCAGAAATTTCCCAATAAGATATAGGGAAAACTGAATCATTACTTTTGATCCTCAGGCCAAACTTTGTTTTCCAGCTATTACATCTATTCCTCTAAACCAATGACTTTTACATTATATTGGTCAAATAGCCCACTCGAGTCTTTCCCATTAATTATCGAAAAAATGAAGAATTTCGCAATTTCTTCTGCAAACACTAGAGTATAATTTAACATCAGCACTTGGTTCACGAATTATCAAAATGTGTAAACAGATTCCAATTTAAAACAGCTGTGGTTCAAGTGTGAAAGTAAAATCGCCTTAATTATTTCATGAAACATGTATTGATGCTCATTTAATAGTGTTTCACTGTGAGTATTTTTCAAGAGATGGGTAATTCTTCAACTGGACAAAGGTGTACTTGCTTATTGCATCAGAGCTGATTTCAGTATTTCTCACACGGTGTATTACATGTTTGTTTTCTGTCCATCCTGCAGGATCTAATGTATACATTTAATGTAATTTGCACCTACAGTAGAACTACAAACTAGATTTGAAGAGCAATAAATAAGTGGTTTGGGATGCTCTAATTTATCTTAGCTACTAATGTAAGAAAATTTCTGAGTTGACCTTGCAAAAACATCGTTCAATATGGCACAGCTCCAGACAGAGAACAGGGTTTGGTTAGTATAACAATCATGGCTTAGGTTAAATAACTTGTCTCAATGCCTCTGAGCTTGGGTGGAGGAAAATCCAGGGGATACACATTCCTGTTTGTTGTCCAGGGATCGCTGATCAAAAGAGAGTGTTGAGTGGGGAGAGAATTTGGCTTTGCTCTGGTGCTTCAATGTTTAATCAACCTTAGGTCAAATAAATTAACATGCCGATACTTTGGCCCAGATTTTATAGACGGTCTCTCCTGTGAGGCAAAACTGTGTGTGTGTCTCCAGACCTGGTTGATTTTGGTGTTGTAACTGTCTAAAGCCCAGAGCTGACGCTCTGATGAAGAGTTATCTAGACTCGAAACATTAGCTAGCTCTCTCTCCATGGATGCTGTCTGACCACTGTGATCTCCAGCATTTGTGGTTTTCAGTACGGATTCCAGCATCTGCAGTAATTTGCTCCTTCCCAGAGTATGCTGACTTGAATAGAGAAGAGCCAACTTGTACCTTGTGGCTTCGTTTGGATAGCCAATGTACCATTTTGGAGACAAAAACAGGAATTGTTGGAGGAACTCAGCAGGTCTGGCAGCATCTGGGGAGAGAAAGCACAGTTAGCACTGGACTCAAAATGTTAACTCTGCTTTCTCTCTGTAGATGCTGTCAGACCAGTCAATTTTCTCCAGCAATTTCTGTTTTTGTCTCAGATTTCCAGCATCCACAGTTTTTTTGTTTTTTAATTCTATTTTGGAGCAGTAAGGCATCCCTTTACATCTAGTCCGAGGATACCTTCGGATGAGGTAAGCTATGCTTTCGTGGAGAAAGTGAGGACCGCAGATACTGGAGATCAGAGTCAAAGAGTGTGGTGCTGGAAAAGCACAGCTGGTCAGGCAGCATCCAAGAAGCAGGAAATCAACGTTTCAAGCATAAGCCCTTCATCATGAAGCTGCCTCTGAGCTTAGGTGGAGGAAAATCCAGGGGATTTGGATGCTGCCTGACCGGCTGTCCTTTAGTGGAGGCAAGGCACCCTTTGGGAGGGATCAGATGCCCTTAGGGATTGTTATAAATAGACTCATTTGTGTGTACAAAGTGTTTAAACTCTGCGGGACTCAGTGTGAATTATCAAAGGACTACCTTAAAAGAAAGAATTATTCTGGTGTGTCAAGGTATATTCCATTTAAAGACTAAAGTGGGATAAACAAATCCAAAGCTCCCTGGATGACTGAGGAGATGGAAAATTAAGTTAAAGGAGCAAATGTGTGCTTGTGACAGGTGTCAGGTAGTAAACAAATGAGAGCGAAGCTGAATATAGGTGACTCAGAATAGAAGTGAAAAAGTAAATAAGAGAAGCAAAGAGATTACGAAAAATGATATACAGCTACTGCAAAGAGAAATCACAAAGTCCTCTTTTGATGAATAAACAGTAAAAGCATGGTGTAAAGAGGAGTAGTGCTGATAACGGGCCATAAAAGAGGATTTATATCCAAAGATAATAGGCATGACAGAACTGCTAAATGAACACTTTGCACCCATTTCTTTTAACCTAGAAGGCAAATGCTGCCAAACGTTGGTAATGGAGGAGTAAACCCAGTCACTAGAAGGGTTTAACAATAATAAGGTGGTGATATTGGATAAACTGCTCGTACTTAAAGTTGAACGTAACTGGGGCTAGATGAGAAATAGCCAAGTGGTTGAAGGTGAGAGGTGAAATTGCAGAGGCACTAGCAATAATTTTTCAATCTTCCCTGAATTCAGGGGTTGTCCCAGAGGACTGGAGAATAGCAAATGTTCCATCCTTGTTCAAAATATATTGTAAAGATCAACTCAGCTAGTACAGAACAGTCAGGTTAACTTCACTGGTGAGGAAACTTCTCGAAACAATCAATGGAAACATGTGGGTCAATTTGGAAGAGTCAGCATGGATTGATTTAGGAAAAATCATTCTAACAAACTTGCTGGAGTATTTTGATGAGTTAACAGAAAGTGCTAATGACAGGATGGCTATTGATGTTTTGTGCCTAGACTTTCAAAGGATATTTGATATAACACCGCACAATATATACTCATGACAGATATTACAGGTTATAAAATAAAAGGGACAGGAGCAAAGTGGATGCAAAATTATTTGAGTGATACGGAACAGAAAATAATGTTAAGCGGGCATTTTTCAGACTGCAGTGGAGATCCCCCCAGAGGTCAGTTTTGGAAACCATCCTTTTCCTAATATATATTAATGATCTGGACCTTGATGTTCAAGTGACAATTTCAAAGTTGGCAGATTTAACAAAGCTTGAGAGAATTGTAAACTACGCAAAGTACAGGGGAGAACTTCAAAAGAACAGAAGGAATTTGGATGAATGGGCAGATATTTGGCAGATGAAGTTCAATGTGGAAAAGTGTGTGGTGATACATTTTTATAGAAGAAACATAGAGAGGTAATATGAAATAAAGGATACTGTTCTTAAAGGTGTGTAGGAACAGAGAGACTTGGGTGTTATGTGTACATGAAGCATTAAAAGTGGCGGGTTAGGTAGAGAGAGCAATCAGTAAAGCATGCAGTATTCAATGTTTCGTTACTCCTGACATTGAGCACAAGAAACAAAAGGCTATGCTGAACTTATATAGGATATTCGTCCTCAGCTGAAATAATGTGTACAGTTGTGGGCATTACAATTTAGGAAGGGTCTGAATGCATTGAAGAGAGTGCAGAAGGGAATGGTTCCAGGGATGAGAAACTCCAGCTATGAGGATTGATTGGACAAGTTGGGACTGTTTTCTTTGGAGAAGAGAAGGCTGAGAGGAGATTAGATAGAATGTTACAAGATCATAAGGGCTCTGGGCAGAGAAAGGAAAAGCTATTCCTGCTCATAAACCAATCGAGAAGCAGAGGCACAATTTTAAAGTGCTTTGTAAATGAAGCAAATGTGAGGTGAGAAAAAATATTTTTACACACTAAGTATTTTGAATATGGAATGTATTGTCTGGAGTCAGGTTCAGGTGAGGCATTGAAGAGGATGTTAATTATTTCCATTGAAACAAGCTACAAGGTTATGGGGGAAAGGCAGGAGACTGTCACTAAGTCAAAGACTCAGACAGCTATACAGACATGATAGAATGAATGGTCTCTTTCCATACTGTAGCAATTTTGTGATTCTGTAAAGTACTATCAAACTTTCAAAGGACTGAAAAACCTATCAAACGACTATTAATCCGTCCAAGAACTACTAGATTTGTCAAAGAAGTGTTAACCTTTGTCAAAATGTCCAAGGACTAATCAAGGTTAGGAACAAAAAAGATGCAGATGCTGGAATCGAAAGTAGACAGGCAGGAGGCTGGAAGAACACAGGAAGCCAGGCAGTATCAGGAAGTGGAGAAGTCGGTGTTTCAGGTGTAAGCCTTCTTCAGGACTTGAAGAAGGGTTACACCCGAAATGTCAACTTCTGTACCTCCTGATACTGCTTGGCTTGCTGTGTTCTTCCAGTCTCCTGCCTGTCTACCAAGGACTAATCAAGACATTCAAGGCCTCAAAATTTCCAAGTCTTTACATTTCAGCAAGATAGTTTCCAGAGTTATACAAATATCTCTTTCTATTTCAATCTGTCTATAGAAATGTACTGAAAAATTTCCATTACTAAATTAATGCACAAAGACAGAAATTGCTGGAAAAGCTCAGTAGGTCTGGCAGCATCTGTGGAGAGAAATCAGAGTTAGCATTTCAGGTCTGGTGACCCTTCTCAGAACTTGATTAATGCAATGTGGTAGATTTTTAGAAGGATCCATTATCACTGTGAGGTGCCTTCTAATTCAAAGTTTGATGAAAAGCCACAAGTAGTTTTGACATTTTTGATGTAGGACATTAGAAATCCAATACTTGCTTGCATAAAGTATTTGTTTGATCAGGCTTTATTGAGATCAAGGAATGTAAATGTAGTAAAAGTGGTTTCTATGGATGAAAGTGTTTTTCTCAGTATAGTGAGGTCTGCAATCTACTTACTTTATATCATAGAACTTTATTTTTGCTCATCTGTGTAAGTGTATGTTGTCTGTCCATGGTGTTTACTAGGTGAGTTGGCATGGTAAGTGAATGGGCAAATGGTGGTAGGTGGGATGCTTGGGTTGGCATGCGTTATCACTAAATTAGCATTGGGATTATTAAGGGCTGAGGTGGATAACACGTCCTAGGTTGACATAGTGAGTTTGGAGTGTCATAGAGTTTGGGTGCTGAGAATTAGGTGTGACGGATTGGCATGGATGGCGCATAATGAGTGAAGAGGATGAGGACAGAGGGATGTTTTGTGTTTTAATTTGTACTTGGAAATTTTGATCAGTGCAGGGGCCTCCAAGGCATCCTCTTGACAATTCCACTTTTGCAACAGACGTACACTTCAGCTCTTCCTGGGCTGCCCACCCAACTTCCAATCCAGTCTACTACACCACCTCAACATTACTCCCCCCAGCCCTCCTCCTCTCCCTAAACCCTTGAACCAAAGGTACTTTGGGCAGCTATTCAAAGGTCTGGTGTCTGGAGTCAGGAAATCTCAGTTTCTGAGTTCTTGACCTAGAAATGAAACCAATTGCCTTTATGCTTAAATTTGGACTTGATGAATGGCCACATGGATGAGTAAACCTCCAAAAATATTGGTGTTAGAAGAACTGTAATTTTGCAAAGTTGCTACATCTAGAAAGGTAGAAAAAGAATTTTTTAAAAACAATATGCCAAAAAGGTATGCTCTTTTGGAAATAGCATTATTATTCAAGAAGGCAGAAACCCAACTTCTCTCTGTCAGAATTTGTACTGAAGGCGTTTGGTATGCTTTGCTTTATTGGTCAGAATATTGAGTACAGGAGTTGGGAGGTCATGTTGCAGCTGTATAGGACACTGGTTAGGCCACTGTTGGAATATTGCGTGCAATTCTGGTCTCCTTCCTATCGGAAAGATGTTGTGAAACTTGAATGGGTTCAGAAAAGATTTACATGGATGTTGCCAGGGTTGGAGGATCTGAGCTATAGGGAGAGGCTGAACAGCATGGGACTGTTTTCCCTGGAGCGTCGGAGGCTGAGGGGTGACTTTATAGAGGTTTACAAAATTATGAGGGGCATGGAGAGGATAAATAGGCAAAGTCTTTTCCCTGGGGTTGGGAAGTCCAGAACTAGAGGCCATAGGTTTAGGGTGAGAGGGGAAAGATATAAAAGAGAGCTAAGGGGCAACGTTTTCATGCAGAGGGTGATACATGTATGGAATGAGCTGCCAGAGGATGTGGTGGAGGCTGGTACAATTCAACATTTAAGAGGCATTTGGATGGGTATATGAATAGGAAGGGTTTGGAGGGATATGGGCCGGGTGCTGGCAGGTGGGACTAGATTGGGTTGGAATATCTGTTCGGCATGGACGGGTTGGACCGAAGGGTCTGTTTCCATGCTGTACATCTCTATGACTCTATGACTCTATGATTAAAATCAAGGGTATAAGCTCAACCTCCAATTTAGTTGCTGGTCACTGCTGATGTATATTGTACAGTATGGCAGGCAACACATTTCTGACTTGCACTTGCACAAGCATGCACCTTCTGCAGGTCACATTCAAATGTAATGATTGATTTATCCATAAAACTGTTGATGTTTTACAAACTTTCTAGTCCTCCAAAGATGGAATGTGCAAGTTAATGCAAAGTTTGAGGTTATGTGTCCATCCTGTTGAGTTCTTTTTGGTCACTGAAAAAAGGCTGGGGACCAGGATTTGGACTGACACCTGTCATTTGTGCACTTGCAAAGGGCTATTATTCTTACTCTGAGGATGAATGAATAACAACTGCTTTGTATTGCACCAAACAAACGCAGGCCTAATTCTTGTTCAGTCAGTGAAACCGCATTGGTACTGCAATTGACCTCACCATCCTGGGATTAGCAAAAGGAAAGCTTAGGCCAACTGCACGGCTCCCATCATTAATCAAGGTTCACCATCATCATTATTCAAAATTCAAGAAAGAGATAAAGACAAGATTATGGTCACTTGTGTCCCTTATACTCACAGACACACAGAAACACATCCACACTTGGATGAGGCATCAGTATCCATGAAATAAAAAAACCCTCAGAAGAGGATATGTTAGGGGAAAAGTAATAAACAAGGAGCAAAGGAGGTCAATTTAACTGCTTATCGTAGCAATTTTAATTTAGAGACAAAGTAGCATAAAAGCATTTCACTGAGAATCAGAATTTCACTGAGGGCATTTACATGCAGCTGGTTGATTGAAATCTGTAGTCAATTCAAACTCATTTAAAAATTATGAGACTGATTAAGAAAGGCTAATGTGATGTTCCTTATCAGAGCTACATGGAGGGTCTGTCTTCGAGACATCTGTGAAGCCAGTCCCCCCTACGCAGCACCACTAGAGGCTGTGATATTTGGGCAGCAAAAGCTGGATGACACTATTGCTTTTTTTACTTCAGTGACTCTAAATAGACCTTGTGTCTAGACCTTGCATTTGGCTTCATCTCAGCATTTTACAGGAATGAAATGTGCCATCATGCTCTTTTGCTCTCCATACACATCGCAGAATGAGAAGAGAACACTCACATCTCTTTAAAGTGAAATAATAGAAGCCCAGCAGTTCTCCTTAAAGGCAGCTTAGTTTTGTTGAAAACTGGGATTTATAATAGCTGCTTAAAGAGGACAATAATTGTTGTGTTTATATCTATAATTATGAACCTGATCCATCACTTAGAATAAAAATTAGACAGTGAAAGAAAATCCTTTCTTTTTCATTCCATACCCTCCAAATCACTAATGTCTTAGAACTGGTCACAAAAGCCTAATTTTTTGAAATTCTAAGCACATCCTTTTTGGCCATGTATTTTTATGTGCTCGTTTCTAACAATTCTTCTCAGGTCTGTGGACCAAAATGTTAAGGGGTGCTGCAAAAGGTTATGAGCTGTTCAGGGATAGATGGCCACTCTGCCAGAGTCACCTAGCCCTGGAATGAACATGAGACAGGTTCTATTATGCACAGTAATGCGCAGAAATGCTCAGTACTTTCAAACTTCCTCCATCACTGCACTTTGAGCAATTACTGCTGCTTATACCAACTGTTTGCACCAGACAGTGCCAGGGACAGCAGTATCATCAGCATGCAGAGGGGAAACAGGCAGAAAATCTGACCTGAAACTATCTACAAATATTTCTGTGCAGTGGGTGGGAAAACTATGCTCAGATACAGGTTTGATAGGAAGGAAGTTACAAACAATTGGATTGTGTGGAAAAGTGGTGACAAGAGTCACCACGTCATTTTCTCCATCATTTCTGTTAGGATTGAGAAGGAACATTACTACATTAGTTGTTTAAATGTTGTTTATGAAGTCAAAACCATGTTCTAAAACAAGAACAATCTTTGATAACATGCATAATGTTCTGCTCAAAATATCAATGGGAATCTTTGCAGATGCAGTTTTGAATTATTGCAGATAACAATCTGTAAATTCCCTAACCACAGATGTGAGTAGTCCTGCCTTGACAGTCCAGGTGCAGATTCAGAACTTGAATGGTACATTGGAATAATTACTTACCCTTACAAGTTATAGGGGAATAAATGCTAAATGCAAGACTGAGTCTGAGAGAGCAGAAGGATCACTGCTTTGATCCTGATCCATGCCAAGTTAGTTGACCTCAGCGAGGGTCGCGAAGAAAATGGATACTTGCCAACACTCGATACAAATGCTGTAAGTTCCACTCCGAGCTAACTTTGGGGCTACATTAATTTTCTGCAAGCAACTTGGGCAGCAGCTGTTTTAATTTGCTTCACTGTGCTGGTTCTTTTACTGAAAGACTGAAAATACAAACACAATTGTTTTTAAAAGGCAAGCTAGATGAATAGACAATCAACAACACCACGGACTGTCTCTGGCAGGCATTCTGTTCATGCATTTACCAAACGTAAAAACACAATGATCACTTGTTTTGTTGGTTTTATCATGTATCCACTTCAAAGTATGCCTGTCCAGTCGCTGATGGAATTTGGATGTTACACACAACAGCCTGAAATCATTTCTTTCATTGCGGAATAACGTCAATACCTGAATCATCACAACTTTATTAAAAAGCCTGTGTGTTCATGGCTTAGAGATGAAGGGTAGAATCTTCTTACCCCTGAATAATGTGTGCTATGGACAGAAATTTGAGAGATTGAGTACAACTTTGGGTGAGATCTTTCTCAACATCAAGACTGACTCATCATGTTTTCTTTCTATGAGATTCTTTCTAGTGATCAGCAAGCGGAATTAATAGGAATTGTCACTCGTTATCTCACTCATCACCAACTAAATTTGTCTCATTAATGTGTAGGGTACCGTTCTCCCATCAGCCAAATGGAAACCAGTCACTGAGATGAAAGTTTGAGTGAATACCCAGTAACTTCAGCTCACTGCTTGCTCATCCAAACCTCCATCTTGGACATGCAAGACCAATATCTCAGACTATACTCTGTCAGACCACACAGACCCCATGTCCACAGATATTGGGATCAGACACCCTCATCACATTATAATGGCATATCTTGAATCCTCAGACAGTATGATTCTGTACTTCACTGTTGCATTTTGGAGTGCTCTATTGCTTATCTTTGGCACGCTGCAGAAGCGACAGACAGCAACTCATGTATTGGGCAAGGCTGCTTCTCAGTGCTACTGGTTTGCTCTCTTAGGGCACACTTAGTTTGTGCTTACCTTAATGCTCACAGTATCTCTGCCTTGCCTTGCCTTTTTGCACTTTGGCCCATTAGCCTGATCTTTTAGGATCAAAGTACTTTTGTCTTGCATTGCAGTTTAGTGCAGACACAAAGCCAGGCAGCTTATCATGGGTTGTCAGCACTCATCATTCAGGGGAGGTAGTTGAACATGTTGCTACAAGGCACATTGCTTTGTCAATCTTACACCTTTAGCATATACCAGCAGCTTAGTGGCAAGCACGCTACATGTGCATCAACTGAATGACCATGTCTCAAAGTCAATTAATTGTGCTGCCGTAAATCAGGGGGTCCCGGTGCAATGAAGGGCGTTCGCTTCCAGTCCAGGGGCTTGGGCACAGTTAACCATCCACTTGGGCAAGTCAGGGTCACGGGTTCGACTCACCACAGCGTGGGGTGTGTGCTGTAGTCAGTCCAACAGGTCCAATGCAAGCTGTCAGAAGATTTGTAGATTGCCAGTTGGGAACTGCATGGAGAACATTCAGGGCTCAACCAGTCATCAATCACAGCTATCCATCTGAGTCAGTTATAAGGGTAGGCCAGTGTCAGTGCTGGGATCTGTTAATGAATGTTAGAAAAGGAGTAAGCATCACTGTTCACTGTTGCAGTAAAACCTGGGGGAAATCAATGGAGTGGAGTGGAGGCAGCTACCTGAGATGGAGATGGCAGTCATCCCTGTAGGTGATGGCTGGGAAAATGTGGAGATAAGGAGTGATGCACTGTCTAGAGACTGCCAAATAGACAGGGACATTTTAACTTCGAGTGCAGTGTATCTGATTACCAGGCTGGGCTTGGGACCCACAGTCTTCAGCACAACCCACGTTGTCTTCGTTTCAAATACTAAATATGATGTATGAATGGAAAATGATTGTGATGACACCTGGAGCGGGTAGAGACAATGTTGTTCTCTGGGCCAAAACGTGGACTCCACTTTAAATTGGCAGAAGGCCTTTAAAGGGGCAATTGCATCAATCATGAATTTAGAGGATACTGGTTTAAGTAATTTGTAAATGTGTAATTGTACATGTGAAATGCATGCAGAATACAACTGCATGGGCTGTAATTACTGGTCACAATCCATGTTGGGTATGCCATTGATTATTGCAGGTTGGAGTTAGAAATCAATGTGAAGCAGAAGTAATCCCAGGTGACTTTAACATAGACTCCTGTGGGCCACAAAACACAAAACTAGTCCAAGACTTCAAAGATTACAAAGAGACACAGAACCGATTCCCTTCAGCTTAAGCTGGAAGTAGAAGGCAACATGGTCTTATGTGGAATGATGACTTCCATGTGGGGCTTGAAACAGAATGGTTCAATGCTTATGCAGTACTTGCAATGTCTTACTGTGTTTGTGACAGGACTAGTGGTGCATTCATTGGAATAAGGACCAATATCAAATTTCCATGCTGACTCATTCCATTGCCTTCCATGTCATAGTGCTCCATGTGCCGCTGTATGGAGCAGGATACAAGGTTGTCATTTGTTAGCAATGTAAATGCCTACTGTTTACATTAGAAAGGAACTGTTATGTTCCTGATGCTCCACATACAGCAAACTCATGTGTCCAGCCACAACAGGCATCATTGCCACTGTTGTGATGCAATGAAGGTGCAGTGAAATGGAAGAAGAACAGATGCACCAGCAAACCTACGAGTAACAGCAACCTCCAGGAGATGCCAAATGGGCTCCACATGAAGTGCTTGCAGTAGAAGGGCCCCAGTTTATCGTCATCAATGCCGTTTACTTAGAATGAGTGAGATGCAGTGTCAGCACAGATTGAGGATGTCCTGCGATATTGTGACTTAACTATGCCAGCTGCTGGAGAGAGAGTTACAGCACGAAGGAGAGGGTACCCATCCTATCCCATTGGCTATCAAGATGATAGCTGTGTTGAGCTTTTATGTGACTGGCTTCTTGCAAGGAGCCACTGGGAATCTGTTGGAATGTCTCAACTCTCCATCAATAAATGTATTAAGGTTTTTATCAATACCATTTGCGTGAATTCATACTGCTTCATCTCATTTCCCCATGATAGAGTCAGGGTTGCAGGCTGAGCAGTCAGAATTGACAATATATGTGGCTTCCCCTAGCTGCAGGGTGTGATAGATTGTATGCACGCCATATTGAGGGGACTGTATCACAGTGCAACCAAGTTCCCAAATAGGAAAGGGCTTCATTCTATCAATGTGCATGGCACCTGTGATCATTGGTTCTTAGAAGTTTATACATGGTATCCTGGGATTTGCCATGATGCCCAAACCTTTGAGAACCTTCATGTTCCTGCTGCATTTAAATGGCCAGGTGGACAACAAGGTCAGCCGCTATGAGACACGGCTACCCTCTGTGACCATGACTGTTTTGTGCAACCCCCCGACTGAGGCTCAGCAAAGATAAGAGGCAGTCCATTCTTTAACCACAGCCACGGTGGAGCAGACAATTGCTCTCCTGAAGAAGTGGTTTCAGTTTTTGGAGCAGTTTCGGCTGGTCTAGCCATACAAACCAAAGAGAGTGTACCAAAAATCCTATAATGGTGCGCTCTGCACAACTGTAGCAGGTGAAGAATGGGTGTAATGGATACTCATCTGGGGAAGTAAGAGCAGTCTTTCAAGGAGGGGAATGAGGACAGTGAGCTGGATGAACATCAACTTGTGAATGCAGTAACATTGGCACCCATTCCCACTAGATGAAAGCACTCATTGACTTGTTTATGTTTGATATATGAACAGTTTGTTTCTGTTTGAGACAGATGTAGCTTCTGATGTTTGATTTCGACTTGATTTTGGTGTTAGTGAATAAAGGGGAATGTTTAGAGTCTTAGAGTCATAGTGATGTATAGCACAGAAGTGGACTTTTCAGTCCGACTCATCCACACTGACCATAAACCTTAAATTAATCTAGTCCCATTTGCCAGCATTTGGCCAATATCCCTCTCAATCCTTCCTATTCATATACCCATCCATATGCCTTTTAAATGTTGTCATTGTATCAGCCTCCACTACTTCCACTGGCAGTTTATTCCATACACATATAACTCTCTGCGTGAAATAGTTACCCCATAAGTCCCTTTTAAATCTTTCCCTCTCACCTTTGCCATCTAGTTTTGGATCCCCCACCCTGAGAAAAATACCTTGTCTATTCACCGTGTCCATGTCCCTCATGATTTTATAAACCTGTATAAGGTCACCCCTCAGTCTCCGATGTTCCAGGAAAAACAGCCCCAGCCTATTTAGCCTCTCCCTATAGCTCAAACCCTCCAACCTTGGCAACATCCTTGTAAAACATTTTTGAACCCTTTCAAGTCTCATGACATCCTTCCAATAGCAAGGAGACCAGAATTGCTTGCATTATTTTGGATTGTTTGAAGTCTTCTCTGTGTGATGCAGCTCCCACATTGTACAATGATAAAACATTGGACTGTAGTGTGGATTGGGGAAGGACTAGCAGAGTAAGAGAGAATGTCATTAAGAACAGGTGAGCTGTGAGGCCTGGTGGTGAAGGTACAATAAGTGTAGCTGCCGTACTTGCAAGGAAGTATCAGCTGTGCCATCTATGTGTCATGTGAGGCACTGGTTTGTGGCTGCCTTGCCACTACATGACAAAGGAAGGGCAATTCCAGCCTTACAACACTTGACTGGTTGTTTGACTTGAAGTCAATGATGATGCTGGTGTCAGAGATCCTGGGATATGCCACATAGGTGAGTGCTTCCGGACATGATGATTGGGAGAATTGGGCTAGCATTGGATGAAAGGAACACCATAAGGGTGTAACAGGTGGATTATGAAGCAAGTTTTGAATGATCATGGGGGAAGAATTCACCAAATTCCCACAACCAAAGCATCAAAAGATTCAGCCCTAAGCCTCCATTAGCTGTACAAAGTAGGAAGGTGTCAGATTCAATTCCTGGTTGGGGCTCAGTCAGCTGATCAGAAATGTGGAAGTGGTCATTGTAATTATTGTGTTGTTGTAAATTAAGGAAGAGAAATTTACTCACAATTCTCTGTCCTATTAGCTATGCAAAACCATATTGAATGGGTGCTTAATAAACTGCATAATAACAGGATTGGGCTGAGATGTGTTGCTTTCAACAAGAAGATAGAGATTGGAACACAATTGGAACACTGGATTATTCCAAGTGCCATTAGCTAGTGAGGATAGGAATAGGAGGATAGAGCAGATGAATGCATGGTTGAGGAGCTGGTGCAGGTGAGAAGGATTCACATTTTTAGATCATTTGCAATCTCTTCTGGGGTAGAAGTGACCTGTATAAAAAGAACAGATTGCACCTGAATTAGGGGGCTAATTTACTGGCTGGGAGATTTGTTAAAGTTGCTTGGGAGGATTTAAACTAGTTGAGGGGGAAGGGGATTGCACCCAGGGAGATAGTGAGAAAAGATATCAGTTTGAGAATGGTGCAGGTGGAAAAAAAGAGCAAGTCAAACAATCAGGGCTGGCAGGAACAAAGCAGAGAACGTGGTAAGACTGATAAATTAAAGGGCATTTACTTCAATGCAAGAGGCCTAACAGGTAGGGCAAATTAACTCAGGACATGATTGGGAACATGGGACTGAGATATCAGAGCAATTACAGAGACTTGGTTCAGGGATGGACAGGGTTCACAGCTTAATGTTCCAGGGTATAGGTGTTACAGGAAGGATAGAAAGGGGGGCAAGAGAGGAGGGGGTGTTTTTGATTAGGGACAATATTATGGCTATACTCAGGGAGAATATTCCTGGGTGTACGTCTAGGGGCATTATTTCGGTGGAACTAAGAAATGAGGAATTGTATTATTGACCCCCAGTAGTCAGTGGTGAATTGAGAAGCAAATTTCTAAGGAGATCTCAGTTATCTGTAAGAATAATAGGATGGTGATGGTAGGGGATTTTAACTTCCTAAACAGGCTGGGACTACTGTAGTGTTAAGGATGAAAACAATTTATTAAATGCGTACAAGAAAATTTTCTGATTCAGTGTGTGGATGTACCTACTAGAGAAAGAACAAAACTTGACCTACTCTTAGGAAACAAGGCAGGACAGGTGACTGAGATGTCAGTGGGGAGCATTTTTGGGCCAGTGATCATAATTCTATTAGTTTTAAAATAGTGATGGAAAAAGATAGGCTGGATCTAAAACTTAAGTTCTAAATTGGAGAAGGGTAAATATTGATGGTATTAGGTAAAAACTTTTAAAAGTTGATTGGGTATGCATACTCACAGGTTAAGAGATGGCTGGAAAGTGGGAAGCCTTCAAAGAACAAAGAACAAAGAAAATTTACAGCCCAGGAACAGGCCCTTCGGCCCTTCACGCCTGAGCCAATCCAAACGTACTGTCTAAACCTGTCGCCCAATTCCTAAGCACCTGCATCCCTCTGCTCCCCACCTACTCATGCATCTGTCCAGATGCATCTCAAATGAATCTACTGTGCCTGCCTCTACCACCTCTGCTGGCAACGTGTTCCAAACACCCACCACCCTCTGTGTGAAGTACTTGCCGCGTGTATCCCCCTTAAACTTTCCACCTCTCACTTTGAAAGCATGACCTCTCGTTATTGAATCCTTCACCCTGGGAAAAAGCTTCTCTCTATCCACCCTGTCTATACCCTTCATGATTTTGTAAACCTTTTGAGATAATGAGAGTCCAGAAACAGTATGCTCCTGTTAAGGTGAGAGACAAGGCTGGTAGGTGTAGGGAACACTGGATAACTAGAGAAAGTAAGGTTTTGGTCAAGAAAAAGAAGCAAACATATGTCAGGTATAGTCAGCATGGATCAAGTGAATTCCTAGAAGAGTATAAAGTCAGTAGAACTATATTTAAGAGGGAAATCAGGAGGGCAAGAACTGGACTTGAGATAGATTTGGCAATTAGGGTTAAGGAGAATCTAAAGGAATTCTACAAATACATTAAAGACAAAAAGGAGAGAATAGGGCATCTTAAAGATCAGCAAGGCAGCCTTTGTGTGGAGTCACAGGAGATCGGGGAGGTACTAAATGAGTATCTTGCGTCAATGTTTACTGTGGAGAAGGACATGGAAGCTGTAGAACTTCACGATGTAAATAGTGACATCGTAAAAATTATCCACATTAAAGAGGAGGAGATTCTGGGTGTCTTAAGATGCATTAAGGTGGACAAATCCCTGCGACCTGATCAGGTGTACCCTAGAACTCTGTGGGAAGCTAGCAAAGTGATTGCTGGGCCCTTGCTGAGATATTTGGGTCATTAATAGTCACAGGTGAGGTGCCGGAAGACGGGAGGTTGGTTAACGTGGTGCCACTGTTTAAGAAGGGCGGTAAAGACAGACAGGGAACTGTAGACCAGGTGAGCTTGATGTTGGTGGTGGGCAATTTGTTGGAGGGAATCCTGAGGGATAAGATTTACATGTATTTGTCAACCACCTGATGAAGGAGCAGTACTTCGAAAGCTAGTGCTTCCAAATCAACCTGTTGGTCTATAATCTGGTGTTGTGTGGTTTTTAACTATGCAAATCTTAGGCTTTACCTCCCCTGTCATGGCCACTCCACATATTCCTTCATTCATAAAAACATACAAACTACGACCAGGAGGGGGACACTCAGCTCTCTGAGACTGCTCTGCCATTCAGTATGACCATGGCTCATCCTTTATCTCAATGCCATATTCTCACTTCTTCCCACACCCCCTTGCTACATCAAAGATCAATTTATCCCAACCTTGAATGTAGTCATCCTGTCCTTGGTTTCCCACACTCTCTGACATGCTGACTTCCTGCTGCTACCCCTTGTGTCCTTCTGGCCATTGCTGCATCCTGGTTCTAGGTCATACTCGACCAATTCCTGTTCAGAGCTTTCATGCTCACGTGGGGTGTATGAGACGCATCCTGCTTGCACGAAGTGAATTGTAGACAGAAAGCAGACAGAGAGTTGGTCAGCACTGTCGGTTTGGCCCTCCTCCTGATTTGAAGATTGTGGAATCCAGTGGTGCATTGACCACACCTTAATCTCATCCAACTCACTGTGGCTTGACCAGGTCTCTGGCCACTTTTTCCTGCTGTTGCACCTATTTCCCTCAAGACTTCCACTTTGATAGTTGAGCTGCAAGCCATCATCCTGCACCTTCCTTATGTCCCCTTGGACCTCACCACCATCATCCTCGACTCCTTCTCCATAATAGTTGCCAGATCCTTCTGTAACACTCAAACCACCTACTTTTAGCCTAGATCAACTGTCTGTGAATGTAGAATGTCCCACTTGACATGCGAGGACAGATCCTGCACTCCCCACCACCAACCAAATCCTCAACCTATCAAGTGTCATTCATGACCCTAACTCCATTACTTTGACCTGCCTTCAGTTACCTTGGACTCTTCCAATCTCATCATTGACCTCCTCTCAAATCCACTGAACAAGCCTCTCTCATGCTTCCTCTGCCTTTGGTAGAAATTGACCTACCGTCTGTGAACCTTCTTCCTCCTCCTGTCTTCTATGACCTTTCATAGAGTGACCGTGACCTGACCTTCTTCCCTCAGACAGTCAAATCCTGATCTCCCTAACCATCCACACACAATGCAACAGTTTGATCTTCTCTCCCCGGTCCATCCAAGCCCCTCATCCAAGAAAAGCAGTTCTTATAGATTTCAGATCCGGCAGAAAGACTACAATACTTCAATTGCAAACAAAAAGCAACCATGTGTTTTAACAAGCAGACAGGCTTGCTAATTGAAACTAAGTTCTCACCGCTTGCCATAAAGAATCACAATTTGCCTTTAACCCACTGTCAACCTAATACTCAACTTCCATCCTGCATCAGGAAATGGATATTTTGCCTATTGCACAATGAAATGCCCTGTCCACTTCATTTCCCTGGAATAGCAACAATTTTAATCCATCATTTCTGTAGTTTCCAATCAAGTCTTCAATAGAGTGCTAAAGGGTACCACATTCATAAAAGTGGTCACACAAGTTGTGTCAAAGCATATGATGAAAGCACTTGTGATGAAAATTAAAGCAAGTTCTTCTTTCATTCTTAACAATCGCCAACCGGGTCAGGTCTGCTCTGGGGTCGGTGATTCACCTTGACCAAACCTGTCCTGTACCGGGCAGGAAGATCGCTGAGAGTCTCGCCCCCCTCAGGGATACGATCGCCTACGTTCAGGACAGAGGGTTGGACACCTGCCTGATCAACCTGGACCAGGAGAAAGCCTTTGACAGGATATCACACAGGTATATGAGAGATGTTCTCTCCAAAATGGGCTTTGGGGAGGGAATCTGCAATTGGATCAGACTGCTCTACACCAACATTGTCAGTGCAGTCTCAATCAATGGTGGAAATCAGATAGCTTCCCAGTCAGATTGGAGTCAGGCAGGGCTGCCCTCTCTCTCCTGCCTTGTTTGTGTGCTGCATAGAGACGTTTGCCGAGTCCATCAGGAAGGATGCGAACCTGAGAGGGGTGACTATTCCTGGCAGCGGGGGCCTGCAGGTTAAGGCCTCCTGTACATGGATGACGTTGCTGTTTTCTGCTCGGATCCGCTGTCCGTGCGCAGACTCATGTGCATAGGTGACCAGTTCGAACGGGCCTCGGGGGCCAAGGTAAACCGAGGCAAGAGCGAGGCCATGCTCTTCGGGAACTGGGCCGACCAATCCTAGATCCCCTTCACCATCAGGACCGACCACCTGAAGGTGTTGGGCATTTGGTTCGGGGGGCTGGGACGTGCGCCAAGTCTTGGGAGGAGCGTATCAGCAAAGTGAGGCAGAAACTGGGCAGATAGAAGCTACAGTCGCTCTCCATCACGGGAAAAAACCTGGTCATCAGGTGTGAGGCACTGTCATTGCTGTTATACGTGGCACAGGTCTGGCCTACTCCCAGAACCTGCACCGCTGCAGTCACCCGGGCCATCTTCCAATTTATATGGAGATCAAAGATGGACCTAGTCCGAAGGGACTCGATGTATAAAGATCTGGGCAACGGGGGATAAAACATACCCAATGCCACCCTCACCCTGATGGCCACCTTTGTGTGTGGCTGCATCAAACTGTGCGTGGATCCCCGGTACGCAAACATCAAGTGTCACTACGTACTGAGGTTCTACCTGTCCCCGGTGTTGCGAAGGATGGGCCTGGCCTCGCTACCGCGGAACGCTCCAAGTAGTTGGACCGTTCCGTATCACCTGTCCTTCGTGGAGAGGTTTATGATGAAAAACACCTTTGACCACAAGTCCATCAGGAAGTGGTCAGCATGTAGTGTCCTTGAGACCCTTCGGGAAAAGGAGAGGGCGGATCCTATCGTGCGGTTCCCTGAGCAGACTGTCAAAGCCATTTGGCAGAATGCCTCATCGCCAGAACTTTCCAACAAGCACCAAGAAATGGCTTGGCTGGTGGTGAGAAGGGGTCTGCCTGTGAGATCCTTTATGCACGCCCGGACTCTCAGCCGCACCGCACGCTGCCCTCGAAGCAGTTGCGGGGGGGACGAGACTGTCACACATCTCCTTCTGGAATGTGCCTATGCAGAGGAAGTCTGGAGAGGAATGCAGTGGTGTTTGTCGAGGTTCGTCCCGAGCAGCGCCGTGATGCGGGACTCCGTGCTCTACGGTCTGTTCCCTGGGACGCACACCAAGATGAACATCAACTGTGCCTGGAGGATCATCAATTCGGTGAAGGACGCTCTCTGGGCAGTCCGAAACCTGTTGATCTTCCAGCTGAAGGAGTTGACCCCGACTGAGTGTTGCAGACTGGCACATTCCAAGGTCCAGAACTACGTGTTGAGGGACGCGCTGAAGCTTGGGGCAGCTGCCACCAAGGCGCGGTGGGGAAAGACCACCGTGTAACGCCTGCCTGCCTAATGAAGAACAGGGGGCTCACGCAGCCTTTTGGGCTCTGCTGACGCCTCAGCTAAATATATGGACATATGATTGATAAACGTACAGACCTATATATACAAATGATAAATTCTAATCTGTGTATGCAAATGTTTACGTATGCATGGCATGACCAACGTACAGACATCAAATTATTTTATGAATAAAGTATATTTTTGTAATAAAAAAAATGATGTTTTGTAAAGATGTACAAATTATATTTATGGTGCTTACTTCACTGAACTTAATTTCATTCAGTATAAGATTACAACTTGGTTATTGGTCAAATAATATTAATTTTAGTTACAAAAAGCCATGTTATACATTTTCTTTTTTAAGTGGGTTTATTTTGAAATTATTCTAAAAGTGGCATTGTTGGTGTACCTCACCCAACACTCTTTTTAGAGCAAAGAGTCATAAGGAAGCTATTTAGCAACAATTATAATAGACTTGTTGAACAATTCAATTCAAATGATTATGGTAATTTTGTTGAATGCACGGAGAATGCTTTTGCAGACAGGTTGCTGGACATTGCTATCTGGAGGGTTACGAGTGGAACATTGTGATGGGGGTAGAGACAATCTGAAAAGCCATGTCTTTCCAATGCAAACACTTCCAATTAAACCTGTCGGACTATAACCTGGTTTTGTGTGATTTTTAACTTTTTTTAAAGTTCGTTGTATTGCTTGTGTGGACAGATACCGAGGAGATCTCACAAAAAGTTTTGTGCACAAGAAATTGTAATTAATAACACTCAGCTTTGTTCTCTTTGCTATCTCATTTACTTAACTTCTTGGTAGGAAATGACAAGTAAATGAAAAATTTCACTACAAAATTATTGTATTGTATATTGTATAATTTATAATTGTGCATATAATTACATTGTTATAATTTATGTAGAAAAATATCTCAAGATCCTTCACAGAGAAGTAAGCAGGCAAATGAATGCTTAACCAGAGAAAATTATTTTGTATTGTGACTAACAGAGGAGCAAGCAATAAAGAGAATGTTAAAAGAAGAGAGATTATTGGAGAAACATTGTGGTTTAGTCAAGGAATTCCAGAACATGGGTTAAGAGAATTAAAAGCACAGCTATCAGTAATGGAAGAAAGGGGAACCCACAAGGAACGGAAGAAAGAGAAAATAGGCTTAAGTTGGACCTGAGGAAATTACAAAAGTAGGGCAAGGTGAGGTCATCATGAGTTTGGGAATTTTAAATCAAGGTATTAGAAATTGAGAGCTAGTGCAGGTCGGCAAGATCAGAGATTCTTGGTAAATGGATCTTCATGCAAACTAAGGTATAAGCAACAGAATTTTGATTGAACTGAGGTTTATGGAGTACAGGTGATGAGATACCAGCTAGGACAGATGAGACTACAGATAACTACACCCTTTATAGAGACTTAGCAGTAGATAGTCTGAGAGAAAGGCAGAGGCAAGCAATATGTGGTATGCAGTCTTTGTGATGGAAAGGATGTGTGGTCAGAAATGAAGATTAGGATCATATTAGATTTTGAGGTTGCAAAGAACCTGAAAGAATGGATGGAGAGACGTATGAAATCGATGGCAACTCTCCAAAGCTTTTGGTTGGGGACAAAGCTTTGCACTTCTTAATGTCTAATGATAGAAAATTAAAACTCATCCACAGCTCAATGTTGATCAATCAGTTTAATAACAGGAAGGAAACACTGAGATCAGCAGCAGTAGTAATAAACTAGATCTGATTGCCACCTGTATGAAAGCCGTGTGTATTTTCCTGATGTTGGTGAGGGCAGCATCCTCTTCATGAATAAGAGGGTGCCAGTGAAAGATCTTTTGCAGGCTTCAGAGGTTATAGAAAAGAGAAGTGGTTGTTATCAGATAGCTAGGTGTGGAACTATGTAAGGGCAGTGCCCCCGAGCTGGACAGCGGAGCAGAGGAGTTGATGAACAATACTGTCAGAGAAAGTTCAAGGATGATGAGGCAATTTACGTCTTTCCTACAAGTGATCAAAATAAATTCTATAGCACATAACTTGTCTATTTATCTATTATGAATTGTAATATCTAGTTGAAGGAGCAATGCTCAAAGTATAGCTCACCACCAATATTGAAGGAAGGACTGCTGCAGACAAAGAAAATCAGAATGTAAGAGTTCTGAAGACTTTCGGAGTTCTGAAGAAGAGCCATACCAGACTCAAAACATGAACTCTACTTCTCTTCTCCACAGATGCTGCCAGATCTGCCAAGTTTTTCCAGCATTTCCTGTTTTTGTTTGAAATTTATAGCATCTGCAATATTTTAATTTTATCAGAAAGCAATATTGTAACGATGCAAGTTCTAACTTTTAAGCTAGGTTCTAATATTAGCAATTCTAAACCATTTTGAGATATTTATGGAGACATTAACACTGAAATAAATGTATTAACTAGAGGAGATTGCAGTGAAACAGCAAATTAAAATAAACATTGATCGTGGTGATGACAATAAAATTGAGAAAGATAAGAAAAGTAATGACAGAGAAAGAGGGATCGGAGACCAGAAGAGACAGCGAAAGAGAGAGAGAGATTGGAGAGGTAGTGAATCAAAAGTGATCCAACTTCAACCCATCTTACATAGTCAAGAAAGAACATTCTGTAACATGACTGATCCAATGGTAGATTGGATCAGGTATCCAGTTGAGACAGTGGAGATATTGACATTGAGGTCAAGAATATAGATTGCGATCGAAGGATTAAACACAGCTACTTATGATGTCATCTGAGGCACAACAATAATATATCTTTGAAACAATTAAACAAACAGAACTTTCAATATTCTATTGAAGTGAAGGGGGTCAATCAGATTTTAGGATTCTGTCATTCAGCCGTGAGAAGAAAGAAGGAAATAACATAAATTAAAGCCACAAGTAAAATCTACTGTTTGATAGTTCAATATATTTGGTAGATTAAAACTATCTTAAAGAAGCTTCTTATAGAAAATATGCATGAAAAAGCATTCATTTGCAAGCAAATTTGAAGAGATTCCAGTTTTTCCAGGCAATTTCCACAAATGCAACTGACTGTGTGGAGTTTGCACATTCTCCCCGTGTCTGTGTGGGTTTCCTCCGGGTGCTCCGGTTTCCTCCCACAGTCCAAAGATGTGCAGGTCAGGTGAATAGGCCATGCAAAATTGTCCGTAGTGTTAGGTAAAGGGTAAATGTAGGGGTATGGGTGGTTTGCGCTTCGGCGGGTCGGTGTGGACTTGTTGGGCCGAAGGGCCTGTTTCCACACTGTAAAGTAATCTAATCTAATCTAATAATAGGGTAGTTATGGTAAGGGATTTTAACTTTCCAAACATAGACTGGGACTGCCATAGTGTTAAAGGCTTAGATGGAGAGAAATTTGCTAAGTGTATACAAGAAAATTTTCTAATTCAGTATGTGGATGTACCTACTAGAGAAGGTGCAAAACTTGACCTACTCTTGGGAAATAAGGCAGGGCAGGTGACTGAGGTGTCAGTGCGGGAGCACTTTTGGGCCAGCGACCATAATTCTATTAGATTTTAAATAATGATGGAAAAGGGTAGACCAGATCAAAAAGTTGAAATTCTAAATTAGAGAAAGGCCAATTTTGATGGTGTTAGGCAAGAACTTTCAAAAGCTGATTGGAGGCAGATGTTCGCAGGTAAAGGGATGGCTGGAAAATGGGAAGCCTTCAGAAATGAGATAACAAGAATCCAGAGAAAGTATATACCTGTTAGGGTGAAAGGAAAGGCTGGTAGGTATAGGGAATGCTGGAAGACTAAAGAAATTGAAGGTTTGGTTAAGAAACAAAAGGAAGCATATGTCAGGTATAGACAGGAGAGATATAGTGAATCCTTAGAAGAGTATAAAGGAAGTAGAAGTGCACTTAAGAGGAAAATCAGGAGGGCAAAAAGGGAACATGAGATAGCTTTGGCAAATAGGATTAAGGAGAATCCAAAGGGGTTTTTACAAATACATTAAAGAGAAAAGGGTAACTAGGGAGAGAATAGAGCCCCTCAAAGATCAGCAAGGCGGTTTTTGTGTGGAGCTGCATAAAATGGGGGAGATACTAAATGAGTATTTTGCATCAGTGTTTACTGCGGAAAAGGATATGGATGATATAGACTGTAGGGAAATAGATGGTGACATCTTGCAAAATGCCCATATTACAGAGGAGGAAGTGCTGGATGTCTTGAAACACATAAAAGTGGATAAATCTCCAGGACCTGATCAGGTGTACCCTAGAACTCTGGGGGAAGCTAGAGAAATGATTGCTGGGCCCTTGCTGAGATATTTGTATCATTGATAGTCACAGGTGAGGTGCTGGAAGACTGGAGGTTGGCAAACGTGGTGCCACTGTTTAAGAAGGGTGGTAAGGACAATCCAGGGAACTATAGACCAGTGAGCCTGGTATCGGTGGTGGGTAAGTTGTTGGAGGGAATCCTGAGGGACAGGATGTACATGTATTTGGAAAGGCAAGGACTGATTAGGGATAGTCAACATAGTTTTGTGTGTGGGAAATCATGCCTCACAAACTTGATTGAGTTTTTTGAAGAAATAACAAAGAGGGCTGATGAGGGCAGTACAGTAGATGTGATCTATATGGACTTCAGTAGGGCATTGGACAAGGTTCCCCATGGGAGACTGATTAGCAAGGTTAGATCTCATGGAATACAGGGAGAACTAGCCATTTGGATACAGAACTGGCTCAAAGATAGAAGACAGAGGGTGTTTTTCAGACTGGAGGCCTGTGACCAGTGGAGTGCCACAAGGATCGATGCTGGGTCCTCTACTTTTTGTAATTTACATAAATAATTTGGATGCGAGCATAAGAGGCACAGTTACTAAGTTTGCAGATGACACCAAAATTGGAGGTGTAGTGGACAGCGAAGAGGGTTACCTCAGATTACAACAGGATCTTGACCAGATGGGCTGAGAAGTGGCAGATGGAGCTTAATTCAGATAAATGCGAGGTGCTGCATTTTGGGAAAGCAAATCTTAGCAGGACTTATACACTTAATGGTAAGGTCCTAGGCAGTGTTGCTGAACAAAGTGACCTTGGAGTGCAGGTTCATAGCTCCTTGAAAGTGGAGTCGCAGGTAGATAGGATAGTGAAGAAGGCGTTTGGTATGCTTTCCTTTATTGGTCAGCTGAATACCCCAAAAAAAGGAGCAGCTCTTATAGCCAGAAATGTTTCCCGTCCTCCATCTTGGATTTCCCAGAATCCTCATTAAAGGAGAGATGTAATTGCTTTGGAGAGGATGCAGAGGAGATTTACCAAGATGTTGTCTAGGCTGGAGAGTTTTAGTTACAAAGAGAGATCATTGTTTTCTTTGGGGCAGAGGAGATTGTGAGGGAATGTGATTGAAATGTGTAAAATAATGAGGGGCATCGATAAGGTAGACAGTAAGATAACCCTTGATGGAGAGATTATTGACTGGGGGCATAGGGTTTTTAGGAGTTGTGAGGAAAAATGTTTTAACCCAGTTGGTGATTGAAATCTGGAACTTTCTTCCTGTAAGGGTAGTAGAGGCTGAAACCTTCATAATATTTAAGAAGTACAGCAAACCTTTTATAACTTGTACCTATAGGACCAGGAGGGTTCCAGTTGATTAAATATTCCGTTGATCAGGAGGTCCACGTAATCAATGTAAAAGCACACAATGAAAAATATAATGCACATATCACTGTTATATTTTATTTACAGAATAAATCACTTAAATAATAATGCAACTCTGCCTTAAATAAAACTTCTCAGCAGAGAGCCTCTCTCTTGCACCCGCAACTGACAATGTGGACATCGCGAAGATTGTGATAATACAGTAAACTTTGTGGTATTTGAGGTATACAATTTTTGCCAGTTTATCAAGCGTGCTGGTTCATAATGTGCCAGATAAAACAAAGTTTGCTGTGTTCAGATGTGCACTTGCAATGCCAAGGCATACATGTCTATGACCCAAATGCTGGAAAATAGGACTCGCGTAGTTAGGTGGTTGTTTCATCCAGCATGCACGTGATGATCTGAAGGCCTTTGCTATGCTGTAGGTTTCGATG
Source organism: Chiloscyllium plagiosum (assembly GCF_037043375.1). Lineage (NCBI taxonomy): Eukaryota > Metazoa > Chordata > Chondrichthyes > Orectolobiformes > Hemiscylliidae > Chiloscyllium > Chiloscyllium plagiosum. The sequence continues at coordinate 83,148,955 of NW_028270141.1, read as the reverse complement.
GCTTTATGACTAAGGGCAACTTACAAAGCAATCACATGATGAAAATAATCCTTTCAAATACTTTTGAAAAAATTCCTTGTTATATCTTTTAGAAGGAAATTTAAAGCGTATTCTAATTTTATTTTTGAGATGTACATTTATTATTTAGGTCAGCTCAGCTCCGAGATTGTATTACAGTGCTATAATGTCCTTTGAACCACCCATTGTTCTATACAAGTTTGGGTGGATCATGCTACAAGTGAAGTTTAATAGTTGGACTAATGTCATATCACATTTTATCTCATTTTTCTCCTTTTGGCACTTTACATCTCCTTGTACTGTAAAGGTGCCATATCTTTTTGTCTATCAGTCTCTACAATCATTGGCAAGACCAAATCATGATAGCTCGGCAGGAAGTAGTATTCAATGCTTGCATGGTGCTGTATTCTTTTGGCTGAAAAGCAATAGTACTCACACAACTAAAATGAGGGTGTTGAAGTGACTGATATCCGGGAGATTTACAATCATCTGGTTTGAAGCCAAACAATGTATTAACTTGAACCAGACCACACCTAAATTATCTCAAATTCGTTTTTCACATTAAAACACAGATTTGCTTAGGAGTCTTTTGCCTTGGAGCATTTGCTACTTTGGATGCCCTAACATTTTTTTCTAAACTCATGACAAATTGACTTTTGAAATCTGAAAGCATGTGGATGAGGAGGCAAGTGTTTTTATGGAAATCAAAACAACCATATAACTGTGGAAATCAGCGATCAATATTTTTGTACTGTTCTATATATTTTTATATATGTTACGTAGATTAACTATCTAAGATTTCAAAAAATGTTTTCTTTAATCAAAATGTATGTGAGAATTTTTATTGTTGTTAAATAATTGATTTTTCATGATTTTAATACTTTTGTGTACGTACAATATGGTGATGGTAAATTTCTGTAATTTCATCCATGTTGCTTTTTGATTTCACATGCTACTTCCCCATGGGCTTCCCAGAATCAATTTTCTGCATACTGCCTTCAAAATCTTCACTGTTACGCTAACTTTCTCTTTCATACACCTGAGCTTGAAAGATCCATAAGTATTCAAGTCTAATGGAAGTCTAGCTATTGATTATGACTTCTTCAACTTCTTGATAAAATTCACCAACAAAAGTGTGACTGTTTCTCTGATCTGTATCTGGATTTATCCATACTCCTATTATACCTTCATTTTGTCCTCCTTTGAGCACAACATCTCTTTTGCCTCTCTAATATGGTCTTTATTGTCAACCATTTAATCTTGAAAGCTTGCAAATACTGCCTTCACTCTCCTCATCCAGACTGATTTCAAGTAAAATTCAACAAAACTTCAGGCTGTAATTTTGCAAATCCTACCTTCAGTTAACCTGATCATGCACATCTCCAACTTTCCAATGAAGATCCATGAATACCTCTGTAATCTCATATTTACTTTGACATTATTGAGATTGGGAGCAACAAAAGTATAATTTCTGATCATCCAAATGCCTTCATTACTTTGCCTTTCTTATTTGCAGATGGAAAAATCTGGCTCTGCTCTCTTACTTGAATCATGATTTGCTCCTAACCTACTCCCCCTGGATTTCCATATACCGTAGCATTGTAAATGCCACTGACTTACTTAACAGCTTGTGTTTCCTATTAACACGTTTGACCCAAAGCCATCATCTTCATGAGCTCTTGTAATTATCCCAGTTAAAATATCCATTTACATTATATAAAATACAAAATCTTCAGAATACATGGATCTCAAATAATCTTATTGGTTGTTTTGGCTGGACTTCCTTCCTCAATTACCAGACCCTCATCGTTTTAGGCTCATCTTGAAGTAAAAGAACAATTTAAAATATTTCTTTTATCCTACAAAATGTCTTGTTCAAACTTTCTCACATACTTCCTCTTATCGTTATAATCCCCTTTGCCTATTATGAGGGACATTTCTTCATGCCAACCAACAGTTTTATGTGTGTTTTTCTCCAATCCTGACTTCAGAATGCTTTGAAACTTCTTTTTGCTCTTTCTGTAGATTTTATTACATGTGCCATCACAGTGCCATCATATCCATTCATCCCTTCAATGTTGACAACACTTATTTTGGCTCGATGTTTGCATACATTATCAATGTCACAGTTTCCTTTTACATTCTCCCTTGACCTGAAATATTTCAATATCTTTCCAACCTTACAAAGCCCATCTTTTATCCATGGAGAAAGTGAGGACCGCAGATGCTGGAGATCTGCGACATTTCCGACATTTCCGGTGTAAGCACTTCATCAGGCATGAGGCCTTTGGGCCGGAGGGGGGGGGCCAGGGGAGAAACGTCGATTCTCCTGCTCCTCGGATGCTGCCTGACCTGCTGCGGTTTTCCAGTAAAAATAAAAATCACATAACACCAGATTATAGAGCAACAGGTTTATTTGAAAGTGCTAGATTTCAGAGTGCTGCTCCTTCATTGAGTCTCTAGTTACCTGATGAAGGAGCAGTGCTTTGAAAGCTAATACTTCCAAATAAACCTGTTGGACTATAACCTGGTGTTATGTGATTTTTAGCTTTGTCTACTCTAGTCCTTCACTGGAATTTCAACATCATAATAAAAATAGAAAGTACTGGAAAAACTGAGCAGGTCTGGCAGCATTTGGAGAGAGACATAGAGCTAATGTGTCAACTCCAACATGACTTTCAGAACCATTTCAGATTTTCAGCATCTGCATTATTTTGCTTTGTTGATCATATTTTATTGGAGGTAATATTGCTTCTTATCTCTGCCAAAATTTCTGTTTAAAATCTTAAATCACATTCTGCTCACACTACCTTGTCAGGACAAGAATGATATTCTGTAAGAAAAAAACAGAAATTGCTGGGAAGGCTCAGCAGGTCTGGCAGCATCTGTGGACAGAAATCAGAATTAACGTTTTGGGTTGAATGACCCTTCCTCAGATCAGGAGGAGAGGTGACCGGATCTGAAACATTAACTCTGATTTCTTTGCACAGATGCTGCCAGACCTGCTGAGCTTTTCCATCAATTTCTGTCTTTGTTTCTGATGTACAGCACCTGCAGTTCTTTTAGTTTTAATTCTGTGAGATGTTCTGACGTCATCTAGTAGCACCTTGGCTATTACTGTTTCCTTCAATTTTTGCAGTTCTTTTTTTGGCTCCATCTCAATCAGGCCACTATTTCTATTGGAATGGTAGCTTTGTCAAATAGCAAATGGGCACCTGTGGGATGCCACACATTTCAGTTCACCGTTTCTTCTTCCCCATGTATGAACTGTCTTCAGTGATGTTATCTATGAGAAGAAAAATGTTTCCCTACTATCGCTGATGATACCTAGCATTATCTCTCTTCCACAATCCTTGAATATATTTAACTTGACGGCTAATTTGAAATTAAGTTGTGGAGGAGACAAAACTTTTGATAAGACCAAAGTTGTCATGTTCACCTTTTTTGACTTAGTTATTGTACCCATTTATTTTTCACATGCTTTTATTTATTTCCACATCTATAGATTAGATTCCCTACAGTATGGAAACAGGCCCTTCAGCTCAACAAGTCCACACCAACCTTCAGAAGAGTAACGCACCCAGACCCAACCTCCTAACCTGTATTTACCCCTGACTAATGAACCTAATACTATGGGCAATTTAACATGGTCAATTCATCTGAAGTGCACAAGGAAACCCGCACAGACATGGGGAGAATGTGCAAACTCCACACAGATAGCTGCTTGAGGTGGGAATTGAACCCAAGTCCCTGGTGCTGTGAGGCACTAGTGCTAACCACTGAGCCACCATATCAGCATTCTTTCACTGTGGCTCACTCTAACTTACTTAAATCCACAATGCACTTTTCTCACTGGTCAAGAAAAGGTCATCATATTCAAATGGAAACTCATTCAAAGCTTTACCGTCTGCACTATAATGAATGCTATTCACCCATCACCACTATCCTCACTAACCATCCACATGTGGGTCAGGCAACATCTATGGAGACAGAGCAAGCTAACATTTCAAGTCTGGATGACTATTCATCAGATCTGATGTGAAGAGTGGAGTGGGTAGCAATTATGCAATAGGGGGCTGGAGTGTGGAGAGAGAAAGGATGTTGAAGGTGCATGTTAAGTGATTGGAATGTGAGAATGGGAGAACAATGGTGTGACAAACAGCCAAACTGGAATAAACAGATAGTACCACTTGGGGTGAGGGGAGGGGAGAGGGAGAGAGAAGATGGTGATAGAGAATGTAACAAACAAAACTAAAAGAAAGGGAAGGAATGCGTTCACAATTCAAAAGAGTTGAACTCAATATTGAGCCCAGAATGTTTTAAATTGCCTAGTCTGAAGATGAGATGTTGCTCCTCCAGTTTGTGCTGTGATTTGCTGGAGCGTGTGATCATGCAAGCAAGACACTGCATTAAACTAACTGGCTACAGGAAGGTCAGGATTATGCTTGTGCACAGACCAGAGGTGTTCTGCAAAGCATCACCACGTCTGCATTTGGCTTCTCCAATGTAGTGTAGGCCACATTGGGTGCAGCGAATACAGTACACAAAATAGGAGCAGGTACAGGTGAAATGCTGCTTCACCTGGAAAAACTGTTTCGGCTCTTGGGTGGTGAACAGGGAGGAGGTGAAGGGGCAGATGTTGCACCTTCTGCAGTTTCATGAGAGTGTCTCCTCACTCCCTCTGTCCATATTTTGCAGGGACCAGTCTCTTCATGACACCCCAGTCCATTCCTCAATCATCAACACCACCCCCTTTCCCATGGCACCTGTATTCTGTGGAGATTAGAAGAATATGAGGTGATCCCATTGTAACAGATAAATTCTTATGAGGTTTGAGAGGATAGATGCCGAAGCACTATTCTCTTGGTTGTAGAGTCTAGAGACTTGGCAGACGCAGTCTTAGGTAAGGACTCAACCACTTAAGGCTGAGAGAAAGAAAAATGTTTATTTATCTTTGGAATCCTCTTCATCAGGAAGATGTGGATTCACAGTCTTTGCCCATATTGAAGACTAAGATCAATAAATTTTTGGACTAAAGAAGTCCTTCAATGGAAGGATATGGTGGGAGAATGGATTTCAAATAGAAGTTCAGCTGGGATTGTATGAATGATGGACCAGTCAGAAAGGATGCACAGCCTGTTCCTCCTCAACTTCAATTGCATTTGTGCTCTTAATATGCTCTTAATGCACTGGATTTCACTGAGTAGAAAAGGAGGAGAAATAAAATGCTAAATCTTACAATAAGCGCTCATTGCCATTTCATTCAAGTTCCATGAAGAGTTTCTCTCTGTGAGGCCTCGTGAGTTTTCTCCCGTGACCATCTCAAACTCTTCTCATTAGCTACATGTCCTTCCCTTCTCCTGTCCAATGCCAGTTGAATTCTGCCACTTACCATAACCAGAAGTATACACCACCATTCTGGATATTCCAATTGGAATGACATCCTTGGCAATGCTGACATGTTGGGAACTGGCCACACGCCCGACCAGGTGTTGGCAGTCTGGTCTGCAACCAGCAGTGTGCTGACACAACAGCCAAAAACCCATGCTGCTCCTGGCACAGTGGCAACAAGTCCTTACTCATACAGTGGTATTATCATACACTGTATAACCATCAGGTCACACAGTTTACCTATCCTTAGCCACATTTCAGCTCACCACCATCTCTAAGTTACTACCACTCTTTCCATAATCCCATTGTAGACAAGGACCTTATCCATTGTTCAGTGGGGTCAAGTCTTCAAATGGTGCCGAAGATTATCTTTGATTTACAAAATCAAAAGCAAATAGAGAGCAACATGCAGAAGCTGTATTTCTCTCCTGGAATGCAAACAAACTGCTTGTATGTTGAGCAACAATTATTTTACACACAAGGAATGATTACTGCACCCAGCTCTCACCTACTGAAACCAGATGTCAATTAAGTTCCGTCAAGCTTGTAACACTGGATACAGCAGAGCTGAGTTGCACACAAAGTGAGGTTTCACCTTAATGACCTCATCCTCAGAAGTCTGCTGCGCTCTCCCGGTTCCTCACCATCCAGCACATTCTCTGATTGAAAACAAAGACCTGCGGAGATCTGAAACCAAAACAGAAGTCATTGGAGAAATGCAGCAGGTCTGTTAGTATCTGTGGGAGAAATCAGAGTTAACGTCTCAGGTCAGGTTACTCGATGGAGTTCTAATGAAGAGTCACTGGACTGGAAACATCAACTCTTCTCTCTCTCCACAGATGTTGTCAGACCTGCTTAGTTTCAACAGCAAATTCCGTTTGTGTTTCTGAAAATTGTTTTGTTGCCCACTCCCCAGTTTTATAATCTTAGCCTGCTAGGATAATGCAGCACATCCTGACTGGAGTATATTGCAGGGTGCCACCAGGCCACTCCAAGTAGCAGAACTGCATGTTTACTGTAGGCTGTGCCTAAGTCATGGGGCTGTGTAATGGTGCCATCAGTCATGAACACTGTGGGTAGTCCTTGTTCCTCAGTAACTAGGCATGTAAGACACCTAGATCCTCAAAGACAGCAGGAAAATTAGAGAATTCTCCAAGATATAGTGGTCAAGCCACCTCCCAGGGTACAGAATACAAATTTGCAAGTAGTGGAATTAGTGGTCACAGCTGACTTGGACATTGGAATAGAATCAACGAGGTAAAAACAATGACTGCAGATGCTGGAAACCAGATTCTGGATTAGTGGTGCTGGAAGAGCACCAGCTTCCAAGGAGCTTTGAAATCGATGTTTCGGGCAAAAGCCCTTCATCAGGAATAAAGGCAGTGAGCGTGAAGCGTGGAGAGATAAGCTAGAGGAGGGTGGGGGTGGGGAGAAAGTAGCATAGAGTACAATGGGTGAGTGGGGGAGGGGATAAAGGTGATAGGTCAGGGAGGAGAGGGTGGAGTGGATAGGTGGAAAAGGAGATAGGCAGGTAGGACAAGTCCGGACAAGTCATGGGGACAGTGCTGAGCTGGTAGTTTGGAACTAGGGTGAGGTGGGGGAAGGGGAAATGAGGAAACTGTTGAAGTCCACATTGATGCCCTGGGGTTGAAGTGTTCCGAAGCGGAAGATGAGGCGTTCTTCCTCCAGGCGTCTGGTGGTGAGGGAGCGGTGGTGAAGGAGACCCAGGACCTCCATGTCCATGGCAGAGTGGGAGGGGGAGTTGAAATGTTGGGCCACGGGGCAGTGTGGTTGATTGGTGCAGGTGTCCCGGAGATGTTCCCTAAAGCGCTCTGCTAGGAGGCGCCCAGTCTCCCCAGTGTAGAGGAGACCGCATCGGGAGCAACGGATACAATAATTGATATTAGTGGATGTGCAAGTAAAACTTTGATGGATATGGAAGGCTCCTTTAGAGCCTTGGATAGAGGTGAGGGAGGAGGTGTGGGCGCAGGTTTTACAGTTCCTGCGGTGGCAGGGGAAAGTGCCAGGATGGGAGGGTAGGTTGTAGGGGGCGTGGACCTGACCAGGTAGTCATGGAGGGAACGGTCTTTGCAGAAAGCGGAAAGGGGTGGGGAGGGAAATGTATTCCTGGTGGTGGGGTCTGTTTGGAGTTGGCGGAAATGTCGGCGGATGATTTGGTTTATGCAAAGGTTGGTAGGGTGGAAGGTGAGCACCAGGGGCGTTCTGTCCTTGTTACAGTTGGAGGGGTGGGGTCTGAGGGCGGAGGTGCGGGATGTAGACGAGATGCGTTGGAGGACATCTTTAACCACGTGGGAAGGGAAATTGCGGTCTCTGAAGAAGGAGGCCATCTGGTGTGTTCTGTGGTGGAACTGGTCCTCCTGGGAGCAGATCCGGCAGAGGCAGAGGAATTGGAAATACGGGATGGCATTTTTGCAAGAGGTAGGGTGGGAAGAGGTGTAATCCAGGTAGCTGTGGGAGTCGGTGGGTTTGTAAAAAATGTCAGTGTCAAGTCGGTCGTTATTAATGGAGATGGAGAGGTCCAGGAAGGGGAGGGAAGTGTCAGAGATGGTCCAGGTAAATTTAAGGTCAGGGTGGAATGTGTTGGTGAAGTTGATGAATTGCTCTTCTATTGCTGAAATGCACTGCATTGTGACATGTATGAAGTGTGTGCAGTCAATGGCACCTTGCACCTAGGGTCCACCAGCTTTGTTTTCAAGTGTGATTGCTCAGACTGCAGCACTGCCCTCTTCATGGGGAAATAAAAGGAACTGCTGTGATCTTGTACAAATGGCTTCAATCTTTGTCTTGATACATTCATGGGTGGGCAACTGAGAGAACCCTCAGGTCCAACTGACAGGTCCAATTTGGCTCCTTGTTCAGTCATAATAGCCTATGACATTTGTAGCCTGCATTTACATTATGCCTTAATCATCTAGAGGAACTGTCAGTTAGAATAAAAAATACTGGCCCTCTTATGTGTTTAATGCATCCTGAGGGCCCCATCAACTGCAACTTCTTCAAGTTCTTCAGTTTCCATGCCCTGGTTGCTGTTGCTCCTGGGTTTCACAGCAAATCCATTCCTCCTCCATCTCCATTTGCCTTCATCGCAGCTAGATCATATCTTGTGGTGGGATCCATCATCGGACGCTTGCAGTGAATCAGTTTTGGGAACATGAGGAACAGCACAGGTTCTTAGCTGTGAGTAGAGTCAGGGCTCACGTACCCTACAAATGATATCCGAACACCACATTACAGAAAGGATGCCCTGGAGAGGGTGCAGAGGATATTCACCAGGATGCTGCCTGGGATGGAAAGTTTAAGTTATGAGGAAAGGTCGGATAGGCTTAGGTTGTTTTCTTGGAGCAGGGAAGACTGAGAGATGATTTGATTGAGACGTGCAAGGTGACGAGGGGCATGGGCAGTGTAGATATGAATAGCTATTCCCCTTAGTTGAAAGGTCAGCCATGAGGGTACACGGGCAAAGGTTTAGGGGGATGTGAGGAAAACTTTTTTACCCAGAAGTTGGTGACAGTCTGGAATGCACTGCCTGGGAAGGTGGTAGAGGCAATTTGCCTCACATCTTTTTCAAAGTACTCAGATGAGCACTTGACATGTCATAATATTCAAGGCTATAGGCAAAGTGCTGGTAAATGGGACTAGGTTGAAGGTGAGGTGTTTCTCACTGTATGATTCGATAATTTTTTTGAACACAATTCTCCAAATAATGAGACATTGAAGTATTCTGACAAAGAGGCCCATGTGCTCATTTCTTGGGTACTTTGAGGTAGAGTCTTATGTGGAAGAGTTTCTCTATCGATCATGCGGCATGCATACTGAACCATTTTCCTTCCAGTCCCCCACCACCCATGAATGGCAGCATTGCATATTAGAGAGTCTTACATAATACTTATATTTCAGCTGGAGAGAGATTCAATTCGGTGTCCCTTTGATCCCTTGGATCTCTTCCGCCAATTGTACCTGTTGTGTTCCACAGCTGCCTAATTACAAGCTGTGATTACTTGTAATTAGTGTAACAGCAAGATGCCTATCTGTAATGTGCAAGGTCCAGTGATGTGATGGACAGTACTTGTGGCCAGCATTGTCACTCCACACATGCTTGCACACTACATGCATTGCACATACATGATGCTACAGCTGCAAATTATGTGAACTTGCACACTGCAGGGGCACGATTGATGCAATTACGCCTTCAAGGACCTGCTGTTGCTCAGAAGTGGAACACACACATCTGTCTATCTATGTGACACAGAATCCACCCACCCCAGGCATTGTCCCAAGCATTTTCCAGTTGCCAATTATTTTTAGCAATGAGCAAGTCCTGGAAGAAAATTCACAGCATGCTGAACACTGGCAATACCAAATGCATCCTGCTCGTCAGGTAATCTCCCCATCAAACCCCACATGTTGTGAACTACCATGTCGAACTGTGACTTAAATTTTCTCCTTTCCTCCTCTGAGCCTCAACACTACAGTTCAGTATTGTTCACTGTAATGCTCCAGAACTCCTATGTAGAAGCCACGCCTGGCTGGTGGTGACTACCTATAAACCCTCCTCCTGCCAGTACATGACTGACCCTGACTGATGAACTGTGAATCACCTGACTGCTTGCACCTGATCTACAGGCCTGACTGTGGTTCACTGCCTGAATATGGTGGAATGCAGCCCCTGGCTGTGACCAGCCCAAGCGGCCGACAGAATGCACCTAAGACTGCACTGTATGTGGAACCCCTGCTTGGCTGCAGCTCCCACTGACTCAACTGTGAACTACTCCCCCTGGATTTTCAGACACGGCCATTTGGTTGAAGCACATGCAAGAGCAACTCTGAAGGGCAGCCCAGGACAGGCAATAAATGCTTGCCAGCCAGCAACTCCTACATCACATAAGTGAATTAAAAAAACATGTTTGCCATGCTGACAGCTGGTACATGTTATAAGCATGAGGCTGATGTAATACTGTGCCATACAGAAGATGCCCTCATCACTGATGTCAAGCATAACTGGGAAGCTGGCTCTGTATCATTGCTAAACAGCAAGTCAATGCAGAAGGACTGTGAGCCTTCAAGCTCTGGCTGAGGCAGCAATGTGCTAAAAGGCATGGCATACTAAGACAAGGCAAGGCAAGGCAAGGCAGGGGTGTTATTAGCATGCTATGTGAGCGAAGACAAAAAGAGCAAGTAGACAAAAGTGAGAACTGCAGATGCCGCAGATTAGAGTTGAGAGTGTGGTGCTGGATATGCACAGCAGGCTAGGCAGCATCCAAGGAGCAGGAAAATCGATGTTTCAGGCAAAAACCCTTCATCAGGAAGCCCTTCATCTGAAAGAGCAAGTAGACAACCTTGAGAAGCACCCTGGTCCAGTCTGTAGGTTAGATGCATATCCGAATTCAAAAGTGGCCTTGCAGCAGCATATCAATGAAGTTGCTGGTGTATTCCAAATTGCAATGTTAAAACACATAAGGGTACAGTAAATAGGTTTGAACATAATGGTATGGAGAGGCTGGCAGGTATTAGTATCACAGGTTTGTACACACGAGGTGAGCACAGCCAGTACTCTGATGCATACCCTGTACCGCTGGTGCCGAGAGACCAAGATGGTGGTTTGGAGGAGCAAATAGCAAGCTGGAGTCACCTCATTGCCTGCTTTGACTGTCACACTGGGAATTCTGGGTATCTAGCTTCTCAACATTCATGGTGTGATAGGAAGCTGCATTTTAATGAGACAAAATTCAATACCAATGAGAGAGATAACAAGCAATAATCCCTCTTATAGGCATCTCAGTGCTCCCTAGTGAGAATAGCAATGTTGTTGGAAAATGAGCTAGTTGCTCTCGAGGAGAAGAAAGTCCTCACTTGGGTTTTTTGCGCGATTGGCCCAGATTTCCCGGCATAGCCCTTGCTATGCAGGGCCTGGTGAAATTCAGCCCAAAGTGTTTGTGTGGGAGAGAGACAGGGTGGAACAAGGCAAAAATAAAGCAAAAACAAATTACTGTTAAAAAGAACGATTAATACATTACTATTAAACCTGAATGAAAGAAGTTGGAACATTTATACGTCGCTGTGAGGAGGCTTTTGAAGCTAGTAAAGGATATAGTGAAGTGGAGACCGATTGAAAACTCAAGCAGAGATTTTCTCGATAACTAGAAGGAAAAGAGCAGCAGGCACGTAAGAGCACCACTGCTGTCAATTTACTCTTCAAACCTCACACCATCCTTATATGCAAATATATTGCTGTTTCATCATCATTAAATTCCTCAAGTCCCGTCTCTAACAGTGCTGTGGGTCTGCCTACACCAGACAGTGGTTCAAAGAGTTTTACCATTAATTCACAGGAATTATTAGAGAAGGGCTTACCAGCAAGGCACACACCAGAAATGCAAAACATAGATCAAATATAAAAAGGATATTTGAGAAATGAACTTAAAACTTAAAAAAAATAATAAAACATCCAGAAGAACATAATTGAGTTAGAAATGACAGTGTTGATATTGATTTTATAGCCATCATAGAGGTGTGACTCACAGTAAACAGTAGCTTAAGGAATGGAACTGTGGAAAAGGTTTTACAAGGATACAATTGCAATGTTTGAGAGTTGAATTATTGACCAGGGCTAATGGTGTAACAAGGAAGTACTGGGTCAAGTGTCAGTTGGGAGCATTTAGGAGACAGTGATCATTGTACTCTAAGATCCAGGATGATGGTTGAGAATGATGTGCAAATATCCAAAGTTGGTAGAGAGCAGGCTTCAGCACGGACAGAGCTGGGTGGTATTGACTGGAATCAGAGGTATGCAGTACAAAGAGTATCTGAACAATGGACTACCATTACAGAGGAGATGGTTCAAGTTCAGTCAAAGTATGTTCTCTCAAATGGAAAAGTTAAACTAACAAATCCAGAGCTTCTCAGATGACAAAAGCAGACAATAAATTAAGATAAAGCAGAAAATGTGTGCATATGCTGTGTTAGGTCAAAAATAAGAGACATTAGAGTCAGAGGGTAGGTGAGAAAGCAAGTAAGAGAAGCAGAGAGAAGTTTTGTGAAAAGGTGAGCAGCCAACATAAAAAACAAGGTGTTTCAATATTTTCTGTGGCTATAGAAAAGTGGTAAACGGAGGAGCAGGGGTGATTGGGGGCTTAAGGAAGGAAATGTTGAAACAGCCCAAAGTGAGATTGCACCTGAGATGAGGGTTTTGTCTTATAGAGATAGGTTGTTAGAAATCACACAACACCAGGTCATAGTTCAACAGGTTTATTTGGAAGTACAAGCCTTTGGAGCACCAGAAGACTAGAGTAGTTCAAAGAGTTTCACCATCAACTACCTGAGGAAGGAGCAGTGCTCCGAAAGCTTGTACTTCCAAACAAACCTGTTGGACTATAACCTGGTGTTGTGTGATTTTTAACCTTGTCCGCCTCAGTCCAACACCAGCACCTCCACATTGGCGATAGATTGAGTAGCTTAGGCCTATACTCTCAGGAGTTTAGAAGATTGAGAGATTTAATTGAAGTATATAAGATGCTAAAAGGGAATCGATAAAGTAGATGAAGAGAGGGTATTTCCTCGTATGGGGTATTGTAGACCAGAAATCATGGTTTTAGGATAAGGGACAGCAGATTTAAAACAGAGATGAAGAGAAATTACTTCTCTCACAGGGCAATGAATCTGTGGAATGCATTAGCCCAGAATGTGGTGGATGCTGAGACATTGACTAAATTTAAAAAGGAGTTAGACAGATCTTTAATTAGTGATGGGTTGAAGAATTATGAAGAGCAGCCAGGAAAGTGTAGCTGGGCCGAGTTAAGATCATGATTCTCCTCTGTACCCTCTCCAGTCCAATCACATCCTTTTAAAAGTGTGGTGACCAGAACTGCACACAATATTCCATGTGTGGCATAATCAATGCTTGTAAAGTTGAAATAAGACTTCCTTACTCATATATTCCATGGAAGCCAAACACCGCTTATGCATTCTTCACCAGCCTGTCTGCTTGTTCTGACACCTTCAGGGATCTATGGACGTGCACACAAAGGTCTCGTCGTTCCTCAGCGCTCCCTAGGGACTTACCATTTATTTTATCTCCTAAAATGCATCATTTTGCTCTTATCAAGATTAAATTCCATCTACCATTGCTCTGTCCAATATACCAGCTGATCAATATCAGACTGAAGCCTTAGAGCAGCCTTCTCAATCAACAACACTCGCATTATCGGAAGGATGTGAACACATTGGAGAGAGTACAGAAGCACTTTACCAAGAAACATTCCAGGCATGAAAAACTTCAGTGATGAGGATAGATTGAAGATGTTGGGTCTGTTCTCCTTAGAGAACATGGCTCAGAGGAGTTCTGATAGAGGTTTCAAAATCATGAGTGGGCTAGATAAATGGACAGAGAGAAACTGTTCATGCTCATCAAAGGAACAAGATCCACAGGGTATGGATTTAAAGTGATCTGCAAAAGAAGCAAGGGAGAAGTGAGGAAAAATGTTTTTACTCAGTGAATTGTTAGGATATGGAATGCATTGGCTGGAGATCTGGAAGAGGTAGGTTCAAGTGAAGCACTAAAGAGGGATTTGGAATAAAATAATGTGAAGGAGAATATGATGAGCTGTATGGCCTCCTTCTGTGCCACTTCTGTGATTCAATAATACATCAGCAAAGTTGGATAATAAAGTTAATCTGCAATTCATTACTGCTAATAGAAAGACTATTGCTGCTTGATAGATGAATGAAAATTTGTAGATATGCAGCTCTTGATTTCTAGATTTAATTAAAAGCTTAACAATGATAATCTTCCGAAATTTACTCCCTACAAGCTCTGCTCATCAGTGGGAGTGCCGGATTGCACAATCATCCCACATATAGGTAAACCTGAAATATAAAAGTGCAATTATTAATGGTAGACACAACATGAATAGGCAGCCAGACACTTGGGGATGCCATAAAGCAATATAACATATTAATCATCTGGTATTTCAACACCTTGTGGGTTGTGGATGTGCCACTCTTTGGCATCTAGTGGTATTTGCCACCTGTACCATTGTGTGATATTTGATAAGGATTGTTTGAGGTAGTTTACTGGCACCTACCCTACTTTGTCTCTGTCTTGTCTTGGATCTATCTAGTGATCAGAGCTAAGGATACATTTGCAGTCAAGTGACCCATGACTTCCAGGATTGTTACAGAGACATTGGCATTCTTTCACAAGCGTGGATTAAAAAGCCAGAGTCTGCAAATTGCAAACTTCAGAGCAATACCAGACAGTATTCATGCAGCCAGGCCTTGGACAATCAACTTGCCAAGTTGACAGATCCTGAAACATCAACCAATCCTCAAAGACTGAAGAACAGCCTCTCCCAGCCTAACTGAATGGCTATTACCAATCCTTTCAGATAAGCAGTTTAAACACAGCAGTACAGACCTGTAGATAGGGTATTACAAATCTGCAGAAGTAGATAGTCAGTGTAGATTTGAGACTGTTTCCCTTTAGAGATTTAAGACTGTTTACCGAAGAATCTTGTAAAGAGATTGATAGAGAGAGTTTGATATTAAAGTACAATAATCAAGTCTGATAAATCTTGTTCATCCTTGATAGAGTATTCAGGAAAGTTGTGTTGGACCTTCCTCACTCTTGTCCCCTTCATCTACCTCATGGTGTAATGCATCTGGGTTCAGAAGGGTTACTGCAAACCAGTCAAGGTTAGCCAGGGTACATTTACCCTCCTTCACTTTACAACACACTACCACAATGTGGCCACAGAAGAGGCTCTTGTTCTTATGTACCAAGGAGGTTTATTGCAAGATAACAATAAAACCATATGGTCAGGCATAGTTACTATGACCTTAGGGTATCTGGGACTGATATATCTGTAGAACTCCTTGTCTCAACTCACAGGCCTTGTGTGACATCAGCAGGACAGGTGAAATATTGTAAAATAAACTTTAACTCTCTCAGAACTATTATCTTCTGCAACACTGGTCAACCAAAAAGAATGGTGCAGAATCAATGAGACGGTTAAGCTTTCTTTCCCAAGACAGCCTGGAGAAACCTCTGGGCCTGGAGAAAGATTAGATTAGATTACTTACAGTGTGGAAACAGGCCCTTCGGCCCAACAAGTCCACACCGCCCCGCCGAAGCGCAACCCACCCATACATTTACCCCTTACCTAACACTACGGGCAATTTAGCATGGCCAATTCACCTGACATGCACATCTTTGAACTGTGGGAGGAAACCGGAGCACCCGGAGGAAACCCACGCAGACGCGGGGAGAACGTGCAAACTCCACACAGTCAGTCGCCTGAGGCGGGAATTGAACTCAGGTCTCTGGCGCTGTGAGGCAGCAGTGCTAACCACCGTGCCACCGTGCCGCCCACAAAGGAAGTGACTTGTGAGATAGTGAATGACCAGATCCTAAGTGGATTCCCACCTCCACTTAAATTAGGTTCTGGATGGGAAAACCAAAGTTCCACATTCTCTCCCAGCTACCAATTCAGTTTACCAAAGTAAAACACTGATCCATCTGCACCATTGATTTCTACACGGCAATGTAAAAGTTATGTTTGATAGGAACTTTCATGGTAATTTTCTGAGTTTAGGAAGTACTCCTCAGTATCATAGCTTACAGCAAAAGTCTTTAGACCCTAACAATTATTCTTACCTTATGGTTAAAAATACAAGGTGTGTTACAAATGTATTTGGAAAAGCCACTGAATTCAGTTACTAGTTTGGTTTGCTTTTCTTGTAGCTCATCTGATCTCTAAATTTCAATTTAGGCTTTACTACAGTTCGTGGTTGCATCTTGCAAATGAAAGACATCAATATCATACGACTGAGTGTCTACATATGAAGGACCAGGCTAATGGTACTCATCAAGCATTATAATTTTGCTATATGGGGAGACAGTTGCTATTATTTAACAAGATCATTAATTTTTCAGAACTATAGTAAAAGTACAAGGGAAAGAAAAGCGAACAGGGTAGTTAAAAAAAAGCAATAAAGAAAACACCATCATGTGAAGGGGCAGTGGCATTGTGGTAATGTCACAAATAGTAGAATAGAATCCCAGATTGATTTTGTTGGGGGAATAGGTTTGAATCCCACTTTGGAAGATTAGAATTTGATAAAATAAAAGTTGAATAAAAACCTAGCATTTCACATGTTGTAAAAACCTATCTGGTTTGCCAATGTCTTTTCGGGAAAGAAATCAACTGTCCATACCTGATTTGGTTTACCCCGGATGCACAGTCATTTGGTTGATTTTTAGCTGCCCTCTGGGAGTTTAGGGATGGGCACTAAATGCTGGGGTGACGCCCACATCCTACAACTGAATGAAAAGAAACATCTGAAAAGCAATGCAGTATATTAATCTGAAAGGCAGAAACTGATCTCTGACAATGTGCTTACTAGTTACATTCTCTTGCTTTATGGACAGCCCTTGTGGCCCCCACTCTGTCCCTTAAGCTTTGTAATAAATGTTACCATTTGGATAATTCGCTCCATCTGCAGTTGTTTGGCTCTTGTATGCCAGCTGCTTATTAATTTAAGTAAAACTTTTCTTATGCTATGACATCAATGCAAGTCAAACTTATTAAATCTGAACGGTAATAACGGGGACACATGAACTCATTCGATGGAGATAGAATTACATCCAACTTGTTTAATCCTTTATATTTTCTGTTAAAATATAGCCTTCAAAGAAAGCTGAGAAAAGTGTTTCCTTTTAGCATAGTGCTTGGTTTCTAGTCAGTTCTCAGACTCACCCTGGTAAGAAGTAGTAAGGGTATTAATTTTTCTTTCTTAATATCTTTAAGGAGATTCAACTTATTTTCCTTGAAGAATTTCTTTATATTTTCTTAAGGCAATTTCCTAATCTTTGTTAACTTAATCTTTGTTAGCTGGGAGCTTCAAATCACCCATATGAGAAATTCCTTGCTAATGGTTACACATGTAATTATCATTCTTGTCGAGATCTACATCCAGTAATATTGATCTTTGCCCATTTTCTGATTTTCTGTTCATGATGTTAAATGTATGAAGATCAAACAAAGTTGGCTTTATTTCCCCTAAGGTGCGTGATTTTAGTTCTTGGTTTTAATAAGACAGAACTCCTGGCATTTAACTGATCCAAAGGTATGCAGGTTGTATTCTGTCCTGCATCATTTAAATTTGTCTAATACATCTGTGTTTGCTTTCTATATTGTCTTTTGATTTGAAAACATCCCAAGTTTAAAATTCACATCTTTGTATTTAAGCCTTTCTGTGACCTTGTGTCTCCCTATGCCTGTCTCTCCAGTTCTTCCAATCCATCAATCACCCACCACTCCATAGTCTCAGTTCCATGCTTCTGTCCTCTTGTGCATCCTGGCATTGACAGCTGCATTTTTTAAAAGTGTTACTGGAATTTCCTTCCCATCTTTATGATCCTAATTTAAACCAGCTATTTGACATGATTTTGGTACATTTCTCCTATTCTCTCCATTTGTGCATTGCCAAATATTTCCATACTTCTCTGAGACTTGTATGAGACATGTTTTCATGTTAAAATTGTTAAGCAAGTGCAAATTGTTCTTTTTGCTGCAAATGCTGTGCTTTAATTGGGTGTAACTTTGTACAGTTAATCCATCAGGCCATGGAACATGGATCCACATTAGTGCTGCTGAAGCCCAAAACTCATAAGCCATGGGTTGGAACACTTTGGATCACTTCTGATTTATGGGCCCGAGAATGGGGTATGTATCAAAGCGTGCAGAGTACGAAGATTGCGATGCAAAAGGTTTCCATTGATGATTTGGCACATGAACTACTATTTTGGATCACCCAGGTCTTATATGTCTTCTCTTAAAAACTTTCAAGTGAGCATGAGTTCGACTACATGAGTGACCACTTCATCCGCCCCCCCCCCACTTGTGCCAATTAAAGGGCGGAATATGCAGTCTTCAGGTAAGGTACTTTCGGCTTTCTTTTGCTGCAGCAGAGTTTGTGACTAATAAAAGTATAGGCAAAAATCAATGATCTAGATCTTGGTGTAAGGGTCAGCTTAAAAGTTTGTAAATGATATGAACTTTTGAAGCATTGTGAACTGTGTGGAGGAAGCTAAAAGAACATAGGCAAATTGGTGGAATAGACAGGTGGCAGAAGACATTCAATGTGGAGGATATGAGTTGATGCATGGATGAATATAAAATAAGGGATATTTAACAGGGTGCTGAGCCCTTTTCATGATATTGACGATAATAGCACATGGCACTGCAGCAAGGCCACACGTATATCAACTAGTGAATATAGGTTTTCAGTAGATAACAGTAATGAACTCATTGGTAGATTTCTCAATTTATACTTTGAAAAAGTGAACCTCAGTTTAATCCTCCATTTCAATAGCAATTTTGAGCACAGGGTGGAGTCTATTAAACTGTGTGTTTTTGACTCTTCAGCTGCATCACATAATACCTTTATTCTGCTAAAGAAACTTTGTCAAAAATCTATCCAACTCAACCTTGGATTAAATTCAATGTCTTTGCTTTCGCTGTTTTCTAGGGAAGAAAATTTCAAGAGTTAACAATTCTATTAGAGAAAAAAATCTTCTCATCTCTACCTCAGAAAGAATACTTTTTAAACTCACATTAATTCCAGAATCCCCAAGAAGAGAAAACATCTTCCCGATATCCATGATATAAACTCTCTAATATGTTTCAACAAGGTCCCCTCTTATCCTTCCAAATTCCAAAAAGTGTAAGGCCCAACTTGTTCAAATTTTCCTTATAAGATGAGATCTTCATACCATGGAATGAATCCAGCAAACATTTCCCTGAACCTCTTCAAGCATAATTATATTCTTTCCTCAAATAAATGAGCCAAAACTGTACACAGTAGACCAGATGTGGTCTCACCAAGGTTCTGTGCAGTTATAATAAACCTTCTTTCCTTTTATATTCTCTTTCCTCTGCACTAAATGCCAACATTCTACAGTATCTCTTAGCACTTGTACCCGCATGCTAACCTTTTTGTTATGATACACAGTTATATAGACATAGATCCATCTGCAGCACAATGTTCAACAATTTCTCCTTGTTTCAATTATAATCTTCATTTCAATTCTTCTCCAGAGTGGACAAGTTCAAATTTTCATAATTGGAAGTCTTGGTTCCCAGATGGTTCTTGAATAATTCTGGTAATTTTTAAATATTCTTTTGCTGAGCATCACTGGCTGGATTAGCATTTATTGCCTATCCTGAATTGTCCTTGAGAAGGTGGTAATGAGCTTGAACAGTTGCAGTTCATTTGGTGACAATGCCATAATGCTTCTATATTCCAATGACTACAAGCTCAATCTACTCAACCTTACCCCATGGAACACTCCCTCCATACATGTTGCAGATAAGCGAATCTTCTCTGGACTACCTCCAATGCCAATATATCTTTCCTTAGATAAGGGGCTCATGGTGAATCAGTGGTTAGCACTGCTGCCTCACAGCACCCAGGTCCCAACTTCGATTCCAGCCTTGGGCGACTGTCTGTGTGGAGTTTGCACATTCTCCTCATGTCTGTGTGGGTTTCCTCCCACAGTCCAAAGATATGCAAGTTAGGTGAACTGGCCATGTTAAATTGCCCATAGTGTTAGGTGCATTATTCAGGGGTAAATGTAGAGGAATGAGTCTGGGTGGGTTGCTCTTCGGAGGGTCGGTGTGGACTTGTTGGGCCAAAGGGCCTGTTTCCACATTGTCGAGAATCTAATCTAATCTAAAATTGTTCACAGCATTTTAGCTGTGGTTTGACTAATGCCTTCTATAGATTTAACAAAATCTCCCTATTTTTATATTTCATTCCCTTTGAAATAAAGGCCAATGTTTCATTTGCCTTCCTTTTTACCAACTGAAATTGGATGCTAACTTTTTGTAATTCATGGATGAGGACTTCCATATCCCACTTTTCTAGGTGTCTTTCTGCACTTTTCTGTAGTCTGTCTCCATTTAAATAATATTCAGCTCCTCTATTCTCCTGGTCAAACAGCATAAGTTCACATTTCCCAAATTACATTTCATCTACCAAGATTTTGTCCACACACTGTGCAAGCTCATTGTATCACCCTCATCACTTGTATTCCAACCTATTTTTGTGTCGTCCGCAAATTTGTTTATAGTACATTCACTTTCCTCGTCCATATGATGTTTATATATTATAAACAATTGTGGCCCCCAACTGACACTCCACTAATTATATGTCATTATCATGAAAATGCCCAATTATGTCTACTCTCTGTCTTCTGTTAGTTAGCCAGTTCTCTAACCATGCTAACATGCCAGCTCCAACATCATGGCCTCTACCTTATTAAGTAGCCTAATGCATGATATCTAATCAAAAGCCTTCTGAAAATCCAAATATATTACATCCATTGCTCCCCATTTATCTATCCTACTTGTTATCTCCTCCAAGATTTCTAACAAATTTAGTAAATTTGTTAGGCACGATTTCCCCTCCATGAAGCCACACTGACTCTGCTTGATCAAATTATGCATTTACCAATAGTTCCGTTTCTGATCAATGGTAACCCCCCCTACCAACCCCAACCTCCTTTCCCAGCTTGTTGATTGTGGGTGGCTGAGTGGAAGTAAAGTCATTGACTGTCAAGGGGAAGATAATTGGATTGTTTTGTTTGGGATAGTCATTACCTTGCACTTATATGCCATAATTTTGTTTGTAACCTGTCAATCTAAGTCAAGATGGTGTCCAGATTGTTCTGCATTTGGTCATGGAATGCTTCAGTACCTGAAGTATCGTAACTGGTGTTGGACATTGTGCAATCATTGGTGAACATGTGCCTACCTCTGAGCTAATGAAGGAGAGAAAGGTAGCTGAAATGTTTGGGTTGAGGACTGTACCCTGAGGAGGTCCTGCAGTGATGTGCTGGAGCTGAGCCGATTGACCTCTGACAACCACCAGCATCTTCCTTTGTGCCAGGTATGTCTCCAACCAGAAGTAAGATTCCCCTGATTCCCATTGAAGTCATTTTTGCAAGAGCTGCTTGATGCTACTCTCAGTTAAATATTGCCTTGATGTCAAGGCCACTAAGTCTCATCTCTTCTCCAGAAATCAATTCTTTTCTCCACATGTGGAACAAAGCTGTCATGAAGTCAGGAGCTGAGGGATCCTGGCAGATTCCAACTTGAACACCATTAAGCGTGTGATTGTTGGGTAAGTGCCACTTGATAGGACTGTCATCAACACTCTCCAATTGATGTTCAACAGACAGCATTGCATTACTGAAGGATTATTGGAAAACACACACCTTTCTAATATGTCAAGGAGACAATCCAAAAAAGATTTGATATATGCGAATAATATATTTGCTTAATAACAATGGTTAGTAGATTTACAAAAGGGGAAAGATGAGCTCAGTTAAGACTGATTTATTGTATCCTGTAATTGTTCAATGCAAACATGTGTAATGTTTTCTATGGATGCTAGCTTGTTTTTGTATGTGACACCTGTTATGATTTATCTCACAGTATAATGTTATTTGCCTTGGCTTAAGAAGTCATTTTATGTGTGTTATAAGATTTGTTTGACCTATTCTTCAACTGAAAGAATTCTATCAGCTGCCTCATATCAAACCTCAGTCTTATGCTGTTGCTAGATTTGCAGACACTATAAAATGTTGATATGTGGTCGACATTTTCTTGACAGTAGGAGTACCATTTCACCTTCAAGATGGTGTCTACTGATTGGTTTGGCAAGGGTGTCAGCAGAGCTGAAAGGACATAAAACAAATGTTTGCAGAGCCACCATATCATGATGTTTAACCATGTGTAATGCTGAATTGATGTCAGCAATGCCACATCGGAACTCAGTGCTCTAATTAATACTGTCTCTTAACCCTGCAAAGCTAACCACACATTTGGCAGTGGGAAGGATGTTATTTGAATGCTTCTTAAAGGTTTGACAAAATAAATCAGGAGAAACTGCTGAAGAGGAGGGGGAAGAAGAATGGAGAAAATATTGCCAGCAGGATATCATATTTATCATGTGTTCAGGAAGCAAAAATGCGTGGGCTATAACATAAGACATTTTCACTTCATTGGAAAGGTCCTCATTTAAATCTGCCAACAGCTGTGACCACAGTGATCAACTTAGAGCAGGGCAAGGGTGGCATTACCAACTGTGTGAAGATGACTGTGACCATAAATATTCAGGCATCTGGGTCCTTCCAGACTGGAGCAGGTAATATTAGTAACATTTCCACTGTTGCATAAGGGAGCTCACTGAAACTCCATTTGCAAAAAGAATTGAATACATTTCATTTTCTTGCCATGCTGCTTTGCTAAAGCTGTTTCAATTGACTGTGGCAGTTGATTGCGGGTGCTGCAAATCAAACCTGAGAGCTGAAACAAACACAGAGAATGCTGGAAAAACTCAGCAGGTCTGGAGCATCTGTGCAGAAACAAAGTTAATGTTTTGAGTCTGGTATGACTCTTCTCTAGAACTGGGTTTGAAGCAAAGAAAGGGCTCCATTGTGCCCGATCCTTGTGCCTTGATACAGTATGCAGGCTTTTTGACATATCTAGGCAAAAATGAGGGCTGCAGATGCTGGAAACCAGGGTTTAGATCAGAGTGGTGCTGGAAAAGCATAGGAGGTCAGGCAGCATCCAAGGAGCAGGAAATGAGGCAGGAAGCCTCCAGGGTAGAGGTTTTTTGGCATGTCTGTCAATGCACCAAGTATTCTGGTTGGCATACTTATCAGTCTTCTTCTACAGGTCACCCCCATCAAAATCCTGATCTGAATCCTCTGCAGCAGAACGCATCTGTTAACTCAGGCAAATGTAAGCTGGAAACTATACAAATATTGTGCCTGCCCTGACCATACGCCTGGTACCTAAGTACTCACAGATCCTGCCTAAGTTGCCTTTTGAAGCAACGCAATATCATTACCTGCTCTGGTAGTCAGAATATGAGAGTGAGTTTTGGTATTTCTTCTCCATCTCTGTCTTCCTGCACTTTCCTTTCTCCCAACAATGTCTGGTCAATTTATCAATTTTGTTCTTGAGTATCAGGCAGGAGAAAGATAATGGATAAGCTTTTGGTGAGGGAAATGGTGGGAGTTAGGTGGTGGCCACAGAAAACCATAAATGCATGGTTACACCTTTCTCTTCTTTTCAAATTGAATGGTTTGTGGGAAGTGGGAGACAGGAAGGATTCAGTGTGAGCCTGCTATCACCTTCAGTGGTTGCAACCTTGTTGTTGACCCTGACCTTGGAAATAGTCACTCCAACGATGGGGGCAAGGAGACATTGTTGTTTCTGTCCCTCATTAGTAATGTGTCATTGCCTTCAGTTATGATCTCACTGGATCTAGAAAGCATGTCAGTGAATATAGTACAATCTATCTGGACGATGTGGGTGTCTTTTTTTATTAGCTGATTGTGTATGCAAGCTTTGACTCACAAGCTTGCAGCAGTACTGAGACTGTAAGAGTATGAAGTGTAGTTATGCACTTTAGGTTTGAGAATTGATTGATTGTTAATTGTTGCTGATAAGTCAGTAAAGGAGGTGTGGTGTACCTGTATTGAGGCATGCTGCTGTTAGTGCAGTTGGGACATAACATTTGAATTTGCATTGACTGACTTTGATCTGACGTTTGAAGTCATTGAACGTCTCGATGTATCAATCCAGGTCCAAAGCGTTAAACTCTTTTCATTGACTGCTGCACCAACTGTCCTAATATTTGCATGGAGAAGGACCACCTGGGTCTCTATGGATGCATACTATCTCTCCTGTACCTCTTCCATTAATGTTGAAGACTTGGAGTCAATTTTCTGCTATGCTTGTCAATTCCCCAACTTTCTTAGATCAAATTCATTTTTAGAATGATTTCCAGCACCTATCACAGCCAAAATCTCTCTATCCTTTAAGAAATGTAGACTATCTTAAACTTGTAAAATGTAGACTGTCATGATTTATACCCCAAGTTCAGGCTTAACCATTCAACAGTACGCTTAGAACTGATACTACTGCAATTATTTAGGTGATAGGATAGTACGGTAATGATTTGAAGAATTATAATTGTCTTGTTGCAGTGCCAGAAAGATATACTTCTCAAATCAAGAAATGTAAATTACATTGCAAAGGATACTTGCAAGTACTGCTGTTTCCCAAAACAGTAGCAACGTGACTCTTACGTTTCAGTTCTCTTCAGTGAGCTGCTAGGCTGGACCCAGTAAACATCAGAGGTACAGAGAACACAACATTGCAAGGACATCCCATTAGGACATTGGCATGACTAAAACCAATGCCACTTTAGGCTTGCAAATGCCAGCAAGATCACAACCACAAACTCAGACGTTGGGCTCACACATTAAAAGACATGGAGGTATAATTGGAGGGACAGTGATTAAAAAAATATAATAATTGTACACAATGAAGAGACAAACAGCACTTGTGTGTTATTTTCCAGTCAGGGTGTTTGTGGATCTTTTTACAATCGGTTCAGGTCTCTTTTCATTTGGTGACGAAGAACTGTACGTTTCCTTTTCCTGAAAGGATGTGAAATGTTCTTCACATTTGCGTCAGGATTTACTGAGAGCAATGCAAAGGCATTCTGCTCCCTGGAGATGGGGTACATCCTTTCCACTGGAAACAGCTGTTCAGAATTTCCTGCTTAATCTTATGTGCTGCTGGACAAAGGTTTGTCTCGCATCACCTCCTCCCTCTCCTGGATGCGCCTGTTACAACTAGGGGAGTAATGCTGGCATCTTCATACTCTTCACCTTTTGATAATAAAATGTCCAATCCATTCCTAACTGCAAAATAATGCAGTTTATGGATCGCCACTATATTTCTTGGTAATCCTGCTGTAGAGCACACCTGGCATCATTTCACTGACCCCTAGCTCTCAGCACAATATTTTCAGGATGTAGAATTGAAACTTCAGAACACTAATGGTGTGTTGAATGATATATGTAGTACACAAAAGTTACTTCAACCTTCTGTTTGAACTGTTCACAGTGCATGTACAGACAGGAGGATTCCTCAAAAGGTCAGTTGGCTAGATGCCTTTTATACGAGCGCCAAGTATACCTCATCTCCCTGGAAGCATTTCCGTAGTTGCATCCTTCAGATCAATGTGTGATTCCTGTTCTGGTCTTAACAGAAGTTAGCCCTTCCTCCTCCCTTATGTTTTGGTCTGTTTTATGAAGAACTTTGCAACAAATAGCAGACACCAATGATCTTGGAGTCACTAATAAGACTCCAATCATGCAAGACAATTGAAATGCTGTTTTCCAATCATTCATGAAACTTCTGTTGTCTTATTTGCCAACTATTTAGAACTACAGCTGAGCTAAGGAAGTTGTCATGCCGTTGAAAAACCATTTTTGCAGCTTGTGTCACTACCAAACAATCCTGGCACCGCTGATTATCCAAAATTCGAAGCCAATGATCAAACTATTCCAATGTACGCTTTCCCCTGCATGATGTATTGTCCTGTTCAAGTAACTAACCACACCTTAACAAAATGAAATGGTTTCTGTCAACACAGCATCTGGTATGTTCTTAGAACCTGAATGGCTGATACCATAGAGGGATCATACTTTAAAAATCCAACAATGTGCAAGAAGTAGGAAATATTGTTATCCTATCATTGTGGTTCAGTAGCTGAGGAAATAAAAAAATTGACACTACTGCATAATGCATATTATCTGTTGATATGGGTGTGTATTGGTCGTAAGTTAATTGCCACGACAGACACTGTAGTGATGGCACTGAAGGAGCCAAAGACGTAAAACTTGAGGGCATAGTGACGTTGCGGAATTTTACTATGTTACTCCTTTGGTAAATTCCAATCTGCAGCCTCTTACACATCACTAACTTTAGTCACTCTAACACTGACATATATTTTTAACAGCCTAGATCCTAAATCATGGCATTCTTTCCAAACCTTTTCTACCACGTGTGTTCTGCGTTCTTTTTATAACATGTTGCTATCTACATCCTTAATAAAGAGGTTTAATTGAATTGAATTGAATTGAATGTCACGTGTACCAAGGCACAGTGAAAAGCTTTGTTTTGCGAGCAATACAGGTAGATCACAGAGTTAAGTAGCATAGATAAGTAAATAATAGGTGAACAGCAGCAAAAGCAAAAACACCGGTACTGGCAAATGTTAAGAGTTTGTGAGACCATTCAGTATTCTAACAACAGCGGGGTAGAAACTATTTCGAAACTGACTGGTGTGTGTGGTCAGGCTTCTCTACCTTCTCCCCGATGGTAGAGGTTGCAGAAAAACATTGCCAGGGTGCGATGGATCTTTGAGAATGTTGGCAGCCTTTCCTTGACAGCCGGCCTGGTAGATGGATTCTATAGATGGGAATTTGACCTTTGTGATTATCCAGGCTGAGTTCGCCACTGTCTGTAACCGTCTCCGATCTTGAATTGTACAGTTGCCATTCCAGGTAGTGCTACATCCAGATAGAATGCTTTCGATGGTGCACCTGTAAAAGTTGGCAAGGGCATTCGCTGTCATGCCAAAATTTCCTCAGCTGCCTGGTCCTTTGTAACCAGTGCGCCCACATGAAGAGTCCAAGAAAGCTTGTTGTGGATGACCACAGTAGGCCATCTTCCACAACATTTCTTCATGAGGTATGACACCAAGCCATGGTTGATAATCCCATTCTGTAACTATTTAATATATTATTGTATTGAAAGTGCTTTATAAATGTAAGTCAGTGTTGGTTGTTGAGTGTTGGCTACAAGGCTTCTGCAGTAGATGTAACAACCATGCTATAGTCTCCCAGATGAAGTGAAGATCATGGAAGCTGTTCTCCTTTGCCAATTTCAGGTAGCTGTGTTTTGGCTTGAGGATACATAATAGGAATATTGATGGGAACTGTCAGTGGACCAAAGATACAATTCCTCTATTCCTGGTATCACTCGGCGTGGTGGCTCAGTGTTTCCTCACAGCGCCAGGGACCCGGGTTCGATTTCAACCTCAGATGACTGTCTGTGTAGAGTTTGCACATTCTCCCTCTGTCTGTGTGGGTTTCCTCCCACAATTCAAAGATGTGCAGCTTAGGTGAATTGGCCGTGCTAAATTGCCCATAGTGTTCAGAGATGTTAGGTTAGGTGCATTAGACAGGGGTAAATGGAGAGCAATGGGGAATGGGTTTGGGTAGAATACTCTTTGGAGTGTTGGTGTGTGTGTGTGTGTATTGGTGGGGGGCGGGGGGGCGTGCAATGGGCCTATTTCTACACTGTAGGGATTCTATGATTCTTCTTACTTTTCTACTTTCAAATCCAGCAATAAACAAGTTTTTGCTGCATGCAATCAAGGGCAGCAAACAAAAGTGTCATCTTGTCGACAAGTAAGAGATATGCTGACATAAATCCATTTTGGATGGATGAGCTTTATTAGCAACTTATAGCTGTGTCAATAAAGGAATTTTATTGTCAGGCGGCACGGTGGCACAGTGGTTAGCACTGCTGCCTCACAGCACCAAAGACCTGGGTTCAGTTCCCGCCTCAGGCGACTGTGTGGAGTTTGCACGTTCTCCCCGTGTCTGTGTGGGTTTCCTCCGGGTGCTCCGGTTTCCTCCCACAGTCACAAAGATGTGCAGGTCAGGTGAATTGGCCACGCTAAATTGCCCATAGTGTTAGGTAAGGGGTAAATGAAGGGGTATGGGTGGGTTACGCTTCGGCGGGTCGGTGTGGACTTGTTGGGCCGAAGGGCCTGTTTCCACACTGTAAGTAATCTAATCTAATCTAATAATATTGATTGCATTTTTTAATGAGTGAGCAATGGCAATGGATAAGCAATTCAACAGGTTCACATGTATTGGATTGTAGACAGAGACTCAATGAGCTTGCAAACTCTGATTTTCTAATATCTAGTTTCCCCTGTATTAGTCATTGGAACAATTGTCTTTCTAGTAATAATCAAAACATAGGTGATAGTCAGTCAACCCTGAAATAACTCCACACGACCAATATTCTGTCACCAAGTCACTTTTTAATTACATGTGGATAGTCCTTGAGACTGCTCCAGCTCCTTCAGAGCCAGCTCCTAGAGTGAACAGGATGTCTGACACTCCTGTTTATATCTGTCAGTCAGGGCTCCCTAATTAAACCAGATTAACAGCCCCAATCAGGGAACTCATATTCTATAACGTCCACCTGGCTGACCTGGTTGCAATCACTACAAACCAATTGATTTCAGAAAATGGATGAACTTAATGTGCAACATTAAATATTAAAATGCTTTTCTGCATTTTACTTGATGAAATCTCATCAGAGTCATATTTGTTCTGAACATTAAACCTGTACAGTTTTTCTTTAGATTAGGTTAGATTAGATTACTTACAGTGTGGAAACAGGCCCTTCGGCCCAACAAGTCCACACCGCCCCGCCGAAGCGTCACCCACCCATACCCCTACACATCTACCCCTTACCTAACACTACGGCAAGTTAGCATGGCCAATTCACCTGACCTGCACATCTTTGGACTGTGGGAGGAAACCGGAGCACTCGGAGGAAACCCATGGGGAGAATGTGCAAACTCCACACAGTCAGTCGCCTGAGGTGGGAATTGAACCCGGTTCTCTGGCGCTGTGAGGCAGCAGTGCTAACCACTGTGCCACCGTTCACGCAACTGAACACATTAATCTTACAGAAGTAATTTAAACATACTTCATGATCAAATGAAAATTCAGCATTTATTGTCACATTTATTGCTGCTATGCATTAAATCATATCATTTGTAGTAGGTTGTTATGTTTTGGGACTGAATCTCTAAATTTAGGGTAAAATGAAGGTGTCATATGAAGTCAACTGACAGACTGCCTTGGTGGCTTGATTGTAAGAGATATATGGAAAACTTAGATTATTTTACTGAGAACAAAGTGTTTGTACTTGTAGTGAAAGGCGACAAATATCTATTGAAAATGTTGAGTTGTAGCAATTGTGCTTTGGAAGGCTGAAGATTATACTGATTTGGCTAAGTCTGAGTTAATTTGGGCTTTTAGAGGGATTTTGTGAATGAGGCCTAGTGTGCTTTTTCACTGGGCCTCACCACACTTACTTCATTAACGATCTTACCATCTGCCATTTGCAGAGCAACTCACAATGTGGTGCAGATCTGCTGAAAGCCAGGCACCCCTTGCATCTACATCTGGACAAGCATTGGCAATTCAGCATTGCCCCTCATCAGCAGTTTCATAGCACAGCAGCTATGAGATCATGTTGTTCAACACAAAGGCAATGCAGCACATGCAGTCCCATTCTCTTACCCTAGTTGCAGTTTAACCAACGTACCACACACTTCATCTGTCCATAGCTACATCCATCTGTACAATTTGTCCAAATCAGCCTTTAAATTTGACACATTGATTTATTAATACATCAGTGGGACCTGCTGTTACATAGAATACTCATATAGTTCACAAAGTAAATATTTTTTATTATTCTCCTCAAATCAATTTTGTATCACTGAATGACTTTAAAGTATTTGTGGATTAACATTGTTTGATTGAGAGAAGATGAGGGAGTTTTTTTTGTGATTGCGTCTGTATTTAAGTAGAGACCAGGAAAAGTAAAGGAAAGTAGCGCAATCTTTTATTTATTTAACTATAGCAGTGCCAATATTAGGTGAAATCGAAGTTTAAGTAAGACAACCACGTGACCTTTAAAACAAAAAAAAACTTTCAGTGAACTTGGGTAGTTCATGATGGTTCAAAATCAGCATGAGTTCAGCTGAGACATAGTTTTGTACCTTAAAACATTGAAAGGAGTTGACCAGATCTCTTACAAGGTTTCCGTAATCGCACTTTGAAGGTCTCCAGTTTGATTTTCTGGTCTTGCTGAGTGAGTTGGTCTCAATTCGAACAGATTTAGAACATGGCAATTAACCTCAGCAACCTTTGAACTGAAGTGAGGAATAACTTGATAGAGTTTCCAGTACAGACTAGCATCGCTAGAAAATTTCCTGCATGTGTATGGAAAAGGATAGGATTTGACTCAATTATGATGTTTATAACTAAATGGTTAATTGGCACTCACTGGTTAACTCTTTATGCATAGAATAGCTACCTAGGTTATGTATCAGAGCGTTGCCAAAGTTGTTTATTATCCCATTGCAAGAATGAACAGAGATTAGACAGAACTGGGGGCAAGTGTGGATTGTCAGACACTGTTAAAGTATAGGGTGTAGGTTTGCTCGCTGAGCTGTAGGTTTGACATCCAGACGTTTCATTACCTGGCTAGGTAACATCATCAGTGGCGACCTCCAAGTGAAGCAAAGCTGTTGTCTCCTGCTTTCTATTTATATGTTTGTCCTGGATGAGGTTCCTGGGGTTTGTGGTGATGTCATTTCCTGTTCATTTTCTGAGGGATTGATAGATGGTATCTAGATCTATGTGTTTGTTTATGGTGGTGTGGTTGGAGTGCCAGCCTCTAGGAATTCTCTGGCATGTCTTTGTTTAGCCTGTCCCAGGATAGATGTGTTGTCCCAGTCGAAATGATGGTTTTTTTTCATCCGTGTGTAGGGCTACGAGGGAGAGAGGGTCGTGTCTTTTTGTGGCTAGCTGGTGTTCGTGTATCCTGGTGGCTAACTTTCTTCCTGTTTGTCCTACATAGTGTTTGTGGCAGTCCTTGCATGGAATTTTGTAGATGACGTTGGTTTTGCCCATGGGTTGTACTGGGTCTTTTAAGTTTGTTAGTTTTTGTTTGAGTGTTGGTGGGTTTGTGTGCTACTAGGATTCCGAGGGGTCTTAGTAGTCTGGCTGTCATTTCTGAGACTTCTTTGATGTATGATAAGGTGGTTAGGGTTTCTGGCTGGTGTTTGGTCTGCTTGTCGTGGTTTGTTCTTGAGGAATCTGCGGACTGTATTTTTTGAGTGTCCGTTCTTCTTGAATACGTTGTATAGGTGGTTCTCCTCTGTTTTCCGAAGTTTGTCTGTGCTGCTGTGTGTGGTGGCTCGTTGGAATAGTGTTCTGATACAGCTTCGTTTGTGTGTGTTGGGATGGTTGCTGGTGTAATTAAGTACTTGGTCAGTGTTTGTCGGTTTTCTGTATACGCAGGTTTGTAGTTCTCCGTTGTCCTTTCTTTCGACTGTGACGTCCAGGAATGCGAGTTTGTTGTCGGTTTCTTCCTCCTTGGTGAACTTTAAGCCTGTGAGGGTGTTGTTGATGATGTTAAATGTCTCTTCTATCTTGTTTCGTTTTGTGATGACAAAGGTGTCATCTATGTAGCGGACCCAGATTTTTGGTTTGATGGTTGGTAGGACTGTTTGTTCTAGTCTTTGTTTCTGCTATGAATCCTGATAGCGGAGATCCCATGGGTGTGCCGTTGGTTTGCTTGTAGATTATGTTGTTGAAGGTGAAGTGGGTGGTGAGGCATAAGTCCACTAGCTTCATGATGTTAAAGTATGATACAAAGGACTCGGCATTCAATTAGTTATTGCTATGCATTGTCTGAGACTACTGATCTAACCTTGCAGCAAATCTGTTACTCAGCTAAGAGCAAAATACCATAGATAGTAGAAATCTCAAACAAAAACAGAAAATGATGGATAAACTCAGCATGTTTCAAAGTTTGAAACTCTAAAGAAGATTCTTTGGACTTGAAACATTAACTCTGTTTTACTCTCCACAAATGTCACCAGACCTGCTGAGTTTAGATTAGATTAGATTACAGTGTGGAAACAGGCCCTTCGGCCCAACAAGTCCACACTGACCCGCCGAAGCGAAACCCACCCATACCCCTACATTTACCCCTTGCCTAACACTACGGGCAATTTAGCATGGCCAATTCACCTGACCCTGCACATCTTTGGACTGTGGGAGGAAACCGGAGCACCCGGAGGAAACCCACGCAGACACGGGGAGAACGTGCAAACTCCACACAGTCAGTCGCCTGAGGCGGGAATTGAACCCGGGTCTCAGCCGCTGTGAGGCAGCAGTGCTAACCACTGTGCCACCGTGCCGCCCACTAAATAGTCATTAGATTAGATTATGTTCAGTGTGGAAACAGGCCCTTCGGTCCAACATGTCCACACCGACCCTCCAAAGAGCAACCCACCCAGACCCATTCCCCTAAATTTACCCCTTCACCTAACACTATCAGCATTTTTTATTGCTTAGCTGATGATGCTTTTGGTTCAAGGTCCTAGCATGTTCTTATGTTCAAATTAATGTCGACAAGCTTCTGTTTAATACTGTGTTCAACATAGAGTGAAAAGCACAAGCAAATTTGGACAAAGAACCTTCTTTCAATAATATGTCATCAATAAGATAAATTAAATTTTGCATACTTTTTGTGGGCTAAGGTTTCCTAATTTTATGATCATATCAGATCACTAAAGTATTTGGCAAAATTTGTTTCCTTTTTCAAAGAAAACAAGACTGCTCCGGAAACAAAAAGCTGTGGACCTAAATTCACTGACTGTCTGGTAAAGGTCTATGTGAAGCCCATGGAATGTTGCATCTATAAAGTCTCTGCAAACACTTAACAAGAAAGAGGGCTAACCATGACCCCCTCAGTAGAAAGCCTTGTCTTGCAGAAATAGCTGTTCTACCTGCAGGACTATACAAAAAAGGATTAAAAACTGACTACATTAGTATTATTGGCCAGATATCATGGTGGGTAGACTGGAGTATTGTGAAGGTGACAGCTTCGAGAAGAGCCATTTTATACACCCCTGCACTGCAGGTGAATCAAATCAAAAAATCCCTCACTCTGAATGCTAGAATGCTGACAAAGTCATGTGTGATGCCCATGGAATGTTGCACGTGTAAAATGTCAGGGAAACCTCAAAAAGGGAAATACTGAATAAGAAGAACCCCCTTGGGGCTACAATGGTAGAATCAGTAGCACAGGTCCCATTTCCATGTCAAACTGGAAATCATGGGAATGTGTGGCTTGTTTCATTATAAAGCTCAGAGCCATGAAAGATAAGGATAATTTGATTCTGAAAATAAAATAAAAATGCAGAAGGACAATATTTGTCTTCTGTTAATTATGACGCATTTTACATTGTTTGTCCTGTTAAAGTACATTGAAGGATACAACTGACTGTAAGATGAACATTATCTGTGCCATACCAAACTCAAAATATAAACAGCTAATTTATTTAAAGATTTATTGTTCAGTTTCTCTTCTGTATTTATGTTTTCTTCCCTATCTTTCAGTTGCTCATTGTGAGTTCCAAAGGGTGACAGTAATAGTTAGGTGGGTAGATAAACCTTCAGGGATTTGAAATGAACAATAGAATTGCATCATCCTGCAGTTTTTTTTTTCTAAAGAACTTTAGTAATCTCTCATAAACGACATACAATGTTTATATTTCACTTATCCTCGGAGCAAAAGACCTGACAGAGTAAGTGTTTATGTTTAACTGTGGAATTTTAGATAAGGTTTAGCAACACATTATTGGTCAGTATTTGATACATTAAACTGTGTGGTTGAGTAGTTATCCATTTTGTTGGAGATGAGGTTTTACTTATTTGTGCCATTCACATAGAGTCATAGAGGTGTACAGCATGTAAACAGACCTTTCGGTCCAACTCTTCCATGCCAACTAGATATCCTAATCCAATCCAGTCTCACCTGCCAGCACCTGGCCCATATCCCTCCAAACCCTTCTTATTCATATACCCATCCAAATTCCTTTTAAATGTTGCAATTGTACTAGCCTCCAACACTTCCTCTGGCAGCTCATTCCATACACGTACCACCCTCTGCATGAAACGGTTGCCCCTTAGATCTCTTGTATATCTTTCCCCTCTCACACTAAACCTATGCCCTCTAGTTCCGGACTCCCCCACCCCAGGTATATGTATATACGGAACTATAATTAGTATTAATATCTTCCAGGATTTTGAATTTACTGCATGTAATCACACATGAGACCAAAAACAGTAAAAACACATACTTTTAACTTAGAGAGTGTTAGATGAAACAAAAGAAAGTTAAATATTAATATTTTCCCATAGCTCTAAACTAGCTAACATAAGAAGTGGTGTGGTGAGAGTCGAAAGCTACAAGGGACATGATGGATTAAGTGTGTAGACAAAACTATGGCAGGTGGAGATTACTGTGGGGAAGCATTGTCTAACTGGTGTAAAGCTAAGAATTTTGTATAAGTCAGAGGATTTAGGAGTCCATTCAGATAAATGTTAACATAAACCAAAACTATTACACTCAGATCAAAGATATGTGTGGCAAAAATGTGTAATGTATTTCACTAAATTAACAGAAGAAAGCTTTTGAAGGAACTTGGAAGTAATAGTCGACATCCTGCTACCAAGATCTGTACAATAAATGAGCATGGATCTTAATTTTATTAATATAGGAAGAATGGTAAATTCTGATGTGCCATTTAATGATATATGTACTGTAGAATATATCCACTATAATGAAATCACTGGATTAAATTGATATTTAGCCACATGTTTTACCCTATACCCAATCACAGTAGGACTGTAGCTGTCACTTTCAATTTATCTTGGTCAACACTGTCACTAGAGTTAACTTCTGATTTCAGTGGTCTTAAAGATCGTGTTAACTTCTGCAGTAATTTCTGCACTGGCTAAGGCTGGCAGCTGCTTTGAGTGGCTTGAAATTGCTGCCAAAATGTTTTTTTTGATGACTTCCTGCTGGAGGAAATCCACCTTATATTAAACAGGACGCCTTTCCTGAACCATTCTTTCTCCTACACACTTGTTGCCAACTTTGCATTTTTTTTTGTGCTAACATTTGGCAATTTCTTTTATATGGTGGCCCAGGTGATCATGAAAATATACCTTGATTATTTTCACATTGGACCGCGATTTTCTATTTTCCAATCTTGATATGAAACAATAAAAATCACCATGTGGTAAACTTTCAAACATTAAAAATAACAAAAAAATTGTGAAATAATCAAATCAAGGTCACTTTATCCTTCTAAGTGTTTATTGACTGTGATATATGATTAAAATTATTCAAAAGGTGTCACATTGTTAGTGAATACATTTCATTATTATTATACTAAATAGCAATGGTCTGCACCTGTACTTCAGTACAAATTGAAAAGCAACAGCTGTTTGACTCAATGGGTAAGACTTTTCCAAACCAGAGGTTACATACAGTTAAGGCTGAACACACAATTTAGACTGACATTTCAGTGCTATAATGGAAGACTGCTACACCATCAGAAGTGCCTTTTCTTTTCAGATGAGATATTAAAGTGTGTTCTCTGCCATTTTTAGGTGGATAGAAATTATCAAATAATGTGGTCAAAACAGAGCAAAACCCAAGTTATCATTTCATCCTTAACAAATATCACCTTAGCATGTTGTCAAGTTATTTGTTCCTTGTTTCTGTGGGAACTGTGTGCCAATTGGCTGCTGCGTCTATTACCATAGCAACAATGATTGAACTTGCTAAATAATCTAATAGTTGCGAAGCAGGCTGGAATAGTTTTCCAATATTTAAGGGGCTACATCAGTGCAGGGGGAGATTAGTTCAGTCGATTGGACAGCTGGTTTGCACTGTACGATGACTGTTTGGGTTCAATTCCTGCACTATTGTGGTTACTCTGAAAGACTCTCCTCTTGCCTGAGACAGACTAACCTTCAGGTTAAATCAACACTGTAATGAGAGAGCAGTCTCATGATCTGGTAGGATAACTGCGACTTTAACTTTATGTTAATGCAAGTTTCAAATTTAGGATTTAATGTATTTTTTTTAGATGCCTTTTAAATACGACTGCAATTATATTAGCCTAGGTTTTGTAGTAGTAATGACATTGAAACCATCAGTGTTTGTTACTATTATAACAGTAAAACTAATACTAACTTCTGGCTTCTGCACTTGTGCAGTTAAAGGCTGAAATTCAGAAGTCGCTGTCAACAATTTCAAGCCTTCCACAGTATGTTCTTTGAAGTCTCCTCAGAAGAAAGTGTTTAGGAATCACTTGAATTGATGTGAATTTTTATATTCCATTCTCACTGTAGGAAGAGCTACAGCATGTTGAAACTGGGCTTATAATGGCTTACTGACTCATAACTATGATTCAGTAACCTTTGCAGGTCGTGGAAACCTAATTCAATAATTGAGTAATGTTGAATTTCCTCATTATGATAAAACTTCATATTCCTTATAATATAATATATTTTGAAAAAAGTGTTTATTTGTGATATTTCAGTTTCTACCTTAGTTCTATTTATTTGTGCCAATCTGCACTCTGTAAAATTCCTTAAATATTCAGGGTAATGTGTGCATTTTTCTTTTTAGCTTTGGAAACTCTTGAATGTGATCAACAGCTTATTCTGTTGGTGAATATCAAAGATTCCCTATAGTTGCCACAAAAATCAAGTTAACATTGGAAAAGGTAAAATCCACACCAGTGTTATCATTACGCTTTGGTGGATCGCTTTCTATGAGGTCAGTGTTGAGTACCATTATTTCACTACTAACAACAAACATTGATTCATAAGCTGATTGACTTTTTACTTTGTAGGTCATGCCAAAAGTAGACCTGAAGCCTTGAACTTGCTTTTCCACAGAGCAATCCCTTTGGTGCTGAGCTGTTTAATATCAGTAACCAATAAACAGAGCATACACAGCCAGTATTCTGCATTAGTAATCCAAATTGCCTTGAAATTCAGCTGACATTATCAAACTCTCAAATCGCACCGACAACGGACACTCAACCCTACTTCAGGGCAGTGCCAGGCAACCATTTCATGGCCCTTGGCAAAATGTTAACAGCTGGTATTGCAGCATGACAGGATTCTAGATAATGCATTCTGGTTTTCCTTATGTTGCTAGCCATTTCCAGGGTTAAAGATAGAAATCATCCTCAACCTATCCTTCTATTATTCCAGGATCACATCCAACCAAAATGTTTCATTTGCTAAATACACAATCCTTCCAATATACACAGCTACACCAAGAAACAAAAAAACTGATTTATTATTCTGAGGATACCCTCTGAGCAAAATACATAATCTGATAAAATGTGTAAATAAATGCAAAATTTTAAAAAAGGCTAATCTATAAAAAATTGTTGAAATCTGTTAGCAATCTCTCTCACTAGAATACCTGAGAAGCTACTATCTACCTCATTATTCCTATTTCAAACTTTATTTTCTTATTTTCAATACTTCCTCTTCAGTAACCATACAGATGTAAAGCTAAGTTGCTATCGTGAGATGCTACTTGCATCTGTACTGATTGCATATTATTATTTTCTCCGTCGATAATGGTTACAAAATCTGAGGATCAATTTGGTACAAAAATTGATATTTAAACAAATGCTATGACAATAATGTTCAGTATAACTTAGAAGGTCAATGGTGTATTTTTTTTAAATCAATTAACCTAACTACTCTTTTAGTGCAATATCTTTAATAGTTTCCTATTCTGCAATCCACCACTCCAGTAATACATTCTGGAGATTCACTGTGACTGAAGTATTCACAGCACTTGAAAACCTCTGAATGCCAAGTTATTTCAAAACTGTTATCTTCCATGGTCTGCATGCAATAAAGATTAACACTGATGCTTTCCATAAACTGTTTTAAATCTTACTAAAAAGTGAAGCAGATGGCTTATACTCATGATGCTGCAGATTGTAAATGGTTTTCATCCTAGCTCTCAAATTCAAATGTCCGTGACGTTCACAGTTTGGACTCAGTGGTTTAACACATGTTTTTATTCAGAATGAAATTAGGCATGGGATTGACCATAGTACTTCAAGCAATTGTTGGAAAGGTCCTGGGCACATTAGGAATATTTGCATGGCCAATAGGCAAGAACAAGTGTTGGTTTTATTTCTCGCTGTTCCAGCCGCACTGATGTGAGAGACTAAGAAACAGCTGATACACTAGTATTGTTGACCTTCTTAAACTTCTGATCGTTCC
Source organism: Chiloscyllium plagiosum (assembly GCF_037043375.1). Lineage (NCBI taxonomy): Eukaryota > Metazoa > Chordata > Chondrichthyes > Orectolobiformes > Hemiscylliidae > Chiloscyllium > Chiloscyllium plagiosum. The sequence continues at coordinate 83,110,647 of NW_028270141.1, read as the reverse complement.
TTCTGAGCCCACCTTTTTACAGTGTGTCCTTCAGCTGCCGCAGATGCCAATCAGACCAATGCAGTCTGAGAGATGCCAAAGACAGTCCGCAGTAGGGATCATTGACATATTACCATGAATCTCTTGAAATAAGTGCCTTTATCAGCTCCAGAAGATTCAAATAACTGTGCATATATATGTCAGTGTGTGGTTAGCAGGATTACTGACCTGATTTTGTAAATGCCTTGACAAATTCAATAGGGCAGCTATCCGGCAAGAATGTGTTAACTCATATTTCATTAGGGACTGCTGCAAATTTAACTTTGCATAAAGACCATAATTAGGAACAACATGATGAAAATGGCAATTTTCTCTGACAGCATGCAAAATTAAGCAAAATTACAAATGCACTCGCTCCTATTGCCCTCATCGCACCAGAAAAGCTCATTGCTTTTCCAGTAAGACGGCATTGGAGGAGGGCTTCTGAGTCTAGGACTCTACCGCTTCAGCTGCTTTACCTTTCATTTCCTTTTTCTCTTTTTTTTTTGTTTTTTCTATTTAATTTACTTAGCTCTTCTTGAAGAGCTTGGTTGTGGCGATGACATCATCGTTGGCAAGTGAGCCCAGCGTGGACTCGCGGCAGCAGCACAAGAGGCAGGTTTGGGTTCCTGGCGGTGTCTGCATCCATGGAGATGGGGACAGAGGTGAGTTTGGGCCCAGTACAAGACCATTGGCATCGGTGGCAGCTGCATTGGTGAGGTCTAGGAGGACTTACTGTGGTCAGGGCGTTGGGGAGGTGGCGGCTTTTGTTTCAGCAGCTGTAGCATGACAACAGGGACTCATGCCTGGCCTCCAGGCCCATGGCCCATGGTGGAGCACCTAGCAGCAAGAACTGCACAGTGGAACACCTTTTTGTTTTTTACTTTTCTGCTTTTATATTCTGTATTTAGGTTTATTTTTCTGTGCTTTAAGATGGCACTGGAGAATGGCGACACTATGTATCACTTTTCACTGTATTTTGTAACAAAATAAACGTGACAATAAATAAATAATTAAATCCTCTCATCTGTGGGTCAGTCAAGCCATAAAGCATGCAGTGTGCAATAAATCCTCTTGTACTAGGTTATGTTTTGGGATGGGAAAGAGTGTTTTTTTGAATGTAAAGATGCACCCTCATCCCTAATAAATTAAAGCATGATTTCAGTTTCTCTCCTGTCCCCTCTAGACACTCTGAAGTTCTGCTATATGGATGTGTCATCCAAATATCCAATTTCCATGTGGAAGCCATGGCACGAAATGCCAATGGGTCCTTTGATGATGGAAAGTTCAGACAGAAGCAGAAATTTTCACCTAATAACCACATATTTCAGGAAAGGGGTGCGTTGGTTAGTTATCATGAATAGGAATCCTGATTTATTTTTAATCATTTAACCCAGGAGGATTGAAGGGGGTTATAGCATTTCCTACTTTAACCCTGGTTAGGATCAGCTAAAACAGAACAGATTTGGAACTGAATGTTTTTAGAGTAAGGAAGGATTAAATGGCAGAATTTTTCCATTTGCAGTTAAGATATGAGTGGGTTGGATGGCATCCTACCATAAGATAGCTCTGGCCTGCAATTGGAAAGAGTGGAGGCTGCAAAATATCTTTAACAACAGAACAGATGTTTATCACACAAAAGACAAAAGAAAAATCAAGACAAGCTATAGATATTGACAAAAGCCTTAAAAATCTCAAAACAAATTTTTCAACTTATTTTCCAGTACCACTCATTTATAGAGATTTATATCCAGAGGAATTATGCCTCATTATCAAATCTTGAAGTTCAACTTAGCTGATTCTGTCTTGTGAACTGTGGAGTAATTTTATAGGAATACATACAAAACTGAGAATTTAACATTTTTCAACTTTTAATAACACGCAAGTTTCAACCCAAACTTTCCTGTTTTAAAAATTGCAGAAACTAAATTTTCTACTGAAGTGACTAAGCTTTTCCTGGACCCTTTCCTGAATTCTTTTCAGGAGAAAAATATTAAAATTTACTTCTTAACCCAGTCAGGTCTTCTCTAAACTGCCAAAATGCTTTCCATCTTTAGGTTTTCGAAACCAAAATCAATCTTTGATTATGCTAACCTGAAAACCATCTGCAGGCTTCCTTGTTTACCCATTTGTCATAAACCACCAAGACATAAACACTTCTCCAGGAATATACCACAGGGCCCATAGGCACTCGCTTTCTGAATAATGTGATGTAAAGTCAAAATTTCATCCAGATTCGGAACTTCATTTTATTTGAAAGAAATCATCTGTAGAAATGAGCCCTATTCACCTACCAAACAAGTTATTAATGACAAATGAATTCAAATTAGAGAAGTGTGAGGTTCTGCATTTGGAGAGAGCAAAGGAAGCAAGTGAGTGCGCAATTAAAGGGAGGCAATGGAGAGGGGTACAGGAAGTGAGAGACCTTGGAGTGCAGGTCCACAGATCCCTGAAGATGGGAGAATGAGTGGGTTAAGTGCTGAAGACTGTGTATGGGATGCTTTGCCTCAGTGGGCAAGGTATTGAATGTAAGAGCAGCAATACAATGCTGGAAATATATAAAACATTGGTTAGTCCACAGCTGGAGCTTTGTGTACAGTCCGGGTCATCGCATTACAAAAAAGACAGAATTGGTTCAGAGAAGAGTATGGAGGAGATTTACAAGAATGTTGCCAGACATTGAAAATTGCAGGTATGAGGAAAGATTGGATAGAATGATGTTTTTCTCAGAAGAGGTGAGGCTGAGACATGATTTAATTGAGGTGTTCAAAAAATGGAGGGGGTTTCACTAGAGTCATCAGGAAAGACTTATTTCCTCTAAGGAAGAGTTCAATTGCAGTGGGGCACAGATTTAAGGTGATGAATAAAAGGATATGACAGGAGATGAGGAAAAGTTGGTTTGTTACTAAGAGGGCAATGGGTTTCTGTAATTCACTGCCTGGTTTGGTGATTCAGGCAGAAACTATCAACTCATTTAAAAGAACACTGGATTTGCACCTGAAGTGTTGTAGCTTGCAAGGCAAGTGCTAGTAAATAGGATTAGAACTGGTAGCTAGTGTATTCAGCCAGAGCAGACTGAATGGCTTCTTTCTGTTTTGTAATCATTCTCTAGTCTCTATGATTCTATAAGTCATACATCTTTCTTCACAATTGCAGCCAATGCACACACATGAGGTTTGAGGACACTTAGGCTAAAGGCATGGGGTTGGGGAGGACCAGGCACTTCTCATGGTCAAAAGGTTTACCCCTCACAGTTACCTTCTGAGAGAAATGGCAGAATGTGTATGCATTCACATATCTTAGTCAGAAAAGCTTTAACAAAGGAACACTGTAACATTTAATTTGGTGAGATGGCCAATGGCCAATTCACATGCTCAATTACACAATGCTCTGTAGTAAACAGGTGCACAAATTGTACCCCACTGCAGTGTAAGTGATGTCAGACAGGAAACTCAAGCTTAGCAACAGTACAGTGCCGTCTCCTTGTAATGTGAAACATTGAAATAATTTTGATGGAAAATTAGAATTGCTCATGTGAGGTATTTTCAGAACGAGTGACAATTTGATAGTCCTCATGAGAGAACGGCCTCCCTGAAATTACGCATATGTTTTTGGCACAAGGACCACAATAGTGATAGCAATCAGCGAAGTGGTCAAATGGAAGTGTTAACTGTATCACCAGCTGCCTTTTTACAAATTACAATGTTGGGGAAAATTTGCAAAGGCGTCTTTGCTTGCACAGAGATGAGGATGCTGGAGCCACAACAGAACTTTTCCTTGATTACAGTAATGAACAGAAACACCAAGTCAATTTGTAAGAGACATGTAAAGCTCTTTGAACCAGTGCCCTGTCTTACCTTGTTTGACACTGCTCATGGACCATCTCAGGGCATTGAGGATCTTCCTCCTCAGAGGATACTTCTCACTTCTGCATTTCCTCTTCATCCAACACATCTTCCTTTGGCATTCCAATTGTACAAGTACAGCAGACCGCTACGATGCAGATTGTCCTGTCTGGGCAGCATTGCATGGCATCTCTGACTGGTCCAGGCATTGAAAACTGAGTTTCAGGAGACCTATGGTCTGCTCCACAATGGTTCTTGTTGAAATGTAGGCGGCATTGTCTCTTTGCTCTGCTACAGTCTGAGGATCTCGAGAGGCGTCTCTATCAGGTTTGGAGGGGGTTTTCCTTGTTTTCACCAACAATCCTGGCACAGACCTCAGATCTTGGACAGAGGTTGGCACCTGTGAGTGCTCCAATCTGTACAAGTCATGTTAACTCCTGGATATCGAGTGCAGACTTACACAATTTGCCTGTAACAATCACAGTTCAGTTGAACATGAAGGTAGTGACAACCTTTCCTGTTTATTAGTGATCTTATCAATCCAGAGATCACGATAATGTTCTAGGGACCCAAATTAAAATCGTGCCTTGGTTGATGGTGGAAATTCCTCTTCATCCAACACATCTTCCTTTGGCATTCCAGAACTCAGAACAAAAAAAAAGTCTGGAGTTATGAATATAATGATGACAGTGAAACTATTGACGATTGTCAGGAAAACCCATCCGGTTCACTAATGTTCCTTAGGTAAGGAATCTGCTGTCCTTATCTGGTCTGGTCTATGTGTGACTCCGAATGCACTGCAATGCCGTTGACTTTTAACTGCCTTCTGGGCAATTTGAGTTCCGCAATAAATTCTGGCCTAGCTAGCGATATCCTCATCTCTTGAATGAGCAAAACCTTTAAAAAGAGTTTGAATTAAGGCAGATGAATAACAGTATTTCATCACTGGATTGCTAACTGGAAGGATAATATTAAATTGAAGAGGGTTCAGTGTGTTGCCAGGACTGGAGAGTTTGAGTAATAAGGATAGGCTGGAGATGATGGGACCTTTTTCACTGGAGCGTAGAAGATTGAGGGGTGACTTTATGGAGCTTTATAAAATTATGAGGAACATTGCAAAGGTCTTTTTTCGAGGATAGGGGAGTTCAAAACTAGAAAGATTTAAAAGAGACCTGAAGGAGAAATATTTCACGCAGAAGGTAGTTGGTATGTGAAATAATTTGCCTGATGAATTGGTAGATGCAGGCACAGAACGGGAACTCCGACCACAGTGCCATGCTTCTTTTCCCAGCTTACAGGCAAAAACTCAAGCAGGAGACCTCTCGCGAATACAGGTATGTGCTGGTCAGAGGAGGCAGAGGATCAACTCTGGTTCTGTCTGGAATCAGCTGATTGGGACATGTTCAAACAGTCCGCAGGTACCTTGGACAAGTACGCCACCACAGTCACAGACTTTATCAGGAAGTGTGTGGAGGACTGGATACCAAGGAAGTCAGTCTGGGTGTTCTCCAACTGGAAACCCTGGATGAATCAGAACACACAGAACCTGCTAAAAACCAGGTGTGAGGCCTTCAGATCAGAAGTCCCATTCAAATATAAAGAATCCAAACATGACCTTCGCAGAACCATTAAGACAGCCAAGGACCAATACCAATCCAAACTAGAGACCCAGACAGACACCCGGCGACTATAGCAAGAACAGAATAACATTACAGGTTCTAAAAAGAGACAGTGCAAGATAGCAGATGATGACATATCCGACCCAGATCATTTCAGTGCCTTCTATGCTCGCTTTGAGCAGAATTTCGGTGGAGAGGTAACACCTTCGCCGAAAAGCCCTGACGAACCTATCCCAACAGTCATTGCATCAGAGGTCAGATCAGTTTTCCTTCGTGTGAATCCAAGGAAAGCGATGGGACCAGAGGAGTACCAGGCCGTGCACTCAGAGCATACGTCGATCAACTGGCAGAGGTCATCTCGGAAATCTTCAACCTCTCCCTGCAGCAGGCCATTGTCCTTGCCTGTTTCAAGAGGGCCAACATCATCCCTGTGCCTCAGAAGGTTCATGCAGCCATTTTTAATGACTACCACCCAGTGGCCTTATGTTCGGTGGTCATGGCATTAATCAACTCCAGCCTCCCCACTATTCTTGACGCACTCCAATTTGCCTATCGGACTAACAGATCCACGTCAGATGCCATATCGCTTGCCCTTCACTCCTCCCGAGAACATCTTGACAGCAAGAACAGCTACATAAGAATCCAACTCATTGTCGCCAGTTCATCCTTGAACACTATTATCCCTTCGAGACTGACTACTAAACTTAGTGATCTCAGACTAAGCCCCATTCTTTGCAACTGGATCCTCAGTTTCCTGACCCAAGGCTACAAACAGTGAAGATTGGGGACAATATATCATCGTCACTAACAGTCAACACTGGAGCCCTCCAGGGGTGGATACTCAGTCCCATACTGTACTCACTATATACCCATGACTGCATTGCCAAATACTAGACTAATGCCATTTACAAGTTCGCTGATGACACCACCACAGTCGGTCGAATCCCAGATGGCGACGAAACAGACTACAGATGGGAGGTGGAAGACCTGGAAAAATGGTGCACTAAGAACAACCTAGCTCTCAATGCTGGCAAAACCAAGGAACTCATTATTGACTTTCGGCGGGATGTTACTCATGCCCCCCGTGCACATTAACAGCACAGAGGTGGAATGAGTGGACAGTGTCAAGCTCCTGGGAGAGGCTATCCACAACAAACTTTCTTGGACTCTTCATGTGGATGCACTGTATATAAAGACCCAACAACGTCTCTTCTTCCTCAGGCAGCTGAGGAAATTTGGCATGATGGTGAATACCCTTGCCAATTTTTATAGGTGCACCATCGAAAGAATTCTGTCTAGATGTATCACTACCTGGATTGTCAACTGTACCATTCAAGATCGGAGACGGTTACAGAGGGTGGTGAACTCAGCCTGGACAATCACAAAGGCCAACCTCCCATCTACAGAATCCATCTACCAGGCCGGCTGTCAAGGAAAGGCTGCCAGCATTCTCAAAGATCCATCCCACCCTGGCAATGTTTTTCTACAACATCTACCATTGAGGAGAAGGTACAGAATCTTGAACACACGCACCAACTGGTTTTGTAACAGTTTCTACCCTACTGTTGTTAGAATACTGAATCGACTCACAAACTCTTAATATTTGCCTGTACTTGTGTTTTTGTTTTTGCTGCTGTTTACTTATTATTTACTATCTATGCTACTTAACTATGTGATCTGCCTGCATTGCTTGCAAGACAATGCTTTTCATTTTGCCTTGGTACACATGACAATAAGTTCAATTCAATTCAATACAGTTACATTTAAAAGACATTTGGACTGGTACATGAATAGGAAACGTTCAGAGGGATATGGGCCAAAAGCAGGTAAGTGAGGCTAATTTAGTTGGGAAATTTGGTTGGCATGGATTAGTTAGACTGATGGGTCTGTTTCTATGCTGTATGACTCGATGACTGCAGTTGCCCTTTGGAGGGTCTTAAATTCATGTGCTACTTTCAGCCTCCTTTGAAAATAATGAGTTTCTTACTCCTCTGACTTTGGAATCGATATCTTCTGTTTGAGAACTTATTGTGCAGTTGATGTTTGGATCAATGTGTTGAGGTTCCAATTTTGCATTTATGTGAGTAACTTGCAGGGTTCACCTGGGACCCCATGAAATACTTTGCATTCTTCATGCCCCGTTTTCTGTTGCCTTGTCTGTAGCACCAATGACCTTTCACTCAACCCCCATTTTGGCTGAACACCCTTAGATTGCCATTAATGTGCCTGCGTAAGCCTCAGAGCCCAAGGCTTTTTAAGTTTCTGTGCCCTCACCAGCCCTGAACCCAAAATGAGACGGGAATGAGCATAATTTGCCTTGAAACCCCTTTAGGAAGAGATAGTTCCCTCTGATACACTACCAAGTCCTACCCCACAGATCTGAGGAAGAGTCATCTAGACTCAAAACACTAGCTTGCTCTCTCTCTCCATTGATGCTATCTGATTGCTGTGATCTCCAGCATTTGTTGTTTTCAGTACAGATTCCAGTATCTGCAGTACTGTGCTCCCATCCCACAGTCTCCAATTTCCCTTTACTGCTGTGACATTTTTCTCCGAGGCTTTCCCCTTCAGATTCACCCTTCAGAGAGCACCAGCCTATAAGATTCAAAATATCTTTTACTTAACTGCAAGAACTATCCATAGAACAGTCCTGCATTGCAAAGGCACAGTCCTCTGGAGTTGCTTATGACAAACTCCCTTCATCACTGATGCAGAGAGGCACTAGTATGCACAATGGGCAAAGCAGTAACTCCTCAAGGCTTATTTGACAGCACCTTCCAAACCTGCACTCTGTAAGACCTTGAAGGACAGAGACAACAGATGCACAGGAACAGCTGTCTCCAAGCCACAAATCTAACTTGGAACAAATTCAACTTCTCTTCACTGTTACTGGATCAAAATCCTATAACTCCCTTCCTAACTGCAATCTGGGTGTCTATACACCCCAAAGCTTTCAGTGGCTAATAAAGAAAGCTCACCACTATCTTCTCCAGGGCAGTTATGGATGGGCAATGAATGCTGGTCTCGGCCATTCATGCCCATATCCTATGAACTAATATAAAGAAACCTGGTGATCTAGGCCAACGATCAAGACTGTAAGTGATCAAACCACTGATCTATTGACTAACTGGTACTCATTCTTTCCCAAAATTCACATGTCACCATTCTCTACAAGCAGATGCAGTTCATTTGTTGAATAAACTATTAGAACATGCAGCATTTCGGACATTGATGCAGCACAATGCTGTTGAAGAACATATTTCTTCCCCTCCAGGACTCCTCTCCACCTACACTCAAACATTACCTATAATTCACAAGTTGCCTAACTTTTACTTTGTGTTAAAATATTATCTACAGGCTACAAATTGTCTCTCCTTCCATCTTAGATACGCTAAAACATGCCTATCGCGTTCTCTTCTATGAGCAACAAGTTGCCTGCCTTTCCCTCTCTCTCTGTCTTAAAACACCATATAATCCAGAAGTTGCTTGTCTTTCCCTCTTTTCTGATGCAATGCTTCTAAGCTACAAGCTGCCATGCTGCCCCTGCCCACAAATCCAAGTATGTCAAACGCAAGTCAACAAATGCTGGCTACACCTGCCTGCAAATGCTACCATGTGAGCCAACAAGTGATGCCTGTCCAATAACAAGCAACCTGCTGTTCTGAAGCTGATGTCTCTTTGTTGTCCAGTTGTGTAAATGGAGGGTCAGGAGGACACAACCTACTGCTCATGAAGGCAGCTGCCATAGTTATAGTGGTACCATGTAAAGTGAGTAGAAATATGATGATAGGCATAGCCGTGAACTCAATATATAGAATGCAACTCAACAGCTGCCTACTTTGTTTTATCATCAACTTTTGAAAGCGTTAAGGTTTTCAATTGAGTAGATGTTATTTAGGAAGAGTAAATTAATAGAGCAAGTTGTGCAAATAATGAGAAACAGATGCATGAAAATAAACATCTCATCACCTGTGGTGATGACAGGTGGGACTAGATTGGGTTGGGATATCTGGTCGGCATGGACAGGTTGGTCTGTTTCCATGCTGTACATCTCTATGACTCTATGACCTAACCTTGTGAATTTCATCTCACCATCTAAGAAGGGAGAACTTAAGTGTGAGAACTTTTCTCAACAGCAAGAATTAATTCTTTGACTTTCGCTTGTTCAAGACATTACTCTCACCATGTCAGGAAGGGCAAAATTACATCCACTGGCACTATGAATGTAAATAAGCATTGCTTCTGCTTCATTAATATTCAAAGGACAGGGATAATAGCTGGATCCATATCCAGTTGAGATCTGAAAGATATTTCTGCATTATTGTTCATTCAAATGTGACTGTGTTCATAGATAGGACTCCAGGTGAGGTTTCCAGCTCTAAATGACGGACCTACATGACAACAGATATTTTCCTGTGTGATCAAAGTGGAAGATCTGATTCTATTGCTAAGCCCTCATTCCCAATAACGTGAAGCTGACTTTATGAAATAGCAGATTAAGGAATGTGTCATGGATAGAATTTATGTGTTTCCTTTATTGACTGCGAACAGTATGTTTTGTGTGTAAGAAATCTGTGTTTCTTTAAACAAAACAGAAATTGCTGGAAAAGCCCAGCAGGTCTGATAGCATCTATGGAGAGAAAGCAGAATTAATGTTTTAGGTCCAGAGACCCTTCTTCAGAACTATGTTTTCTTAGCTCAGTATCAAGATCCCAATTAAATAACTTCAGCAGTTAGCTCCTGTGAATTTAAAAACATGCATCCCTAAATTAACACATTATCCATTCCATCACACAAACAGCCGCAGTGAGTTACAGATAAAGTAGTACACTTCTATGAATTTTAGCTGACTCCTTTATGATCTCAAGTCTCCCATGAGACGGGCCTGCATTTTTTTGATGATGGTTTTGATGCATTGAAGCTAAAGCAAGTGTCTGTAAAGTGAAAGATTCCCAATAGGCTGTGTAGATTCTTATAGTTGGCAAGGTTGGTTCACAGTTGGTTTTGAAGTTGCGAAAGGAGAGAGGCTTTCTCTCTTATGGGATCTCACACTCACAAGGCATTGCTGTTGGTTACTTGACTTACTTATAATTAATTTGATGGTTTTGATGGAATTTTACGTTCAAATATTTCTAGCTGGTTTAAAAACTTGAAAGTAACATGTCACACATCTCAAGCGACAATGTAAGTTCAAAGTCGTTTGCCAAAGGGTTTTTTTTCTTGATATTGTGCTGTTGCTTTAACTCATTTAGACTTCACCCGATCTAGTTTAGATGAAGAAAACAATCATAATGCAATGGAAGGTTAACAGGGCTTATTCATTTCTATCTTCCACAGATTGAGACCTGATGTTCCCTTTTCCCCAGGAGGAAAGAGGCTGGTAATCCAAAAGTCCATCCTGAAATAAAATGATGTGCAAATTCTACACAGGGTTTTGAATGTCCAAATTTGCTTTTGGTATTTATTGGTAATGTAGTGTCTGCAGCTCAATGGCTAAAATGCACATGATTTGCAGCACATATTTTAAAGCTTGTGTCTATTTGTAAAAGAATTTAAAATACTTTAAAAAATGGACATTGGACATAGGGCATACCAGATATAGGAAACCTCAAGTGTAATATGGTCTTGTTTAACTTTAATATGGGTACTCTAAATCAGAGTGGATCATGCATCTTAGATTTTCCAAACTAATGGAAAATACCACATTAACAAACCATGAGATTCAATGGTGCAGATAGTGAACCAACCTCCTCACTCTGATGCTATTCTTCCCTGTAGCACAGAGCTCACAAGTGCATCATAAAACCTACAGACGAGAGCAACATTTCATAGTTGGAGGATGCTTGAGCAATTTCAATTGATTTGATGTCATATCGACCGAGAAATAAATTTAATGTGTTTATTGCATACTTCATTAAATGATCAAAACTTATTTCCCGCAGTGAATTGTTTACCAGCATCCTCAGGTTAGAGTGCAGATGATGCTGGACGTACAGACTCTCACATAAAAAAAAATTGTCAGTGTGCCTTCCACATTGGCCGAAAATGTTCAGTCTGGAAACATTAAAGGAAAAAACATAACTCGAATAATACTAACAGCAAATAAAAAGCACTACATGCCTAAGATGTTCAAATTGCGGGGCATGGCACCAAAACATTCACTTGCTGACATTGGCAGCAGTTAAATCTTAATATTGTTGTCAAGAATATTGACCAAGTTGATGACAAAGCTTTTGTTAATGCAGTTCCCACTTTGCATCTATTTCAAATGATTTATAACTGCATATGTACCACCGTTTCTAACACATCAAGTTCAGCAAGAGGAGGTTAGATTAGATTACTTACAGTGTGGAAACAAGCCCTTCGGCCTAACAAGTCCACACCGACCCGCCTAAGTGCAACCCACCCAGACCCATTCCCCTACACCTAACACTACGGGCAATTTAGCTGCGTCAATTTACCTCACCTGCACATTTTTGGACAATAGGAGCAAACTGGAGCAAACTGGAGCAAACCCACGCAGACACGGGAGACTGTGCAAACTCCACACAGTCAGTCGTCTGAGGCGGGAATTGAACCCAGGTCTCTAGCGCTGTGAAGCAGCAGTGCTAACAACTGTGCCACAGTGCCAACCACTGTGCCACAGTGCCACCCAAATCTGTCAAAAACTTTGGAGAATTGGATTTCATGAAGGAAGCATCCCTAATAAAATCGCAGTTAAACTCATCTTACATTTGCTGTTCTTTTGATGGGCATAGTCAAGACATCATATGAGCCACAAAAAATCCAGCTTTGGTGCATATTGTTCCTTTTGTGTAGTTATTACCTGTCAGCATTCACAACTTACGCCCAACCACCTTAAATGAATACCTCTCCAAAGTTGTCAATCTCGTTATAGAGCAATGAATAATGGAGACAATAGAGCACAACTTGACCCCAAACTGCAATATTGAAGATGCATGAATTTCCCATTGTATGATCAAAGTCCTGCACATTAATATGGCAGCAGCAATAGCCTTTGCAACACATGACTGCCTTCAGAAGCTCCTACAAATGGGAACAGATTATTTTCTATTCTCTTGAATAAGTGAAATTGCAAACAATGGGCCAACCTTTGTGTGGTTTACATTATTTCAGCACACCAATGGGAAGACTGTTGATTACCTAAGTCACCTCAGCCATAGACGTCTGTCACTGTTTAAGTACAAACAAGCACTTGGTTTCTAATGTAGGATCTCCCTTAGAATTATGTCCCATGCAGGATGGAAATCACTCCCCAAGAGCTGCTGATCAACGAAGCACCTGATTTAAGAAAGAAGGTCATGATAAAATAGGGAATTATAGGCTAGTTAGCTTTACATTGGTAATAGAGAAAATACTAGAGTCTATTACAAAATATTTAATAGCAGAATTCTTGGAAAACTGACAGAGTTTTCAGAGGCAGAGGCAGCAAGAACTTATGGGAGGGAAATCATGCTTGACAAATCTACTAGAATTTTTTTGTGTATATAGCTAGAAGAGTTGATCAGGGAATGTCATCTAATGATTTTGATGTGGGAACTAAATGTTTGCAGATGAGAAGAATCTGGGTGTCAGCTGATGGTGAGAAGAAAGACTTACTCAGATGGTACCTCACAGCCAATTTGGGAATGAACAATATGCCAGAGCTGCAGAGTGCCCACAGCACCTGGCACACATTGAAAGCCACCATAATGAACAGATTTGTGAAGACGCTTGGCATGAAACACCGAGACTGGCTCGATGAGAATAATCAGGTGATCCAAACTCTCCTAGACCGCAAACACAAGGTAATCCAGACCAAGCAACTTCAACGAAACTCAAGCAAGAGGAAACAAGACTACAGGCAAATGAAGGTCAAGGTTCGACAAGGAACCTATCACCATAAGAATAGATGGTTGGGTGGAAAGTGAACAGGTGACTCAGCATGCAGTTCTTAAGCACAATTAAAGACCTTAGGCTCCAAGTATCCAGAGACCTACTCCAATGAGAGCTAAAAGCTGAAGGTTACTCTTCATGGATAGAGACATAGTCAATACTCGCTAGAGAGAGAACTGGAAGGATCTCTTCAACCAAGATGCAGTCGTCAAGCGTTCACAGGGCAGCACGGTAGCTCAGTGGTTAGCACTGCAGCTTCACAGCACCTGGGACCTGGGTTCGACTCAGCCTCAGGCGACTGTCTGTATGCAGTTTGCGCATTTTCCCCATTTCATCCAGGTGCTCCAGTTTCCTCCCACAGTCCAAAGATATGCAGGTCAGGTGAATGAGCCATGCTAAATTGCCCATAGTATTAGTTGCATTAGTCTGAGAGAAATGGGCCCGGGTGGGTTACTCTTTGGAGGGTCGGTGCGGACTTGTTGGGCCCAATGGCCTGTTTCCACACTGTAGGGAATCTAATCTAATCTAATCAATGTCATCCCACAGCACAGTATGATTGCAATCTGAGCACATCTCCGACCCACCGTAAGGTCAATAAAGCTACTCAACAGCTGAAAAACATCAAGGCCTCTGGTGTAGATGGAATCCCAACTGAAGGATTAAAATACAGCAGAGAGGCACTTTTGACACAAATCCACAACCTCATCGCACTTGCCTGGAAGGAAGAGAGCAGGCTTGGAGATTTCAGAGATGCCATTATTGTGAGCATCTTCAAGAAAGGAGACAGATCTGTTTGTGGAAATTATAGAGGGATATTCCTGTCTACCACGGGAATGGTCATCGTGAGAATGTCCTTCCCCCAAGTTTGGCTGCCTGCAGAAATTCATCACCAATCTACACCTGCTTTACGGTCACACTGATGGATCCACCAAGAACAAATATGAGGGCAAACTGGAGTCAAACAGGGAAACACCAATGTTCTTCTTGATCCTCCTCACTGCAACACTCAACCCCATCTTTATGGGAAACTCACTGCCAGAGTGAAGCTGATCTACAGGATGAGCGGGAAACTGTTCAACCTTTGCCTCTGGGTCAGAACCAAGACCACCTCAACTTCTGTCATCGAGCTGCAGTACGCAGATGATGCCTGTGTGTGCACGCAGTCAAAGGCCAAGTTACAAACCATCATTGACACATTCACCGGGATTTGTGAGAGAATGGGCCTCAGATTAAATATATAGAAAACGAAAGTTCTCTACAAGCCTACTCCTGCTACATGACATGGCCTCCCTGACCATCAAAATCCACCGTAGGCCCCTAGGCAATGTTGATCCTTTCCCATACCTCAGGAGCCTCCTCTTAGAGCAAGCAGTGACAGTGAAATCCAACATCGACCCCAATGTGTCAGTGCAGCCTTTGGTCACCTGAGGAGCAGGGTGTATAATGTACAATACCTCAAACCTAGCACCAGGCTCATGTTCTACAGAGCAACTGTGGTCCCTACTCTGCTGTATGCATTGGAAATGTGGACAATGTACAACTGACACCACAAACCTCTGGAGAGTTCTCATCAGTACAAAATCCTGCAAATCCACTGGAAGGCCAGATGTATCAATGTGAATGTCCTCTCCCTGTCTGATATCCCCAGTATCGAGGCACTAGTTACACAATCACTGCAGTGGGTGGTCCACATGCCAATATAAAACACCCTGAACAAGTGCTCTACTGTGGTCTCTGGAATGGTAAGCAATCACTAGGAGGGCAGAGGAAATGCAACAAGGGCACCCTGAAATTTCCGAAACAAATACAACGTTCACACAGACACATGGGAATCACTTGCCCTAGAATACACAAACTGGAGAAGCAGCATTTGCTAAGGCACAAGCCAGTTCAAGCATCATTAATTGGATGCCAGGTGGAAGCTGCAGAAAGACTGTGCAGAATCCAGAACGTTCCCCTGCTCCCATACCCCCCCACCCCTGCACACCCCATCCACACCATTATCCCCACCCATGGCAGAATCTGCAGCTCCAGGATTGTATGATTCAGCCACTGCAGAAGCTATCCCAAACCCCAGAGTGGAAGTACATTATTCTTAACTCTGAGGGACTGCTAAAGAAGAAGGTTGTGTACAATTTAGGTTTTCTTATCTGAGGAAGGCCATTCTCTTTATGGAGACAGTGCAATGAAGACTGACCAGATTGACTCCTGGGATGTTTGGATTGATATATGATGAGAGATGGGATTGGTTAGGACGGGATTCATGGGAGTTTAGAAGAATGAGGGAGGATACGGAATAGGCTATTTAGGACAAAGATGAGGAGAAATTTCTTCACATAGACAGTTTTGTGGAATTTTATGTTATATAAAGTAGTTGAGGCTAAAACACTGAATATGTTCAAGAAGAATTTAGATATATAATCCCTAGAGCTTAAGGGATCAAAAGGTATGTGGAGAAAGCAGGAACACAGTACTGTTTTGGATGATCAGTCATATCATATTGAATGTTGAAGCAGGTTCAAAGGGCCGAATGGTCTACCTCTGTTCCTATTTCCTATGTTCTGATGTTAATATTGTTTCTTCCTAATAGCTGTTGATAGATATTGGGTTTCATAATTGGAAGCTGTCATTCCAATCTAATCAAGGACATGATTTTAAAATATATTCAAGTCAAAATAGGTCAAAGTACACTTGAAGATGATGACAATGATTTGAAATGCAAGCTGCAAGTGTGCATGAATGTATGACATTGAGCTAATGATCAATGGCTTGAATACAGAAAGAGGATTCTCCTTCCTGATGATTGTTCTGTCCTTTGACCACTGCTGTGAAATGTACATTGTTGTACATTGGCTATGGACAGAGTCTGGCTTGGATGAGGTATCCTAAATGATAAATAATCATTTAACCTGTTAACATTCAGGAGGTGATGATCTTGTGGTATTACTGTAATATTTAGGGCAGCACAGTGGCTCAGTGGTTAGCACTGCTGCCTCACAGCGCCACAGACCCGTGTTTGATTCCACCCTTGGAGAACAATCTGGGTGGAGTTTACACGCTTTTCTTGTGTGCTCCAGTTTTCTCCCATAGTCTAAAGATCTTGAAAAAAGTCCATATTACAGAGGAGGAAGTGCTAGTTAACTTGAAACGCATAAAAATGGATAAATCCCCACACCTGATCAGGTGTATCCTCATAACTCTGTGGGAAGCCAAGCAAATGAATATCTTGCTGAGATATTTGTATCATCGATAGTCACAGGTGAGGTGCCAGAAGACTAGAGGTTGGTTAACGTGGTGCCACTGTTTAAGAAAAGTGGTAAGGACAATCCAGGGAACTATAGATCGGTGAGCCTGACGCCGGTGGTGGGCAAGTTGTTGGAGGGAATCCTGAGGGACAGGATGAACATGTATTTGGAAAGGCAAGGACTGATTAGGGGTAGTCAACATGGCTTTGTGCGTGGGAAATTATGTCTCATCAACTTGATTGAGTTTTTTTGAAGAAGTAACAAAGAGGATTGATGAGAGCAGAGTGGTAGACATAATCTATATGGATTTCGGTAAGGCATTTGACAAGGTTCCCCATGGGAGACTGGTTAGCAAGGTTAGTTCTAATGGAATACAGGGACAACTAGCCATTTGGATACAGAACAATCTCAAAGGTAGAAGACAAAGAGTAGTGGTGATGGGTTGTTTTTCAGACTGGAGGCCTGTGGAGTGCCACAGAATTGATGCTGTGTCCTGTACTTTTTGTCATTTATATAAATGATTTGGATGTGAGCATAAGAGGTCCAGTTAGTAAGTTTGCAGATGACACCAAAATTGGAAGCATAGTGGACAGCGAAGAAGGTAACCTCAGATTATAACGGGATCTTGATCAGATGGGCTGAGGTGTGGCAGATGGAGTTTAATTTAGATAAATTCAAGATGCTGCGCTTTGGGAAAGCAAACCTTATACACTTAATGGTAAGGAACTGGGAGTGTTGCTGAACAAAGAGACTTTGGAGTGCAGGTTCATAGGTCCTTGAAAGTGGAGTCGCAGGTAGATAGGATAGTGAAGAAGGCGTTTGGTATGCTTTCTTTTATTGGTCAGAGTATTGAGTACAGGAGTTGGGAGGTCATGTTGCGGCTGTATAGGACATTGGTTCGGCCACTGTTGGAATATCGCATGCAATTCTGGTCTCCTCCCTATTGGAAGGATGTTGTGAAACTTGAAAGGGTTCAGAAAAGATTTACAAGGATGTTGCCAGGGTTGAAGAATTTGAGCTACAGGGAGAAATTGAATAGGCTGGGGCTGTTTTCCCTGGAGTGTCGGAGGCTGAGGAGTGACCTTATAGACCTTTATAAAATCAAGAGGGGCATGGATAAGATAAATAGACAAAATCTTTTCACTGGGATTGGGGAGTCCAGAACTGGAGGGCATGGTTTAGGGTGAGTGGGGAACGATATAAAAGGGACCTAAAGGGCAATTTTTTCACGCAGAGGGTGGTTTGTGTAAGGAATGAGCTGCCAAAGGAAGTGCTGGAGGCTAATACAATTGCAACATTTAAAAGACATCTGGATGGGTATATAAGTAGGAAGGGTTTGGAGGGATATGGGCCAGTTGCTGGCAGGTGGGACTAGATTAGGTTGGAATATCTGGTCACATGGACAAGTTAGACCAAAGGGTCTGTTTCCGTGCTGTACATCTCTATGACTCTATGTTTGGGTCAGTGTGGACTCGATGGGCCAGATGACCTGCTTCCAGACTGTAAGGATTCTATATTCTATGATTGCTGGGCTATTCATTCAGAAACTCATCTGGTGACTGGTGTTGGTATCTCAACTGAACACTTGGTGAAAAAATATCTGGAATTAAGAATGTATGATGATCATGAAATCTTTATTGGGAAAAACCCATCGAGATCATGGTAAGACCAACACTTGCAAATTCCTCTCTCAGCCACTCACCATCTCGGCTTGGAACTGTCAAAGGATTAAAATCTTGGGATTCCCTCCCTAAAAGCATTGTGGGTCAACTTACAGCATAGTAATTCAGAGAAGGCAGCTCACCACCATCTTCTCAAGAGCAGCTCCGGAAAGGTATTAAATGCTGGCCCAGCCAATGATACCCTCACCCTATGAGTCAATAAACAAAAACTTCGAGCTGACAAGGAAAAATAGCCACTTTTGTGAGGGATCAATCATATTGCTCCCAACACACTATGCCAGAGAATGGAGAAAGGTGGGAAATAATTTGAAATAACATACTTGATTCACATGCAGAATTTTAATGTACAATTTTCATGAATTCAGTTTATGTAAAAGTTTTGATCAGGCACAATGTGCACCGTAAAATGTCAGACACTATCAGTTTCCGTGTGTTTTATTTTGAATAATATCCAGGATGTTATTTAGTACTTTGGCCAATAAATATGCTGATTATCTTTCAGTGTGAGAAGGTACTTAGTATAGAACAGCTGCTGTCATCAGTATACATCTGTTTCATGTATCTTGATGCATATGTATTGCCGATGGAAAACAAACCGTAGCTTTGTAACTGATAAAAACGATGTTGTCTTAACTTTTTAGTGCACCAACCATTTTTTAAAAATCAATGAATTAGATGCTTTTAAAATTGTCATTTTGCCAAAAGCCAAGTGCTAAAACAACCAATTGTCATATTCTGAAGTTAAGGATCAGTTTGATATATGCTTCAAATAAGCTGCTTACTCTTAAAACAATGACTTCTTCAACCAGTGAAAATACTTCATCCTAATTGTTAATTTTATAGCCCTTGACACATGAAAAACATTACTTAATCACACCTGTTTGAGTTATTTTCCATAATATTTGCATTGATTACAATACATAATGAGTTGTATATGCATGATTTATTCTCCATAAAGTTAAAATTGCAAATAAGAACCTATGTACGTAATGATCTTGATTTGCATTTCAATTGGGCCTCCAATGGCCACCAGTCAGCTGGAACATGAATGCGCTGGCCCAAAGGATCATTCATAATTGAGTGGTATGCTCATTCCCCAGCATTTTCAGGATGTGACTGCCCTTTTCCACAGGCATGAGATTTCAAAACCCAACTCATAGTATTTACTTCCACTTTTCTTTTGGTGTTACCTGAGAAGTTATAATCTTGGGATTTCTCGATGAAATTGTAACCATTCAGAATGTTTGACAGTAAGCAGATCTACCAACCTCATCAACGGGACAAGCAGCAGCTGTTAGTTAATTATTTGTTGCCTCTGTGGTCACTACGCTTGCTTTCTTAGCCTGTTACCTGTTGGGTCTTTCCTATTTATTTATTTGGGGTGGCATGGTGGCTCAGTGGTTAGCACTGCTGCCTCACAGCACCAGGGTCTCAGGTTTGATTCCAGCCTCACGTGACTGTCAGTGTGGAGTTTGCATATTCTCCTTGTGTCTGCATGGGTTTCCTCCCACAGTCCAAAGATGTGCAGGTCAGGTGAATTGGCCACATTAGATTGCCCATAGTTTTCAGTGCATTAGTCAGAGGGAAATGGGTCTGGGTGGGTTACTCTTCAGAGGGTTGGTATGGATTTGTTGGGCTGAAGTGCCTGTTTCCACACTGTAGGGAATCTAATCAATTTATTTCTTTTGGTCTGCAATTCTAAGATGAGTTGTTTTACTCAACATTTATTTCATTGCACACAGATCTTGTTCAAACAATACAATGTGTTGCAATTTAAAATTGAATATTTCCCAGTTAGTGAATGTTTTGAAGGCATTGAATTTGTTGCAAAATGCAAGTAATAATCAAGGTTATCTTTTCAAACAGTTTTTTTTTCATTTGGAGTCAGCAGTTGGTTTTTCTAGTGTTAAAATTGGTGTGTGCGCGCAGTATGCCAATTTCCAAGGTGCAAAATAGGTTCAAGTCAAGCCAATTCAGCAATAGAATGGCTGGTGTCCATTTATGCAAGGGTACATCCCACTATTAATTTCTTCGGGACTTCTTTTAAGCATAAAGAGAGTTTTCTTTAATTTCAAAATTTAATTTATTCATAAAAATATTTTTATATACATACATAGTCACTAAAGCAGGTCAGTTCTGCACAGTAGCTTATGAAGGAACAAACAACAATGGAGTTTGACTCTATTCAGCAAACAAACCAAAGGCATTTCTTACTTGTTCAAGATTACATTTACATACATTTGAGGCACCAGGAGGGTCTGACAGTTGAACCGACCGTCATTTAACTTCAGCAGAAAGATCTTAGACAATAGTCTTTCCCCACTGAGCCTCAAGCTTCAGTGCATCCCTCAGCACATAATCCTGGACCTTGGAATGTGCCAGTCAGAGATGTTGTTTTCTTCAAGTATGTAACAGAGAAACCTAACACTGATTCAGCGTGGATTCAAAAGGTACCGGGTTACACAGATCCCATCACTGATAACAAAGTGTTAATTTTAAAAAAATAAATTCCTGTGGAGCCAGAGAAATATCAAATTTACTTGAGGGTTGCAGCCAGTAAGAAAAGCAGACAGGCATTGATCTGTACATTTAGGCTGAGTTATTTGTGAATGTCCTACAAGCAGTGAATATGTTGATGAGGTGCAAGGACCAATTTCCATCGCTTCTTGTGTTTCTTTGTCTGTGCATCTGGAGGTTTGGCTATTGGCAATTACACGTCTGGGCCATAAATGGGATCAGGCCAGATGCTAGCCATTTGAGTTAGTTTCTCAACAGTATACAACTTTTAAGTTGGTTCTCCAAAGTAATTGAATTGTATCCCATTACTACATTGAGATGCTCTCAGTCTGTACCAAAGGAAATCGGCACAACCCTCATCAACTCCTACGTCAATGAATCTGCATTGTGCCTCCGAAGCAGAATTGAAAAAAGTATCAATAACTACCTGCTGTGTTACAATGGCATTGTACTGCTTATGCACAATTGTACTGAAATTATTCTGTTGTTGTTGTTGCCAGTTAAACTCTACGCAGCTTAGGGCATGCTTATTTTTAAAACTTATTATGAATTCTGCTCCTTCACAATTTTCCTTGAAAAATCATTTGGTACACGACATTCTCTGGCACCAACATAAGATAATCTGTGCTGTGAATTGACCATGACCCCTGTCACTGTTGCTGTAAAATGAAGATAATGCCATGTACCTCATTGGGAACAAATCTATTCTCATACCGAGACAGAAAATATTGAATTTCTGAAATTACACCAGGATGTTATCATGCGGCCACAATCGTTTTGATGTAAATTCTTTTCTACTGTTTCAATGGATGTATTAACTCCCTGCAGAGGGCTATGACTACAGTTACACATGTAAAGCTAGTACATGTAAACTGCTTCAAATTTCAATTTAATGAACAAAGGAAAAAGATGCCTGCGTGGTAAACTTATGCCATGTTACTGCTATCCCTTATATGGATGTATGAGGCTGAAACCAAAACTTTGCTTTGGCAACAAGTCGCACTGACGTTCCAATGCAGTGTGACCAATATGATCATAAGACCATAGGATGTAGCAGTAGAAACTGGCCATTCAGCCCATTGAATCTTCTCTGTTTTTCAATGAGATTATGGTTGATCTGATAATCTTTCACTCCACTTTTCTGTTTTTTACTTATAAACCTTGATAGCTTCACTGATTAAAAATCTTTCTCAGCCTTGAATATACTTAATGACCCAACTTCCACAACCCTCTTTGGTAAAGACTTCGACAAATTCACTACCCTTTCAGAGAAGAAATTGCTTCTTATCTGTCTTTTAAGTGTACTACTCGTTATTCTGTCATATGCCCTCAGTTCTAACATTATCCAACAAGACAAACAACCTTTCCACATCTATCCTGTGAAGTACCCTAAGAATGCTGGATGTTTTAAAAAGTTCCAAAGTTCACTGAATACAAGCTCTGATGAAGAATCATCTTGACTTGAACTGTTAATTTGCTTTCTCTCCGTGGATGCTGCCAGCACTTTTGTTTTCAGTTCACAACCTACTCAACCTCTCCTGAAAGCAGTCCTTACATAACTGGGATCAGCCTCGTGAATCTTCTCTGGACTGCTTCCAATGTCATATATCTTTCCTCAGATATGGGCTCAAAACTGTTCATAATATTCCAGCTGTGGTCTGATGAATGCCTTACATAATTTTAGTAAATCTTCCCGACTTTTATACATTATTTCCTTTTAAATAAAGCCCAATGTTTTGTTTGCCTTCTCTAATACCTACTGAACTGGTATGTTAGCTTTTAGTGATTTGCATGTTAAAGGGAATGGAGTCAAATTTTCAAGAGGTACCTATAAGGATCACTATTGCATCCCAGTTTCCATAGCTGCCAGGTGCCCAATTTTTGAAGAATAAGTTCTGTATCCTTTACAAGTGTTACGTCAATACTATATAGTAAACAAAAATTGTTCTCTCCTAAAAGCACCCTTGATTCTCAGCCAGAAAGTTGTTGGTCTAAGTCCCATTACACATAAGCACAATCTTGGTTGACAGTTCAGTTCACTATTCATAGAATCATAGAATCCCTATAGTGTGGAAACAAGTCCTTCAGCCCAACAAGGTTGAAACTTTATTGCTGGAACAGCACAGCAGGTCAGGCAGCATCCAGGAAGAAGGGCCTGTGCCCGAAACGTCGAATCTCCTGTTCCCTGGATGCTGCCTGACCTGCTGTGCTGTTCCAGCAATAAAGTTTCAACTTTGATCTCCAGCATCTGCAGACCTCACTTTCTCCTCTTCAGCCCAACAAGTCAACACCGACCCTCAAAAGAGTGACCTACTCAGACCTATCCCCCTACCCTATTACCCTACGTTTACCCTTGACTAATGCACATAATCTCCTCATCCCTAAACACTGTAGGCAATTTAGCATAGCCAATTCACCTAATCTGCACATCTGTGAGTCAGCAGTGCTAACCACTGAGCCACAGTGCCACCACGCACCATAGTTTAATTACAGATAGCCGGCATGGCTTTAAGAGGGGCAGGTCATTGAGGGAGCATTAAATTTTAAAGGACCTCTTTTTCAGACTGGAAGGTGAACAGACGGCCAATCTGTTTTCTCATGTGCATGCAACTGATTCAGAGGGTTTGGTGTGAAACTAGCTGTTAATATTTAATTTGTATATTTTGTGTTCAACTCATTCTCTAAGATGAAATATATTGGAATCAAAATGAAATATTAAAAATGTATAATGAATATTTGGAATATTGCATGCAGTTCTGCTTGCCACATTACCAGAGGATGTGAGTGCTTTGGATAGGGTGGAGAGAAGGTTTACCAGGATGTTACCTGTTCTGGAGAGTTTTAGTTATGAGGTAAGGTTGGATAACCACGAATTGTTTCCACTCAGAAAACGGACACTGAGGGGTGACCTGAAAGGGGTCTACAAAATTAAGAGAGGCAGAGTCAGCTCCTTTCTTCCTGAATGGAAAGGCCGACTACAATATGGCACAGGTTTAAGGTGAGAAGGGGAAAGTTCATGGGAGAATCGCTGGGAAATTTTTTCACACAGAGGGTGGTGAATGCCAGGAAGGCACTGCCAGGGGAGGTGGTGGAAGCAGGCATGTTAGCAACTTTTAAGGTGTTCCTTGATAGACACATAACTGGGAAGTGAACAGAGGGATAAAAACTGTGCATGGGCAATAGGTAGAGGGTCTAAATAAGGATAAGGAGTTGGCTCAGGCCTAGTAGGCCAAAGAGCCCATTCCTGTGTTGAATAGAATAGAATAGAATAGAATAGAATAGAATAGAATAGAATAGAATAGAAATTTGGGGGTTGGGGAGAATGTGGCAAGGTGGCTCAGTGGTTAGCACTGCTGCCTCACAGTGCCAAGACCTATGTTTGGTTCCACTCACAATGTCTGTGTGGAGTTTGCACATTCTCCCCGTATCTGCTCCGGGTGCTCCGGTTTCCTCCTACAGTCCAAAAATGTGCAGGTTAGGTGGATCGGCCATGCTAAATTGCCCATAGTGTCCAGTGATATGTAGGTTAGGTGAATTAGTCACAGGGAATGCAAGGTTACAGGAATGGAGTAGGGGGGTGTGTCTGAATGGGATGCTCTTCAGAGGGTCAGTGCAGACTCAATGGGCCAAATGGCTGGCATCCACACTTTTGGGATTCTATGATACGGAAGTAATTGTTTGACTGTATCCTTTGTCAATATTTGATATTCTAAGATTGAGCACACTGGAAAATTTCACTTCCACACTAATCTATATGAGGTAATATTTCCAATCTTCATTACTTAGGTAGACTTACCTTGTACAACAAGTGGAACACAAACTTGCAGAAAAATGAAATGAGTTGCAAATGAATCCAAATGTAAAAAGGTGTAATATCTTACAGGCTCACTGGGGGAAGAACAGAAGTATCTTTCGTTTAAGGTGAATCAGACTTATTACAGCCCAATTCACAAAAAAATTTAAAAAACATAAAGATTATGTTGGAAATTTCTACATTTTTCTGCATTCCAGTGCAATTGAGACAATTCTCGTGCTAATAAAAACACCATTACATTACCTTATTATCCTGCCAATAAAAATAGGCAAGAATGCTTTTGCAAATACATTTAGAGAAGTTTTCTCAATTAGCAGCATGTCAATTGATGTTTAGGCAGTTGGCAGATGAACAAGTTAAACTTTTGTCTTGCAGGAAGGGTCCATTTTGCTATACATTGGTTTAGACAGTCCATAGTAGCAAAGTGTTATCTGAATCTGATAACTGGGCTTTTGCACTTTTTAACAGTGAAACCTGAAGGTGAGATTGCAGGGAAGAGGGCTTGATAAAACTTTCAGCTATCTCTGCTCTTAAAGGGAAATTCTGCTTGGGATGCCAGAGTGCAATACATCATATTGCCCCAAGGTATTCTTCCATTTTTGGCCCTTGTTGATCATGCAGTGAAGAAGAAGCAAGGAGGCCTGAGGAGTTTATAGACTTACCAGAAGAAATTAAGAAAGATTACCTAACTATCAAGCTCAAACATAAATCCTTCTCCTACAATTCTCTGAGGGGAATGCTTGAGGTATATATTTCCCAAAACGTACACTTTTTGGGACAACTGAAAACCATCTTCAATACACCACTCTGTGCATGGAACTGAACACTTGACATTTTCTGTATTTAGGTCATTTCAGACTAGTAGAAGCACTATCTTGAGAATGACTCTAGCCCCGAGTTTCAATTCTCAGGGCAAACTTGTCCGGTTATTGTAACCCTGAACCAATCAGGGCACAAAATGGTAAATCTTGCGAAGGAGAAAACATGTCACAGTGCAGGATGCATTCTCTGATGAAATCCTGATCATGGATAAAGATCCTGATCTATTCTCCTGTCAACTCGAAACATCTACGAGTATAGATGCCCCCGGAGAGATTCATGGAGGTGACCCCTGCAGGACTGCCCTCAACACCTTCACTGAAGATTGTTGCAATAAAGATAACTCATCCCTATATATTAATATGGAATCATTCAGAAAATTTATTGTGTCAAAAAAATGATATAGTAGAGGGAAGGCCTCCAATGGGACATTTACCTTCATTGTCAATTTGGCTGTTTCTGTACTGAATTGTTGAAATGGAAGTGTGGAGATGGCAGTCACTGTGTTATTCATCATCCTGCAGTATTGCAATGCTTGATGATCTCTTTGCCTTTGTACCAAAATCTTGCTTTCAAGAAGACCACCATCTCAAACTGGTGAAGTTTGACATGAAATTGTCCAACCCTTCCTCATAAGACAAGCAACCCATGCCAGGCATTAGACTGCTAAACCTTCTCTGAAATGCCTCCAATGCATTTTACATACATCCTTAATTAAGGCGATCAATATTTTACACAGTATTCCATATGTGGTTTCACCAATGCCATGTAAAACTGAATCATAACTTGCCTATTTTGTATTCAGTGCCCCTTCCATGAAATAATAACACTCTAATAGCTTTCCTAATTACATGCTGTACCTGCATCCTAATGTTTTATGACTCATGCATTAGGTGATCCATGCATCACTGTGCTCTAGCATCTCTCACCATTAAGATAATATGCTTCTTTTTTATTGTACCTATCAAAATGGATAATTTCACATTTCCACACATTTACTGCATGTGCCAGATCTTTTCTCATTCACTTAATCTTTCTATATCCCTTTGGAGTTTCCTTATGACCTCTCCACAACTGATTTTATTGCCTATCTTTGCATTATCAGCAAATTTAGCGACTAAACCTTGACTCTCTTCATCCAAGTCATTTGTGTAAATCATAAAATACAGAGTCCTGACTTTGTTACACACCCCCTGTTTCCTTACATCAACCAGAAAATGACTCATTTATGCTTATTCTCTGTCTCCTATTAGCTACCCGATTTTACTTGCATGCCAATATACCATCCTGTACACCATGAGCTTCCATTTTCCGCAATATATTTGATCTGGTGTGAAAGTTAAGTACTGTATATCCACCAGTTCCCCTTTCTTCACAGTACATGTTACTTCATCAAAGAAACTTTGATAGTTTGGCTAGACATGATATTCTTTGCACAAAACCATGTTGATTCTATCTGATTACCTTGAATTCATCTAAGTTCCTGACTAGTATGTTTTTAATAATAGCTTCAAATATTTTATGTATGAGAGATCTTAAGTAACTGGCTTGTAGTTTCCTGCTTTCCTACAGAAAACTAACGCAAGTGTGTCAAGTGCTCAAGCTATATTTTTTCAGTGTGATTTCTGAGCTCACATCATCTTAGGAATATCATACTTTAAACTTGTATTTCTTTACACTCTTCCAGTCATTGATATCTGTAATGCTGGCAAACTATATAGTTTACAAAAATGATTTCATGCTCTTATTCCACCTCAGTATCACAAGGTGAGTTGCCTCTGCAATGGCATCATGGCTTTGGCTATCAGAAGTCTCAGAAACTTTGAAGAATAGTGTATTTTTGACCAGAAATTAATAAAGGAGTTAATGTTCAGGGGAATGAATCAATGCTGCCCCAAGAAAATATCATTAAGGCATTTGACAAATCATACTGAGCAGTAACTATTGTTGGAATAGAAATGCCTTATTACAACAATCCTGATATAATTGTGCAGGCAGACTACTCACCCTGCAATACTAAGGTGGAATAACAGCGTGCAAATCACTTTTGTAAACTTCAGGGACTGAGGTGCAAAGACATCCTGTAAATATAAAAATAAACCTTCCAATTATGACAGAAACTGGCTCGAAATTATGGGAAGAAGAAAACATGGAAAGTAGAGGCTGAAGGGGCAGGCTTCAGTATTAATATTATACCTGTACCTTCTGTTGTAGAACATTATTGTCCAGTTTTATTATTACTTTCTCTAGCTGTGCAACTGAACTATTGGGACACAGCAAAGAAAAGGAATTCAAAGGAAGCTCTACTCAGAACAATGTTCCAATGTTGAATTTTCTACCATTAGTGCTCGAAGTGAATAGAAGATTAAATTAAGCGGAACATTTAAGATATTCAACCCTTAACCATTCAACCCCTTGAACCTGCTCCAACATTCAATATGTTAATGGCTAGTCATTGAGCTCAATACCCTAATCCTGCTATTTGCCATATTCCTTGACCCCGTTAGCCACAAGAGCTAATCTACTTCTTCCTTGAAAAAGCACATAATGTTTTTGACTCAGCAACTTTCCATGACAGTGACTTCCATAGACTCTCTATGTGAAGAAATTTCTCCTCATTTCAGACCTAAAAGGTTTACTCCTTATTTTAGACCATGACCCTTGGTTCTGGATTCCTCCAGCATCAGAAACATCCTTCCTGCAAAGAACCTGTCTGGGTCCTGTTAGAATTTTATAGGCTTCTATGAGATCCCCCTCATCACACTAGTGAATACAATCCTGATGGACTCAATCTCAATCCTAAATACGTGAAGGACAAAGAAGCAGAAAGATACAATAATAGGATTGGATGAGATGGATTGGAGGAGACTTGTAAAGATCATAAACTCTAGAGTAGTTCATTTGGGCCAAGTGATCTGCAAGTGCTGCAAAGTCTATGTGAAACAAAGTTAAAAATCACACAACACCAGGCTATAATCCAACAGGTTTAATTGGAAGCACACTAGCTTTCGGAGTGACGCTCCTTCATCAGGTGGTAGTGGAGGGCTCAATCCTAACACACAGAATTTATAGCAAAAATTTACAGTGTGTTGTAACTGAAATTATACATTGAAAAATTGATTGTCTGTTAAGCCTTTCGTCTGTTAGATACAGTGATAGTTTCACTTCTTTCATGTATAAATCACAAAACCTTTTTTAAAAAAAGTTGCATTCTCGGGTTAGCTGTTAACAATGGTGATAGCTAGACAATATGTTGACAATTGTCTAGCCAGCACCATTGTTAACAGCTAACCCGAGAATGCAACTTTTTAAAAAAAAGGTTTTGTGATTTACACATGAAAGAAGTTAAACTATCACTGTATTCTAACAGATGAAAGGCTTAACAGACAATCAATTTTTTAATGTATAATTTCAGTTACATCACACTGTAAATTTTTGCTATTAATTCTGTGTGTTAGGATTGAGCCCTCCGCTACTACCTGATGAAGGAGCGTCACTCCGAAAGCTAGTGTGCTTCCAATTAAACCTGTTGGACTATAACCTGGTGATGTGTGATTTTTAACTTTGTACATCCCAGTCCAACACCGGCATCTCCAAATTATGTGAAACAAGATGGACTTTGCCTTGTTAGCACTTTGAACTACTTTACACTTTTATATACGATTTACAGATTTGTGATAGGAATTTACTTAGTCAATGACTTGTGCCAGTGATCATATTTTTTAATAATAAAATATTGTTGTAATTGTTCACTGGGCTCAAATTGACACTGCAGAGATAAATCTCATAGCAGAATGATTGAATTCTAAGCAAGTGATTTGTATTAACTTAAAGCATTTTAACTGGGATATATAGCTTATTAACAGTACTTTTCCATGAGCAACATAATCACAACTGGAATCAAAACAAGTGGATGTGATTACTGTAGAATTAATACTCCTACTGTGATCTGTGAATGAGGTCATATTGTGCGTGACTATTGGGTACCAAGGCTTTCAAGACTTTTATTAAAGTGCGTAGTGTTCTTTATCTCTCTTTGTTAAACTGTCTACAATTTGTATCATTTTCAAGGACATACCATGAATTCCAGTGCTACTTAATAGTGATCATTATTTTCTGGTCAGTTCAGATCACAAAGATAGCTCTTTGAAAATTGATTCCATAAAAACCACAAGGGCTTCCAAGAAGAGAACTGCCAGACTGAGAAATTCTGAAGTCGTAGATATTAAAATTCCATTTTCACTTAAGGTGATAATATGTTGAGGAATAACTTTGAGACATGAGAACTTTCATCAAAGGCTTTGAAGGGAATCAATTACAAATGTGTTTAGTTTCAGAATCTCGTGTGAATCTGGACAAGTTTATTAAAAGAAAGACTGTTCGTTTGGTCTGTCTGGTTTAATGTTTGAAAAGGAAGAAGACTTTCATTTCTTTGGTGCCTTTCATTACTGTAGAACTCTTTAAACTGCTTCACAATTAAGAACTTTGAAATTACATTCAATGCAGGAAATGAGTCAGTCAAAGATGAATAAACAGCAACATAATAATAACTGGATAATCAGTTTTCATGATGTTGGTAAAGGGATACATAGAGGCTTTTCCTCTCCAGTCACAGAAGCCCATGGTCCTCTTCAAACTAATCACATTGACTTTATAAATTCGACTGAATGGAACATTAGGCCTTTTGCTTTAGTGTCTTATCCAATGGATGTATTCTCTGGCAAAACAGCATTCCCTCAACACTGCACTGGAGTATTTGGATAGTCTGTCCAAATATCTGGAGTGGGGCCGGAATTCATAACTGTCTGAGGGAGACTGTTACCACTGAGCCGTGTGGATATAAGAGATGTCATGGCTGCCGAGGATGACCTTTGCAAACTATCAGCCGCCTTTCTTATTCAAAACAACTTTGCCAGCTCACTTGGTCTGCCACAAAACTTACAGCTCAACTTGACAGTCAATTGCTTTAAAGGGACAATGCACTGCCATGTGACATTTGATTTCATTCTCAGGCCAGGTATGCAATGATAGAAGAAATCCTGGCTTCACAAAAGTAACTTTAAAAATATTATTGATTGAAAACAATTGATTACCAGTTGTATTTAGGGTAGCAGTCATACATTTGGTTTTGCCCCACATACTATAGTTTTTACCTGATCTGGTCACTGTCTAGGACCACAAAGCTTCACATCTGGTACTCTAACTCTTTGTTTACCTCAATCAAGTGTTGGAAGGGGCCTGTATTTGTTCTTTGCCCTGTTTGCAGCAGTCTTGAGGCAATGGTTGCACAATGAAAGACATAATTTTCTGACCTTTTTTCTCCCCCTCATCAGCTGTAGTCTCTGGAATGGTTCCAAATCCACAAAAGTGATGATATTATTCAGTGCATGATGAAGCAAATCTCATGTGTTTCTGCCTTGCAAAAAGTTGGCAAATGGAGTAAAATGTAGAAAAACATTAAATTGTTTATTTTGGGGGAAGAGAACAAAATAACAGAATATTGTTTAAAAAGTAGAACCTGTAGGAAGGCGCTTGGGGATACTTATACATGTAATATAGAAAGCTAGCACACATGTGGAGCAGGTAAATAGGAAAGCTAATGGAAGGTTGACCCTTATTTAAAAGGGGGCTGGAGTATAAGAGTAAGGAAGTCTTATTGCAACTGTATAAGATGATACTGTGAGCAGTTTTGGTCCCCTTGTTTAAGGAAAGTTATTATCTCATTGGAGCTAGTTCAGAGGAGGTTCACTGGAACGATACTGAAAACAAAAAGTGTTGGAAATCACAGTGGGTCAGACAGCATCCATGATTTCCAACACTTTTTGTTTCTAGTACTGATTTCAGCACCTACAGGAACTTGCTCCTTCACTGGAATGATCTCTGCTATGAAGGGCTTGTCTTGTGAACATAGATTAAACAGGTTGGGACTCTACTCACTGCAGTTTATAAGAATGAGAGGTGATTTCATTGAAATATATCGAATTCTTAATGGACTTGACAGGATAAATGCTGAGAGGATCTTTCCCCTCATGGGAGACCAGAGGGAATAGTCTTAAAATAAAGGAATGCCAGTTTAAGACTGAGAAGAGGAGGGAGGGCTTTCTTCTCTCTGAGGGTTGTGAGTCTTTGGAACTCCTTGCCACAGACAGTTGTGGGAACAGAGGCCTTGTGTATATTTAAGACTGAGATAGATTCTTCATCAGTCGGGGAATCAAGGGTTGTGGGGAAAAAGCAATGTAAAGAATGTCAGTTCAGCCATAATCCTATGAATGGGTGGAACAGGTTCGAGGGGCCAAATGGCTTTTCCTGTTCCTATTTATTATGGTCTTTCTCAGAATGTATGTTAATTTGCCTAATTCCTCTTATTCCTGTATATGCTCATTATGGTGCAGGAAAGAAACCCTCAAGCCATCCCAAATTATCATTGTTTCCAGCTTCTGGAAGAAACATATCTTTACCACACTGATCCTTGTGGTTACTGCTGCATTGTAATAGATAGATTCAAGCACCAAAAACAGAATCTGGGAACTTCTACAGTTCGTTCTGTGACTGTTCTTTTGGTGATACAGCTGCCATTGTTGCTCTCTCTTTATCGATGGAAAGCTTTGAGCTCATAAGCCATGTAGCAAGGATATCAAACTACATTTCAAAACAATATAATACAAAATGCAAGAAGTTATGACCAAATTGTACAGTGCTTCATTCAAGCCACTAAAGTGTCAATACCGTATCCAACTATGGTTATTATGATGAGAGGCAATTGGTGCTGAAAAGGCTCAGCTATGAGGATAGAATGGAAATACACTCAATTTGAACCTTGAACAGATTGAGAAGGTGACTGGAAGAGCTCTTGTTGCCTGCTTGAAGTCCCTGAAAAGAAACCTGACTTTGCTTGAGGAAATAAAACTTTAGGATCTCTCTGGATGCATGTATCGTGATGACCAAAATGACCTTTCACGTCTATAACCATCTTGTGATCTCATAAAGGAGTTGAATCAGGACGTAGAGGATATGGACCCACAATACATGGAGGCGTGCAGCTGATAGAGAAGCAGAAGGGACTCAATTTTCTTACAAATTTTTCAAGGATTGAAACAAGAGGTTCAAGTTTAAAGATATAATTAGTGGATAAGAGTTAGAGATTTGTCTGACCATGTCAAACCTTTCACATTCTTACCCAAAAAGTCAGAAGTCACACACCAGGTTATAGTCCAACAGGTTTATTTGAAAACACAAGCTTTTGGTGCACTGCTCCTTCATCAGACTTGATGAGGGTGCAGCGCCCTGAAAGCTTGAGATTTTAAATAAACATGTTGGACAAAAACCTGGTGCTGTGTGACTCCTGGCTTTGTCCACTCCAGTCCAACACCAGCACCTCCACATCATTCCTCAAAAAGAACATCAGAGTTCAAGTTATCCCAGAAATACTGGTTTGTGGCCAAATATGTTGTGCTATAGACTTTGTAAACTCTTCAGGGAATTGGACAGGTCATTCTTTTAGTTAGGAATGTTTGCCAGACACACTACCAGGAGACAAAAAGAAACAAATTTATGACTGTGTATGTCATTGGATTTGAAAGCTAACTGAAGTAATATTACTGAAGCATAACAAAATCACTCATTTAAACTTAAGCATAAATCACAGAACTCACTGCCTTCTAATGATCAGGCTGGTATTCTATTCATCCTACAAACCAGTTTAATTTCAGATTAAGAGTATTTCTACAAAATAAAAAAAACCTTCTCACAGAGAGAAATTAAAGAAAACCTTCCACTTATGTCTGAAAAAATAACAAATATTTGATTTGAATCCGAACATTTATTATTTGGTCCTGTGAAAAAGAGTGACTGAAGATGGGAAGAGTGCATGAAGGAGAATTAGAAATGTGAACTGCAAAGAAGTGAACACAACATAGTGCCTGTGCTTTCAAACTGGAACATTAAAAGCAGATGTCAACCCTGCGAGCTTTTACTGTGTTGGCAGTAGCTTTGTGTACACAGGAGACATTAAACCAGTTCTAAATAGGTTGTCCACTTACTAAGGATTTAAAAGCCTAATAAAATTTTCGCTGATGGCTATTTATTCATGTACTGGCATGTAGGATTTGTCAGTGAGTGACCTATTCATCAAGTACTTGGATTCACATTTTTAAAGGCTGTGAGGCTTAACTACTAAGGAGATTCCATCTGTCTCCTAATGGACCTTTGGAGGTGAACTTTAATGTAACCTGCCCAACAAGAATGTGAAATTTGTATTTTGACCAGAAGCTGCCCTGTTTTCTCAGGGTGGGTTGGAATAAAATCAGAGCTGAGAGACAAATTAAACGCAATTTCGGCTTTCCACACTCCTACCATCATTTCGGTGAGATTTTTTTCCAGCATGATCACCAATCTGCCTGAATAATGTGTCCAGACATATTCCCCAAAACAAATCTGAAGAGAGCAGTTGAATAGAAAATAGCTGTGTGCACTTCCTGGACACAAGAAAGCCATAGGGGGTAGGATTTTCTCAAATATGTTGGAGGAGAGGGAGTAAACCTGGAGCAGAAGTTTCTTTTTGGGTTAGGACACAAACGTTTGATGAAATCTGGGTCATGAACCTATGCTGCAGTTCTTAAACAGTTAGCTGACACAATTTTTGCAGAATTCACAATCGATAAGCAAAGGATACACTCAGTTTCCAATAAAGGATGGCAGGTGGGCTTTCAAAGCTGGAAGGTAAATGGAAAGTGCACATGCACAGAGGAGCTGCAGCCCACTGACACAGTGAAGGAAGAGAGAGGGCATCTCTGTTCTGAACCTCTCAGCAGTTTCTTTGAACTCTGATTAAAAAAATAACCACAGCGGGGGATGGTGGTGTTTGGGAGGCTGGGAGGGGCGTGTTGGGAGTTGGAGGGTAAGGCGGGGATTGGGGGAGTGGCGATGTTTGTGACTGCACTATAATTCTGCAGGCTTGGTGGCTGCAAGAGGGTGCGAACTGAAATTATTCTCGCGTGGTGACAGCCCTCTTCTCGTGCAACACCCTCACCCTACTGCACCTTGGTATTTGTGAAGTGAAGAATGTTGCCAACATTTGTTGTTCCTTGATTGGGTCTGAAAGTCTACTCAGTTTACAGTGTTAGGGGAGCAAGTACATCTACTAGATATCTTAGCCAGAAGAAGCTCTCATCTAAATATGATGTAGCTACTTGCTTTCATGCAACAAACTACAAGTTACATTAGCTAGTTAGACATTATTGTTCACAATTAGATTAGATTACATTAGATTACATTACAGTATGGAAACAGGCCCTTCGGCCCAACAAGTCCACACCGACCCGCCGAAGCGTAACCCACCCATACCCCTACATTTTACCCCTTACCTAACACTATGGACAATTTAGCATGGCCAATTCACCTGACCTGCACATCTTTGTGACTGTGGGAGGAAACCGGAGCACCCGGAGGAAATTGTAGGGAGGCAGAGATGTTACATCTGTCCCTATTGAGATCCAGAGCTATTCTCCTGATTTCTTGACCTAATTCTGTATGGCATCAATAGATTGAGAGGCATTCAATGGTGTCTCCAACATTAAGCCTTTCAGAACCAATAATTCATATTACATCTTCCCTCAATATTTTATTCTCATCATTAACATTTATGCATCCACGTATACATTTGCATTTAGCATTACCTCACCTCCCCAAGGCTCTAACTTCACAAATTCACGTGGTCCGGTGGGTTTACAATTTTTCCAGAATGCACTCTGCCTGGATTTGGAAGATTGGTAGGTCCTTGCATGATTTCCAAAGCATCCTCCTGATATGAGGCTCAACACCATTCTTGCATTTTCACAAGTAATTGCCTCAAGGGTTCAGTCAAATATTTCGCCAACTGGTTGACCATGCCTCGATATCTCTCTAGGTCATGGGCCAGTTTTGGTGTGGGTAGCTATTTAACAGACTTTGTTTTCTGTGGGTCGACCATTATCCATCCTCATTGATAATGTGTCCCAAGAAGTGAATGGATTCCTTGGAAAGTTCACACTGGTCATTGAAAGTATACCTTCAGCCTAAAAGTGTTTTAAAACTGCATGAACCCTCTGTTCATGTTCATTGACCATCTCGCCATGTGTCAATATATTACTCACTAGCCATGTGAGGCATTCTGAGGTTCACACATTAAAAAATCGTTGGTGCTGTAGTAATCTTGAATGACAATCTGTTTAAAGAAAATCTGTCAAGTGAAGTGACAAATGTAATAAGCAAAGGTGATTGCTCATCTAATGGCATCTGCTAGAATTTATATTTGTCATCGGGTTTAGTGAAAACTACTTTCAGACAATTTAGTTAAATTCTCATCAGAATTGGCTAACTGAGGATTTACCTCCCTACTTTTTGAGTGGTTCTGTCAATGCATGTTCTGATTAACTCATTGAGTTTGGGAATAGTGAACATGCCCGAATGGAAATGAGCTGATTTTGTTACCAGGCAAACAGCAGACATTCTGCTTCCAGAACTGACAGTAATACAGGCAGTGAAGGGCGAGCCTGCATTTAGGCAGGAGACTGTCAGCAAACTAAAGCTTCTAAGCACAACCGCATCAGGGAATGATTACCCAAGTTGTCCAAGTCAACAGGGAGAAACACAGAACAGGCTTCCTCTATAACAATTACAGAAGTCAGGCCTATACTCAGATATAGTGAGATGGGGAGGAAAAAGAAAAAGTGCTGAAGGCTCATTGATAATTTATAGTGTCATTGAAAACTTTCCAACTCTCTTAGACTGTTGAAATGTCAGCACTGGCTCAATTTTCACAATTCGGTCTGGTTAACCCTTAAGCATGAGAGACATGAGCAGAATCTCCAGCCATCCTAAGGAGGAAATAAGTTGTAATCGCCAAGCATTGCTCATCTCTTACAAGTAACCAACTCCTTGACTGCAATAGATGTCAGGAAAGTTTGAACCATGATGTTGAAGACTATACCCAAGGAATTACACTTTAATGTGGACAACAGTGAGGCTAAATGCCATGTGCGAGGAATGTGCTTGTACCTGGCCTGGGCACATTATTTTATGTTCAAAACCATCTAGTGAGTGAGAGCACAAAATCAGTGATGGTCCCACACAACTCTGCAGGTGAAGATTTATTTTATGCATTAGCTTTTCAAGGAAATGCAATGACATTCAAGGCTGGGAAATGTGCAATGGGCAGCTTACATGTCCACTTTTCGTCATAGTGTAGCAGTCTTCCTGCAAAGCTGCACAAAGTGCTGCCACTCCCGGGTTCAATACTGTTGTGTGGGATGCTCCAGCATTTCAAGACAGCTTACCAGTCTATGGGCATTCTGAAAGATTGAAGGGTTATCAATGATGGAAGGTTCAAAAGGAGTTGCCTCAGGTGTCCTCTCTACCTGCTGTCTATTTTGAAAGACTTAACTCCACACCATTCAGGTGTCATATCCTGATGGGTGTCATAAGAGCTTTCTCATGCTCCTTTTTTCCTAATGGTCATGTAGGGCAAGTCACGATTCGATACTTTAATGTGGGATTACCTGGAGATGTTATTTGTCCAAATACATTGACAATTAGGACATTTATTCAGCAACACAAAAGATATGGATTACAATATTAAGAAGGTCCATGTATCCTTTGCATTAAGCAGGGTTGCTTGCCAAATTAGCAACAGGATTACTAACAAGTCCAAACTCAGCTCATTCATCTGATAAGCAGGTATACGAGTAATATAAAAATGAAGAATTAAGAGTGCTGGAAATATGAAAAAAAGCAGAAAGTATTGGAGAAACTCAGTAGGTTTGTAGTTTTGATGAAGGGTCACTGGATTTGAAACATTAACTCTGTTTTTCTTTCGACAGGTGCTGCCAGACATGCTGAGTTTCTTCAGCACTTTGATTTTGTGGAAGCAGTTATAAGTGGTCTCTGGTTTCTGAGATTCTGTGATGCATTGACCAGTCATGTTTTCATTGGCCCTTTCCCGGTTAATGTCTTGATTCTCATCGTCATTCTCAGGAGATTGCTGTTGACCTCCCATTTTTTTCTCAATCAAAGATGTAGCTCTAGTTGTCAAAGGCACAATATGTCACAACAATGCAGGACAACTATCTGGCCTGTAATGCAAGGCCTTGCTGGAATAATCCAGGCAGCAAAACCTCATCCTCAAGAGATCTATGGCCTATTACATAATCGGCCATAGCACTGGTCAAAGAGTGAGCAAAGGTACAGTTAGTAAATTTGCAGATGACACCAAAATTGGAGGTGTAGTGGACAGTGAAGAGGGTTACCTCAGATTACAACAGGATCTGGACCAGATGGGCCAATGGGCTGAGAAGTGGCAGATGGAGTTTAATTCAGACAAAAGCAAAGTGCTGCATTTTGGGAAAACAAATCTTAGCAGTATTTATATACTTAATGGTAAGGTCCTAGGGAGTGTTGCTGAACAAAGAGACCTTGGAGTTCAGGTTCATAGCTCCTTGAAAGTGAAGTCGCAGGTAGATAGGATAGTGAAAAAGACGTTTGGTATGCTTTGCTTTATTGGTCAGAGTATTGAGTACAGGAGTTGGGAGGTCATGTTGCGGCTGTACAGGACATTGGTTAGGCCAATGTTGGAATATTGCATGCAATTCTGGTCTCCTTCCTATCGGAAAGATGTTGTGAAATTTGAAAGGGTTCAGAAAAGATTTACAAGGATGTTGCCAGGGTTGGAGGATTTGAGCTGTAGGGAGAGGCTGAACAGGCTGGGGTTGTTTTCCCTGGAGGGTCAGAGGCTGAGGGGTGACCTTATAGAGGTTTACAAAATTATGAGGGGCATGGATAGGATAAATAGGCAAAGTCTTTTCCCTGGGATCGGGGAGAACTGAACTAGAGGGCACAGATTTAGGGTGAGAGGGGAAAGATATAAAAGAGACCTAAGGGGCAACTTTTTCACACAGAGGGTGGTACATGTATGGAATGAGCTGCCAGAGGAAGTGGTGGAGGCTGGTACAATTGCAACATTTAAAAGACATTTAGATGGGTATATGAATAGGAAGGGTTTGGAGGGATATTGGCCGAGTGCTGACAGGTGGGACTAGATTGGGTTGGGATATCTGGTCGGCATGGATGGGTTGGACCAAAGGGTCTGTTTCCATGCTGTACATCTCTATGACTCTATGACTCTATAACACTGTATCTTTGTCCTGTGTCAGTTTGATACATTTTGTAAAGCTGTTGCCATGATTAAAGGGGGTACAGCTTCTCTCCCAGGAGCCATCTCAAATGTGAGCTGAGGGCCTTGGAAAGAGGCGGGTATTTGGGAGTTCTCCAATGAGAGTCATGGCAGTTTCCAGAAATCCAGGCACAGATATCCAAAATTTACATCAATGGTCACATACAATTTGGACATAATGGACATAATTCATAACTGTCACAGAAAGGTAATAGTGTGCTCTCAAAGCCGCATGGTGCATTTAATAGACCTTGCACTTGATGGGCACTCGCAGTACTCTAGCCACTTGATAAATATTGTTAAGAGGGAAGGATATAGTATACGCTAGAGAAGCTGGTCTATGGGGCTGAGGATTGGGAGATACCACACAGCTCCCCAGTTGTCCCATGAAATAAGCAAATGGCAGAAAAATTCTGAATCTCATTATTTGCCTGCACATTTTAGGTGTATCTTGTCCTGCTGTTTTCCCACTGGAGTTTGGGAGGCTGCTGCTGGAGGCTACTGCTCTTCATGGGTTAGCTGAAGGTGTGTCAATTACTATCTCTGTCAGTGTTTTCACAGATTGATCAAAGCCAGAATAACTCCAGCTATGACAGGCTCCATGAACTCTGTCACCAGGTCATCTGTGGGGTGTGTCAGACAAGATACACAGCTTTATTGAAGAAACAACTGAGCAGGAATTCCTTACATTCATAAAAATGAAGCATTATACTGTATTATGCCCTCACATAGTGTGGGCATGGAGATTTCCCAAGGATGATGGTCATTCCTTCATGGGGTATGTGATCATATTCAATTGCACATTATGCAACCAAAGTTTTTTGCAACATTATGAGTATAATTCTGCCATTAAGTGATCATGAAAGCTTCATAACCTCTGACAAGGAAAGGGTTCCCTTCGACATCACAGCCCATGTCCTTACAGTTCAGTGTGAGAATCTGGCAGTTATGATTTGTTAACTTCCAGAACTTGCCATGGAATGTGATTAGCAAATGGGTTCTTCACATTCTGCTTTAAGTCCCTTGTTATTGACATTTGTTTCACTGACATGACAAGGAGGCAATGCTCAATGACTGATTAAGAGTCCACATTTTCGGCTGTTAATGACTTGCCGATGAAGTGTAAATTGAAGACAGATTGGTGGTATTAGTTAATCAATGGAAGCATGATTACTGCAAATGTCCCTTGAGTAGAGGCTCAAAATCAAAGATGTTTCATTCCACTCCCCACCCCATGAATAAAAATTAACTTATTCTGTCCAATTAACACACTGTCGCAGATATTTTGTGAAGTATTGCGCAGTGGAGTTAAGGTTACAACTTTGTGTTCTTGTATTTGAATACAAACTCTGTTTGTGATGTGAAAACTTTCCTCCATTCTCCTGGGTCCTTTTTGTATTGCTATCCCTGTGATTAACATCACTAATCAGTCTCTCCCTGTTTAAAATAAGCCTTTGCTACTATTGTGCCGACTTTATCCCCAGACTCCTTGACTTTGGAAATTCTCCTGTCCTTGTTGGCTCTACACTCTCCCCATGTGGAGACCAGAGTTAAAATGACCTGATTGAATCCCCTACTCTGAAAGATGCTCAGTTCCTTCCCATTCACTATGAGGTTCCAGTCAATTGTCTGCAATTTCAGAGCTGAAAATGTGTTGCTGGAAAAGCACAGCAGGTCAGGCAGCATCCAAGGAGCAGGAGAATCGACATTTCGGGCATGAGCCCTTCTTTAGGAATTCCTGAAGAAGGGCTCATGCTCGAAACGTCGATTCTCCTGTTCCTTGGATGCTGCCTGACCTGCTGTGCTTTTCCAGCAACACATTTTCAGCTCTGATCTCCAGCATCTGCAGTCCTCACTTTCTCCTGTCTGCAATTTCATCCAAGTACAGAGACCATTCCCTCAGCGACCCAGTACAATGAAGCCTATCTTTGATGTTGAATTGCCCAATTTAATTCCCATATCATTTGCCCTGCAGGACTGACTTTGGCCTAATCCCCAAACTGCAAGAATACAGATCTCTGGACTCTGGTAGGATGAAGTGCCAGACAGATTATTTGCTTGAACCACATACAATGTGTTTGTTGCTTAAACTGCTGGCATATGCTGCAGCAATGATGTTGATGTAGTATCATGCTGTACAACCTCTACCTGACTAATGGATTGGCTGCTCAGCACTCCCCATTGTCACAAGTCACCCGTCTCTCCCTCTGCGCTGTAACTGACTGCTTAAGACATTGTATGCTAATGAAACAATGTCATCCACAAAGAGGCTGAATGCTCCCAAGTAAGCATGGAAGTCAGTGAGCACCATCAAAGCAAGGTAATACCATAAGATGCCTGTGTCTATGTACGCGTAAAGTGTAGATGCACAAGATGTGTGACTCTCATTGGATGCAAAGTGAGCAGGCATGATGATGTGGTGAGGCTGGAGATTTATCAATGCCATGTTACATTGATAAAGGATTGAGACTGATAGTGAACATGGACCATTCAGGGATATTGTTCAGAAGAAGCAGTTGCATATTGACAAGGCAGACATTCAATGAGTTGAAGTTGTCAGGCACCTACTCAATTTTCCTGTTGGTTTTGCACCTTCCACTTTCACACTGAAGGGAAGGAGAATTTGACATGAGATGTGAATAGGTTATGTTTGGGATATTGATGATATTGCAAATATATGGAAATAGGCGAGTCACCACTCAAGGGTGAGATTGCCATTTAAGGTTATGATAAAAAAATTGTATGAGGTTTTCTGAATATCAAGAATCTGATCTTTTAATTTTGTCCTGTTTAGTCTGCTCACTTGTCACACAACCGCCGTGCCAGTGAGAGAAACTACCTTCCATATTTCAGATGGGAAAAACCATAACTATTTAAGCAGTCCATTTTCATGGACAGCTCAAATAAATACATAGTTCAATTGTGGCTAAAGGCCTAATAAACTTGTACAGATTTATGTCAACATTGTGTCATGTCCAACAAAGTGATGTTAAAAAATTATTCAAAGGAAGGCCTGGTAGCAGTGACGTTTCATAAGGCATAATGTAAAGAAATATAATTTACAAGAGCTTGCATTAGCATTGCTTTTAAAATAGTTGTTAAACATTAAAATCATTGATTCAGTTCAACTCTACAGAGAATCTTCTATTAAAAATTTTCCATTCAACCTGTTCAGAGATGTTATTGCAGGATTCGGGAGTAGGTGGGCCCTGAACCCAAATCTCCTTTTTCAGGAATAGGGACACTACTGTTGGAGCACAAGAGGACCCCAAAAAGAAATCAAATAGAGAGCAGCAATCCTTCCTCATTCCTTGTTTTTTTTTAAAAATAGTCTTTGTCCCATCTAAGTCCACAAACAAAAATTTGGAAAAACAAAAAGATACCACATCGTCTTTACAATAGCTTCAGCAATTATTTATGACTAATGTAAGTTGCATGCATGTGCACTGCACTATCATTTTTATTGCAGATTTCCAGCATCTGTAATATCTTGCTTTCATATCATTGCATGTATTGTGTTAGATTTGCTAAACGTCTTGCATGAAGTTCATGAAGAATCAATGGAAAGAAAGCTTGGGTCAGTGTATAGTGGGCACCAATTTGATATTGTCTGTTTTGCAAATGTTGTAAGAGTAATCCTGGAAGGCAGAATTGCTTTATACATGCAATAGCATGAGTACTGTTCTATGTTTGTATAATGGATGTGGAGTTGTTGCCCTTGGGAGATTGGTAGTGAACCACATTCTTGAACTACTGCAGTCCACATGATATAGGGATAGTGTGGTTAGGAATAGACTTACAGGATTTTGACCAAGAAACATTGAGGAAGATTGATTTTGCTCCAAGTCAAAATGATGTGTGGACTGGATGGGAACTTGGAAGTGGTTATGTTCCAATGTATTTTCTGCCCTTAACCTTCTATGTGGTACAGATAACAGGTACAGCTGGTACTGCTGATGGAGCCCTGGTAAGTTATTGCAGTGTACATTTTGTATACTACACACTGCTGGCATGGTATATCAGCAGTGGAGGACGTGAACGTTTAAGGTGGTGAATGAAGTGCCAGTCAAGTGGGTTCCTTTGGATTTTTTATGTTGTGTTGCTTGAGTATAGTCGAAGCTGTGTCCATCCAGGATAGTTGACAGTATGCTATCGCACTCCTGACTTGTGCCTTGTCAATAATAGACAGAGTTGGGGAGACAGGAAGTGAGTTAATTTCTGCAAGGTCCCAGCCTGTGCTATTCATGCAAGTTTGTAAACTGTGGTACATTTGTGTTACTATTAGGTTAGATTTCCTACAGTGTGGAAACAGGCCCCTCAGCCTAACAAGTCCACACCAACCCTCCGAAGAGCAACCCACCCACACCCATTGCCCTACATCTAACACTATGGGCGATTTAGCATGGCCAATTCATCTAACCTGCACATCTTCGGACTGTGGGAGGAAACCCACGCAGACATGGGGGGAATGTGCAAACTCCACACAGACAGTTGCCCAAGGCAGGAATTGAACCCGGGTCCCTGGCGCTGTGAGGCAGCAGTGCTAACCACTGAGCCACACTAGGTTGGACTATTGTTTTACTTTAAAACTCTGTCTGGAAAATTCAAGATCAATATGAGAAATTTTAATCAGTTAGTTCGTAAAATATTTTACCAGACTCCATGAGCTACTTTTATAACAAATCAGGTTGCAGTTGAGGGAACTAATTAGCCTGCATTCTATTTCCTGATTGA
This sequence comes from Chiloscyllium plagiosum, assembly GCF_037043375.1. NCBI lineage: Eukaryota > Metazoa > Chordata > Chondrichthyes > Orectolobiformes > Hemiscylliidae > Chiloscyllium > Chiloscyllium plagiosum. Next base: position 83,067,254 of record NW_028270141.1, on the reverse strand, counting down.
AACAATTCTAAAGTTTAATTAGTTCAATGAAGCTAATGATGTCACAATATGGTTATAAATGTAAGAAGGGTCAGAGCTCAGCAAAGTCTGCACTTAGTAAAATTAAACACGACACTTAGAATTACTCTGTAATTGAAGTGAAAAAGGTCTGCTTTATTTATCAAGTACCCATTAAGTGTAAAATCACATGTAGGGAGAATTGGGTGGTGTACCTCTGGGATCTGGGTCCAATCCAACTCAGACAGATGGAATGAAGGTTTCTTCTCTCCAGCGTTTGTTAAATGTTCTAATTGAAATTGAGTTTGAGCTAGTCCCCATGAGATCCCAGTGGAAATTAATCAAAACTGCAAAACAAGCCCTCAGAACTGGCAAACTAAACACATGAAAAATTTGAAGTAAACATGTTATGTTTGTAACATTGTGAAGAGAATGGTCCAGATATTTTGATTGGGGTCAGTGGAATTTAATTTCGATAAATGCGAGGAGTTGCATTTTGGGAAAGCAAATCTTAGCAGGACTTTCCACTTAATGCTAACGTCCTAGACAGTGTTACTGAACAAAGAAACCTTGGAGTGGAGGTTCATAGCTCCTTGAAAGTGGAGTAACAGGTAGATAAGATAGTGAAGACGACTTGCTTTATTGGTCAGAGTATTGAATATAGGAGTTGGGAGCAGGAGAATCGACGTTTCGGGCATGAGCCCTTCTTCAGGAAGAAGGGCTCATGCCCGAAACGTCGATTCTCCTGCTCCTTGGATGCTGCCTGACCTGCTGCGCTTTTTCAGCAACACAGTTTCAGCTCTGATCTCCAGCAGCTGCAGTCCTCACTTTCTCCAATAGGAGTTGGGATGCCATGTTGCGGCTATACAGGATGTTGATTCAGCCACTTTTGGAATATTGCATGCAATTCTGGTCTCCTTCCTATTGGAAGGATGTTGTGAAACTTGAAAGGGTTCAGAAAAGATTTGCAAGGATGTGTCCAGGGTTGGAGGGTTTTGAGCTATAGGGAGGGGTTGAATAGGCTGGAGCTGTTTTCCCTGGATCGTCGGAGACTAAGGGGTGACCTTATAGAGATTTATAATAGACAGAGTTTTTTCCCTGGGGTTGGGGAGTCCAGAACTAGAAGGCGTAGGTTAATGGTGAGAGGGAAAAGATATAAAAGAGACCTAAGAGCAACTTGTTCACGCAGAGGGTGCTGCATATATAGAATGAGCTGCCAGAGGAAGTGGTGGAGCATTCAGAAGGCATTTGGATGGGTATATAAATAGGAACGGTTTGGAGGGCTATGGGCCAGCTGTTGGCAAGTGGAACTAGATTGGGTTGGGATATCTGGTCAGTATGGACAAGTTGGACCGAAGGGTATGTTTCTGTGCTGTACATCTCTATGACTCTATTGTTGGCTCTGATCAGACTAAAAATGACTCCTTTGGTCAGTTTCTGTGTTAAAAATTCCTGGAGAGGGGCATCCTGTTATGAACCAGTCCAGGAATTCACAAGTCGAGATGTGTAGAAGATCTTTGTAGAAACCACATCCCCTGAAATTGAAATGCACGGTCAGCCATGTTGCTAGTGTCTGTGAAAGGGTAAGTATATCTGGTGGGAAGGTGATGGGAAAGGTAGGGATAGGTGACTGAAGAGGTTGGGAAAGGTGAGTTTGCAATTCTGGTGAGATGAGGGAGAAATGTCGGATTGGGAAGAGGTATCATGCAGGGAAGGGGGTTTGGGTTGTGTCAAATCAGAAAGGGTGTCAAGTCTGATTGAATTCTTTGAGGAGGTGACCAAGCATGTGGATGAGGGTAGAGCAGTGGATGTAGTATACATGGATTTTAGTAAGGCATTTGATAAGGTTCCCCATGGTAGGCTTATGCGGAAAGTCAGGAGGCATGGGATAGAGGGAAATTTGGCCAATTGGATAGAAAACTGGCTAACCGGTCGAAGTCAGAGAGTGGTGGTAGATGGTAAATATTCAGTCTGGAGCCCAGTTACAAGTGGAGTTCCGCAGGGATCAGTTCTGGGTCCTCTGCTGTTCGTAATTTTTATTAATGACTTGGATGAGGGAGTCGAAGGATGGGTCAGTAAATTTGCAGATGATACGAAGATTGGTGGAGTTGTGGATAGTGAGGAGGGCTCTTGTCAGCTGCAAAGGGACTTGGATATGATGCAGAGCTGGGCTGAGGAGTCGCAGATGGAGTTCAACCCTGCCAAGTGTGAGGTTGTCCATTTTGGAAAGACAAATAAGAATGCGGAATACAGGGTTAACGGTAGGGTTCTTAGTGAGGTGGAGGAACAGAGGGATCTTGGGGTCTATGTTCATAGGTCTTTGAAAGTTGCCACTCAAGTGGATAGAGCTTGTAAGAAGGCCTATGGTGTATTAGCGTTCATTAGCAGAGGGATTGAATTCAAGAGTCGTGAAGTGATGTTGCAACTGTACAGGACTTTGGTTAGGCCACATTTGGAGTACTGTGTGCAGTTCTGGTCGCCTCACTTTAGGAAAGATGTGGAAGCTTTGGAGAGGGTGCAGAGAAGATTTACCAGGATGTTGCCTGGAATGGAGAATAGGTCGTACGAGGATAAGTTGAGAGTGCTAGGCCTTTTCTCATTGGTAAGGCGAAGGATGAGGGGTGACTTGATAGAGGTTTATAAGATGATCAGAGGAATCAATAGAGTAGACAGTCAGAAACTTTTTCCCCGGGTACAACAGAGTGTTACAAAGGGACATAAATTTAAGGTGAAGGGTGGAAGGTATAGGGGAGATGTCAGGGGTGGGTTCTTTACCCAGAGAGTGGTGGGGGCATGGAATGCGCTGCCTGTGGGAGTGGTAGAGTCAAAATCTTTGATGACCTTTAAGCGGCAATTGGATAGGTACATGGATGGGTGCTTAAGCTAGGACAAATGTTCGGCACAACATCGTGGGCCGAAGGGCCTGTTCTGTGCTGTATTGTTCTATGTTCTATGTTCTATGTTCTATGTCAGAGGCTGGAGTGTCAGGGGTCAGCAGTGATTTGGCAATTCAGTTTAATAGACACCCAAAAATTACAGTAGATATTTAGGAGTATGGCAGACCAAGTGTTGGAATGTTATACGTTAAATATCCAAGTCCAATGCGTAACAGAGGAGGCACATGAAATCTTGACCTTTTATTTTAAGGGGAATGGAGTATAAAAATAGGGATGTCTTGCTAAAACTATACAACTAGTCTGAGCAATACAATAATGTGAGCAGTTTAGTCCCCTATCTAATGAAAGATACACTGGCATTGGAGGCAGTCCAGGGAAGGATCACTAAATTGATTCTGGCTATGGAAGGATTTTCTTATGAGAAAAGGTTGAATAGATTGGACCTATAATCATTGGAGGTTTAAAGAATGAGAGATGACTTTATTGAAAAATGTCAAATTTTTATGGGTCCTGACAGGGCAAATGCTAAGACGTTTTTTCTCCTTGTGGGTGAATCTATGTTCAGGGGGCATAATCTCAGAATAATGGGCACCCGTTTAATACAGAGATGAGGATATTCTTTACCACCAAGGTCTGTCGAATGTAGGTCCTTGTGTATATTAAAATCTGAGTCAGACAGATATTTAAACAATAATGGAATAAAGGATTATGGGGAAAAGACAGGAAAGTAAAGTTGAGGGGTTTATCAAAATAAACTTATTGAATGGGGGAACTGGACTCAATGGACAGAATGGCCTACTTCTACTCCTACATCTTATGGTCTTAGGATCTGGGATGCTCTGCCTGAGAGTGCAATAGGGATGTATTTGATCATGTATTTTGAAAGGCAACTTATTAATTGTTTGAAGAGAAAATAATTTACAAGTCCGTGGAAAAAGGTGGAATTTGGATAATTTAAGATGATCTTACAAAGAACTGGTGTGGGCATAACTGGCCAAATAGTCTTCTGTTCTTTAATCGTTCAATGATTATATTACCTCAAGGATATTTTCTTACACCTCACATTTTGTCTGGTAAGATTATATTATAGAGATTCATCTAGACCATTTTTGAGTAGTGTAGAAAGTCTATGAGTGAAACTCATCTCCCAAAGGGCTCAAGGAAGCTCAAAAATGGACCCTAGGCCTAAATATCATTTGAAATATGAGCTGTCACTGCCTGTCGTGACTCTACAGGCAATTCATGTAATGGAAATGTTGTGATTAAAATGATTTTTAAAATCATATTTTGTACTCAAATTGGAGACAGAACACAATCTTCAATTAGCAAAAGGTTTCCTTTTCAAAGGAAACACTTGGGAACAATTACAGTAGCTACTATTATATTGCACAGTTCTCAAGTTTATTTTTACAATGTCTTTCTTGTTTAATTGATCACAGGTTCACATGTTCTAAGACTTTGTCAGAAAAACTGAAGAAGTGGATGGTACATTAGCTAACAAGGTACAATAATGGAATAGGAACAGAAAGCAGAAAGTGATGATTATTGTACAATCTCTGGAAAGGTAATGGATATTATCGAGAGTGAAAGTGAGGACTGCAGATGCTGGAGATAAGAGTTGCGAGTGTGATGCTGGAAAAGCACAGCAGGTCAGCCAACATCTGAGGAGCAGGAGATGAAGGGCATTCGCCCGAAACATCGATTCTCCTGCTCCTCGGATGCTGCTTGACCTGCTGTGCTTTTCCAGCACCACAGTCTCGACAATGAATATTATCATTCCACTTAACTGATTCTGAGTTTTCTGATGACCATGCTCACCATAAGTTCAACAGATAGTGCTTTTTTGTAATGTCATAAGAATAGATGGTAGTACCAGGTTTTTTGGTTAAATGTCAGTTATAAGGAAAATAGAAGACCAGCAGGAAACATAAAAAATGGACGTAGGAGCTTCCACAAGTAGTGAGTGAGTGTTGGTCTGTCAATGAATGAGTCTGGGGAATTAGTCATGGGAAGCAAGGAAACGGCCAAGACTTTGAGCAAGTATTTACTATCTCACTTTATTGCAGAAGTATCCTAATGATAACAGCAGAAAACAAATCAAGATACAAAAGTGATCAAAAAATTATCAGACAAAACAATTACGAAAACAATTGGGACTGAAAGCTGAAAAATTCCCTGGTGATGACAGATTGCACCCTAGGGCCTGCAATGATGTGATCATAATGACAATGTATACATTGGTTGCTCAAAAGTCCCAAGAATCTCGAAAGTCCCTGTGGACTGGAAAAGCACAAAAGTTTTTTTTGTTTTCACTTGTGGGACATGGGCATTTATTGCCCGTAACTGGTGACAATGAAGGAATGGCGAAAAATTTCCAAGTCAGGATGGTGATTGTCTTTGAGGGGAACTTACAGGTGGTGGTGTCCCCATGTATCTGCTGCCCATGTCCTTAGATGGAAGTGGTCATGGGTTAGGAAGTGCTGTGAGGGAGTGAGTTTTTAGGATTTTGACCTAGCGATATTGAAGGTATGGCAATGTACCTTGACCTGTGTCTATAGGTGATGCACAGGCTTTGGGGCTTTAGGATGTGAGTTACCCACTGGTTTCCTCAGGCAGAAGTTTATCAGGTTCTGGGTGATGTGGTCTATGGCAGGATGAGTGATAGAATTGGGTGAGATGTTCAGCAAGGCTCATCTCAACTAGGAGAAAGTGAGGATTGCAGGTGCTGGTGATCAGACAGTGAGTGAAGAGCCATGCAGATGCAGTCTGGTCCAGTCCATTAATGAGGCATGTGTCCCTAAGCACACATTGTCCCAGCAGCAGCATTACAATGATAATTGTTGGTGCAAATTGAGGTGCTGGATTAAAGCGTAGGAATTCCTGATGAAGAGCTTATACTCGAAACACCGACTCTCCTGCTCCTTGAATGCTGCCTGATTGGCTGTGCTTTCTCAGCACCACACTTTTTGACAAGGTTCATCTGAAAATCAAGATGCATCACATCCCATCATTTCTGCTTTTGTCAGGTGGAATGGAGAGATTCCCGCTCGGCAGCAGTGTGTTCCCAATTGACGTTCATCATTGCTTGTGAAACGGCACGTTAATAGACCAACTCACCAATGGTTGTGATCTTAATACAAACCAGTTATCAGAAAAACATGCTATGGAGCTAGAGTGAGTTCTTGGCAGGTCCAACTCGCCACTTGCTGCAAAAGATGTTGGATATCTGGCGCCAAAGTCTCGGACACGCTTGGCCCATGGGCATTAGCCACATGCATTCCACATCCATGGTCAGTGGCAACTGACATGTACCAACCTATAAGTACTTTCATTGCACATCTCCGATCCATTTACAGAATGTTTCTGCACTTTAATCCAGCACCTCAATCTGCAGCATCAACTATCATTGTAATGCTGATGTGAGGACAATGTGTGCTTAGGGACACATGCCTCGTTAATGGACTGGACAAGACTGCATCTTCACTCACTGTCATAGCAGCCACTCATCCTGAATCTGCCTGGATGCCTATGATATCTTTGCTTTACATCACCTTTTTTGTACTTTGTCCAGTCTGCCAGAGATACTACATGCCTGGGGCAAATGTCAAGATAAATGCAGGGCAGTTCCAAACTGACAGTGCTTGTCTGGGTGTGCAGCGAGCTTTTAAATATGGTCTGGCATCAGGATGGTGGTAAATTCCAGAATTTATAAGGAATAGTGAAGTACTCTGGGAACAGAGTGTGATAAGATAGGACAAAAATCAGATATGATACTTGTTATGCGAACTAAAATATCAAATAATGCAGCAGGTTTGGTAAGATACGATGAGAAAACCCCATTCTGGTTCACAGCGATAGTCATTCTGCCAAACCCTACGCAACTTACACTTAGACAAAGAAAACCCATAATATTTTGCCCCTAATTTTGACCTGCATCATCAATATATGGAGGCTTCTGAGAGAGGTTTCAGCATCTTGTCCAGTCTCTGACTATCTGGAGACCAGGAGGTTTATGCCAATAAATCTGAAAGTCAGCGTTGAGAAAATGTGTACCATAGAACTTTAATAGCTTTCATGTGGAGGACTGACCTTGGCAAGGTCAGGGAAAGCTGGCCAAATTTTAATTATCAAATAATAAGCAACCTGCAAAAATGTATGGGGGCTGAAGTATGTTAAAAAAAGTGAAAGTAGAAAATTGCTAACTGCCAAGAAGGCTGAAAAATCAACAATTGTATTCTTTGATAGGAATGATTTAGGCACACTAATATAGTTTCCATAATTTATTAGAACAACACAAAAATGTTCAGTTCAAAATGGCCCAAAAATGTAACATCATGTATCAATTGATTTTGTGCAAATTGCATTAAAACTTCTAACCACAAATATGCACAAAAAGACTGTACATGTTAGAGTTTCTATAAATATAGCTTAAAGAAATTGTCCCAAGTACAGAAAAGTCACTGAGCACAATATTCAAGAACATTTAGTTTAATTTGTTTTTCCAAAATTATGATAAATCTTACTTGTTTCACATTTTGAAATCTGTGAATTTCATTTGATAGTACAACCCGGTATTGCGTTGAGTCATCCGTCGTTTTAGAAACAGAGAGAGGAGGTGCAGCAGGAGACAAGCTAGCCCTTTGAGCCTGCTCCAATACTCAATATGATCATGGCTGGTCATCCAACTCAGTACCCTGTTCCCACTTTCTCCCACATCCTCTGATCCATTTGGCCTAAGAACTATGTTTAAAACCTTCTTGAAAACATTCAATGTTTTGCCCTCAACCACTTTCTGTCACCAAGGAGTCTAGAGGCTCACTACTCTCTGGGAGAAGAAATTTCTCCTCCTTAGAGTCATATACAGATGTGGAGCACGGAAATTGACCCTTTGGTCCAACTCGTCCATGCTGACCAGATATTCTAACCCAATCTAGCCTCACCTGCCAGCACCGGCCCATATCCCTCCAAACCCTTCCTTTTACTGTTGCAATTGTACCAGCCTCCACCACATCCTCTGGCAGCTCATTCCATACACGTACCACCCTCTGAGTGAAAAAGTTGCCCCTTGGGTCTCTTTTATATCTTTCCCCTCTCACCCTAAACCTATGCCTCTAGTTCTGGACTCCCCCACCCTAGGGGAAAGACTGTCTATTTATCCTATCCATGCCCCTCATGATTTTATAAACCTCTATAAGGTTTTCCATCAGCCTCTGACGCTTCAGGGAAAACAGCCCCAGCCTATTCAACGTCTCCCTATACCTCAAATCCTCCAATCCTGGCAACATCCTTGTAAATTGTTTCTGAACCCTTTCAAGTTTCACAACATCTTTCTGCTAGGTGGGAGACCAAAATTGCACGCAGTATTCCAACAGTGGCCTACCCCATATTCTTAAACTGTGACCCCTGGTTCTAGGCTCCCTGGTCATCAGGAACATCTCTCCTCTGTTTAGCAATCTAGCCCTGTTAGAATTTTATAGGATCTATGAAACATCCTGAATATTCTAAACTCCAGCGAATATGATTATGACTCATCCAGTTTCTCATCATATGTCAGACCTGCTCTCCTGGGAATTACTTTGATAAACCTTTCTTGCGATAGCTCTACACCTAGAGTATCCTTCCTAACATGAGGAGACCTAAACCTCATACAATAATCTAGGTATGGTCTAATCAAGGCCTAGAAAATTTCATCAAAACATCCTTGATCCTGTAGTCGAATCATCTCACTATGAAGACCAACATATGCTTGCTTCTTCCTTACCTGCTGCATCTCCAGCAGGTTTACCTCCAGCGAGTGATGTACAAGAACACTAAGGTTCCATTGCAGCCTGGCCCTTTCCCAACCTATTGTCATTCAGATAACCTACCTTCTTGTTTTTGCTACCAAAGTGGATAATCTCATATTTATCCACATAATAGTTCACCTGCCATGCATTTACCCACTCGACTTGTTTTGCAGCAGGAAAGAATAGCCTTTGTTGTTCAAAATGTCTTCACTGCTGAGAGATTGTGCATTCTGCCCAAGGGATTCAAAACCTATTTATTCTGCAATTTACAAACTTTCAAATGATGTTTAGCCTAACTCCCAAGATAACACTTTGTCCTTCCAGTAATTTTGTATCCAACCAGTCTAACAATTTGCACAGACAAGTAAACGTAGCTGAAATATTTGTTAACCTGACAAATATACAACATAGATCAAATTGTTTTCCTGCCCCTGCCTCGTACAAAAATCTGTATAATTGGATTTCAATAACACCTTAAAAACTCTGCATGGGTGACTGCACATTTTCTTTTCAAGTTAGAGTGGAGGCAACATGTCCTTTACAGCATTGATTTCCAAAGCTAACTGTAACCATGTACAGAACTGTTTTAAGGATCGTTGTGTCAGATAATGTCCTCGTTGTGTACGTGCAACATTTCGTTTTGAAAGTTTAGAATGATTTAAAACCGTGATTGAATGTGGCACATTCTTAGACACTGATAATGACCTATTATGGAAAAAGATAGAGTCATAGCAGTCTAAAGCACAGAAAAATGCCCTTAGGCCTATTGAGTCTGCTCCAGTCAACAACTAGCAAACTGACTATTCTAATGCCATCTTCCAGCAATTGGCCCATAGCCTTTGGCAAGTGCACATCTAAGTACCTCAATGTCATGAGGGCATCTGCGCCCAACACTCATGTGGGCAGTGAATCCTAGATTACTACTACCCTCTGGGTGAAAATATTTTTCCTTACATCTCCTCTACCTCCTCTGGCCCTTACTTAACTCTATTCCCACCCCCCATCCCTCAATCAAGGGGAAAAGGAACTGCCTTAAAATTGCATGGCTCTCATCATAACTCTGTCTGCATTCTTGCAATGATTGCTACCAATTTTGTGTAGGATCCTGAGAAAGGTGGCTCAGATACACGCTTGTTCCAGAGGGATAGTACAGTGAAATGACTGTTACAATGAGATCCTGGATGAGGATTCTCAATTTATTTTGTTTCCAGATGGTATATTTCAAAACTTGCAAATTTCTGGGTGGGGAGGTATAAACAGCTTATCCTCCTTATTCACCTGCAACCCCCCCCCCCCCCCCCCCCCCCTCCATTTTGCTTTCAAGCATTCTTTAGGGCAAAAAGGAAAGTGCGGTACAGCAGTAAATATGTGAAAAATGTCTTTATTGTTAATGGCAACTCCACTGTAATTGCAATATTCAAAATAAACAGTGTCTCTTTTGACTCCCACTTACTTCGATTCTTGACTGGGGATATGCATTGCCAAAAGTTTTCAAAGCAAACAGCAGATAAGGATAAATTCTTGAAACAAAAGGAACGTAGGTGATACAACAGGCTTAGTTTTATATAGCTGTAGCAACAAACTGTCAAAGCAAGGAACTGCAAATGATACTTTACTTGGACAACTGACTTAGAATTCTGATCTCATGATCAAATAATTTTACCCTTACATGAAGTGGAGGAACATGAATATGATAAGTCAATAATATCAAACGTTAGTACGTTCTTTCCCTTTGTCATAAATTAGCACACTGCTTTTTTTCTTCTATTGCTAGTTCTTTTTAACTACAGTGATACATTTCCTCTTAACATTTTTGACTGGTACATGTTCCATCTAACGTGAGATTAAAGGAAGTAAGGATTGCTCATTTTACTGCATGAAAAAATGTTACAATGAACACTGTACCTAATCCAAAACAAAATCAGCATGTGCCTTATCAATAAGTATTGGTTCCAACCCATCTGCACTTCCATCTGTATAATGGTGAACTAGCAATTCAAGTGGTCTTCGGAATCTATGTGATTCAATTCACTAGCATTTGGAATAGGATTAGACTTAATCAAGTTACTTAGGACGGAATTTTCCTCAATGGTGTTATCATTTCTGAAATTTCTCAACCAATTTGAAAACACACTTAAGATGTTCCTTTTATCTTCAATATTCAACAGTGTTTATCACTGCTGCGCTTTTTAAAAACTTATTTTAACTCTCTAATGTCAAATATCTGTATTTTAGTTTCAAATTGGTGTTAGGTTTTCCTCATTAATTGCTTTTTATTCTGCAGTATTATCCTTACATTATCTAGCAGGTAGTTATTTCAGCTAATTTTCCTTTTGGGGTTGCAAAGTGTATTTATCCCACCTCCACATAACACAACAGTTAGAACTGGAATCTCCTAGACCCAAACTTAGTATTGTCATTTCTGTGAACAACCTTGTTCTGTAAACAATCTTGGTTCTTTATTTGAGTAATCTCTGAGAGATCTGTCAGTGGTGATTAGCATGTCTGTGTTTGTCAGTGGATCATTAGATATCCACTTCTGTTGGTTCTTTCTGAATTGATGCCTGAATTTTCACAATGGCAGCAACCTTCATAATGGGTACAAGGGGCGAAGGGAGTAGGTATAGGGGAATTGGTCAGCATGTGGGGTACGAAGAGCCATAGGTATTGTGTGTGGGTGAGAGGGGTGCGTGTTGTTGTTTGCCTGTTCATGGCAGAATTATTTAAAAAGTCCTGCAGCCTATCTTGATGTTACGCATGCCTTGCTCCTTTTATGTTTTTCACATGTGGCAGGGTGAGTTTCTCACTGGGCAATGGCAAATTGCTAATTCAGGAGGATTATTGTTTTTGAATTTCTTTGTTGTCAGCCTGCCTTGCCTGATCAATATTCAGCTATTTTACCAAACTGGCCAAACAAGTTCCAATATTTCAGGGCTTCCCAACATCTCAGGGCACCAGCCACATGTACCCTACAACCACAAACATTGGCATTAGATAGATGTCAGGCTCCAAAATTCTTCATGGCACATCTCTAATATGCTCACAGGATTAGGCCGCATCCCAAGCTTTTTGCTTGGTGTCATAGTGCACACTAATCCTGCACCTACCTCACAGCATCACTGCCTTGCATTTCCTTTTTCTACTTTCCCCTCAGCCAGGGTCTCATAATAATTGCCTTGCTATTTAGTGTAGTTATAAAAGAAGGATGCCTAACAACGTTCTCAACAAGCCTTAGTCAAGTCAAGGGGAATTGCCTTTTTCTCAGGGGTTCCCACACAGTAAGTCACGGATACCCTCCAATACCGCTGCAGGAGTTTGGAAATGGTCAGTCTGTCATTCAGAGCTGTCAGAATCAGGATGTTTGCTCTCCACATAATGGTGAGGTGCTGAATATCAGACAGCCCACAGCTTGTCTTGAATCTTTCTGCCCTATTGGAGACTAATTTTCTCCTGAAATGTGAGAGAGAGAGAGAGAGAGAGAGAGAGGGGGGTATTGAGGGAGATGAAAGTGGGTGGAACAACTATTACTTTCGGTGTAGGTGGGGAGGTATCCCGAGCAAGTGAGTAGGCAGAGCAGAGAGTCTGCAGGGTTCATGGTGTTGGGGATTGGTGTAGGTAATAGATGTTGAGGGAGTGTATTACAGGCATTAGTGAGAGTAGTGTAGTGGCTTGATGAGAGGTGAGTGCAGTAACAGAGGTAGAGTGAGTGTGAGGTATCAAACAGAAGATACTAATATTTTTGCTGATGGAGTGGAGAATGGATTTTGATCTTCTTCCTACAATGCTGGGCAGTTCTCCAGCTGCTGAGACTGCACTGACTTGGCAACCTTGGCTGAGGTTGGCATGGTCTCTACAGCTGGTGCTGGAGAAAGAGGAAGTCCCACTTCTGTACCTCCCTGCCCAGGAGCCCCACCAGGTCTTTGCCAACCAGGCATCAATTTCCCTGTCAGCCATGTCCGGATAAAATATTAGGAACCATGAAGGGCAGATCCCAATTAAAAGCTATTGGCCATGTTCACCATGAGCTTTTGTGGATGGCATCGGTTCATTGGATGCCTGTGAATTCTAGAATATCCAGAGAGTGACAAATGTTCTGGGAATGGCATGTGGTAAGATGGGGTTGGAATAGGATGTAAGAGTTGCCAAAGGTAGATAATGAATATGGTGCATTTGGTAAGATAAGGTGCAAGAACCCGCTCGTCCTCACAGAGAGAAACCTTCCAGAATAGTTGCTGCAATTCGGGATTCGGCAAAAAAGTAAGATTTAGCCCTATGTAATTTTTTTATTGATGGACAATGACTGGTGTGCTTCTTCCCATGATAACATTGCCTTCACTGTTTGTCATTATTGTTTTACAATCAAAAGGCAATTGTCTGGATTTAATGACTGCTGGTAAACCTAACCTAAACCTACACCTAAACCAAATGAAAGAATGCTTGTGATAGTTGGGCAACAGTCTTTTCCTGGTAATTTTCAACTCTGATTATGATAACAATATAACAGTGATAGAGGAAAGCTTTTAGTAAGTTTTCATTGTATACCAGCTGCTAATGTAGAAATCCCAGTTCAGTTATATTTAAATGTATTAAAATTAATCTCTGGTCATCATTCTATTAATATGTTCATATGAAATTAATACTTTCTCCCATTTTTGTTATATTTTTACATATTTGCAGCAAAATTGTGACTGGGGTGGTTTCATTAAAACGACTCATAATGGTTTAAGGTAAAACTTTGTTTTTGAAAATGACTAGATATCAAAATGTGTGTTGCCTCGAAGAGTGAATAATTTCTGTCACAGGCTAAATCTTTAAAATGCTGGAACTTGGATTGGTAAGCTACTTAGGTGGACAATCTACTTAGAGATTGAGAACACCAATATAAAATTCATGAGGCTATTGGATAGTGGCTTTGCCAGAAAGATTCACTATATATTGCTCCTTGTAAATGGAAAATGGGTTCAAATCTGTTGAGTAGGAGATTTCAGTAATAAGATCCCTGCTTGATTTTTGTTGAGACAGTTACACAAGGAACTTAGTATGTAATAAATTGCTTTGTGAGCTAGAAGACATGAGTTCAAATCCCAATAGAGTTAAACATGAAATGAAATTCAGTAAGTAATTTAATTTGTGAGGTAGTTAGTGATCATGAAAGCCTTCTAAATTGTCATAACATAAACAATTGGTTCACTAATGTCATTTACAGACAACCCTATGGCACTAACCAGTCTGATTTAAATGTGACTCCAGATCCAGGAATTCCCACCAAATTGGCAGCAAAATATTCTCTGCAAACTTACTCATGGTATCCATTTAACATTCAGAAGAAAGGTACAGTGACGATCAACTATCCACTCCACTTCAGCAGAAGTTTTGCAATTGTAGTTTACAAATAAGTTTGCCATATGTTGAAGCAGTAGTTAATCCTTTAACAGAAAACAACACTAGTAACTACTCATAAGCCAAAACTTTATCATTGTTTTTGTGTGAGATTGATCTTAAGGGTTAATTTTTGGAATAAAATCAGAAAATACTAGAAATGCTCAAGTGTCTGGCAGTGGTGACACAATCAGAGTTCACATTTTTGCTTTGTGCCACTTCATTGGAATAGTTTTTAAGTATAACAAGGATCTTCACCTACTGCCAGTGCATGGTAGAAAATGAAGTAAATGATTCTCTGACCTAAACTTTTCAAGTCTTTTTAATGCCAGCACATATACCAAGTATGGTCCCCTAAGTTTTTGGACTGAGGAGTTGAGGTGCAAAACAATGTCCAAGCCAAATCCTGTTTCCAAATTGTCTTACTAATGGTTACTGTTACTTCAAGATCCTTTTTCTTCTATGGCTCAGGCCTCCTTGGGAGTGTTGCTTGCCAAAAAAAAACAAAACAGACAATCAAGTAGCTTCTGGGCTGGTATCTGAGTTTTAAAAAAAGTAGACAAGTGCTTTAATTTGCTTTGGAGTTAAAACTCTTAACTTTGTTGCTCTCCAGACTGAATGGACTGTTGTTTTTCTGATTTGAACTAACTTCAGATTATCTCCCTCATTTTAATGCTTGAGGCCAATTAAAGAAAATTGTTCAATAAATGAATGAAATTATTGCTCAAAATTGCAAGTCAGAACATCATTCCCATTTAGAAACAAGCATAATAAATCTTAGACATTGAAACACAGTTGATTATGAACTTTGTTTTTGAGAATTCATGAAGCAAAGGATAACTCTTACGATTGAATAATTCAGATCATCCAAGTTGAAACATGAAAGACTGGTGAAATCAGTCGTGCTAAATCTCTTCAAAATTCAGTTTTCAAATCATCTCTGACAGTAATTCAAGACAGAGGTGCACTGTAAATCAAATATCTTTCTAACCAGTAGTTGAAAAATCAAAGAGAAATAGGTAGAGCTCAATATTACTTGAGATTGTTATGATTTCAGCTGATGTTTCTATCAGACAAGTCAAATCATTTTTTTCTGATGTGGTGATCATTCGTAGACGCATCAGCAAATGAGGCTGTAAATTTAGTCTATAACAATCAAATAGTTCACAAAATAAATAAAATGGAGTAAACCAAACAAAGCCAGTTAAATATAACACGGTTTTAAAGATTTCAAACACATGATAAAACCAAATTCCATTCATTTCTCAAAGCCATCACTTTACATCTACTCAAAAATGAGAGAAATTTTCCTTCCCCATCAAATCTGTAGGTTTGAGTTGACTGTGTCTTGTCAGTTATGGTCCTGCAAACTGTAAAATATTTTTATATTCACATAACTGGGAGCTTCAGTTTTCTTAGTCTCATAATAACCTGCAGGGTTCCAACAAAATGGACCAAGTCTGGAAGTTCCACAGATTACATTTCTTCACTATTTTCTTAGTTTCTTTGAAAATGTTCCTTTTTCTTGGGAGAGACTGTTTTAAAAGAATTTGCATCTGAATTGAGTTAGATATCTTTTCAATTATCCAACAGCATTCCAATCTCTGGATTTTCTCTGAGCTAAAATTAATCCTTGGTTATTCTAAACTCTCTACCCTAATAAAGAGTCATAGAGATGTACAGCACAGAAACAGACCCTTTGGTCCAACTCGTCCATACTGATCAGATATCATAAATAAATCTAGTCCCATTCACCAGCATTTGGTCCCTATCCCTCTAAATCTTTCCTATTCATATACCTATCCAGATGTCTTTTAAATATTGTTATTGTACCAGCCTCCACCACTTCCTCTGGCAGCTCATTCCTTACACGCACCACCCTCTACAAGAAAGAGAATTTTCCCCGAGGTCCCTTTTAAATCTTTCCCTTTACACCTTATACCAGTGCCCTCTAGTTTTGGACTCCCCCTTCATGGGGAAAATACCTTGTCTATTTACCCTATCCATGCACCTCATGATTTTATAAACTTCTATAAGATCACCCCTCATGCTGTGATTCACTAGGGAAAATAGCCCCAACCTATTCACCCTCTCCCTATAGCTCAGACCCTCCAACCCTGGCAACATCCTTGAAAATCTTTCTGAACCCTTTCAAGTTTCACAACATCTTTCCTATAGCAGGGAGACCAGAATTTAATGTGGTATTCAAAATGTGGCCTAACCAATGTCCTATACAGCTGCAATGTGACCTCCTAATTCCTATACTAAATGCACTGACCAATAAAGACATGGATACCAAATACCTTGTTCACTATCGTATCTACCTGTGACTCTACTTTCAAGAAAATACAAACCTGCACTCCATCTTTCAATGTTTTCTCTCTCTCCAGTTGCAACTTCCCTTAATATAAACAAACTTTCATTGAAACTGCAGGAGACACATGTTGGTTTAAAATTATGACTCCTGAAAGATTGATCCATTAAATTTTAAACTTCACATAAACCAACTCCCATATGCCACTAGTTTCAAACAAAATCTCTTAAAAAATGATATTAATATAGTTATATAAGTGACATACCTTTTGTCACAGACCAGATATATATTTGTGATCAAGATAATTAACAAGTTCACAGGCTTTTAATGGAGGTTATGTGTTTAATTACTTTATATAAAGACGTGCCATAATTTATTTACAAATTGATTATTGGTAGTGCATTGATTAGATTTGCATTGGACATGTCAAATGAGTTAGCTGATCTGTGAGGAAAGCAGAGTTCACAGAGACAATTAATCGGTATTATCTCATTTTCAATTTAATTAAGCAATTGTTTCTCCCCTTTTTTTCCTTCTGGAATGCAATCTGGATTATAAGTATTAAAATTTTAATAACTGAGAAAACTAGCATGAACCAATGAAAATATATAGAAACATCTCGGAAAACTCGGAAAACCATTCAATTTCACTGTAAAACATCATATGTTTTGAAGTACTGGGTTTCGACTGTTGGGTAGCCATTAAGTAACCTGCCTAATTCTCCATCCCTTTAAACCAATTTTAATTATTGGACAGAAAATCGTGTGAGCTGCCCAACAGCTTCCTACAAGTATGGCTCTCTACTGGGCATAACAGATTATGGAACAAGTTTCAAGATGCTTCCTTTAACTGCAATTTAATGCAAATTATCATGTTGTTTCATTTAAGTTCCAAAAATTGAAAATATAAACTTATGTAAATGAAAACAATATTGCAACATACAAATATATACCTGAATTACTACTATACACTTTAAAACATGAGTGGGTAGACCATCACATTTATGCTGATCATGTTCTATGACTCATTACGTAAAAGAGGATTCCCCTAGTGTTTAGTGGTTTGGTCGATGAAAGTGGCCCTTAGACTCATTGTGGAACAAAGAGATGGGAAAACTTCAAAGGAAAGGGGAATTTGTAGCACCCTGCACTAAACATTTAATTTTTTTTTGTCCAGTATCTGTTTTTAAAAATAGCTATTAAAGAGTTATAACTTTTCAAAGTGTTACACAGCTCAATGACGATTGTTACATCAGCAAATGCAACCTGCATTCTATGGCAGCAATAGCTCACAAATACTAATGAATGAGAAACTATTTGCTGACAGGAGAAATTTGGCCAGGGCAGTAGGAGCACTCCTCAAACTTCACTGGGTTGTGCCAAGAAGTCTTTAACATCCATTAAAACAGATTGAGCGATTGGGGTTGGGTTTTTTTTCCCTTGGAGAATAGCATCTCCAAAGTGCAGCTCACAGTGTTGCACAAAGATACCAGCCTAAGTTACGTCCTTAAATCTCAGAATAGGCAAAAAAAAACTCCACAAGTGCCTGACACAGAGATGAATATCACTGCTGAACAAAGCAGAAGAAAATTAATTTATGTTGAAGTTCCCTAGCACTGAACAGATGAAGGCGTCTGCAACAACCCTCTACCACTACATTGGGTGAAACTAGTTATCTAAGCACAAAACTGGTGTCAAACTTTGAATGTTTCTGATTATGTGCAGTTAAGCATTGTGCTACAGAGTGCATTTAACAACTACGTCAGGGGGGCAATTGTAACATATTTCATTAAACTTACTTTAATACCAAATATTCTGCAATTGGTTTCAAAAATTATTTTTGCTCAGCTATGCTTACATTCTTGTGTATAGTTACTGTACACTCTGGGTAGTGTTGGAACATTTCACACAATATTAACCTTACCAGTAACTGAAGAAGATTTACAAGACGCAGTGAGATTAAATCATTTTAAAGATATGGTTCCAGTGTTCACTAGGTCATTCTATTGTAGGTATGAGGCTGTTAATTTCCAATGTCTAGACAAAAAGCCATAAAAACAACATCACCTATAGATCGCTAAGAAGTTAGACTTTATATCAAACTGTCAAACTAGGCTTGTGAATGGACTGGTAATAAGTATTCTCTGACTGTGTTACAGATTTCCAATATGATGGGAATAGAGGATGTCTGTTAAATATTTTTATATCCATAGTGATAGCTCATAATCATTTTCACCTTATTTTATTGGATTTCCTCTGACTGAGGACGAAGAAACTTGTTCTCTATTTTAATACAAAATAACTACCTGAGTTATCCAGGTATTGGGAATGAGCTCAGTGGTAGGGATGGTAATAGAAAATCAACATGAAGACATTGAATTGGAAGCTCAACCTCTTCATGTTGCTTCCATACTTTCCCTCCATTGGCTAACATGATGGGAGAACATCACAATGGGAAAGTAGTTAGAGCAATTCATTGACCAATTGAGAGGAATTATTCAAAGATTTTTCAATTTTGCAAACATTGCTTGGGGAATCATAGGGCTTCAGAGTCAAGCCTGGTAAAATAAGCTGGTAAACAAATGAAAACTCAATGCAGCCTGCTTCAGGAAGCCATTGACAGATCCAGTGTAGTATGCCAGGGAATGGAAGTGGCGGAGCAGTATGGACTTGGGCAATCAGACATTGTAGTAAGAGAAAAAATTCTGACATGCCAACAGAACTCCATCAATACAGAGGCACTTGAGCAGAAGAAACAGGTTTGTTGAGAAAAAAGTATGTTTACTTTGGTTGCCATGGAAACTGAGAGAGGTTCTCTTCCCTGGGTTTTATTCATCAAGGCTCCAGAATCCCAGTGAAGTGGAAGGGCAGAGAAAGGAAGCAAAGTCCAGACATAGGCAACAAGAGATTGGCATTCTCAAGGTTAACAGGGGGCCTAGGCCAGGGAGGGATGCAGAAAAAGGGAACAGTGGGCAAAACAACCAGCCACCTCAGTTCAACAGAGGATATCTTCCAGAGTGAATCTACCTTTCAAAGCTCAGTTACTTCCAAATGTTTGACAACATTGGCTCTGTCATGGTGAGAGATCAGAACATCAAAGTACTGATAGACATATAGTCATGATCCTCTGGGATACAGCATCTTAAATCAAGCCCTGATATTCCCAGAGTTGTACAAAATATTAACTTTTTTTAAGGTTAGGTACAGTACCCCATTTTAACTGCCTTGCAACCCAAGGTTGATAGAAAGCAAGAATCATGCTTCTGTATTAGAACAAGACTATAGCTACAAGTAAACAGATATAAGTCATAAAACACTACTAAAACTGTACTAAAACTTGAATCCCCTTATAAACTTCTTGTTACACCAGCAGTCACACACACACACACATTATTGGTAGATGGAGCAAAAAATGGGAATTCCAGTGTTGAGATGATCTGTTTTTGGCAAGTCAGGCCCTTGATGTTGGTTGTATTTCTCTGAAAGCTTCCACTGACTTTAAGAAGTTCAGAGTGAATGATTCACTTGAAACATTTCTTTGATTTATCAATTCAAAAGGTACAGCTCCCAGAAGCAGCTGCAGGAAAGGTAATTGGTCTTGCTGAAGATGAAACTGAGTTTATTTACTGCAGAGAACAGGTGGGGAGAACAACAGCACACTTTTCTATGCTTATCTCTCTCTCTGCCTGTGTCTTGGTAACTTGTTTCCAGTTCCAAACTGCTCAGTTAGCTGAGAACCAATCTGGTAAAAACAATGACTGCAGATGCTGCAAACCAGATTCTGGATTAGTGGTGCTGGAAGAGAACAGCAGTTCAGGCAGCATCCAAGGAGCTTCGAAATCGACGTTTCGGGCAAAAGCCCTTCATCAGGAATAAAGGCAGTGAGCCTGGAGCATGGAGAGTTAAGCTAGAGGGAGTGGGGGTGGGGAGAAAGTAGCATAGAGTACAATGGGTGAGTGGGGGAGGGGATGAAGGTGATAGGTCAGGGAGGAGAGGGTGGAGTGGACAGGTGGAAAAGGAGATAGGCAGGTAGGACAAGTCCGGACAAGTCATGGGGACAGTGCTGAGCTGGAAGTTTAGAACTAGGGTGAGGTGGGGGAAGGGGAAATGAGGAAACTGTTGAAGTTCACATTGATGCCCTGGGGTTGAAGTGTTCCGAGGCGGAAGATGAGGCGTTCTTCCTCCAGGCGTCCGGTGGTGAGGGAGCAGCGGTGAAGGAGGCCCAGGACCTCCATGTCCTCGGCAGAGTGGGAGGGGGAGTTGAAATGTTGGGCCACGAGGCGGTGTGGCTGATTGGTGCGGGTGGCCCGGAGATGTACCCTAAAGCGCTCTGCTAGGAGGCGTCCAGTCTCCCCAATGTAGAGGAGACCGCATCGGGAGCAACAGATACAATAAATGATATTAGTGGATGTGCAAGTAAAACTTTGATGGATGTGGAAGGCTCCTTTAGGGCCTTGGATAGAGGTGAGGGAGGAGGTGTGGGCACAGGTTTTACAGTTCCTGCGGTGGCAGGCAAAGTGCCAGGATGGGAGGGTGGGTTGTAGGGGGGCGTGGACCTGACCAGGTAGTCACGGAGGGAACGGTCTTTGCGGAAGGCGGAAAGGGGTGGGGAGGGAAATATATCCCTGGTGGTGGGGTCTGTTTGGAGGTGGCGGAAATGTCGGTGGATGATTTGGTTTATGCGAAGGTTGGTAGGGTGGAAGGTGAGCACCAGGGGCGTTCTGTCCTTGTTACGGTTGGAGGGGTGGGGTCTGAGGGCGGAGGTGCAAAATGTAGACGAGATGCGTTGGAGGGCATCTTTAACCACATGGGAAGGGAAATTGCGGTCTCTAAAGAAGGAGGCCATCTGGTGTGTTCTGTGGTGGAACTGGTCCTCCTGGGAGCAGATCTGGCGGAGGAATTGGGAATACGGGATGGCATTTTTGCAAGAGGTAGGGTGGGAAGAGGTGTAATCCAAGTAGCTGTGGGAGTCGGTGGGTTTGTAAGAAATGTTAGTGTCAAGTCGGTCGTCATTAATGGAGATGGAGAGGTCCAGGAAGGGGAGGGAGGTGTCAGAGATGGTCCAGGTAAATTTAAGGTCCGGGTGGAATGTGTTGGTGAAGTTGATGAATTGCTCAACCTCCTCGCGGGAGCACGAGGTGGCGCCAATGCAGTCATCAATGTAGCGGAGGAAGAGGTGGGGAGTGGTGCCGGTGTAATTACGGAAGATCAACTGCTCTACGTAGCCAACAAAGAGACAGGCATAGCTGGGGCCCATATGTGTGCCCATGGCTACCCCTTGATCTGGAGGAAGTGGAAGGATTCAAAGGAGAAATTGTTACGGGTGAGGACCAGTTCGGACAAACGAATGAGAGTGTCGGTGGAGGGGTACTGTTGGGGACGTCTGGAGAGGAAAAAATGGAGGGCTTGGAGGCCCTGGTCATGGCGGATGGAGGTGTAGAGGGATTGGATATCCATGGTGAAGATGAGGCATTGGGGTCCGGGGAAATGGAAGTTTGGAGGAGGTGGAGGGCATGGGTGGTGTCTCGAACGTTTGTGGGGAGTTCCTGGACTAGGGGGGATCGGACATTGTCGAGGTAGGTAGAGATGAGTTCAGTGGGGCAGGAGCATGCTGAGACAATGGGTCGGCCAGGGTGGTCAGGCTTGTGGATCTTGGGAAGGAGGTAGAACCGGGCAGTGCGGGGTTCCCGGACTATGAGGTTGGAAGCTGTGGGTGGGAGATCTCCTGAGGTGATGAGGTTCTGTATCGTCTGGGAGATGATGGTTTGGTGATGGGGGGTGGGGTCATGGTCGAGGGGGCAGTAGGAAGAGGTGTCCTCGAGTTGATGTTTGGCTTCAGCAGTGTAGAGGTCAGTGCGCCAGGCTACCACTGCGCCCCCTTTATCCGCTGGCTTGATGGTGAGGTTGGGATTGGAGCACAGGGATTGGAGGGCTGCGCGTTGTGAGGGTGAGAGGTTGGAGTGGGGGAGGGAGGTAGACAGGTTGAGGCGGTTAATGTCCCGGCGGCAGTTGGAAATGAAGAGGTCAAGTGCAGGTGTCCAGGTGGATGCAGTGTGTTGGAGGTGGGCGAAGGGGTCCTCGGAAGGTGGGCGGGAGTCCTGATTGTGAAAGTAAGCTCGGAGGCGGAGGCGACGGAAGAATTGTTCGACGTCACGGCGTGTATTAAATTCATTGATGTGTGGGCGGAGGGGGATGAAGGTGAGTCCTTTGCTGAGGACTGATCGTTCGTCCTCAGTGAGGGGGAGGTCTGCGGGGATGGTGAAAACTCGGCAGGGCTGGGAGCTGGGATCTGGTGTGGGTGTAGAGCTGGGAGTGGGGGCGGAACCTGTAACTGGAGTGGGTGTGATGGTGGGGGGAATGGGGGTGGAGTCATGAGCAGGGGTAGTGTTCCCCTCGGGGTTCTGGGGGGTGGGGAATAGTGACAGTGGGGTCTGTGGGGGGAATGCAGGTGAGTGGTGCTGGTGGGGGCGGAAGTGGTGGTGACAACGGCAGTAGGGGTGGTGGAAGTCACTGAGCATGTGGCATCAGCGATGATGTGAGGGGCAGAAGTGATGTCACGTGTGATTCATGAGGAATTGTGAGGGGTGGAAGTGGTTGTGGGAGTGGCCATGATGGGGGCAGAAGTGACATCATCAATCAGCGTGGGGGTGGCAGCTGCATCAGCCACATGGCTAATGGCGGAATAGGTTCTGAGGCCAGGGGAATCTTCTGGAATGTTTGAGGAGCGCTGGTTATCGAGGTGGGTAGATAAAAGTTTGTTCTACTTACAGTTTTTGATGTTTGAGATGGAATTGAAATACTGTTTGTTGAGAGTATGAATTCTCCTGAGGATGTAGTACAGAGTGGGTCCTTTGCAATTCTGAGAGAGTGTGGCCCTCAGCTGAGGCAGGGCTGACTGTAGGGAGGTTAGGTGCCGAACTCTGCTGGTTTAAAGGTGGTCCAGAGTCGGACCTGAACAGGACAAACAGTACAGACTACAGATTCAAAAACACCAGCAACAGTTCTCCTTCAAGATCCTCCACTCCACACTCGCAGCAATGCGCCGGCCCCAGCTATGCCTGTCTCTTTGTTGGCTACGTAGAGCAGTTGATCTTCCATAATTAAACTGGCACCACTCCCCACCTCTTCCTCCGCTACATTGATGACTGCATTGGCGCCACCTCGTGCTCCCGGCGAGGAGGTTGAGCAATTCATCAACTTCACCAACACATTCCACCTGGACCTTAAATTTATCTGGACCATCTCTGACACCTCCCTCCCCTTCCTGGACCTCTCCATCTCCATTAATGACGACCGACTTGACACTAACATTTTTTACAAACCCACCGACTCCCACAGCTACCTGAATTACACCTCTTCCCACCCTACCTCTTGCAAAAATGCCATCCCGTATTCCCAATTCCTCCACCGGATCTGCTCCCAGGAGGACCAGTTCCACCACAGAACACACCAGATGGCCTCCTTCTTTAAAGACCGCAATTTCCCTTCTCACGTAGTTAAAGATGCCCTCCAACACATCTCGTCTACATTTTGCACCTCCGCCCTCAGACCCCACCCCTCCAACCGTAACAAGGACAGAACGCCCCTGGTGCTCACCTTCCACCCTACCAACCTTCGCATAAACCAAATCATCCGCCGACATTTCCGCCACCTCCAAACAGACCCCACCACCAGGGATACATTTCCCTCCCCACCCCTTTCCGCCTTCCGCAAAGACCGTTCCCTCCGTGACTACCTGGTCAGGTCCACGTCCCCCTACAACCCACCCTCCCATCCTGGCACTTTCCCCTGCCACCGCAGGAACTGTAAAACCTGTGCCCACACCTCCTCCCTCACCTCTATCCAAGGCCCTAAAGGAGCCTTCCATATCCATCAAAGTTTTACTTGCACATCCACTAATATCATTTATTGTATCCGTTGCTCCCGATGCGGTCTCCTCGACATTGGGGAGACTGGGCGCCTCCTAGCAGAGCGCTTTAGGGAACATCTCCGGGACACCCGCACCAATCAGCCACACCGCCCCGTGGCCCAACATTTCAACTCCCCCTCCCACTCTGCCAAGGACATGGAGGTCCTGGGCCTCCTTCACCGCTGCTCCCTCACCACCAGACGCCTGGAGGAAGAATGCCTCATCTTCCTCCTCGGAACACTTCAACCCCAGGGCATCAATGTGGACTTCAACAGCTTCCTCATTTCCCCTTCCCCCACCTCATCCTAGTTTCAAACTTCCAGTCCCCTTGACTTGTCCGGAGTTGTCCTACCTGCCTATCTCCTTTTCCACCTGTCCACTCCACCCTCTCCTCCCTGACCTATCACCTTCATCTCCTCCCCCACTCACCCATTGTACTCTATGCTACTTTCTCCCCACTCCCACACTCCTCTAGCTTATCTCTCCATGCTCCAGGCTCACTGCCTTTATTCCTGATGAAGGGCTTTTGCCCGAAAGGTCGATTTCGAAGCTCCTTGGATGCTGCCTGAACTGCTGTTCTCTTCCAGCACCACTAATCCAGAATGAGAACCAGTCTGCTTCACTTGTAAACAATTCTGCAGCTCCTGTCAGAGTTTAGAAGGATAAGAAGAGAAATAATTGCTAAAGGAGTTTGACAAAGTAGCTGCAGAAAGAATGCTTCCGCATGAGGGGCAATCTAGAATGAGAGGTCAGAGTTTTACGATAGGCAATAGCAGATTTAAAACAGAGATGAGGAGAAATTTCTTCTCTCAAATGATTGTAAATCTAAGAAACTCACTAACCTCAGAGTCTCATGAATGTCAGGGCATTGAATAAATTTAAGGAGTAGGCAGACAGATTTCAATTAGGAATGGGGTGAAGAGTTATGAAGAACAGGCAAGAAAGGAATTGAAAACAAAGTGCGATCAGCCATGATTATATAAAATGGCAGGCTAGACTCAAGGGGCCGAATCCTTCTAATTTTTATGTCATTTTGCTCATGATCATTTGTACGTTGTAAGAACCCATAACCACAAAAACAAAATTCTCAAAAGTATTGAATATCTTTGTTGTGAAATTAAGCAGCCATCCCCGTAAATCCCTATTTTAAAATCAATTGTTTCTCCTTACAGTCCACAATATTTAAAGACACAAAACACAATGCTTCTTACAACACGGAACTTCTACTTCCACCAAATATTTTCTAAAACAATGACTGCTACAACCAAAAGATGACTATCTCACAGAGTGTTTGTCAACCCATGGATTATCACAACTGTACTTAGTCCAAGATATTTCAGATAGAATAGAGTCATAGAGTCATAAAGATGTACAGACCCTTCAGTCCAACTCGTCCATGCGAACCAGGTATCCCATGCCAATCTAGTCCCTACTGCCTTTATACTCTTCAAAGGATTCACTCAATCTACCCTGTCTATACCTGACATATGCTTCCTTCTTTTTCTTAACCAAACCCTCAATTTCTTTAGTCATCTAGCATTGCCTATACCTACAGCCTTTCCTTTCGCCCTAACAGGAATATACTTTCTCTGGATTCTGGTGATCTCATTTCTGAAGGCTTCCCATTTTCCAGCTGTCCCTTTACCTGCAAACATCTGCCCCCAATCAGCTTTTGAAAGTTCTTGCCTAATACTGTCAAAATTAGCCTTTCTCCAATTTAGAACTTCCATTTTTCTCTGGTCTATCCTTTTCCATCACTGTGTTAAATCTAATAGAATTATGGTCGCTGGCCCCAAAGTGCTCCCCCACTGACACCTCAGTCACCTGCCCTGCCTTATTTCCCAAGAGTAGGTAAAGTTTTGCACCTTCTCTAGTAGGTACATTTACATACTGGATCAGAAAATTGTCTTGTACACACTTAACAAATTCCTCTCCATCTAAATCCTTAACACTATGGCAGTCCCAGTCCATGTTTAGAAAGTTAAAATCCCCTATCATCTCTGCCTGATTATTCTTACAGATAACTGAGATCTTCTTATAAATTAGTTTTTTAATTTCCCACTGACTATTAGAGGGTTGATGATACAAACCTAATAAGGTAATCATCCCTTTCTTATTTCTTAGTTCCACCCGAATAACTTCCCTGGATGTATTTCCGGGAATATCCTCCCTCAGTACAGCTGTAATTCTATTCCTTATCAAAAACACCACTCCCCCTCCTCTATTGCCTCCCTTTCAGTCCTTTCTGTAGCATTTGTATACTGGAACATTAAGCTGCCAGCCTTTCTATCCCTGAGCCATGTTTCTGTAATTGCGATGATATCCCAGTCCCATGTTCCTAACCATGTCCTGAGTTTATCTGCCTTCCTTGTTAGGCCTCTTGCATTGAAATAAATGCACTTTAATTTATCAGTCCTACCTTGTTCTCTGCATTATCTCTGACTGCCCTGACTGGTTGATTCACTTGTGTTCTCAATTGTACCAGTCTCAGATTGTTCCTTTTCCTCACTATCTCCCTGGGTTGCACCACCCCCCCCCACCTTACTAGTTTAAATTCTCCCGAGCAGCTCTAGGAAATTTCCCTGCCAGTATATTAGTCCCCTTCCAATTTAGGTGCAATCCGTCCTTGTTGTACAGGTCACTTCTACCTCAGAAGAGATTCCAATGATCCTTCTCCCATACACCAGCTCCTCAGCCATGCATTCATCTGCTCTATCCTCCTATTCCTGCACTCACTAGCTCGTAGCACCAGGAGGAATCCAGATATTACTACTCTCAAAGACCTCCTTTTTAAATTCCTGTCGAATTCTGTATATTCTTCCTTCAGAATCTCAACCTTTTCCCTTCCTATGTCGTTGGTACCAATGTGTACAGTGACCGCCTGCTGGGACTTTTCCCCTTTGAGAACATTCTACATCCTCTCTGAGACTTCCTTGATCTCGGTACCAGGAGGCAACACACCATTATGATTTTTTGCTGCTGGGCACAGAAACGCCTGTCTGTACCTCGGATTAGAGAGTCCCCTAACACAATCAATCTCTTGGAACCCAATGCACCCCTCATTGCATTACAGCCAGTCTCAATAACAGAAACTTGGCTGTTAGTGCTACACTCCCCTGAGAATCCATCACCATCTACATTTTCCAAAATAGCATACTTTTTTGAAATGGGGATAGCCACAGAAGACTCCTGCACTAGCTGCCTATCTCTCTTACCTTTTCTGGGGTTAACCCATCTATGTGACTATATCTGTGACTTCCCTCCCTTCCTCTAACTGCCATCCATCACACCCCCTTGCTCTTGTTGATTTCTCATTGTCTCTAACTGTCTGTCTATCCGATCCATTCGATATGATTGGATTCACAACCAATGGCATTTATTGCAGGTATAATCCTCAGTAACATCTGACAAGAAGAGCATATCACTCTACTAAAGGCCATTTTTGCTTCTTCCAATCTGCAAACCCAGAAAATAGCACTGACGTAGTCCTCTACAAAATACTACTCCAGGCTAACTTAATACTTATAGCTTATATTTTTATGTTTAATCAAGATACCTATCTCAATGAAAACATTTAATCAAGAAAGAACCCACTCTACTCACTACTGCAGACTTACAGCAAGGCCCAAAGGCCACACTGAAAACTATTGGCTGAGGAGGAGGAGATAACGAAAGACTGACTATCCCTCACCTCCTCCACCCCACACCTCAGTAGGAAGCTATCCCCTACAGGCACATTTGTTTTTTTTGCCCATCCAAGATTTAACAAAATAACAGAATTAAAAACTATCTGATCCCTGGTCTGTGAAAAGCTATTAGCATCCCTGCAACTGCAGATATAGAACAAAAGTGCATTCTTGAACCCTGAGTATTGTTGGCCAGTCACCATCAAAAGGTACCAAGACACAGAATTTCAATCAACATGTATAATGATTTGATCATGAAACAGACTGTGCAATAATCAATGCTACCAGTAACAGCGCGTGTAATACCTGCAAACTTCTCCCATCTACTTTTCATGAAAAACTCATAAACGGATCTTTTTCTCAACTTTATCTTTCTTAACTTTTATGTTTTAGCTTTTACTTCTCTTGTGAGAGTACAGATATTGACTTATCTTTCTGTATCATATTTTGTAACAGCTAAGCCCTCTCTTTGTTAAATCAAGAAAGCCTGGTTAAATTGACTCCTTTTAAAAGATAAATTCATTGAGGCTGGGAGAAAAGTACCTTAGGGTAGATTAAACTTGTTGCGACTAATGAAGGGGCAGGTGATTCAGGAATAGGAGCCAGCTCATCCTTCCTTAGCCAGAATGCCAATGATTTTGGGCATCCTACCTGGAACCATAACAAATCAGGGAATCTTGCTTGTGGACAGAACATAACAGCCCGAAAGACTAGTTCTGTAGAGAGGCCATGTGTTCCATGGTGGAGGATGAGGCAGCCCCACAGGACATGGTGGCTAACTATTGGCAGTGGTACTAAAGCTTGCCATGGTTCAAAAACTTCTGCACCTCCAGATCTTTCCAAGGAGATATAAGTGGGACCTCTGCTGGTCATTGATGCATCACGATAGTGGCCAATGCTTATTGAAAAGTACCAATGAAACCACGAGCAGCAAAGTGCCCCTCTTAAATTTCCTACATATGTTTCTAGCTGGTATTCACCTTGCACTTGCAGCTATAGTGGAGGCAGGCTGTACCTTGGGATGACCTTAGCTGATGCCCTCTCATTGCCTGAGGCTTGGAGAATTGCCATGTTGAAGGGCTCCTGCATAGGTGTCATTGGCAAAGGAGCTAAGACCCATTGTGCACACTCTAAATCTGTCCTGACTGGAGAGTCTGGGTGCACAAGGCAGCTGTTCCTCTTCACTTGCATGATGCATGTGTACTTCCCTGCTGCCCCTTCGAGTATGATAATCTGGTGGACACAGAAGGCAGCTCATCAGCATCTGGATATGTTACTGCTACAATGAGCACATGGATAAGATGTTAGTATGGGTATCTACAAGTCTCTGGAATCCACTGACTGGCCTGCTGATTCTGGCTCATCATGATAGTCGCCGGTCTTTCCAAGGAGGCTGGTATGTGCTCAGATATGGTTCATCTAGGCTTGCTGGGAAGTTTTGATCATCCATGCTTGGGTAGTCACAGCTTCTGGGGGATTTGACAGCTGTCTCCTTACCTCCTGTTGCACTTATAGCAAATGCTATAAGGCTGACAAATCCAGTAATCCATCATAAGTGTGGGGCTCAGCAAGGGCCTGATCTCTCAAAGTCCTCTTACTCTCAGTAGCCTCAGTTGTTACAGATGTTGTCAGTTGATTGGACCCTTCTGTGATGTTCTCATCAGATTGTGTTCTTGAATCTAAACATGAATAGATAGTCATCATAATGAGAATCACTGTTCTGGGGTTAGAGTCATAGAGTCATGGAGGTGTACAATGCAGAAACAGACACTTCGATCCACCTCATCCATGCCAACAAGATATCCTAAATTAATCTATTCCCATTTACCAGCATTTGGCCTATTTACTTCTAAACCCTTCCGATTCATATGTCCATCCAGATAGCTTTAAATATTGTACCAGCCTCCACCACTTCCTCTGGCAGCTCATTGCATAAATGCACCATCCTCTGTTTGAAAAAGTTGCCTCTTAGATCCCTTTTAAAACAGCAATAGACTGTGATTTCACACCAAATGGTATACATCAAAGAGTAAAATGCAATCACAGACTGATAAAATGCAGACTGCTAGATTTCTCAGCAATTTTCTTTCATTGTTAATGACATATCAAATAATCAAATCTCATTAAAATTCACAAGGTATTACAATTCTTCACTTTTGCCAACTCCCTCCCAAGAACTATGGACTGCATCAACTGGTCTATCACCTTCTTTCCTTAGAGCAATGCTCCCTTCAACTCTGAATACTGCACTCTACTTACTCACATGCACAATTCCAATTTTTCACATACAGTTAACTTCACAAAGCTTGCACTATATTTGCATTTTTCTGAGCCCTAATCTGATTCAGCTACACAAAACAAATACTTTTTATGGGCTTCCTTCACTCATGTGCATGGCTGCACTGAACTATTAGTGAAACTTGGCTTCGATCAAGTCCCCTTGTTTCCTAAGATATTTCCTGCGCCCCAGTGCCAACACTTTGCTACCTACTAATTTCTGGAACTTCTCCAAGTTCTAGCACAGACACATCCAACCAGTCTTGACTTCTCACTGAGTCTCCAACTGTACAGATTCAGTTTAGTTCAGTTCTGTGTTTAGTAGTACAACTAACAGCGGCACTGTGCAACATGGAGTTTGTGTCTCTCCATCTCCCTCACCCACTCCTTAACTTTTCCAATTGCCTGTCATCATTAAACTCCTGCTCAATCATCCTTAAAATGCCCTGTGTGATCAATTGAAAACTTTGCAACATACTCTTTCACTTGTACTGGACAGAATTTAATGTAGCCACCTAGCAATTCTTGAAACTGTCAGTTCCACATTTGTTCTCATACACAGACTAATGGCTTATACAGTTCAGAAATGCCAGCAAGAGGAAGGATTCCTTGCACCATCACTCATTCTATTTTACTGTCTGATGATCTCTCAGCTCTGCTTTTGTGTGATATCACCTGATTTGCAAGGTTAGAATATCACCATGTCATTCAACAGACAATGAATTTATTAGACTAGGCACATTTAGAAATGAGTTATCCATTCTTTGAAGTCTGAACAATGAGAAATGAACGTGGCTTTTGCAGTGGATGGAATAGAGATTTAAGTAAATGATAACTCATCTGTGGAGATAAAAAAGGACAATATGTAAGCAATTGATTATTTGTAAGAACACATGCTGCAGCACTCGAGACAGACAATGTAAGTGAAGTGTAGCTGGATTATTGTACAAAGGACTCCACTTGTGAGCTCTACACTTTGCAGGTTGCAACTTACATGAGTTACATTTAAGTACGCACATTTAAGATTTTCCACTTAGCACATGGAAGGAAAATATGTAGCTCAGATTTAGCATAATCCTGTGTAAATACTTCATCCTATGAGATAATGTTGAGGATTTTTCTAATCTTATTTTAGGTCAAATTACTCTGGTTCAGTGAGCCTTCAAACTGTCCTTTCAACCTTTGGCAACTTGAATCTGTTTTCCTCCAAAATAATTTTCCTCTTGATGATACTATGGAGTCTCAGTAGCATTGAATGGATCATGTTGCGTGCATATGATCTTTTTTTGAATGTTGGGAAGAATGGACGTTTGAAATAAAAAGGGACCTTGGTACTTCTAGAATTTCACTGAAAGAGCTATTTCTAGTTGGGAGAAAAAAGGAGATTGTTGTTTCTTCCCTGAATCTATTTTATTCAATTGCAAGCCAGTCACATTAATTTGCATTTATTTACATATATTATCATATTAAAGGTGCTTGTCGGGGGTGATAGATTTGAAAATGATAACCAGTGTTGTTTTGGGTATCTTAATTTACAGATGGTGGTGAATTGAGTTGTTGGTTTGTGCAGGGTCTCACACTATAACTGAAACTGCAAAGTATTATTTTTAAAACTATTAGATTTCTGGATTTATTAGCCATGAAATCGATCTAAGATTTTTAAAAAATCTGCGGCAGGGCAGGATGCGGAAGGGTTATTTTGTCTGCTAAATAAGTGATGCAACAAATTAAGACTGTATCATGCATTTCTTTTCTTATCAATAGTTTTACATTACACCAAGATGTATCATTTGAACTGAGCATATCAATTGCAATGGATGTTTCGTTGTGCTGTGGAATTTCAAAATTTTGCTAACTGTTGCCTACTTACAGATAAACTAAAAGTTGAGTGAAATCAGGAATAACAGTAATCAAGAAGCCTGTTTTATTTCACACAGGATACAGTGAACAGAATTCAGCTTTCTGGTGAGATTAGTCTATTTCCTTTTAATAGACAAATTGTAGAATACGTAATGATAACTCACTTTATGCCTAGCACTCCTTTGTTATAGATTGTGTCCATGTGTATACCAGTCTGAAGCCTTCCTTAGTTCCTCGGACTGCCACAGAAAGAAAAGAAGCAATTCTATGATCCTTCCCCAACTCTGACTATTGAGGTCTAGCCTAATCAGGATTTGGAGATGCCGGTGTTGGATTGGGGTGTACAAAGTTAAAAATCACACAACACAAGGTTATAGTCCAACAGGTTTAATTGGAAGCACACTAGCTTTCGGAGCGACACTCCTTCATCAGGTGGTAGCGGAGGGCTCAATCCTAACACACAGAATTAATAGCAAAAATTTACAGTGTGATGTAACTGAAATTATACATTAAAAAATTGATTGTCTGTTAAGCCTTTCACCTGTTAGAATACAGTGATAGTTTCACTTCTTTCATGTGTAAATCACGGGTTAGCTGTTAACAATGGTGATAGCTAGACAATTGTCAACATATTGCCTTTACAGACAATCAATTTCTCAATGTATAATTTCAGTTACATCACACTGCAAATTTTTGCTATAAATTCTGTGTTATGACCGAGCCCTCCACTATCACCTGATGAAGGAGCGTCGCTCCGAAAGCTAGTGTGCTTCCAATTAAACCTATTGGACTATAACCTGGTGTTGTGTGATTTTTAACTTAGCCTAATCAGGGCTGTGTAGCTGCAGGAGATCAGAGAAAAGGGGAAGGGTAGACAAGACCATGCAGGGAACTGAAAACCGGGAACAGAATTTTAAAGTTGAAATATTGCCAAACAAGGAACAAATATGTATTTCATTGAGTACAAGGTGACAGAAATTCTATGACTTAGAATGCAACACGACCTGTTTGATGTAGAAAATGTGTGTCTGGCTGGTTTATTGTATGTCCGGGGTTACCCTTGAGAAAGTGGTCCTGAGCTGCCTTCTTGAACGGCCGCAGTCCATGTGCAGTAGGTAAACGCATAGTACTATGAGGGAGGGATTTCAGGATTTTAACCCTGCAACCCTCCATTGATATACTTCCAAGTCAGCTCAGATCATGTTTAAGGTTTGTTCAGTCAAATAAATTATTGAGAAACATTCTATTACAGGCTTGAAACATTTAGAATGAAACGCCTGTATCTTGATTTCCAAAGGGCTGTGAGGTTAATATACAAGGTAAAAACAAAGTAAAAACAATGACTGCAGATGCTGGAAACCAGATTCTGGATTAGTGGTGCTGGAAGAGCACAGCAATTCAGGCAGCATCCAAGGGGCTTCAAAATCGACATTTCGGGCAAAAGCCCTTCATCAGGAATAAAGATAGTGAGCCTGAAGCATTGAGAGATAAGCGAGAGGAGGGTGGGGGTGGGGAGAAAGTAGCATAGAGTACAATGGGTGAGCGGGGGAGGGGATGAAGGTGGAGTGGATAGGTGGAAAAGGAGATAGGCAGGTAGGACAAGTCCGGACACGTCATGGGGACAGTGCTGAGCTGGAAGTTTGGAACTAGGGTGAGGTGGGGGAAGGGGAAATGAGGAAACTGTTGAAGTCCACATTGATGCCCTGGGGTTAAAGTGTTCCGAGGCGGGAGATGAGACGTTCTTCCTCCAGGCGCCTGGTGGTGAGGGAGCGGCGGTGAAGGAGGCCCAGGACCTCCATGTCCTCGGCAGAGTGGGAGGGGGAGTTGAAATGTTGGGCCACAGGGCGGTGTGGTTGATTGGTGCGGGTGTCCTGGAGATGTTCCCTAAAAGGGTTCTGCTAGGATTAGATTAGATTACTTTACAGTGTGGAAACAGGCCCTTCGGCCCAACAAGTCCACACCGACCCGCCGAAATGTAACCCACCCATACCCCTAACCTAACACTACGGGCAATTTAGCATGGCCAATTCACCTGACCTGCACATCTTTGGACTGTGGGAGGAAACCGGAGCACCCGGAGGAAACCCACGCAGACACGGGGAGAACGTGCAAACTCCACACAGTCAGTCGCCTGAGACGGGAATTGAACCCGGGTCTCTGGCGCTGCGAGGCAGCAGTGCTAACCACTGTGCCACCATGCCGCCCACAAGGAGGTGCCCAGTCTCCCCAGTGTAGAGGAGACCGCATCGGGAGCAACGGATACAATAAATGATATTAGTGGATGTGCAAGTAAAACTTTGATGGATGTGGAAGACTCCTTTAGGGCCTTGGATAGAGGTGAGGGAGGAGGTGTGGGCACAGGTTTTACAGTTCCTGCGGTGGCAGGGGAAAGTGCCAGGATGGGAGGGTGGGTTGTAGGGGGGCGTGGACCTGACCAGGTAGTCACGGAGGAAATGGTCTTTGCAGAAAGCGGAAAGGGGTGGGGAGGGAAATGTATCCCTGGTGGTGGGGTCTGTTTGGAGGTGGCGGAAATGTTGGCGGATGATTTGGTTTATGTGAAGGTTGGTAGGGTGGAAGGTAAGCACCAGGGGCGTTCTGTCCTTGTTACGGTTGGAGGGGTGGGGTCTGAGGGCGGAGGTACGGGATGTGGACGAGATACGTTGGAGGGCATCTTTAACCACATGGGAAGGGAAATTGGGGTAGCTAAATAAGGAGGCCATCTGGTGTGTTCTGTGGTGGAACTGGTCCTCCTGGGAGCAGATACGGCAAAGGCGGAAGAATTGGGAATACGGGATGGCATTTTTGCAAGAGGTAGGGTGGGAAGAGGTGTAATCCAGGTAGCTGTGGGAGTCAGTGGGTTTGTAAAAAATGTCAGTATCAAGTCGGTCGTCATTAATGGAGATGGAGAGGTCCAGGAAGGGGAGGGAGGTGTCAGAGATGTTTCAGGTAAATTTAAGGTCAGGGTGGAATGTGTTAGTGAAGTTGATGAATTGCTCAACCTCCTCGCGGGAGCACGAGTATGGATAGCAATTTAAAATGGTAGGCAAGGATGTCATCTTAGAATGCTGATGTTGCTCTTTCAACTATTGAATTTTAAAATGATTAGAAGCAGGTGAAGGGCGCAGGTAATTCCCGGTAACCAATTCTGGGGATCTTAACTGACTTGTGAGGGACCTGTGTATTCAGCACAAAATAGTCATGGCTATTTGAGGTAAGGCCAAACTGATTTGTGCAAGTCCTTCAAGTGTTTGAGGTAAACTAGAACTGGAACAATGCTGTCAAGAACTTAACCTTGTCCTTCATAACCATTTTACATTCACAGGGTCATTAACCTGATTCATTAATTCTGGGTAGAATCTTCCCTGGTGGTTGTGAGCACTGATGAGAAATTTAGGGGACTATGATAAGAATGAAAACATCCGATTCTCAACGTCAAGAAACTTTTTCCTAATTTTCCCCACATACCTAAAGTGGTGACATCTGAATCTCACCACTGAGCAGCGACTATAATATTTCCATGCGTTTACATCTCACTAAAGTGCCAGCTCACCTCATTCTATGCCATTTCTCCTCTCATTCACCAAGAAAATAGATGGCACAAATTCCTGAGATATATACCAGACCAGGTACCTGGTGGCTGCAGTTTGTGTGATGCTTGTCCTGGTCATTGGGCAACTGTTCCTTCTCAACAAAGTTGCTGCACGCTCCATGGTTACCTGCTTCCTCAAACTCTCACCCACACCAGTCCGCATCGACAAACACCAAGTCTCGCCACATTATCATGCCTGCTGGAGAACCATATCTGAAATCACCTCAGACCTTTAACATTTTACTTTGGAGCTGAGGTAACATATGACGTGCAATCTTCTGCCAGGTTGCTTTGTGCACAGGGTTATTCATGTATCAGAATGCAGCTTCTGGCTCTTAGTCTGCTAGGTAAAAAGCCATTCCTGATGAAGGGCTTTTGCCCAAAACGTCAATTTTCCTGCTCCTTGCATGCTGCCTGAGCTTCTGTGCTTTTCCAGCACCACTCGAATCCAGACTGCTATCTCAGTCCTCATGCAATTTAGCAGCTACTTGGTGGCTGCCAGCCTCTGTGTAATTCACATTTCTATCTGAGCACACGTTCACTGACTTCAACACTGACCTACAGAATGCCAGACTCTGTATGGGTCGCATTGCTTTCTTCGCACACTTTCAGGGTCTTCAGTGCTCAGTGAAAGAATGCCAGCCTCTGTGACTTGCGTTAATTTCTAATACAGAATGTAAATATTGGGTCTTTTTATTTTTGTGGTCTTTAAAATTGTGGGTGGAAATGAAGAAGAATTGTCATAAACCAGTAGTTTAAAGAATTACTGCACGACACTTATGGCAGGGATCATGCAAACAACTATTTGAGGAAGTAGTAATTGAAGTTTGGGTTGTGGGCGATCTGGAGTACAGGTGTACCTAGGTGGCAATAAGAAATTGATTGGCCTAAGGACTAGTAACCAGTGATAGATGTCAAAAGCTTTTACTTGCCACCAAACATGTGATGGTTTCACACACTGAACAGCTTGGGGTTGAGAAGAAGACACAGAGAGAAGTGATTTGATCTCCACCACTTTCTTTGGTTGCTGCAGTCAGGACCCACTTCAAACATGAAGAAAGCTAGTCCACCTTTCCTTCAGCAGTTGTTGTAAGCTGTGACTTTTAGCTGATAAGTCAGATGCCTTTTATAAGTGAACCAGCCAACTTATTTGTCATGTATTCGAAAAAAGACGACTGATGGTTCTGATCATCATATGAATCACCTCAAAAACCCATGAATGGGAACCACTGGATTACCTCACAACTTTCCTCTGCCCATAATCTATTTTGCCCTATTTGTTTGTCTGTCTGTCTATATATGTGTAAGGCGGAGTTTATAAAGGGATTAGAGTTTTAGTTTCTTGCATGTCAAGGTTTACAACTGTGAGAAATGGTCCCAGCCACAGCAGAAGTTGTTGTCACTGCTGCTGTGATGGAGAGAAATTGCAGAGTAACAGATGCATGAGCACACACAAGATCAGCAGCAAACTCCAGTGACTGTTGAACAATCTCCATTCGAAGAACTTGCAGCTGCAGGTCCTCTCAGGATGTGGAAGAGATACAGGAAGCCTTGATGCCATTTCCTCCAGATGAGCAAGCCACTGTGTTGTTGAGGATTTCCTGGGACTCTGCCTCAGAACTTTTCCAACTGCTGGAGTGTAACCTAAAGGGTTGTGTGAATAGTCCACCACAGTGTCATTAAAGGTGACAGCTGCACTAAATCTGTAAGCAACTGGCTGCTTCTACGGATCCTTTGGAGACTTGTGTACGAACTCTCAATTCTCAGCCCACAAATGGATCAAGGCTGTTACCAATACAATGCCAGATCAGAGCACTCCATCTTATTTCCTCATGATATGGTCTGTGTTGCAGTCTGGGCTGTTTGCTTCGCCAGCATAGCTGACTTCACCCAGTGTTAGGGCAACACTGTACACTAAGAGTCATAGAGCTAAAGAGATGTACAGCATGGAAACAGACTCTTCAGTACAAATTGTCCATGTCAACCAGACATCCCAACCCAAACTAGTCACACTTGCCAGCACCTGGCCCCGATCCCTCTAAATCCTTTCTATTCATACACCCATTCAGATGTTTTAAATGTTGCAAGTGTACAAGCCTTCACCAGTTCAATGTATCTATGTATCTGCGACTTTCCCCCCTTCCTATAACTGCCATCCATCACATCACCTTGCTCTTGGAAATTCCTTATTGCCTCTAACTGTCTCTGCACCGGACCAATTAATCTGATAGGATTTGCAACCAACAGTATTTATTGCGGATATAATCTGCAGTAACCTGTAAACTCTCCCTAAACTCCCACATCCGACAAGAAGATATCACTCTACTAAAGGCCATTTTTGCTTCTTTCAATTTGCAGACCCAGAAAATAGCACTGCCGTATTCATCTACAAAACACTGCTCCAGGTTAAATTAATACTTACGGCATATATTTTAAGTTTAGTCAAGAGACATATCTCAATAAAACATATAAGCAAGAAAGAACCCACTCTACTTACTACTGCAGACTGATTGTAAGGCCACACTTAAAATCCATTTATCTGTTTCTGTGCAGTGACCTCTCCCAAATAGGTTCCTCCAAGACAGACACAGAATCAAAGCAAAAGATCACAGTGTCATGTAATTAAGATGATATATTGAACAAACCTAGATAGCTGTTAAGTCTTTCATCTTTTAACATAGAACATAGAACATAAGCGCAGTACAGGCCCTTCAGCCTTCGATGTTGCGCCGACCTGTCATACCAATCTGAAGCTCATCTAACCTATACCATTCCATGTACGTCCATATGCTTGTCCAATGACGACTTAAATGTACTTAAAGTTGGCGAATCTACCACCGTTGCAGGCAAAGCATTCCATACACTTACTGCACTCTGAGTAAAGAAACTACCTCTGACATCTGTCCTATATCTATCACCCCTCAATTTAAAGCTATGCCCCCTCGTGCTCACCGTCATCATTCTTGGAAAAAGGCTCTCCCTATCCACCCTATCTAACCCTCTGATTATCTTATATGTCTCTATTAAGTCACCTCTCAGCCTTCTTCTCTCTAATAAAAACAGCCTCAAGTCCCCCTG
Source organism: Chiloscyllium plagiosum (assembly GCF_037043375.1). NCBI lineage: Eukaryota > Metazoa > Chordata > Chondrichthyes > Orectolobiformes > Hemiscylliidae > Chiloscyllium > Chiloscyllium plagiosum. Next base: position 83,028,483 of record NW_028270141.1, on the reverse strand, counting down.
CCTTTCCTCGTAAGACCTTCCCTCCATACCAGGCAACACCCTAGTAAATCTCCTCTGCACCCTTTCCAAAGCTTCCACATCCTTCTCATAATGCGGTGACCAGAACTGTACACAATACTCCAAGTGCGGCCGCACTAGAGTTTTGTACAGCTGTAGCATAACCTCATTGTTCCAGAACTCAATCCCTTGATTAATAAAAGCTAAAACACTGTATGCCTTCTTAACAACCCTGTCAACCTGGGTGGCAACTTTCAAGTATCTGTGTAGCTGGATACCGAGATCTCTCTGCTCATCTGCACTACCAAGAATCTTACCATTAGCCCAGTACTTTGAATTCCGGTTACTCCGACCAAAGTGAATCACCTCACACTTGTCCGCATTAAACTCCATTTGCCACCTCTCAGCCCAGCTCTGCAGCTTATCTCTGTCTCTCTGTAACCTACAACATCCTTCGTCACTATCCACAACTCCACCGACCTTAGTGTCTTCTGCAAATTTACTAACCCACCCTTCTACGCCCTCATCCAGGTGGTTTATAAAAATGACGAAGAGCAGTGGACCCAACACCGACCCTTGCGGTACATCACTGGTAACTTGACTCCAGGATGAACATTTCCCATCAACCACCACCCTCTGTCTTCTTTCAGCAAGCCAATTACTGATCTAAACTGCTATATCTCCCACAATTCCATTCCTCCGCATTTAGTACAATAGCCTACTGTGGGGAAGCTTATCGAACGCCTTGCTGAAATCCATATACACCACATCAACCGTTTTAGTCTCATCTACCTATCATTTTAGAGTGGATTGCAGGTTTCAGAACCGGAATTCTGTGTCTTATGGTCCTGCTCCACAGCTACCTGATGAAGGAGCTGTGCTCTGAAACCTAGTATTTCCAAATAAACCTGTTGGACCATGACCTGGTGTTGTGTGATTTTTAACCTTGGGCAAATAGGCCCACAGCTGACACTCTATTGCAAATCCAGTTGCTCATTTGTAAATATATTTACATGCCTGATTTATAGTCTGTGTATCTGCCATTAAGTAAGTGCCAAGTTACACAGATTATTAGTGTTTAATGTCATTCCATCTTAGAACACTGTGTGGGAGAGCTACCATTTCAGAATCACACAGTGAAGGATAATATCTTCTGCTTGCACTCATGTTGTGCCTAACCCTATACCAGTCTATCATGCAGAAGGTTATGTTACTCCTACTCAAAGTCCTCATCTTCTGCCCAGATGACTCTCCCAGCTCTTCCACATCTATCCTGTCCCCTATTTTTCTGTTCCAATTCTGTACCGCACAGCATTATACGGCACACTGTGTCTGGAGTGCACTTCAAGGACTCCAAATCAATCCAAGCAGCAGAACCTCATCCTCAGGAAATCTGTGAATTGCTTCATGGTGGTACTGGTTGAAGCGTGGGCTGCCTTGTATCTCTGCTCAGTTTGAGTCAGGGGGATGGTTAATGTATCATCAGCCATTGTTATAGAACACAGTAACCATAGTAACCAGTCCACAAACTGAAGCATGAACATGAGAGTGATCAAGGATATTGTCATGGCAGCTCTCAAGGTATCTGGCCCAGAATATTAAGGTATGGTAACAATGATCACAGATTACATGCACATCGTTGGATGATTTCTCTGTTGATGAAGTCAGCTACTGTGTGATATGGTGCTCTTAATATGTGATCATTGTTACCATATCTTAGTAGTGTGGGCCTGATACCCTGAGAGCTGCCACGACTATATCCTTGATAACTGTCATGTTCATGCTTCATATTGAGTGTTGTATATTTTCCAAGAATGGTTGCTGTGCTCCATAACAATGGCTGATGATACATTAAGCATCCCCCGACTCAAACTGAGTGGAGTGCCACAAGGATCGGTGCTGAGTCCAAAACTTCTCGTCATTTACATAAATGATTTGGACGTGAATATAAAAGGTACAGTTAGTAAGTTTGCAGATGACACCAACATTGGAGGTGCAGTGGATAGCGAAGAAGGTTACCTTAGATTACAATGGAATCTTCATCAGTTGGGCCAATGGGCTGAAGAGTGGCAGATGGAGTTTAATTTAGATAAATGCGAGGTGTTGCATTTTGGGAAAACAAATCTTAGCAGGACTTATACACTTAATGGTAAGGTCCTAGGGAGTGTTGCAGAACAAAGAGACCTTGGAGTGCAGGTTCATAGCTCCTTGAAAGTGGAATCGCAGGTAGATAGGATAGTGAAGAAGGTGTTTGGTATGCTTTGCTTTATTGGTCAGAGTATTGAGTACAGGAGTTGGGAGGTCATGTTGTGGCTGTATAGGACACTGGAATATTGTGTGAAATTCTGGTCTCCTTCCTATTGGAAAGATGTTGTGAAACTTGAAAGGGTTCAGAAAAGATTTACAAGGATGTTGCCAGGGTTGGAGAATTTGAGCTATACGGAGAGGTTGAATAGGCTCAGGTTGTTTTCCCTGGAGTGTCAGAGGCTGAGGGGTGACCTTATAGAGGTTTATAAGATCATGAGGGGCATGGATAGGATAAATAGACAAAGTCTTTTCCCTGGGGTGGGGGAGACCAGAACTAGAGGAATAGGTTTAGGGTGAGAGGGGAAAGATATAAAAGAGATCTAAGGGGCAACCTTTTCATGCAGAGGGTGGTACATGTATGGAATGAGCTATCAGAGGAAGTGGTGGAGGCTGGTACAATTGCAATATTAAAAAGGCATTTGGATGGGTATATGAATAGGAAGGGTTTGCAGGGAAATGGACTATTTGCTGGCAGGTGGGACTAGATTGGGTTGGAATACCTGGTCTGCATGGAAGAATTGGACAAAAGGGTCTGTTCCTGTGCTGTACATCTCTACGACTCCAATATGATCCTGCCCCACTTGTTGCCGGATGAAGGAGCAGTGCTCTGAAAGCTAGTACTTCCAAATATACCCGTTGGACTATAACCTGGTGTTGTGTGATTTTTAACTTTGTCCACCCCAATCCAACACTGATATCTCCACATCATGGCTATTTGCCCTAAGCAGCTTTCCTTTTGGTATCCCTCCCACTGTGAGTACTGTGAATGGCCATCTCCTGGCTAGCAACATTTGATCTGGTGTTTGGCTGGATTTGAAAACTGGCACTGTTACTGTGAATTCTGGAAGATCCTGAAAGTGGTGATCATGTCTGAGCAGAAGATAACATGATCGGGATGTCATGGAGATATTATGCATAACTAAAGAGGCCATAGTGTGGGAAAATGCATTAGTGCTCAGAAAAAGAAATCTTCCAGAAAATTCACCGGAATTGATACTTAGCTGATTTCTGGTAAAGTTCAGGTGTAAGGCAATTGTAAGATGTACATCCTGTTCAAGACACCAGCCACTACACACTAGACAATCCTGGGGCTTTCCTCCTGTGATAGTTGGGCACTGCATGAGTTGGGGTACAGCACCCCTGCTAATGATATTTGGTTTAATTTTGATAAGTTTCTGATGTGAATTCACATTAGTCCTTTCATTATGTTTTGTTACAGAGCACCAGCAGGGGCTGCTTAACCTGCTCACCGTATATTCAAAAGGGGATAGTGGCATGAACGATGCAAACACATGTTGGAAGATGGCAGGATTGCATGGTCAGATGATAGGATAGCACGTCGTACAAGATGGGGACATGGAAGCCCTGTCTATTTACACATCAAGGCTGATTTGTGAACCTATTCAGGGTTTCTTTGTGAGGGCTACAGGAGAACTCTCGCTGCTTGTGCAGGGCTGACAAGGAATTCCGAGACAGGCAAGGTTACCAGATTTTCCTCAGCCTTGCATTGCTCACTGTCTTGCTGCTGTTGAGAAATAAACAGTGTAAGGAACCTCATGCATTGAAACAAAAATGACATTATGCCACTGATGATGTTTTCAGGCTGCAGTTCATGAATTCAGAAAGTGCCTCCCCACCTTACCTAGGAACCTCGTCCAGGCCTGAAACTTTTACACTTGTTTCAATGCTCTAGCTTGGAGGTGGAAACTGCATATTTTGGATTTAACACCTTGACCAATACTGCTTGAGTTAAAATAAGGTCTTCCTCTCTGCCTGAATTCTCATAACGCAAATGAGACTGTCACTCAGCTGTGTGATGTTCTCAGAGTTATATACTTATCTTGGGAGCAAACATTTGGATGATGCATTGTTGCTTTTGTTCTTGCTCTTCTTAAAAAAATCTTCCTAAACTGAAGTATGAGGAAGTAGTAATACAGTTTGGATAATTCCCAAAGCTTTCGTTATGCTTTCAATTTGTGACTTGTGTCTGTTTGAAAAGCCTAGGGGTCCACATGGACTCCTAAACCTATCACTGTCAACTGTATGAGCTAACTCAGCAAAGGTTAACCCATCACACATCAGTCCTTATCACTTCCTTTTATGGTTGAGAGGCAACATGCAAGATTTTGCTATTTGTAAACTGTTGTTCTATCTCTTCTGTTGCTTATTAAAGGAAAATTGGTAAATCAAACCTCCTGTGCATCTATAGTAAGAATAGATAGTAAACAATGTTTTCGTCAAACATCAAAATAAGATAAAATGTGCAGTGATTTTTGAGGTGGTTTTATTGGCTAAAATAATGTTCATTCATGCACAATATAACATAAATGGAATAAAATTTTTGGTTTAAGTGTTTGCCTAATGCACCACTGCTATGAAGTACATTATTTCAAGTGTGTTGATAGCTAATATGATTAGTGGCAAAAAAGATCACTTGAAACTATAGGAAAGATGTTGTTAAACTGGAAAGGGTTCAGAGAAGATTTACAAGGATGTTGCTGGGATTGGAGAGTTTGAGCTATAGGGAGAGGCTGAATAGACGGGCTTTCAATCCTGGAGCGTTGGAGGATGAGGGGATATCTGGTTGGCTTGGATGAGTTGGACCAAAGATGCTGTACATCTCTATGGCTCTACAGTTTACTTAAGTTGGATCAGTCCCTCAATAATTGGCTTAATTTGGAATTTGATACTTATGCTGTAATATAGTAGAACTGATTAATTAATAATGTAAATGAAAGTCAGTGGTATTTAAACCATGTAGGGTTAATGGCAACATTTTTTCCCTCATATCTGCACATGTTAAAATGGATGCTCACCCTCAGCAGGCAGGAGTTCCATCCTATACAACTTTACTGTGGAAAGAAAAACTTTTGAGAATACCCCTCAAGGGCTTAAAAAACTATGTCCAGCTGAAATCTGCTTTACTAGTCTGTTTATTGCTTTTGTCATGGATAGATTCTCAGTGACCTGGATGGGTGCTGTAAAATCCTGTGCATATTGCAAACTCAGCATTCCACCCTGTCCTGGGAATTAAGAATAATAAAGTCTTAGCGAAAAACAAACATTCAATGGTCACAGTGAAGTCATGCACATTTCTGCTAAGCATGCAACAAACTCTTCGAATTTCTTCAAATGTCAGGGATACTTGCAAACACCAATGTTTAGTTCATCCCTCACACAGCTAGAGTGAAATCATTGTATTATCAAATAAATGAAAATTCAATTGCAGTTATGGAGTTATGAAAGAAAAGATCTATATAGAAATGAGCTATAATGAGAAGAAATGATTCCTGTTAAAGGATTTGTATTTGGTGCAAAGCCATCATGAACTGCTGACGTGAATGATATTAACACAAATGTTTATTATTTATTGCAAATCCACAAATATGTTCTTCAAGATTAATAAGCAGAAGCAATCTTTCCCTTCTATTACAGAATAGTTTCTGAATACTGCAACAAATGTCTGCCCCAAAGAATATTTGTAGCAAATTATAAAATAATTTCTTTCTGATGTTAGAAATCTGTAACTAGATCTATAAACAGTAAAAGATGAAAAGACAGACATAGAAGGTGCCAAGGAAAAGTCTTTAAACCTGAAAAATTGGCTGATTGATTGGTGTCTCTTGACAGATGCTGTACATGTTGCTGGATGAGATTTTGTGCATTCGCTTTGATAACATATCACGTTGTGTTAACTTGCAACTCTTTTAAATTCAAATAAGGCTGCCTTCCCAGAGTTATGAGCATGAATTGAAAAGGCAAAAATAATTTTCTGATAGAAGCTAAATATGTTAAATTATTTTTTTGTTCCTGTTATAAATATTGACAGGAGAATTCCAAATACATAATTCTAAATCTGCTGTGTAGAATATAAGTTTCACATATTAACAACTTATTCATCGTTTGGATGTTCTGAATATTTGAGGACAGACTAGGTGCTGAGAAAGGGTGAATTATCATGTCAGGATGCAAAGTCAATGCTTTCATTTCGCAATTGGATATTCTGAAGGGCAGCTGAAATGACAGAATAGCACCTCATGCTACATCATGACAAGTAGGAAATGAAACTCATTAGTCAATCGACAGCAATTTTACTTGGGCTTTTAGATTTTTCGAAATAATGCACAGGAACCAGAGGTTTAAGAGCCTTGTCATAAAAAGGAACAGCAGAAACAGAAAGAGCTGCAGTTACAGAGAATAGGACAGCAGGACCTTGGGGCCAATGGTGAGTGGGGTAGAGGGCATCCTCCAGTATGTGCATACAATCAGAGGCTCAGGCAAATTCAATTGGTAGTGTCTCTGAAGACTATGCTTCACCAGGGGGACTGTCACCCATCTGTGCAGTATGTGGGAGGACAGGCTGAGTCACATGGGAGGTGTTAGCCACCCAATTTGTGTGGTATTGATGGTCAGTGTTGTGCGCTGAACATCTACAACTGCAGTTTTTACGAACAATCAACTATAAATATTTGTCAGGCCTCCCCATTTTCTACTGTCCAATGCATTAAAGTGGGAGCCAGCAACCTATTCAAGAGAACCAGTCAATTTTTCACAACAATTTGAACAGCTAAGCTGTAAGAGAATGTTTCAGGGCCATTGCTGGATTATCCCAGGTGCAGGGTATCATTGACTGCAATGTCTTCAAACTAGCCACTAGGGCCTTCACCAACTACACTGTGACCACTGCAGATGGGTACATAGTTCCTGGGAAACAGACACAAAACCTGTATACTTCAGCAGTCCCAGTTCTCCTAGAATGTTTTTTCTTTCCCACCACAATCACCCCTCATCAAGTGCTATCCTTTGTAAGGATGTCTACTTGTCCTGTGAGGAACACAAGAACAGCTCAAATGATTATCAATCAGGCCATTGTGTCCTAAACATGCTGTTCAGGTGCCTTGATCCATTTGGAATTACATGTCAGGGCTTCAGCAACCAACCACCACCACCTCCACTGCCACCCCATGCTGGGGTTGGCCAAGCTGCAGACAGGCTTTTTACCAAGAGGCCTGTATGACAACTGCTGGACTGCAGATAGCCTGGCTCCTTGTGAGAGTGGCTCTGATAGAAGGACAAGCACTGTCTGATCCTGCTGAGAGCCATTGTCCTCTGTTTGCTCGAACATCAATGTCTTCCTCACCCTATGATCCCAGTCTAAGGAATGTCTTCGCCCCAAAGCCTCACATAATGCTGTCCTATGCCTTCTGTGATTCTGGGACTCCAAGAATGCTCTTCTGGTAGCAGCCCTGGCCTTCATCATGTCATCATCATCATCAGATTCCTGAAGAAGGGCCTGTGCCCGAAACGTCGAATCTCCTGTTCCCTGGATGCTGCCTGACCTGCTATGCTGTTCCAGCAATAAAGTTTCAACTTTGATCTCCAGCATCTGCAGACCTCACTTTCTCCTTCATCATGTCAACATGACCTCTGATTTGTCGCAACACTTACTAACCTGGACCTTTGCCTCTGGGATCTTGATGGCGGAGTAAGGCTGGCTGAGGACCTCACTAATTCTTGATCAGCTTGTGGTTCAGCTGTCCTTTCCTGGAGTAACCAATGTTCATCTCTCACTGACTCTCCACTCAACCTAATGAGAGCCCAGCTGTCTCAATAAGATTCCACCCACTGAACCTGGTGAAAAGAACCTGATGTAGATTTGTATTTGAGGTCTCTAAAGCAACAGCCTGACCATATGTAAGATATTCCATGTAGCTTTAGTCAAAGAAGACTACCTTGAAAATCTGATTCGAATTATGAAGAACTGCACAGTGCACGGACATACCCAGAAGCCTTCTTGCACTATTATGTAGTTTATCGACTCTTCCGCATCTGTAACTAAACCTTAAAGAGAATTTTGGACAGCTGGAAATTACTCCAGTAACTTATACTCTTGAAATATTAATCTTCTTTTATATGAGATCAAAACCTCTAGGAACAGCAGGTAAAGAATATAAATTTCCAATTATTCGGTGCATGTCCCTTCATGAGCACCTACAATCATTTCTCAGGCTGACAAAAAATACTGAACAAAGAAAATACCTGTTGCAGTGCTTGTGATAGTGATATGAAAGATCTGGAAGACTTCAAGCACAATAAATTCTGCTTTCCTCCTCCATGCAGTTTTCACTTCTATTATCATGGATCCTTCTGCTCCATGAAGGCTATCCTGCATTGTTACACACTCTGCAATTGTTCTGCCCAACAAAACTTTCTTGCTTCCAATTTATGGTGTTTCTGGTCTAACTGCAGTGTGAGACTTCTATGTGTATGGATGTTGCAAAGCAGGTTTATGTCAAAACATTCCAAAAAGGTCAACATTCCCACTTCTAGCATTGGTGCATCCAAACAAAAGTAAATGTAGTCCCAATATTTCCTCCTCTGAAACATCAGAGATTATGGTCTGGATTTTAACCCAGCGGAGAGATTATGTAACATATGAGTTGCCTGAAAGTCCCACAGAATTTAACTGCAGGATCACTGAAACTTCCTTCCTCTGAGGTTCTCGCCCATAGTTAGTCCGATTGCCAGATTGGAGTTCTTTCAAGCAGGAAGGCAACTTCACAGAGGCCTTCAATAGCTCTTAAATGTATTTGACTAAATGAGCGGGATTTGAAAGGTGAAATCTCGATCACATGGTGGACTGTCCAATGTTGGTCCAATGGATCCCAATTGTGGGAGAGGACTAATGATTACAAGAGAGCATGGAATGACAGTCTAGGCATGTCCAATTGTTAGGTAGTTTCAGTTGGTGTAAGCGGTGGAAAGCAGACAGATTGTGAGAAGTGTTGGAAGTATAGGTTTTATAGGATAGTGTATCAGGTGTAGAGGAAATATTTGTGTACCTTCTGGCTCATATGCAGTGCTGTACAGGTGAATACCTCATGGATTCAGGCCCTAGCATCTACTTTAAACTACCCTGTTTCCCAAAGTCCCAAGAAATATGACTGGAATTAAAAATGGAATGATTATTACAATGAAGAGAGGAAGTCTCATTATAATATTTAAAAGATCATCCTGTCCCCCATGAGCAGGTTAAGTGCCTAATCCTCATCTCAAGTCTATTAAAACTAGGAATCAACTTGTTCACCATAGGTTGTGACTTGTTTCAGATTTCTTATATATCAACCTTTGCAATGATCCTGACTCATCCATTTTATTGACAGTGAAACACAGTCCAATTCCTTCAAGAGAGAAAGCAACTGCTTACAAAGCAAGAATGTGCATTGCATTGAGAGAACATCCTCAGCAATGTGTTTATGTAGAATGAGATTAAACATTTAAATGTGTCATTTCTTCCTAGATTATAACAGATATAATGGTATCCAAGATAAAGAAGGTGAATTTATTAAAATGTGTCTCCAGTGTTTGGAGGCCAATGCATATGATCTCCTATGCTTTTGACTTCTGTGAAAGAATTACGACATTTGTTTTCATCCGAGAGGTTGTTGTTAAATGATAAAGAGATGAAACCTACCTACTACAATTGTATGCAGAATGACAGACATTTTATTGAAAACCTTTCGCAGCATAGATGATGAGCATTAAATCTCTGACATAATGGTAATATTTTAAATGAAATGCAAACAATTTCAAATGGTTGATTCAACTCACGGAAATAATTCAGATCACAGGGCCATTCTAAAAAGTTAAACTGATGAAAAATGAAAATTTTAAAGTGGAAACAAAATTACATTTGGTGACAATATGTTTTGGAAGGCTAATGGTTTGATTTATCTGCTTTATGTTTATCACATTGATATTTGAATTAAATGGATTTTTGCTACTCATTATACAATTATTAATTTATAAAATTCCAAATAATGGTTGCAAACCTTTAAGTCATAGGGTCATAGAGTCATACCGAATGGAAACCGACCCTTCAGTCCAAACAGTCCATGATCCAAAACTAAACTAGTTGCATCTGCCTAGTCCTGGCCCATATCCCTCCAAACATTTCTTATTCATGTACTTCTCCAAATGTCTTTTAAATGTTATAATTGTGCCCAACTACACCACTTCTTCAGGAAGTTAATTCCTTATGTGAACCATCCTCCGGGCAAAAAAAAAATGCCCCTCATGTCTTTTTAAAAGCTTTCTCCTCTCTCTTTAAATAGGTGTCCCCTAATCTTGAAAGCCCCATATTAGGAAAAAGACACCTACCATTAACCCTATCTATACCCCTGAGCTTTCACTATACTATTTCAATCTACCAACAGACCAGAAACTGAGTACCTTTAAGTTAGCCTTAAAGTGAAGTTATCACAGAATTTTATTTATTTGTCCATTAAGAAAACAAGTTAAGAGATTACCTGTTTATCTATAAATTTGCAGGCAATTTGTGTGAACCTTTGTATTTGAATCAATTATCATACAATATTGCCTTTCAGTTTGTAATTTATTCACTAGCTAGGAAAAACATTCTGATGGGACTGACTGATGTGTCCACCATTATTATTTATTTATTCATTGATGGGAGATGGGGATGACAGCATTTATTGCCTAATGCTAGATAGCTTGAAGAAGGTGGCAGTTAAATAATGTCTCGAACTGTCTCAGCCATTAAGGGGTAGGTTTACCCTCAGTGTTGCGAGGGGGGGATTTCCAGGATTTTGGCCCTACAAAAGTGAAGGAACAGTGATATTGTTTCCAGTCAGATGGTGGATAGCTTGGAGTGGAACTTGCAAATGATAACTTTGCATGCATTTGCCATGGCTAGGTGGCAGAGGTTGTGGGTGGAAGATGCTTTCAGAGCAGTCTTGGTTAGTTACGGCAAAGCACCTTGCTGCAACTTAGTATTAATGATAAAGGCAGTGAATGGTAAGGGTGTTGGATGAACATCTAACCTAATCAAATGTTGTCCTGGTGGTGTTGAGCTCCAAGTGAAATTATCTCAGGAAGTAGAGGGTATTCCATCACACTCCTGAATTTTGCTCTGTAAATGGTGGACATACATTTGTGGGGGTGGGGGTGGTAGCACAATAGGTGAGTTACCCATTGCAGAAATCCCATCCTCTGACTTGTTCTTGTGGTCATGGTGTATTTGTGGCTAGTCCAATTCAGTTTCTGATTATTGGTAACTCCCAGGTCGTTAATGGCATGGGATTCAGCAAAGATAATGTAATTGAATGAGAAGAGGAGATGGTTTCACTCTCCCTTGTTACAGACGGTCATTACCTGGCACTTGTGTGGCATGAATACTACAAATTATTCTGTTTTGATTGCATATGGTGCTTTGGTTACTGCATTCAATCATGACTGAGTGAATGAGAAGAAATTACACTGAATACAAAAGATAAACATATTTTATGTCAGTTTCAAGTTGTTATAGCAATATATCAAACAAATGTTACATATTTGACCCAATTATTTCTTTTTGAAATGAATCTATGTAATTATCTCTCTCAGACCAATTGTATTACTCAGTAGGCAAACATGCTTGTGACCAAGAAGGTGATATTTATGACTCACAAGCACTGAAGAAAATGCTTATAATAAATGAAGTTTATGAACTAAAGGCACAGCCATTACCAAGGTGAAAGTTAGTGTGATTTTTGATGTGAACAGGAAATAATCTTTGTTTCTGTCATTCATTAAAGCCACAGATAAGAACAGGTCTAAGACAATAACAAACGTTGACTAAATTTTAATATTTGTGCAGTTCACAGATATAATAGTGGCAGCGGAACTGAACTCTCACCCAGATTTTAAATCTCACCATGATAAACTATAACACTGATTCAATAAATTTGGTATCCTGTGGATCTGCAACAGAAAAAACAAACCATGAAAGCCTATATGAACCAAAATAAAATCGAAATGCTTCACTGGTATCCTTGAAGGAAACTGCCTACCCATACCTTGTCTGGGAGGATCTGAACTCAGTTTTACATAAAGGCCTGAAAATTATCTTTGCAAACAGAAAGTAATGGAGGTTTTAGCTAGGGTGGAATGACATGGTATCTGCTTGGAATCTGTAAACCAGCAAGCAGACAGCAATTGAAATCATTGAGAAGGTGACTGACAGTGATTTAAACGGCCTTCAGAATTTTGAGAATAATACTTGGTAAACAGAAGGGTTGCTGGTGAAGACAGATACCGACCAGAAGTTAAAGAACAGCAAAGGGGAGCAAGGGTTTGCTCCATTCAGCAGATCTTCACCTAAGCTTTGTGATCGAATCACAGTAAAGGACCAACTATTTGCTTTGTCTCGAAAGCCACTTGAGTAGTTACTCCACCCGGCAGAGGTCTCATAGATAGGACTGAGGGGTGATTCTCTGGCCATGCCAAGGAGAACTGGAGGAGTCATGGGAATGCATTAGCTTCCTCCAGTAAGGAAAAGGCAGGGAAGAGTTTGCAAGCAGTCAGCTACCTCTAGGCCACGTGAGACACAACCTTGTGATGGAGACGTAGCAGAAGGCCACAGAAGCAACAGACAGAAGAGGTTAATGCAGGGAGTAGAGCACTTGTTGGTCAGGATTTACAGATAACTGGTGTGCTAACTTTAATCTCTGTTTAGTAGTGTTGCTAAAGAGTATGGTTACCATGAGTGTAGACAATAAAGGATTAACTGTAATAGTAGCTTTTGAGTATGTGCTTAAGGAGCCATCTCATAATATTGTAAATTTATGTGACATCAGGGGTGATGGAAGAAAGTTTTGGTGGTGCTCTGCTTTCCCTTACTTCTGCATCTAGCTTAAATGTAAATATGTTCTGAAGAAGGGTCACTGGACCCTGAATGTAAACTTTGCTTTCTCCTTACAGATGCTGCCAGACCTGCTGTGTTTTTCCAATATTTCTGTTTTTGTTTCTGATTTTCAGCATCTGCAGTTCTTTGCTTTTCTGCATAGAGATTGATAGTTAATAAATATAACTTGTTTAAAATAGTATTACTGTTCAATAGCACAGATTTCAACAAAGCACTATACCTTTAAGACAGTTAGATGATATTACATTTAACACTCCAGTGTGAAATGTCTCCATCTTATTCTCCATTTATCAGCAGTTAGCAAGTAAACTGTCAATGTGTTAATCTATTAGTCAGTCAGTCACATATATAATTTAAAAGAAAAATCACTGATAAAGCTGCTTTCTGTATCAAAATGATCTTACCTGTATCCACGTGCCAGTCAATTCCATTACCTTGCTTCTTGGAAAAGGTGCAAAAATTTAAAAAACAGGCACATATGAAGTTATCACAGTTTTTGCTGTGAATGCCATCTATAGACACAAGCTTTCTACTTTTAAAGCTACAAAGGAGAAAAAGAGAATAGGAGCTAACAAAAAATAAAAGATAGTTCCCAAATAATTATACTGCAATACGTGCTCTCTGCATTTCACATGGAGGATAGGGACAGTATTATAGGAGAAAGGGCAATGACGTTCTCCACTCCATCAGGGTAATTGCAACCATCTTATTTCTGATATTTCATACTCACTCCCTATTTGCTACCAAACCAACCTCCCAGAAGGTCCATGCTCTATTAATTTTACTACTGCCTGCAACATCTTCCCCTCACTCAATATCAGCTACCCCAAGCCCCAGCACCACTAATCGTACATGGTATTTGCACTGCCTACTAACTTGCCTGCAACATCCCTCCACCTGTGATCCTTCCAAGAATATCACATTGGAATTAGATGTACCCCAGAAAGACCCGGGAACATAACTATTACAGGATATTTAAAATATCATATTTGGTTTCAAAGTCCTTAAGACAGATTAGGGCAACTATTCCAATATAAAAAGAGAAACTCTAGCTGTACTATTTGGAGTGCAAATGTTCCACACAGACCTATTTAGCAAGCATTTCTTTGTTAATACCAACCTCAAACCATTGGAAATGATTTGTCATAAGCCTCTCATAAGTGCACCTCCACAATTGCAACATTAATGTGTGAAAGACTTAAGAGTATGATTCAAAATGCAATTCAAGTCAAATGTACAGATGACGATTCCTGATGGTCTGAGCAAATTTCCAAATCCCACTCAGAACAAAAATATTCCTCAAGTCTTACAAATAGATATTGTCGAATTGAGTTTGAAGACAGCTTGTGTATTATTCTCATTTATTTTAGTCACAGGCAAGCAGAACAAATCTGACAAGATATATCTGATAATGTCCAGCTGCAACAGTTCAAGAAAGTCCTAGTTGGTGGGTGCCTGAGCACATTCAACAGATCGCTGAGCAAGCACATTCTTTCTAATCATTTAGAGATGAACTAGGACTAACTAGGGATGTAAACTTGAAAGGTAAACAAATGATTATTCCACAATCTTTATATCTGTATGACCAGATATTCTTGACCATATATACAATGGTCACATAGATATGAGCATAGAAAATCGAAACGAGGGATTGATACAGGAATCTTATCAGCCAGAATTAATCAACTGATTAAGTTGTGTGAAATATGTCAACTCCATCGACCTTACTTGAAAAAAAACGTGGGGCTGGAAATGACGCACCAGGTCAGGTAGCATCCGAGGAGTAAAAGAGCCAACATTTCAGGCAGGACCCTACTTCAGGCCCACTCCTTGGATGTTGCCAGACGTGCTGTGCCTTTGCCAGTGCCATACTTTTTCAACTCTGATTTCTCCAGCATCTGCAGTCCCATTGTCTCCTACTTCCATCAACTTTGAAACGGACAGAACCTTGCTGAGACGAGGTGCAAGATTGCAACTGGTATTTTCCGGGTCCAAAAATGTGAATATATCATGGTTATGGAATATTTTACCAAACTCTCTTCTGTGAGACAAATCAAATACACCAGTTGTGCAACAATTGTTGACATTTAACTACAATAATGAGTATTATTTTTGCTCCTCATTAAACTGTGTCTGGCAATGGTCTTCAGTACATGAGCACACCCTTTCAAGGCATGCAGGAAATGGGATATTGAACACATCCACATGATTTTCTGAGAAGTGGCAATGACTTACAGATTGCCAATCTGATCCTTCATTTTTATGAGAAGAATAGGTTCCATATTTCAGATATGAGATTCTAATCAGAATTCCTTCAGTAACGCGGAACCGTATTTTAAATCTGACTGGTGAGATATTCATTACAAATCTCCTTTTTCACAGCAGTCCATTGCCATATTTTATGATGTAAAAATCCAGCCATTTTGACAGCTTTTGTCAAAGGATGAAGGTATAATTTACAACATTTAAAAGGCATTTGGACGAATACATGAATAGAAAGGATTGGAGGGATATGGGCCAGGAGCAGCCAGATGGGTTTAGTTTAGTTTGGGTTTATGTTCCGCATGGTATGGTTGGAACGAAGGATCTTTTTCCATGTTGTATGACTCTATGAGTTAGACTAGATGTTTAGTAGTCTAGCTTTTCCTATGTAACTATTTAGCTATTTACGTAACTGCAGTAGAACTCTCCAAAACCAAAAAGGATACTTTCAGAGAGTTGCATGCATAACAGAATTGCCCATTGGAATCTTCAATTCCCCAAGCAATTCTCTTGGATTCTGCCAAGTTGGGGATTGTACATGTTCCCCTTGTGCAAGTCCTATCTACGCTGCAGAAGTGACTATCTGATCATTGGAAACTTCGGACCATTGTCTCCTCTCCTCACTATCCTGAATCTAATAGTCTTGCTGAATGCACTGTTCATGAGATACAGTCTATGATCACTAAATGCAAAGCTACTTGTCAAGATTTCTGAATAGCCATTTTAAATTGGCACATTACCCCTCAAGGTAATGATTTACTCTCCTTGATGTCTCTCATAGTTGGAATGCAGATTCACGCAGTTCTTTCCTCTCATACTCTTGCCACCCACCCACATGTACACGATGCATTGTCAGAAGAAGGGAGAAAATGGTACAAGGGCTTGATCAATGACTGTGCAGGAAGTTATTCCAAATTGAACCAGGACAAAGCATCAGAGCAAATACATGGCTTTATGGAAAGATACTGCAATGTTGTGTACAGCCCAGGACATGAAACATTGTTGCAAATAATAGTCAAATGCTATGAAATAACAGATGATATCTGTGAGTTACACATAACCTATTATCTATCTTACAAGATGATAATTCTGAAAATCATACCAGGGAATTCCTTGGTCTTGGTTGAAGGATTTCTTTGGTGTGAAGCTGTGGAGAGGCGCTGGTTGTAGTTTGATGAAAGGATGGTGTCTCTGGGAGATGACAGGTCTCATGATGCGACAGCTGTTAGCTGAAGATGTGTTGCATGCTGGCCATGAATGAAAAGACGGTTGTGATAACACAATAAGATGAGAGATCTGGGGGTGTGCCTTCACCACCCACTTCCAGCTCCTTATCTGCGACCCCACTGATGCAAGTATAATTCTGACCATGTTTGACACTTCTTGTTCCTTTGAGGTGACTGAGTACAGCAGTCAATGCAAAAACTGTTGCACTTCTGAGAACAACTGGTGATAAACAACAGAATGTCAGAAATAGGAATAAGAATTGATCATAAAAGCGTTTGAGCCTGCTCTGCCTGTCAATAAAATCATTGATGATCTTTGACCTCAATCTACTTTCCCACCTGATGTCACATCCCTTGATTCACTTAGCATCCAAAAATCTATTGATTTCACTCTTGAATATACACAACAACTGAGTATTTACAGCCTTCTGGGATTGAAAATTCCAAAGATTCATTGCTATCTGATGTAGAAATTTTTCATCTCCAAAATGGCATTGGTTAAATTATACTCAGGCTATGACCGGTGTTCCTATGAAACCGTGTGAATGTGCGGATGTGCAGGCACTTCAGGGGATCACCCAAACAGCTCACAAGTTGTTTTACTTAGGGTAATGCATACTCCTGATCACAGTAAAAGAACCAATAATTGAAATGAACAACCTGCATGCAACAAACAACATTGAATGTGCCCTTTATTTTTAGATTTAATCACTTCTTATACCTGTAAACTCTGGAGTATGCAGGCAAATTCTATTCAATCCTTTCTCACATATCTGCTCTGTTATCCCAGAAGGGACTTCATCCACATGGCAAGAACAAATAGCAAAGCAAAACTGATATATTAATAGCATGTTACTAGAGTTCCAGGCCACTGGGGCAAAGTAACAGGTTTACATCAAAAGCTTATGTTGGCTCAATTGCGCAGGTTTCCCCAGAGAATTCCTCCATGATGCTCTTGTGGAATTTATAGTAGTGGAGATTAGATTAGATTATGATTTTCTTTTAGATTTAGATTACATTACAGTGTGGAAACAGGCCCTTCGGCCCAACAAGTCCACACCGACCCGCCGAAGCGCAACCCACCCATACCCCTACATTTACCCCTTACCTAACACTATGGGCAATTTAGCATGGCCAACTCACCTAACCTGCACATCTTTGGACTGTGGGAGGAAACCGGAGCACCCGAAGGAAAGCCACGCAGACACGGGGAGAACGTGCAAACTCCACCCAGTCAGTCGCCTGAGGTAGGAATTGAACCCGGGTCTCTGGCGCTGTGAGGCAACAGTGCTAACCACTGTGCCACCGTGCCGCCCACTAAGATCTGACATAAGTCCCTTTCAGCCCTTCTAAGAAATTTGAAATTCTGGAGTAACATTTCCATGACTAACATGATGAGACTCCACACCACGTACAGACAATATGGTATACCTTTGTTAGATTTTTGGATTATGTATATGAAACATATGCAGAGATGGAGTGTGGATGTCCAAACTTGCTGATACAGTTGTCTGCAAAATTTTCAAAGAAATAATTTGAATTGCAACAGATCAACTAGTTGCATCTCATCATCGTTACTCAGTTCATCATGGTGGGCAGCATGGTGGCTCAGTGGTTAGTACTGCTGCCTCATAGTGCCAGGGACCCGGGTTTGAACTGAGCCTTTGGTGACTGTCTGTGTGGTGTTTGCATTTCCTCCCAGTGTCTGCATGAGTCTCTTCTGGGTGCTCCAGTTTCCTCCCGCAGTCCAAGTGGATTAGCCATGCTTAATTGTCCCATAATGTCTGGGGAAGTTGGATTAGCCATGGTGGTTACAGGGTTATGGGGATAGGGATGGGGTCCGGGTTTGGGTGGAATGCTTTTCGGAGGGTCAGTGTGTACTTGATGGGCCAAATGACCTGTTTTCACACTGTAGGGATTCTATGATCATCTTGATATATTTCCTGACAACCTTTGTCATGGGTGCCTCTTCAACTGAAAAAGGGATGTGGATAGATGCTGGCCTTCCTCTATTCATACTTTCAAATCTGTAAGATGTGAGTATTTTAAGGGCAATATTTAATTAAGTGACCGGGGTCTTACCCACCAGTTGGAGAGCCAACAAGAACCACATAAAACCTCTTTTCGTAAAGCTGCTGCACTAAATACAAATCAGGCATTTAACTGGGCAGGGTAGGGTCTTCTCCAGGATCATGGACCCCAGGCATGGAAATCCCATCCACCAAGAACTGCTGGTCAATCGGTGATTGGCAGCTCTGCTGTACAGAATCACCAGTGGGAGGTAGGGGCTTCTGCCAGCGCTACATCCAATTCAGGCATAGAATTGCCCTGGGGCCAGACAGAAGTGAGTCATGGCAGGAAGGGGTGGGGTTTGTGAGGGCTTGGTAAGATGAGTTGGTACTAAGGCCAACCACCTCTAAATAGCCAGATTGTGAGACTGGAAGACATTGTCTTGGAAATTCGTTACCAGAGGGTTTGGAGGGTCAACCAATTTGTCCGCACTGTGAGACATTTCTATCCAAAGAATGCAGGACCAAGATACAACTGTGCACAATTTGACATGACTTGCAGAAACTACAATGACTAAGAATTGTGAGTATGGAGGATCTCACCCTTTGGGATGACACATTAGAAAATATTATGGTGAATGTTACCCTGACTATATATGTTTATATGACGACTTACTGAGCTCCTGATTCGAGTGTGGAATCTCACCTAATCAGAAAGCCGCTTGTAGAATTGAATCTAGATTGTTGTTAGGGATTTCTTCATTCTGCATTCCTGTCCAGCAAGGTTCTGCACCAGGCATACAATCATATAAAATTACCCCGCAGAGTTAGTGACAATGCAGTAATTAGTTAAAGCTAAAACTAGTTACATCTAAAATTAGTTTCAATTCTATTCTCATTTATTATGTTCTTATGATTGATTTGACCATTCTGGCATATTTACAAGAAATATTGTTTACGAAGAATAGAGTTCCCTTCATTTCATTATTTCTAATCAGTGAGCACACTGGATACATAGTAAATTAACTCATTCTTTAGCAACATGTTTATTTGAATGATTGTTCTTATCAACAAGATCCTGATAAGCGTTTGCTTTTTGTTTTAATTTGATGTGTTACAGCATGTTGTTAACTACAACAATAGTGCATTCAATTATTATTAATTAAAATATGCTGCAATATTTTAGTTTGCTTATGAAAGCACATGGAGTGATACTCTGGTAAGTTAGAACAAAAGCATGCATTGTGCTTTTTTGTTTTCCACTGGGAGGAGGAGAGAATAATGGTGAAATAAATGTTTCAGTCTCTCAGTTTTGTACCACAGTGACCTTCACTCCCATGTCATGATTCTGATAAATAGTGCAGTATGAATTGCTATCACTTGAATCAGCTCTGAACATAGTACTACCACTGCTTGTGGGACTCTGGGTAAAGCTGTGATCTTCACACATTCACTATGAGCATAAATTTGATGATTAGTTGCTAAATTGCATTAATTTTTTTTAGATTAGATTAGATTACTTACAGTGTGGAAACAGGCCCTTTGGCCCAAAAAGTCCACACCAACCCACCCCCCTAAATTTACCCCTTCACCTAACACTACGGGCAATTTAGCATTGTCCAATTCATCTAACCTGCACATTTTTGGATTGTGGGAGGAAACCCACGCAGACACGGGGAGAATGTGCAAACTCCACACAGGCAGTTGCCTGAGGCAGGAATTGAACCCGGATCTCTGGCGCCGTAAGGCAGCAGTGCTAGCCACTGTGCCGCTCATATTTGGTGGCCTTCACCATGCTTCAGGAGCAGTGGTCAGAGTTTCTGCCACAAAAGCAAAATCAAGTGAACTGAATAGATGTCTGGAATGGAATTGAGAACTTATAAAGATAAGACATTCCCATCCAATACCTCTGTTTCTGACCCACCTAAAGGGCTCGGTCTTATTGTGTCACTTATAGGGATTCGTACCAATTGGAACATATCCAAGGAACTAATTGGCCAAAAATGTTGAAGGGGCCCAACGGAAATGTTACTAATAAAAGGGAGCACATGGCTTTTCCAGTAATAAAGTTTTAAGATCTACCTATAACAGCCCTTCTCTGACAGACGGCTAGGATAGATGTATTTAGGGTTTTGCATATCCACTGAAACTATATTGCAGTGTGCCTGACAGTCTATTATGTTCATATAGCAGAGAATGTTTACTGACCTGGCACCCAGAGAGTCACTCAAAAAGCTGGGGGTGAAGGGGATGGGAGGGAATCCACAATTTGAGATGCTTCTTAACAAGTTATTGCCATCAAAGATCGATTCCCTACTTGGGCATCTAGCCTGATAGAGAGCTTGGTCTCCAGTTGGGCACGCTGCCAACCTGATAGTCACAACAAGCAAGTGTACCAGAAACAGGAGTTGACTGTGGATGGGGGAGAATGGAGCAGATTGACTGGAGATGAGATGGAGCAGTTGAAGGGGGATCAATCATAGAAGAAGTGCAATTGTTGAGGTGGGGGTTCGGGCATTGTGGAAACAGTTGATTTCAGGGGCGTCCTTAAGAATGTTGTAAGGAACAAGAGGAGTGGGGCAAGAGCTGATCTGAGCCTGATAAGGAGGTGTTCTTGGCCTGGAAATGTCAGAATGGGTGATGTCAGTGGCCTAATGGATATGGCTGGTGGGAGAGAGGGTCCAATTATCAAGCCTCCTCAGGCAGACACCTGAAATTGAGGTGACTTCCCTCAGTAGAGTCGTTACGTGAGAATCCTAGTTGACAACAGTTCAAGGTCTAAACTGAATATCACAAGCTCCCACTGTGGCCGTCAGTCACCTGCCCACCTTCCAGTTCATTCAAAACCAGAAGTAGCTGCTTGGAGATGAGAACAGTCAGGAAACAGACTTCTGAGACTTTATCCACGAACTCCATTGTCTTAACCAAAACTGCTTGCATTTTTAAACTTAAAATTCTGCCACTAACATCTAAAGTATGATGCATAATTTTTGAACATAAAGCAGCGATTCAGTCAGGAACTTTGTCAAAATAAACAGACAACTAAAGCTTTTCTATTGCTTTTCAGATGATGTACAAAATTTTCAAGTAAATTATTAGTTATGAACTGGTCAGACATCAGTTTCCATATATTGTTGGGTAAGGATTCTGGGTAATCCAAGATGGAGGACAGGATACATTTCTGGCTGTAACAGCTGCTCCTTTTTTGAGATATTTTCAGTGCTGGAGGTGATTTCCTCGAGCAGCAATTACTGTTTTATATGCTGTTGTATTGTTTTGGAACTTTGGAAAACAAAAGTCAAAACAACAGCAGTTTTAAAAGGGAGAAGAACAAAGGAAGCACATGATGAGGTCAGTGCAGGAGAGGGAGAGAGAGAGAAAGAAACTGACATTGCCTTTGCTGTTTGAGTTCATGTATCGCTGGACATTGGAGTATGTTTGGGAAAATTAACAAACAGTGAAATTCACAACTGATCTTGGAGGAACTGTTGGGCGACGTTCACAGCATAGAATCAGATAAGTGAATTGTTGTTTTAAGTGTGGCCTACAGAAAGTCTGCAGTAGGAAGTAGAGTGGGTTCTTTCTTGATTATATGTTTTTGTAAATATGTCTCTTGATTAAACTTAAAATATAAGCCATAACTATTAATTTAAACTGAGGCAGTGTTTGTAGAGGAATAAGACAATGTTATTTTCTGGGTATGCAGATTGTGAAGGAGCAAAAATGGTCTTTAATCGAGTGATATGTGCTTCTTGTCAGATGTGGGAGTTTAAAGAGAGTTTAAGGGTTACTGCGGATTATATCTGCCATAAAGGCTATTGGTTACGAATCTTCTCAGATCAAATGGATCGGTTGGACAAACAGTTAGAAGCAATGAGGAATTTGCAATAGCAACAGTATGTGATGGATGGCAGTTATAGGAAGGGGGGAAAGTCTCAGCTACAGTCACATAGATGGGTTAACTCCAGCAAATGTAAGAGAGGTAGGCAGCTAGTGCAGGAGACTTTTGTGGTTATACCCATTTCAACAGGTATGCTGTTTTGGAAAATATAAGGGGTGATGGATTCTCAGGGGAATGTAGCACGAACAGCCAAGTTTCTAGCTCTAATGCAATGAGGGGTACATCGGATTCCAAGAGATCAATTGTGTTAGGGGATTCTCAAGTCTGAGGTACAGACTGACGTTTCTGTGGCCAGCAGCGAAAAATCAGAATAATGGGTTGCTTGCCTGGTGCCAGGATCAAGAATGTCTCAGAGAGGGTATGTTCTCATGGGGGAGAGGGGCCAACAGGAGGTCATTGTCCACATTGGAACCAATGACATAGACAGGGAAAAGGTTGAGACTCTGAAGGGAGATTACAGAAAGTTAGGTAGGAATTTAAAAAGGAGGTCCTCAAGAGTAGTAATATCTGGATTACTCCCAGTGCTACGAGCTAGTGAGGGCAGGAATAGGAGGATAGAGCAGATGAATGCATGGCTGAGGAGCTGGTGTATGGGAGAAGGATTCACATTTTTGGATCATTGGAATCTCTTTTGGGGTAGAAGTGACCAGTACAAGAAGGACGGATTGCACCTAAATTGGAAGGGGATTAATATACTGGCAGGGAAAGTTCCTAGAGCTGCTCGGGAGGAGTTAAACTAGTAAGGTGGGGGGTGGGTGGGACCCAGGGAGATAGTGAGGAAGGAGGTCAATCTGAGACTGGTACAATTGAGAAGAGAAGCAAGGCAAACAGTCAGGGGAGGCAGGGACAAGGAAGGACTAATAAAATAAACTGCATTTATTCCAATGCAAGGGGCGTAACAGGGAAGGCAGATGAACTCAGGGCATGGTTAGGAGCATGGGATATCATAGCAATTATAGAAACATGGCTCAGGGATGGGCAGGGTTGGCAGCTTAATGTTCCAGGATACAAATGCTACAGGAAGGATAGAAAGGGAGGCAAGAGAGGAGGGGAAGTGGCGTTTTTTGATAAGGGATAGCATTACAGTTGTGCTGAGGGAGGATATTCCCAGAAATATATCCAGGGAAGTTATTTGGGTGGAACTGAGAAATTAGAAAGGGATGATCACTTTATTGGGATTGTATTATAGACACCCTAACAGTCAGAGGGAAATTGAGAAACAAACTTGTAAAGAGATCTCAGCTATCTGTCAGAATAATAGGGTGGTTATGGTAGGGATTTTAACTTTCTAAACATAGACTGGGACTGCCGTAGTGTTAAGGGTTTAGATGGAGAGGAATTTGTTAAGTTGTTCAAGACAATTTTCTGATTCAGTATGTGGATGTACCTACTAGAGAAGATGCAAAACTTGACCTACTCTTGGGAAGTAAGACAGGGCAGGTGACTGAGGTGTCAGTGAGGGAGCACTTTGGGGCCAGTGACCATAATTCTATTAGATTTAAAATAGTGATGGAAAACGATAGACCAGATCTAAAAGTTGAAGTTCTAAATTGGAGAAAGGCCAATTTTGACGGTATTAGGCAAGAACTTTCGAAAACTGATTGGGGGCAGATGTTCGCAGGTAAAGGGATGGCTAGAAAATGGGAAGCCTTCAGAAATGAGATAACGAGAATCCAGAGAAAGTATATTCCTGTTAGGGTGAAAGGGAAGGCTGGTAGGCATAGGGAATGCTGGATGAGTAAAGAAATTGAGGGTTTGGTTCAGAAAAAGAAGGAAGCATATGTAAGGTATAGACAGGATAGATCGGGTAAATCCTTAGAAGAGTATAAAGGAAGTAGGAGTATACTTAAGAAGGAAATCAGGAGGGCAAAAAAGGGGCATGAGATAGCTTTGGCAAATAGAATTAAGGAGAATCCAAAGAGTTTTTACAAATACATTAAGGACAAAAGGGCAGATAACTATGGAGACAACAGAGCCCCTCAACGATCAGCAAGGCGGCCTTTGTGTGGAGCCGCAGAAAATGGGGAGATACTAAATGAGTATTTTGCATCAGTATTTACTGTGGAAAATGATATGGAAGATATAGAGCATAGGGAAATAGATGGTGACACCTTGCAAAATGTCCATATTACAGAGGAGGAAGTGCTGGATGTCTTGAAATGGGTAAAGGTGGATAAATCCCTAGGACCTGACCAGATGTACCCTAGAACTCTGTGGGAAGCTAGAGAAGCGATTGCTGGGCCTCTTGCTGAGATATTTGTATCATCGATAGTCACAGGTGAGGTGCCAGAAGACTGGAGGTTGGCAAACGTGATGCTACTGTTTAAGAAGGACAATAAAGACAAGCCAGGGAACTACAGACTGGTGAACCTGACGTCAGTGGTGGGCAAGTTGTTGGAGAGAATCCTGGAGGGACAGGATGTACATGTATTTGGAAAAGCAAGGACTGATTCGGGATAGTCAACATGGCTTTGTATGTGGGAAATCATGTCTCACAAACTTGATTGAGTTTTTGAAGATTTAACAAAGAGGATTGATGAGGGCAGAGGGGTAGATGTGATCTATATGAACTTCAGTAAGGCGTTCGACAAGGTTCCCCATGGGAGACTGATTAGCAAGGTTAGATCTCACGGAATACAGGGAGAACTAGTCATTTAGATACAGAATGGCTCAAAGATAGAAGACAGAGGGTGATGATGGAGGGTTGTTTTTCAGACTGGAGGCCTGTGACCAGTGGAGTGCCACAAGGATTGGTGCTGGGTCCTCTACTTTTTGTCATTTACATAAATTATTTGGATACGTGCATAAGAGGTACAGTTAGTAAGTTGGCAAATTACACCAAAATTGGAGGTGTAGTGGACAGCGAAGAGGGTTAACTCAGATTACAACAGGATCTTGACCAGATGGGCCAATGGGCTGAGAAGTGGCAAATGGAGTTTAATTCAGATAAATGCAAGGTGCTGCATTTTGGGAAAGCAAATCTTAGCAGGACTTATACACTTAATGATAAGGTCTTAGGGAGTGTTGCTGAACAAAGAGACATTGGAGTGCAGGTTCATATCTCCTTGAAAGTGGAGTCGCAGGTAGATACGATAGTGAAGAAGGCATTGGTATGCTTTCCTTTATTGGTCAGAGTATTGAGGAGTTGGGAGGTCATGTTGCGGCTGTACAGGACATTGATTAGGCCACTGTTGAAATATTGCGTGAAATTCTGTTCTCCTTCCTATTGGAAAGATGTTGTGAAACTTGAAAGAGTTCAGAAAAGATTTGCAAGAATGTTGCCAATGTTGGAGGATTTGAGCTATAGGCAGAGGCTGAAAAGGCTGGGGCTGTTTTCCCTGGAGCATCAGAGGCTGAGTGGTGACCTTATAGAGGTTTACAAAATTATGAGGGGCATGGACAGGGTAAATGTCAAAGTCTTTTCCCTGGGGTCGGGAGTCCAGAACTAGAGGGCATAGGTTTAGTGTGAGAGGGGAAAGATATAAAAGAGACCTAAGGGGCAACGTTTTCACACAGAGGGTGGTACGTGTGTGGAATGAGAAAGTGGTGGAGGCTGGTACTATTGCAACATCTAAGAGGCTTTTGGATGGGTATATGAATAGGAAGGGTTTGAAGGGATATGGGCTGCGTGCTGGCAGGTGGGGCTAGATTGAGTTGGGATATCTGGTCGGCATGGAT
Organism: Chiloscyllium plagiosum; assembly: GCF_037043375.1. Lineage (NCBI taxonomy): Eukaryota > Metazoa > Chordata > Chondrichthyes > Orectolobiformes > Hemiscylliidae > Chiloscyllium > Chiloscyllium plagiosum. The sequence goes on along the minus strand of NW_028270141.1, from coordinate 83,002,398 downwards.
GGGTTGGATCAAAGGGTCTGTTTCCATGTTGTACATCTCTATGACTCTATGACTCTTAAACAAATTTATAGAGTCATAGAGTCATAGAGATGTACAGCATGGAAACAGACCCTTCGGTCCAACCCGTCCATGTCAACCAGATATCCCAACCCAATCTAGTCCCACCTGCCAGCACCCGGCCCATATCCCTCCAAATCCTTCCTATTCATATACCCATATTTAATGTGAAATTTTGGCAAACAGGAATCCTGTAAAATGAAATCCTGTAAATTTTATCAGAATAACCTCAGGTATCCAAGAAAAATACAGTCAACCTATGTTATGGCAGCTTACCTTTCACAGCTGTCGTGGGTTTAACCATGTATTGCCTGACCTATCTCAAATCCCAGTCTGTGTCTAGTGTGCCACTGATAAGGAATTGCCAATGTTGAACAAGACTGCCAACAGCTTTTCAATGTGACCCGACTGTGCCAGGAAAGTTATGCTTGATGCAAAATACCTCTTGGTTTGTCCAGAAAGTTCATCCTGCAACTGCATTCTCTCTAACATTGTCATTGCAAATGAAAACATTTGTCTTGTGGTCAAGTACTTGTGAAATGCCTACCTTTAGTGTCCAGTCCATGTAAATGTACCAAAATTGTGGAAATGAAATGATCCATTTCGCTGGCATGCACTGGAGCTTCTGTGCTGACATTGCATTTCCTTGTAAATGTGATCTTATCACACACATTTTAATCAATCAATCTTGCCATTTGGGCAGCTGGAACAATAAAAAATCCCAGTGACCTGGTTTCATTTGTGAATCACAGTTTGCTTCAGGCTGTTCTTTTTGTTTAATTTCTCATTGCTGTCCTGATAGTTATAAATTTTCCTACTCACATAGCACGTGACCTATTTTTCTATGGCAACCCAATGTGATACTAACGTATTGTGTAACCAAAGGCAGCAAGATGGTATTGTGTTGGCCTAAGAGGAATCATTTTTGATGACTGCATTCTAAACTGCAGAAATATTGAATCACCTTTTTGTACCCTCTGAAACCAGTTTGATCAAATTCCGCTAATCATTTGCTAACCTGCTGACATCTGAGCATCGAAAAGTTGTTCAATAACTTTTGAATCCAAAAATAATTGATGTCATATGTGTCAACATGCATAACACCGTAGTGATTTAAGTAAAGGTCATTCATTATTAGACAAATTCCAATTATAATGTTTGAACAAAGGGGTCAAAATGTATCATTTACACTGTTAGTTTGGTCTGAAAGTTAATATTTTTCTTTGTCAGACCAGGTATGTCCTCATAGCAGTCTATGATTTACAAATTTATTTAAGCTTATTTATTGCCTCCCTTTACAGTATGTTTTTCAATTTACAAAAATAATCAGCAACATATTTTTTATGCCGTGGAATTGTGTGAAACAGATAGTTTCATGATGGGAAACCTGGCCAACCCCTGGTTGTAACACAATACAAATTAAGACTATAGCAAAGGTCAAAGCATTGCTAACCTCAGCAGGACTTGATGTAGGCTAAGTCCACGTAAATTCTTTAACCTCGGTCGACCTCGTCAGAGTTTGATTAGCTGGCTCCACATAAATTCTGGGATACTAAGTCTAAATAAGGAAATTCCACAAAATCCTCTGAGCCCCCAGCAAGAACAAGATCATGGGATTACGTATGTGACACATGGTTTTGGGAAGTCAATCTGATAAACCACAGAGGTAATAACATATCGTAATTCAATGTACCGGTCTAATGGATGAATAATCTCAAGTGATAATCATTGATAACTATTGATACGTTTTAAGTATAAAGATTCCTGCATTTCTCTCTATAAGCATGAACCTGTGAGAGAAGCTCAGAGCTGTGATCAGCTCTGTCTCTCTTATGTAGTTCTAATGAAGATGTGGAGCCGGAGAGATTGGCTAATTGGGCCAGGAGTTCAAAACCCCAGAAGTATGGATGAATCGATGCTCCTTCCTTGAAAACTGAGACTGCAGTGTAGAAAGAACTTTCACTCATCTCTTCCACTTTTCCTCACACCCTCTCTTCTCTCTTATCCAGTTTGGCTTTTCCTGGATTACACATTATGCAACAGATTGTTGTTTAATCACCTTCATATTAACAATTACCTTTTTTTTATTTTCTTTTAGATTAGATTAGATTCCATACAGTGTAGAAACAGGCCCTTCGGCCCAACCAGTCTACACCGACCCTCCAAAGAGTAACTCATCCAGACCCATTCCCCTCTGACTAATGCACTTAACATTATGGACAATTTAGCATGACCTGCACATCTTTGTACTGTGGGAGGAAACCGGAGCACCCGGAGGAAACCCACGCAGATACAGGGAGAATGTGCAAACTCCACACAGACAGTCACCTGAGGCTGGAATCGAACCTGGGGCCCTGCTGCTGGTGAGGCTGCAGTGCTAACCACTGAACCACTGTTTTTGGAGTGAGATTTTACAAACAGATGCCCTTTCTGCTGTCAATCTTCAAGTTTAATTATTTCAGCAAAGTATCCCATCCTTCCCTCCACACACACCCCACCCCAGCCCTGATGTATGAAGCAACCAAACCACGTGTGATCATACACTATCCCCATCATTTGAAGCCAGATTACTCCTGACCATGCATGCACCTGCCATCCACTTCCCATTTGATTTACTGTATCCCACTTGCACAAATACTGTTGCTCCCCTTCACAATTGTCACCCCCCTTTCACATAGCTTGCTAATTCAAAGATTAGGTTCCCACGTCTTCTCCCAGTGACCCTTTATCCTTCAACAATCTGTTTCCCCTTAGTTTATCTGGATAGACTTGACAGATTGGACATGGCCACCTCCTTGACTGACTGACTGACAACCGCAGATGAGAAAAACCTAGATCCCTGACTGATTCCTATATGTCTCCACAATAGTTACCCTTAGCCCAAACTGTGCTTTATGGAACCACAAGGGCAACTGTGGCCCACACTCTGGACTGCATGTGTCTCGTGGCAAAGATTACCCTGACTGGATGCCAGTCCGTGGCCAATCTCCAAGCTAGTATTGGAGGCTACCTTTGACTTACTGTGCTGGGATCCCCTGACAACCTCCATAGACTTTGAGGAGGATCACTCTCAGAGATGACGGCCTGTTTTCTGTGAGAATGCAGAATGAATAGATTTTATGAAGGTTTGAGTCTGAGGGGGATGTACATAGGTACAAGGCATGGTCACTGCAGTGTTCTCACAAGGCATTAGGCAGCTTTTGTAATTGTCTAATTTGGCATGAAAGCACCAAAAAACTTTTGTTTCAAGGTATCAGGGTATGCTGGAACCTTATACTATTTGTTTGAAAGTGCTTGCTTGGATAATGAACTGATTGCTTCCTGGTTGAAAAACCTAAAGTTTAACTTCAAATGGAACACCAGTCCTAAGCCAATATGGTCTTCCTAGTGCACAATGTTACCTACATATAGACTTAATTTACTTCAGTGGAGAGTGGTTTATGGATTTCTCAAACAGTAACAGAACAAATGGAAAATAAATGTTGAATTTTTTCAGCCTTGTTTGTGTATCTTAATCTATCCATTATTGATCTGAAAATAGGGTGAATTAATTTAAATCAATCTAAATTTGTAGCCTACAATCTTCACTGCTTCACTTACCATCAAGTAAAAATCAATCATCCTTTTAAATCTTAAACATAGAAAGTAAAGGAATCTCTAAAAGGAACATTTGGAGATCAGTCACTGCACCAGTATTTTGGAGGGAGTCCAATATACAACAGCACATGTGTTTATCTTGTTAAGCTTCCAAACCACATCCAAAATAATCTGTATTAGTGTCTAAAGAAACATTCTAATCATCTCTAAATCTTGGATTGCAAGTAAAATAAAATTTTGTATGTAAAGAAAATTCTCAACTCCTGCAACAACTCTGTACATACTACAAAAGTGCAATGCTGTATTGAAAATATTGTAATCGAAGCAAGTGATTTCCAGTTGATGGGAATCTGAAACAAACATAGAGAGTGCGTCGAAATGCGGCAGATTAGTGTTGAATGGATTCGAAACATTGACACTGTTTCTCTCTCCACTTTGCTGCCAAAGCTGCTAAGTTTCTCCAGCATTCTCTGTGTTTGTTGAAAACATTGTCTTATGGGTTACTATTCTCTCTTCTCCACCAAGAGAGTTCCTCAATCCAAGAACAAACTGCTCTGTGGGGCAACTTATTCTGAGCCCTGGCTTTGCATTTTTAAATGACTTTCTCATAAAGTGACTTTTCAATTTTGGTTATCTTTCTGCTGTAAGAGTATGAATTTTTTTATGAATTATTTTTCTCTGTATTTTTATCAAGCACAACATTTGAAGAGGAAACTACTGCAATTTTATGGTTTAAAAATTGCAAGAATGTTTGTCCATCAAATAAATGTATCCAAACTGGCATCAGGGAAAGGTGACCTCTGCAGATTTTGTAAGGCAATCCTACTTCCTTTCTTTAAAAAGATGTCTTGTGAATGGAAATTGAACACATGGACTTGGAGCTATAAAATTGCGTATCAAAGTATTTGGACAGCCAGCAAAACATTGCTCCTCACCCAGACTTAAAACTGGGTCTCAACAACTTGGCAATTCAGCCTGCAATGTGCTAAAATAGAAACATATTTGGAATGTAGGAAGAAGAACAGTTATAGCCTCCTGCTACACAACTCTGTGAGGGTGCTGCTGTAGAACATTAGCTGCCAGAAGAGGTCCATCTGTGAAATCCAAGCTGCCATTTTCTGAAGGTCACTGATGTTTAATTTAGTCTGACCAGGTCAGCATCTTTTGTCCATCCCCAACAGACCTTGAGAAGATACTGATAAGCCACCACTGTGATTCACTTCAGTCAATGTGGTGTTGGTACATCCTCACTGCTATTATCAAGGCATTCCTGAATTTTAACCCAGAATCACTGAAGGGACAGGATGATGAGTGACTTGGGAGGGGATCCTGCTGGCCATGATATTTCCATGTATCTGCTGTCATTGTAGTTTTAGGTGTTTGTAGCCATATGTTTGGAACTATGGCTTTTTATTATATGTGTTTTTCCATATAACATATACTGCAGACAGACAGGTTTTTTTTTGAGTCAGATATATGACATTTATTTACAACAGTAGCTATTTACAAAACAACAATATCAGAGGCATATATACATTAATCTGGGTTCTGTGCTTACTGATATATATTACATGCATGGAGCTGACTGACTGAAGACACTACACTGACTTTGCAACAGATAGCAAGTGACTGAAGGCTGATGGATAACTTTATACAGGAATATCACATGTTCAGATGTCACGTAACAGTTTTAAATGCACAGCGCCTGTGTGATCCAAAATCTGTGCCACAATGCAGAAGGAACCATTCGAGATTACTTAGTAAGGTGCTACTGCATGTCTTGGTACAAACTGATCTACCATATGTCAATGGGGAGGGAAGAAATGTTTAATGCTGTGGATAAGGTGCTGATCAAGGAGGCTGCTGTGCCAGATAGTATCGAGCTTCTTGATAGGACCTGTAAACATCGAGGCAAGTGGAAGTGTTCCATCAGACTTGTGCCTTGTAGGTGGTGGACAGGCTTTGTCAAATTAGCAAGTGCGTCAGTCTCCATAAAATTCCTGGCATTGATCTGCTCTTGAAGACACAGTGTTTATATCACTGGTCCAGTTAAATTTTTGTTCAATGGTATTCCCTAGGATTTTAATGGTGGGTGATTCAGTGATGATAATGGCATTTAATATCAAGAGGAGTTAGTTATATTCTCTTTTGCTTGATACTTTTATGGCCTGCATATAACATAGCAGTTTTTCTTTCAGAACAGGCTTGAATTGCTATATAATAGCGAACTGAATATAACTGCAGATGCTGGAGATCAAAGTCGAGAGTGTGGTGCTGGAAAAGCACAGCCGGTCAGACAGCATTCAAGGAGCAGGAGAATCAACGTTTTGAGCATAAGCTCTTCATCAGAAACCTGGTGAAGGGCTTATGCTTGAAAAGTCAATTCTCCTGCTCCTTGGATGCTGCCTGACCGGCTATGCATTTCCAGCACCACACTCTCAACAATGAGTTACTAATGTTAGATCATAAGCTCTGTTTCCATCTTAGTCTATGGGCAGAATTTTATCAGAAATTGACTATTTTGGCTCATTTTAAGGAGCTCTGAATGTGAGCCCGAGTGAGTTTTGCCATGACGTTCTCTGTAGCTTACCTTATTCCTATACACCATACCTCCACAGCATTTCACCATGCTAGCTTCTGTTCAGCAATGGCAGACATATTCACCACTGCTGGGACCTCCAGGTATCCTAGTACCACCTTCAAGGAAACACTAAATAAAAACCAAAAGAATTGTGGATGCTGTAAATCAGGAACAAAAATAGAGGTTTTTGGAAAAGCTCAGCAGGTCTGGCAGCATCTGTGAAGAAAAATCAGAGTTATCATTTTGTGACTCTTCCTCAAAACTGATGGTAGCGAGGAATATGTCGGTTTATATTTTCCAGCAACTTCTGTTTTTGTTCAATGGAAACACTTCCGAGAACACATAGGTGTCAAGGCCGATGTTCCATGACAAATATAAGTGCACATTCATAAATGTAGTGCTACCTAAGAATCAAACTACACAACTTATCTGTCTTTAATGTCATCGCATTTAAGTCCTGCCTGGCTTATTATGCCTGATGCTGTAATGCTCTATCATGAAGAAGGTAATGATTCTCTTGCTTAATGTCCTCATCCATCTCCTCAGAAGGCCTCTGCTGCTTTTCTAGCTCTTCAGAATCCATCACTTTCTCTTTTTGTCTACTTCAGTCTTACAGAACAAGCATTCAAGAATGAAGTTAAAAATCACACAACACCAGGTTATAGTCTAACAGGTTTACTTTGAAGTACTAGCTTTTGGAGCACTGGTCTCTCATCAGATAGCTGTGGAGCAAGATAATAAGATACAGAATTTACAGTAAAAGACATTCTAGGAAGATGCAGCATATGCTGTCTAGAATGTGTTGCATAATCTTTGTGCCTACGCTGTCATAATGTGGTGCTCAGAATGCAGTGTATGAACGGTGTATAGCACTGTGCACCTGAAGAAAAGCCACTGTGTTGGCAAGGCCCACTGCTTGAGCTGCAGCACTGATATCGTCATGGAGAAATGGGATGACATGGTGGGATCTGGTATAAAATTGCATTGGTAACATCTTTAATGCTTTTGTGCAGCAAGGAACATCTGTCCTTAGTATTATCTCACCTTTGGACTTCAAATGCCCAGTATGGTTCGCCAGTGGATATTTGCAAGCAAGCAGTTGCATAAAAAATTACTACAGCTGTCACTTTGATGGCCATTGAGATTGAATGGCCACCAGACCTTCAGATCTTTCTCCAGGAGTTGGTAGAGTGTCCCAGGAAATCCTCAGTCTGTGGCAATACCAGGCCTAACTCATTTAAATGAAAAGCTATTGAAGACAACTGAATCTGGGTCTCCTGTGTCTCTTGCACATCCTGAGGGGAATGTCACTTGCAAGTTCTTCATGTGGAGTTCATTCGACACTTAGAGTAGTCTTGGGCTTGATGTTTGATGCATTCCTGTTTAATTTCTCTGTTCCTTTGTCACACTGGAGGTGAAAGTGAGGACTGCAGATGCTGGAGATCAGAGTGGGGAGAGTGTGGTGCTGGAAACACAGCAGGCCAGGCAGCATCTAAGGAGCAGGAGAATCGATGTTTCGGGCATAAGCCCTTCATCAGGAAGGGCCTGATGAAGGACTTAGGTCCAAAACATCAATTCTCCTGCTCCTTGGATGCTGCCTGATCAGCTGTGCTTATCCGGCACCACACTCTCAACTTTATCACACTGTAGCCAAAGCAATGATATCCTCTGTTGTGGCTGGATGCATTGGTTACAGTTTCAATCTATGTACAAGAGGTAGTGGAGTAGTGGTAAAGTCAATGTACTAATAATCCAGAGCTGAAAATGTGTTGCTGGAAAAGCGCAGCAGGTCAGGCAGCATCCAAGGAACAGGAGAATCGACGTTTCGGGCATAAGCCCTTCTTCAGGAAGGGCCTGATGAAGGACTTATGTCCAAAACATCAATTCTCCTGTTCCTTGGATGCTGCCTGATCAGCTGTGCTTTTCCGGCAACACATTTTCAGCTCTGATCTCCAGCATCTGCAGCCCTCACTTTCTCCGCGAAGATAATAATCTAGAGCACCCACATTAACATCCTGGGGAGGTGGGTTCAAATCTTACCATGGCAGTTTGTGAAATTTGAATTCCATAAAAATCTGGAATTAAAATAACTATTGTTGGCTGTTAAAAGTAAAAAATCTCTTCCACCAATACTCTTTAGGAAAGGAAATTTATTTTTCACACCTGATTAAGCCTACATGTGGGCCCCAAACTCACAGTAATGTGTTCAATACTGAATTTTCCCCGAACATGCCTTAACTCAGTTCAAGGGCAATGAACGATGGGCCATAAATATTGGTTCAGCCAGCAACATCCACATTTCATGAATGAATAAAAATAATCAAAAATAGAACAGGTAGTTAGCAATGAATAAAAATGATCAAAAACAGAACAGGTCGTTAGCAATGTGAACAGTCAGCATTTGTATCACACACAAATAACCTTCCATCCAGTTGGACATTGAAGTCTCTGACCAGGAGCACGATGGAATATCATTCTATCAATCTTCAACCTTAATTGCATGAATGCAGCAGAAGTCAGTTCACACAAAAAAAGGCGGAGATTGTAAGTGCTGTGTGATTACTGACATCCTGTCCTCCCATCCAACCCACTTCACCCATTAAAAATAACATTACATATGAGAACATGTTGGTGAATACTTATAGCTCATGGTGAGAGGAAATCAGCTCCATGTCCTTGTGCAACATATGGATTGATGTTTTGAATAGTGATCCACAGACACCACTTTTATTGTCTCCGGTGACTACTTCAGCTTCAGAGATGATTATGATCATTCTGTAATGGCCAATAACATGGTCAAGATTGCTTGTGATCAAGATGTGTATCTCACACATTGGCATATAGTTTAGTAGGTGCAAAGCAGTAAGCAGTAAGAAAGCAAATGAGTTACTCAGAGATGTACCCTGGTTAAATTCATGAAGTCGGTGCTGATCCCCGCACTCAAAGTCTCCTGACAGCAGTATCACGAAAAAAGATGCTGGTGTGTTGTAAAGTGCACCGTTGAAGTGAATAACTGTGCTGTAAGCAGGTTGATAATGTGCCATGAGTTTGTGTTGAAACTAGTAAGTGTCCAATGCCAACCTGTGTGGCAACTCACCATGTTATGTCAATGTTATCCCTGTTCCATGAGCCAGCAACACAGGTGGCAAACACACTGCATGCATCAATCATGCAGTGTCCTGCCCTGTACAGGACATTGGTTAGGCCACTTTTGAAATATTGCACGCAATTCTGCTCCCCTTCCTATCAGAAGGATATTGTGAATCTTTAAAGAGTTCAGAAAAGATTTACAAGGATGTTGCCAGGGTTGAATGATTTGAGCTATAGGGAGAGGCTGAATAGGCTGGGGCTGTTTTACTTGGAGCATCGGACGCTGAGGGATGACCTTATAGAGGTTTATATAATTATGAGGGACATGGATAGGATAAATAGATAAAGTCTTTTCCCTGGGGTGGGGTTGTCCAGAACTAGAGGACATGGTTTAGGGTGAGAGGGAATGGATATAAAAGGGACCTAAGGGGCAACATTTTCACACAGAGGGTGGTATGTGTATGGAATGAGCTGCAGATGGGCCAAATGCTGGCAAACAGTACTAGATTAGGTTGGGATATCTGGTCAGCATGAACGAGTTGGACCGAAGGGTCTGTTTCCATGCTGTACATCTCAAGACTCTTTGACTCTGCCAACGGCTGTGTTTCAAGATTCAAGTGAAGAGAGAGACTGCTTTCAATCAGCAGATCCCAACACAGTAAGTCAGGAGCTGCCTTCAACACCATTCTGGGAGCCAGCCGCTGCAGCTGTCAGAGTCAGGAGTTTCTCCTCATGGTGGGTGACAAGCCAAATGTTGGGCATCTCAACACCAATCCTGCCTCTTTCAACCCCAATGTGGACCTGTTTCTCAAGGAATGAGAGAAAGTAAGGGACTGAATGAGAAAAGTTATGATGGCACAGCTGACAGTGATGGTGCAAGTGGGGAAAAGGGGGTGAGGTGGTCAGCTAAATGAATAGAAAACACATGAGCATGCAGGATAAGTGGTGTGAAGGGGTTGGGTAGGTTACAGTGAATGAGGGAAGGTGTTGCTTGCAATAGTGAGTGTGGCACATTAGGACTATATTAACTGGAGTTTAGAAGAATGTAGGGAGGCGGGAGATCTCCTAGAAACCTGTAAAATTCAAAACAGTGCTAGATAGGGTGAAAGCAGAACGGATGTTCCCGATCACCAAGGAGTCAGAACCAAGTTACAGTCTAAGGACATGGGCTGGCCATTTCGAACCAAGATGAAGTGAAATTTCTTCACATGGGAAGTGCTGAGCCTGTGTAATTATCTGTCTCAGAAAGCGACAAAATCTGCCACATGAAAAAAGAATATTTTCAAGGAGTTCGACATAGTTTGTGAGGCTAAAGGGATCATAGGAAATGGGGAGAAACTGGGAATGGGGTACCGAGTTGGATATACGGTATCATAACATATCAATTGATGGAGTAATGGCCTACTCCTTTTTCTATTTTCTACATTCCTATGGTAGATCATGAGCCTTAGTTAGAGAGAGGTGCAGTGGAAGTGACAGAATGAGTGTGTGGTAGCAAAGAGAGCAGAGAAGACCACTGACTTTCTTCCTGCATAGCTGGGCATTGCACTAGACCATTAAAACAGCACAGACTCAGGTGGTAGTTTCAGACTAGGTTGGCAGTGCCTGGTGGCAAGATCTGCTCTACCAGTTCTGAAGGAAGAGGATGGCCCTCCTCTATACCATCTGTCCACTAAGACCTTCAGGTCCCTGTCTACAAAGCAGAGTGTCAGTTTCCTTCTTTCTGAAATTCACATGACCCATGTAGGCCAACTCCAGACTGGCATCATTTAACGTGATGCATGTTGGGTTTCAAGTACAGAGCCAGGAATTCCAGGGGTCCCAGCAATGCTGAGTACTTCCTTTTGTGACCACAGAGATGATTCAAAGTGTGGGACCCCAGCAGGCAGGCCGCTGGGAAAATGGCATGAGCAATCTCATTACGATTTCAAAGAACAAAGCCTTCCTCAGCTGATTCCTGGTAAAATTCATCCATGTTGTCTGTAGGAATGGTTAGGGCTTTTGGATGGATCTGACTCTACAATGATACTGCAAGAAGAAGATGCACAAAAGATTGGTTTATAAAAGCATTCCTTGTGATTGCTTTGTCTTGATAGAGAATAGTCCAGGAAGTCTGTTTGGAGAAATTCAAATATGAATGTTTAGTATTCTGGTCCTACATTTCTGCCTGTGTTAGTTTTACATAGTGTTTACCATTAATAAGGAGCTTGGCCAATCAGATTTTCAATACTATTAACTCTGGAATACCCATAAAGCTTATCTGGATGAATTTCTAATTCCTTATTAATTTTGGTGTGGTGGATTATCACCCTGCTGGCAACAATACAATTATTCACAGCCATGGGGAAAATGAGATAACTATCTGGAAATTAGCAATATTTCCATTGCCTTAGAAACATGAAGTCATGTAATTAATAACTGTGAAATTTTTAAAAAAACGCCTTGATATCAAACTGCTGTTCTTGTCACTTTCTATGTTACATCATATGATAAATTTCAGAATCTGTTGATTAGACATACAACCGATAATCACATCAATATGAGGTCAAGACTTCCAAATACCAAAGGGATTCATGTATAGAAAAACATCTTAAGTTTGATCTGTATAGAACCCGCTCTCTATCTTCATTACCGATCAGTCTTTTCCCAGTGGATGTAATCAGGAATCACAAGCAATGCATAATCCAGCTGAGAAAAACAGCACGTTGCAAGCGAGGCAAGATTTTATTATTTAGCAAATTAACACCACAATGGCAATACTTCCCAAAGTATTTATGTTGTGTTAGAATTTTTTTAAACCAGATGTTCTTTTCAACCAGTTCTAAACTTGTGGTCAACATAAGGAAGGGAAATCACTATACAGCAGTGCCAACTTCCTTTTGCATTGAAAGAATTGAAAATCTATTTTTTTTTCATCTACTGCCCACAACAGAAACATAATTTTAAACAGTTTTTCTCATTTGCTTCCCCCAGAAAAAAAGTGCTTTGTGAAAAAGCAGCTTACATTTACCAATTTAAAGGAAACATAGAAACTGAGGAAATAGGATGAAGAACTGACTGTTCGGCCCATCGAGCCTGCTCTGTCATTCAACATGGCTATGGTTGATCCTCCATATCAACACCATACTCTCTGTCCGCATATCTCTTGGCACTGTAGAAATATAAAGTAATTGACAAAAAAATATAATCCTGCTATTGCTGCAATTAATAAGGCAACAATTACTATCAAGAAAAATAGATGAGGAAAATTGCGAAGGCTAATTTGAAGCCACACCAGTAATCCACGATGCACTGGTGTGGCTGGGATCTGATTTCTGGAAGTGAAGCATCTCACTATGACAATGAAAAATGTGTGACATCGACTCAAACAAGTGTACACACCTCATGGTGGACATATCTTAAGAACACACTAAAACGATACATTCATACATAGTTAACCATTAAATAGTCAAACTATACTTTTATTACAATGCCTATAGTTCTAAATAATTCACATTTTGTGGATGGGAAGATGTCTGTGAATTTCACTTCCACATTAATTGAGCCCATCAGAAGAACACAAGAAATAGGAGCTGGAGTCAGCCATCTGGCCTGTCGGGCCTGCTCCACCATTCAATAAGATCATGGCTGGTCTTTTCATAGACTCAGCTCCACTTACCCACCCCACTCAACATAACCCTTAATTCCTTTACTGTTCAAAATTCTATCCATCTTTGCCTTAAGAACATTCAGCATCACTTACTTAAGGAAACTCTGCAATGACAAACATTATTTCATTCAGACGATCAATTGAACAATTGACTCCATGGCCAATCCAGATCTGTTCACTTCAATTTAACCCAATCTTAAATGTGATTGTTTCATTAGATGCTTATAAAATTACATGATGAGTCCCTTATTGCTTTTGTTGTTGATGGCTCAAAATTCTGTAACTTTCTCACATTCAACATGTGGATTACAGTAGTTCAGGGAGTGGCTCAACCAACTCTAACGTTTATAATGAACTGAAAGTGCAGTGACAGTATAGATACAAAATTGGCTAAGAGATAGAAAACAGAAAGTTGTGCTGATCAATATTCTTCAGCAAGGAGTAAAAAACAGTGACCCTAAGAAATAGCAACAGGATCATTGCTCATGCGGGTTTTTATTGATGATATAGACTTGGGTAGACAGAGTGTGACTCCAAAGTTTATGGAAGAGATAAAACATTAGATCGAAATGTAATAAATGGCAGAGATGACAGTTACATATTTCAAATGAACATAGACTATTGAAATGGAAAGATACAAATGAAAGTATTCAGGTGTGACCTGACTTTTTGATTGTTGTGAAGATTAGGAGAGGCAACATAGAACCATACAGCATACAAACAGACCATTTGTCCATGCTGAATGTAATTCCAAACTAAAGTAGTCCCACCTGTGTGGTCCTGGTCCATATCTCTCTAAACCTTTCCTATTCATGTACTTATCCAAATGTCCTTTAAACGTTGTAATTGTACCCACATCCATCTTTTCCTCAGGATGTTCATTCCACACAGGAACCACACCCTATGTAAATAATTTGCCCCTCATCTCTTTTTTAAATCTCTCTCTTCTCAGCTTAAAAACGTGCCCCCTTGTCTTGAAATGCCCCATCCTCGGGAAAAGACAACTATAATTAATCCTATCTTTACCCATTAGGATTTTATAAGCTTCTATAAAGTTGCCTCTTGACTTCCTATGCTCCGGTGGAAAATGTCCTAGCTTATCAGCCTTTCTTTATAACTCAAGCTTCCCATTCAGCAACATCTTGATAAATCTCTTCTGAACCCTTCCCTGCCTAATGCTATAATTCTTTTAACTGGGCGACCAGAACAGGCCACAATACTCCAGAAGAGGACTCACCAATATCCTGTACAACCTCAACATGACTTCCCAACTTCTGATCTCAAAGGACTGAGCAATGAATGTAAGTGCACCAAATGCCTTTTATAACCATTCTGTTTATATGATTAGATTACTTACAGTGAGGAAACAGGCCCTTCGGCCCAACAAGTCCACACCGACCCGCAACCCACCCAGACCCCTTTACCTAACATAACGGGCAATTTAGCATGGCCAATTCATCTAACCCGCACATTTTTGGACTGTGGGAGGAAACCGGAGCACCCGGAGGAAACCCACGCAGACACGGGGGCAATGTGCAAACTCCACGCAGTCAGTCGCCTGAGGCGGGAATTGAACCTGGGTCTCTGGCGCTGTGAGGCAACAGTGCTAACCACCATGCCGCCCACCATGCGATGCAAACTTCAAAAACTTATGTACCTGAACTCTTAGGTCCCTCTATTCTACAACATTACCCAAGGCTCTAACTTTTTATTGTATAAGCCCTACCCTTGTTTGTTTTTCCAAAATGCAGTATCTCACATTTATCAAGATTGAACTCCAACTCCAATTTTCCAGCCCATTGAGCCATTTGATCAAGATCCCTTAGTAATCTTAGAAAACCTTCTTCACTGTCCACAATGCCACCAATTTTGGTTTCTTCAGCAAACTTACTAACCATGCCTTTGATATTCTCATCCAAATTATTTATATAAATGATAAACAAAAGAGGACCCAGAACCAATCTGTGTGGAACACTGCTTGTGAGAGGCCGCCAATCCGAAAAGCAACCCAGCATAAATTAAACTAACCAATCAAATTTTGAAGACAATATATGGGCATAGAGACTAAGTGTATGTACTAAATCTTTGAAGATAGCAGGACAAATTGAGAAACCCGTTCTTTGATAGGGTAAGATGGAAATGCATAAAAAGTGCAAAATACTGCAGATTTTAGAAATCTGAAATAAAAGCAGAATGTGCAAAGAAATTGAGAAGGTTTGGCAACATATGCGGAAAGAAAAACAGAATTAATGCTTTGACTCCAAATACAACACCTCAGAACTGAAAGGGCTGGAAAATGGTGGTTTTTAAGCTGTAGACAGAGGAGGAAGAAGAGCAAGTGGAATAGATTATGAAGCTAGATTTAGAACAAATAACAAAAGGAGTAGTGAAGAAGAGGTAGAGATGTGAAATAGGTGAAAATTATAGCCATGAAACAAAGAAATGGGGTCACCCTACTGAGTTTCTCTAGCAGAGAATAACTTTCCATTTTTGTTGCTGATTTCCAGATCTGCAGGTCTTTGATTTATTTTGGTTCAATTGGGCCTGAATTCACTAAAGTTTAAAAGAATGAACGGGGATCTGATTAAAACATATAAAATTCTCGTAGTGAAATAACTCCATGAAGAACTGTTTTCCATCACCAAGTCACCCTTTATTTACAAGTGCATAGTACATGACACTAATCCAGCTAGCACAGAGCCAGCTCCTAGAACCCTTGACACTCCTGTTTATATCTGTCAGCCAGTGCTCCCTGACTGGATCAGGTTAGCAGCCCAAGTCAGGGAACTCATGTTCTGTAAGATCCACCTGGCTGATATCATCCCAATCACTACAATTAGGCTGAACAGACCAATGCACGGGAGATATTATTTTCCTGATTTAGAGTTGGGACATAGTTTCAGGAGAAAGTGAGGTCTGCAGATGCTGGAGATCAGAGCTGAAAATGTGTTGCTGGAACAATGCAGCAGGTCAGGCAGCATCCAGGGAACAGGAGAATCGACGTTTCGGGCATAAGCCCTTCTTCGGGTTCCTGAAGAAGGGCTTATGCCCGAAACATCGATTCTCCTGTTCCCTGGATGCTGCCTGACCTGCTACATAGTTTCAGGATACAGGATAAACCATTTAAAACTGAGATGAGGAAAGATTTCTCCATTCAGGACTAGTTAACCTGTGGAAGGCTCTATCTGTGGGGGCCAAGTCATTGAATATATTCAAGAAAGAGATTACTTTTTTTCACATTTTAAAGGAATATGGGGAGAAAGCTCAGTGTGAGATTGAGATAGAGGATCAGCCATGGTCAAATTGAATTGTGGAGTAGGCTCAAAGAGTTGAATTATTTATTCCTGCTCTTTGTTTCTTTGTTTATAGCCATTGGTCCTTCGAGAGTTATTGTTCAGGGCAAAATTTAGTTTCACCCAATTCTGGTTCATGTTGATGATGTGGACTTAAGAAGACAGAGTGTGTCTTCAAAGTTTATGGAAGGTGCAAAACATGATACCAAAATGTAATAAATGGTAGGTGCCATAAGGGTTGCTGAGAAAATGACCAAACAGCTCATGATCTCAAAGATTTCAGACCTTTATTCTTAAGTCTCCCTGTGTTCTTAAGATAATGATTTCTTCGTAATATAATTTGTACCCAATCGTTATCATGCAATAAATTAAATATTGTTTAAGACAACAGCCTCTTCTCGTTAATAATTATTTGTGGTTTTCTTCTCTCACTTTCTATCAAGCCAGTCCTTAGATTCAGTTTGAAGAAAGAGATGATGACAATAAACCGGCCTAACCACAGGCTGGTAGTGGTTGGCATTGCAGCATACACAACATCGAATTGATTACATCGATTGATTGGAACATGGACAGAAGAGCTGAATTCCACATGGGAGGTAACAGTGACTGTCCTTGATATTGTGGAAGCATTTGTTAAGTGTGCTATCAAGGATATTCCAGCAAAATCCAAATCAATGGGAATCGGGGAAAAGCGCTCCACTGATTTGGGTTTTCTTAGTACAAAGAAAGTTTCTCAGTTTTGAGGACGGGTCATTCGACCCAAAACATTAACTCTGATTTCTCTCCACAGATGCTACCAGATCTGCTGAGCTTTTCCAGCATTTTCTATTCTGTTACAAAGAAAGGTTGTTGTGGTTGTTGGATGTCAATCATTTTAGCCTTGTACATCACGACGATCCAAGCATCTTGACTTGCTTATTAATGGCCTTCTATCCAAAGTAAAGACAAAGTAAAAATGTTTGCGATGTTAATTCTCATTGATCATTCTCAAACACTGAAGGATTTCATGGCCACATAGCAACATTCAGGCTTTGTGCCTAATCACTACTGTTAAAAAGAAAGCTAAATTCAAATGTACTTTAGATTTTGCTATTATTATGGTGTTAATAAAATACAATTGTTTTATATTTGATAAAAAGAATTGGGTAATGGATCTTTATCCCTGATTGGCTGAAAACCTGATCTCTAAAGCTAGTTTACAATCATGCTCATGGCTGGGTTAAAGGATGAGATTTTGCTTCCATTGACTCACCCATCTCCTCCATTTTAGTGAGCTTCTTGACCATCTCAAAGTAATCAAGGAGAGGGTTTGAGTTAGCAGAAGGCTGGAGGTGATGGCCGGGTGGTGTTGTCCCTAGTGTAGCCACCACCCTACGTAGTGCTCTGGAAGACCTGGGTTCAAATCCTGCTGTGGTAGAATTTTGTATTCAATTAAAAACCTCAGTCAGAAGGAGAAGTTCTACATTTTATACAGAAAGACTCTGAAGTGGCCCAAAACACTTGGAAAGTCTCCCAGAGAGAAATGATAAAAAAAAAACACAGGCAGACAAACATGCCAGGTTGCGAGCTTTCAGCCAGGAGAGTCTGTACAGGTGCTGTCATCAATATCAGGTAAACCTTTTAAAGCATGGCTCAGTGGTCTGCACAGCATAGTCATAAATCTTGGGGGAGTGAATTATCTAATTAAGACCCTGGCCAAGGAAAAACAAAGTTTCTTACTGTCAATATGTCATGGCAAGACTAAGGAGGGAACAAAAAGGTCCTGCTGCGTCCCATTGTCATTAACCATGAGGATGAATGTAACAATGGAGGTGAATGAGGCGAGACATTTGTGAGACACATTGAACTCCTTACTACCTTACTACCAACAATTTCTACTTCTGTCACAAAGAAAGTTTGTTGTGGTTGTTGGATGTCAATCATTTTAGCCTCATACATCACCACAGAAGTTCTTTTCAAGAATAAAGTTAAGGTCCAAACATTTTCACTAATATTAGTATTAGTGAACAGAAATATTCATGAAAACATTTCCAGCATCTGCAGTCCTCACATTCTCTATTCCACCGCCTTGGTAAAAAACAATAAACACATGTAATGAAGGTACACATTGCACTGAAAGGCAACATAAGTCAACCAACCTATTGGCTAGGCCCAAAAAGGCTGCCCCAGGTTTGGGAGGAGATGAACTACATGCTAGAGTGCCAATTAATTGAGCCAAGAAGCAATAACTGGGGCTCCTCAGTTGTGCTCTTGCCTAAGCTGGATGCTTCCACATGTCTCTGCATTTACTGCTAAAAACTTTCTCTTAATTCTACCCAATATCCTGTTGAAAGATTGCACAGGAAGGGTTAATGAAGTAGCTTCAATTACCAAGATAGATATGCTCAAACGATACTGGGAGGTTCCTTCAATTGTTGATGTAAGCAAAGTCTCCAGCTTCATTATTTCAAAGGGTTATACCAGTGTAAAGTCATGTCAGATGGACTCAGAAATGCCCCAGTGCCATAGCCAAAAATTATAAACCTAGATCATAAGGTGCTGGTGAGATCACATCTGGAGTACTAGGAACAGTTTTGATCCCTTTAGTTAAGGAAAGATATTATTTCATTAGAAACAGTTTAGAGAAGGTTCACTGGGATGATCCCGAGTATGAAGAGAATGCCTTATAAGCAAAGGCTAAACAGGTTGGGACTTTACTCATTGGAGTTTCAAAGAAAGAGAGATGATCTTATTAAGACACACAGGAGTCAGAAGAGGCTTGACAGTGTAAATGCTGAGAGGATGTTTCCCATCATGGGAGAGTCTAAAACCAGAAAGCATATCCTCAGAAGAAAGGGGCAGTAAATTAAGACTGAACTGAGGAGGAATTTCTTCTTTCAGAGAGTTGTGAGTCTTTGGAATGCCCTGCCACAGAGGGATGTGGGGGCAGACTCATTGTGTACATTTAAGGTTGAGATAGATGGATTCTTGATCAGTTGGGGAATCAAGGGTTGAGGGGAAAGGGCAGGAAAGCAGAAGTGAGAATGTCAGATCAGCCACGATTCTATTGAATAGCAGAGTAGGATTCAGGGGCCATATGACATACTGTTGTTCCTATGTTTTATTGTCTTAATATCATCTATGAGTATATCAACCTTTTAACTCCAACGTGTTTTTTAAAAGATGACTTTCACAGCCAAGGTGCATGTTGATATACGTTCAGTGGCTTTCTGGAGAGCAATTTTGTAATGGTAACGGAAACTTCAAAATAAAAGATGAAAAAGTAAGAGGTAACAAGAGGTTAACTGTCCAACAACCTCTTAGCAAGGAACTCCTTCCTGCAGATGTGTTTGTGTTTTACTGTTTCAGGGATATGTAAAAAAGAGGATAAAAAACGAGCTCCAACATTGGTCTTTGATTTTTAGTGGCCTGATGTTCTAGCAGGTGGACCAGTGTACACGTTTGAGAACAGCCATAAAATTCCCCTGTACAACTGGTAAAGAAACTCTCAGTCTGAGTGCTGCCAGTCAGCCATTGTAGAGAGGAGGAGAAAGTGAGGACTGCAGATGCTGGAGATCAGAGCTGAAAATGTATTGCTGGAAAAGCGCAGCAGGTCAGGCAGCATCCAAGGAGCAGGAGAATCGACGTTTCGGGCATGAGCCCTTCTTCAGGAATGAGAAAAGTGTGTCCAGCAGGCTAAGATAAAAGGTAGGGAGGAGGGACTTGGGGGAGGGGCTTTGGAAATGCGATAGGTGGAAGGAGGTCAAGGTGAAGGTGATAGGCAGGAGTGGGGGTGGGCGCAGAGAGGTCAGGAAGAAGATTGCAGGTTAGGAAGGCGGTGCTGAGTTCGAAGGATTTGACTGAGACAAGGTGGGGGGAGGGGAAATGAGGAAACTGGAGAAATCTGAGTTCATCCCTTGTGGTTGGAGGGTTCCTAGGCGGAAGATGAGAGGAACTGTAGAGAGGAACCAGGACAAAGGAATTTCAATCAACCATTAAGGGTTGGAAACTGATTGCTCAGCTATAACACCACTGCTACTGGGAACAACAAATGTAACAGCTACACCAGTCTACTATCATTTCGTCATGGATGACTCAGAGACTGATCTGTATATCCTTTTCTTAATTTTCATCTTTCTTTGGAGCTCATTTCTGATTTCCAATCTGTGTGTGTATCTGTGTTGTGTTATTATTTCTTCTCACATTTAGTAACAAATAAATTCATTCTTTTGTTAAGTCAAGAAAGCCTTGTTAAATTGGCTCTTTTTAAAATATATATTCATTTGGGCCTGGGCAAAATGTATCCACAAGCGAAAGGATTTATTTTTCCGTTAACCATTCTGTGACCAACTGAGGAGAATGTAAATAAAAAAGGCGATCTACTTCATTTCTGCTCACCAAAAAAACTTGATGATTTGTGGTATCCTATCCAGAACTGTAAAAAATCGGAGAACTTCACCTAGTGTAACGTAACCTTTTCTTATGTGTAAAGTTATGTTTTTGTGATTGTTGTAGTTTATTGTTGATCCAGTGATTAACTGACTTGTGAGTTGCCTTAGCTCTATATTGCTGAAGTTTGTTTCAGCATTGCAATATCTAGGTGAAAACTTAAATATCTTATTGATCCAGGTTAGCTGTTTCACTCTTAACGTTCTGGTGTCAGTGAAGAAGGGCCTGTGCCCGAAACGTCGAATCTCCTGTTCCCTGGATGCTGCCTGACCTGCTGTGCTGTTCCAGCAATAAAGTTTCAACTTTGATCTCCAGCATCTGCAGACCTTACTTTCTCCTCAGTGAGTATGATGTAACATAACGCAAAATATGAAAATGTGAAGCACATAACATCTAGGTAATCCATTTTATGATCTCATGTCACCCTGTAGAACTTAATAGTCATGTGTCATACAGAGAATTGCAATATCTAGTCTAGGTACAGCAAGATCGACAACAGCAATACAAAAACTGACCAGATAATGTTCAATAGCATTTGCGTCTTGATAAAATAATAACCACAGTGTTGGAAATGCCCTAATGAAAATGAGTTGGAGCAGATATCCTAAATTGGCCCAAGCGTATACATCACAATACAAAGGGTGCTGTTGACATGCAAGAATGATATTATCATTTCACACTGTACGCTGGAGCTGATTTCCTAAAACAGATGAGATGGAAACTTTAACCCTCAAAGCACCTGTTGAACAGTTGGCATTTTTACAGCCAAATGGGGCTGTTCTTAATTCAGCAGTCTATGGGTTACTGGTATCTCTGCCCGATATCTTATTTTGAATAAAGAACCGTGGGAATTTGATAGTCGAAACCCTCCTAGCAGCTCAAGCAGAATTAAGTTATAATATGGCTGCATGAATATAATGCATTTTTAGCGTATGACTCATGTGGTAATTATTGCCTTTCATTTGCCTCTGCACAACCATCAGGCATTAATGCGTAAAAGCACCGAGGTGTTCTTATGCCACGCCGAACCTTTTAAAATATGTTTTGGTATGGCACTCCATGATTTAAAAAAAATCCTTTACACCTCTCCTTTCCAAACTTATTTTTTTGCTTCACTTTCACGTTTTCCCCTCTTTTCTATTGAAACAGCTCATGGTCTATGCCGCAACCTTTTGTATTTGTTTCTTTCATATGCAAATGACCCAGGTGCCATGGAAACCATTCAAAGAGAAGAGGGGGTTGAAAACAAAAGCTTCTGCAGAAGAATGGATCAGTGCATATTCCCACTGAGGGAATAACAGTTAATGCTGGCGGACAAAGCTAGCCTTCAGAAAGACACCTGGTGGCAACAATCCTGAGACAGGGACAGAGATTTACAAATAGACAATCCTGCAAGCTGCTTTTCGTGGTTTCGAAATATATGTTCTCAAACTTCACACCAGAACATCGCTCATAGAATTGGACAAACTACCTCGAGATGTGAACAACATTTTTTTACTGTTAATTTTGCTACTTCATGCTACATCTGTGCTTTAAACAGGGAGCTTATGACAACTCAGAGCACGTCAATCATAATGCCGGTTTTAAAGAGAAGAAAACATACTCTATTTTCCGTTTCCTCTTTATCTTTTCTTTTTCCTGCTTCACATCATGGGAACCCACTGAACCTTTTGAAACATGTTGCAGCAATTGTGAATTCAAACAAAAATAATTGCAGGATTGCATAGTGTTGCTTTTAGAGATCATTAATCAAATATTAAAAGAAGCTTTTATTTCTTAACACATTTTTTGAATATATAATTTGTTTCTTGATCAGCTGCAGCATTAGCACACTATTGGAGGTAAACAAAAAAGCTTCAAGTTTTTTGTCATGCTGTATCCCACCAATATGGTGCAAGTACACTTTTTGTATGATGAGAATCACTGGACTGTTTGCTCTTTGTGAAACCCAAATCAGAGCTAATTTATTTATTAACAGCCTTTTGAATTTCAGATACTTTGATTTCTTGTAAGATTCACGTAGGTTTATTTATTCAAGTATGATTTATACTTAAACATAACAATCAACAATTCTAGGGGGACCTTAGGGAATTTCTGAATTTCTAGTAATTTTGACTTTTTACCTCCAGTGCGAAAGAATGAATTTAACTTTAGGCTTTGGAAACTTGACATTGAGTCAAAAAATGGATCTGGAGCCACCTTGCTGATAGTGGTGACTGCTATGCGATTATACTACAGGCTGATTTCTCGGTGGCTGGTTACAAGCCTGCAATCACAAGCCAGCTCCTAATGTTGCAAGCACAATCACAAGGTACATTGGAAACCTCAGAAGTGCCACTGGGAGAAGGTAGTGAGTGTGGAGCAGGTTAGAGACCTTGGGCATTTCAAGGTGGACACACCATGGTAGAAGCAAGAACAAATCAAAATTCAGCATTGTTAAGGGTTAACATCTCACTGATTTCAGGGCACATACCTACAGAGAGATACTTAGGCTGTCGAAGCTGACTTTCCTATCTTGAGTGGACAGGCAGGAGGCTGGAAGAACACAGGAAGCCAGGCAGGATCAGGAGGTGGAGAAGTCAACGTTTCGGGTCTAACTCTTCATCAGGACTGGGGCTGGGTGTGGGTGGGGCTGCAGATTGAGGGGGTGGCGGGGACAGGGTGATGAAGTGGGGATATGTGAAGACAGGCAGAGTATATGACCTGGTTAGTCAATGGGAGGAATTAATCCAGTTGGTGGTTGGGAGGAGTGAAAGGGAGGGGGAGGGGCTGGGTAGGGAGTCAGGGGAAGGGAAGGGAGGTTATTTAAAAATGGAGAGCTCAATGTTGAGTTGTCTGGGCTGTAGGCTGCCCAGGTGGAAGATGAGGTGTTGTTCCTACAATTTGCAGTTTGCTTCATTGTGGCAATGGAGGAGGCCAAGGATGGTCATGTCGGAAAGGGAATAGGAAAGGGGAATTAAAATGGGCGGTGACTGGGGAGGTCGGGTTGACCCCTGCGGGCCTGGCTGAGATGCTCAACAAACCATTCCCTATGTTTACATTTGGTCTCACCGATGTAGAGAAGTCTACATCAGGAGCACCTGATCCAGTGAACTAGATTGGAAGAGAGGCAGATGAACTTCTGTCTCACCTGGAAGGGCTGTTTGGGGCCCTGGTTGGAGGTGAGGGGTGTGGTGTACTGACAGGTTTTGCAACTTTTCTGGTTGCAGGAGAAGGTACTTCACAACACTTGTATATTCTGTCCATGTGAGAAAGTGAGGGCTGCAGATGCTGGAGATCAGAGCTGAAAATGTGTTGCTGGAAAAGCGCAGCAGGTCAGGCAGCATCCAAGGAACAGGAGAATCGACGTCTCGGGCACAAGCCCTTCTTCAGGAATGAGGAAAGTGTGTCCAGCAGGCTAAGATAAAAGGTAGGGATGAGGGACTTGGGGGAGGGGCTTTGGAAATGCGATAGGTGGAAATGACCTGGGGTGTGCAGTGAGAGAGGGACTCACTGAAATCTTTGTAGAGGGAGGAAGAGAGCTTCTTCAAGGAAGGCATCCTTGTAAGAGGATTCGCAGTAGGTTAAAATCTTTGAGAGAAAGTGAGGTCTGCAGATGCTGGAGATCAGAGCTGAAAATGTGTTGCTGGAAAAGCGCAGCAGGTCAGGCAGCATCCAAGGAACAGGATATTCTGTCCATGTGTTATGAGACAGTTGTGTGGATGGCAAATGGAGTGGAACTTCCAAGTGGAAGTTACAAAACACAAAACGTCTTTACATCTGAACAAACTTGTATGAGTGCTTTTATGGTGGAGATTGCATCGCAGGTTGCTGGATAAATTTGAGGGACGAACAGAGCTGCTATCCGCTATCAAAAAGTTGCTACCAGATCTGGGTTAGATCAATTCCTTATGCTTTGTATTCCCTGATTAAGGAGTAACTAAAAAAGCTCGAGAAAAATGGTGTGTTAATGAAAACTGGTCAGAGTGATTGTGCAATCCCAATGTAACCCAAATCAGACAACACCCTGAGATTATGTAAAGACTACAAAATCACAATTAAGTGGACCGTTGATATTTAGTAAAATCTACTACTGATTTCTAAAGATTATACAGGGTTAGCAGGATCCAAGATAGCCATAAAGTTCTGTTTGTTCTTTGCCAACATACAGCTTAACATGGATAGAGAGAGTCAACAGTCTGCTAATAAACACATGCATGGAGTTACACTCCAACACGAGACTTCCCAATGGTTTCTCCAAATTTCAAACAAGCTACAATGGATAGGATTTTATACAGAGCATTGCAATGCTTGTGTAATACTGATTATGGTGCTGATTGTGACCCCAAAAGGAGAAGCGAATCTTCAAATCTTGAATCAGTGACAAAAAGACGCATTATTCAAAATGTGAAGTTGAAACGGAGTTCTTGTGCAACCAAGGACTGTATACCTTGACCTGAAGATCAACTTTAAAGAGGGCTACAGCTGGTGAAAGTGATCATAGAAATTACGGTGAATGCTCTGAAATCAAAAATGCAGCTGAGCTTAGATCTTTTCTACACGGTTCACTATCACTCAAATTTTGTCTGAGCTTGCAATGGTGTTAGTTTCATGATGTGAGTTGTTGAAGAAAGACATGAAGTGGGAATGGATTAAAGCACAACAAAATGTTCATAATATTATTTAAGAGAAACTTGATCAGTGGTGCATTATTTGTTCATTAAAACACAGATTATGACCTGAAGATAACATGTGATACTTTAAACTATGGAGTTGGACAGGATCAATCATGCCATGGATAATGGGCCAGAAGAGGCACAGCATTTTTGCTGTGTAACCTGGCAAAGAGTGAACATAACTGCATACAGCTAGAAAAGGAAGCAGTTAGCATCATTTTTGGAATCAAGAACTTTTTGATGGATAAAAGCTTCATGTTCAGAACAGATTATAAATGCCTAATAGCTATTCTGGGACCAAAGTCTGTTGGCAAGGATGGCAGCATCAAGGATACATTAGTGCATTACCTGACTTCAAATTTGATACAATTGCTCCAAGTAGAATGCAAAAGCTCATACACTATTACTTTTGCCTCAGGAAGACTCAAAAATAGGCTTGTGAACATATAATTTCCATAACAGGAATAGCGAACAAGGGTAATCATTGAAATTGCAACCGAAACTCTGAAAGAGCTAGTTTTTAATAGATCAACAGTCAGACACTGAGTGTTTCGACTGATTAGACAAGGAACTGAAAGCATTGTGAACAGGGATGCCTTAGGTAAGGTTGCTGAGTGATAATGTCTAGGTATTTAAGAGACATTTTGGGCTGGATTTTCTGAAGATCAAACACAGTTTGCCACTCCACTCCTTTTCTCTGTAAAAAAAAGAGATCTGCATTTGCAACAACAAATTGAGATCAGAGATCCTTCAAAAATGCAGAACGTACTCTAAGTCTAGCAGGTGCCACATAGTGTTGTACAATGGGGCGAGGGAGTGTGCAGATAGACCATGTCTCCTTTTTCAGTGCAGTCAGTATCACAAACAAACACTTGACAGATCCTATGAAATGGTAAGTACAGAAGTATGAGGTTAGGCTGCTGGGAGGGTACAGTACCAGGTGTGCCAGGCAAGCTGGGGTAGGGTATTCGGTAAATGGGGTGCCATTAGGTAGGTCAGTTAAGTGATGAAGTGCTTAGGGTAGGTCAGATAGGCAGGAGTTAATTGTGTCCCCGGGGTGTGGGGAAACTGATGGGTTCCGCGGAGGAGGTGGTGACAGGGGAAGAGTGGTGACGGGGAGGAGGTGGTGTCAGAGAAGGAGGTGTCGAAACCTGGGCAGATGGGCCCAGCTTGTCAAGTCCAGTAGCAGGGGAGGGGTCCTCTGGCATGGTGGCACCTGGAATAGTTTTGGGACCAGGGATGAGGGAAAAGGCATTGGTTTCGGGGAGTTTAAAGGGTGGGTGTTGAATGTATAGTGTCCAGGATCCAGGGGCTGTCAATTCCTGAGGGTAGAGTGGGTTTGTCAAGTCTGACACTGGTGAAGGAGATCATGGACCAAGGGTAGCCAGGCCTACCAGGTAAAGGTTTGTGAGTTGTATTGGTCTGGGCGAGGTGTAGTTGAGCATGTGTATGGTACATTAGGAGGGATCAGTTGAATAGTTACTCAGGATTTTGATGAGGTTTTTAATATTTAATTTTACCTGAGTAACTATTTAACTGCCGCAGAATTCTCTGATTTAAATGATTACTTTTCCAGGGTTCCAGGATAACTGCTAACACTGATCACAGTGCGTGGAACATTGGAGCGACTGTGTGTATGCTCAGCTGAGCGGTTTAGAGGGAACATTGGCTCCAGGCACAGGGGAACTGTCCAGCAACATCTACACTTTCTCAAGTAATTCCTTCAAAGTCTGCTACAATGGGGATTCCGCAGTGCCACATGCACAGCTCCCAGCTGCACTGGAATAACAACGGCTTGGCCAGCAAAAACTCCGGACCCAAGATTCTGGTAGAATTTAATTCTGAAAATTCAGTAATAGTTAGCATGAAATCCAGAGCTAGAATTTTCGTTATTTATCTCATCAAGACAGTGATCAGGAATCATTGGTTAACAAGCATACCATTTGCCAAAATTGTAGAAGTAAGCTGCCGTTACAAACATGCTCGCAAGTGACTGGATCACTTCAAAGGGTACATAGGAACATCTGTGAAAAAGTAAATAACAACTTGGTGGTGCTTATTGGCAGTCACTCCAAGTGGATCCAAGTAAAACGCCAGTGTTGAAAGGTAGATGGAAAAGTCACAAATGATTTCATTTGAATGGTTTAAATGCTTATCACTGTTTACCAGAAGAAGTTGTCTTCAAAAGTAATGCTCAGTTCATTCCTGCTCCCATCCAGAATGTGACAAAGAAGAATTGTACCAAATGAGGGACAACAAAAGTCTAGTTGGAATAGGGAGATGGTGGCCTAGTGGTATTATCACTGGATTGTTGCTCCAAGTGGTGTCCTGGGGATCTGGGTTCAAATCCTGTCACACAGATGGTAGAACTTGAATCCAATAAGACAAATCTGGAATCAAGAGTTTAATGATGACCATGAAACCATTGCACTAATCTCCTTAGGGGAAAGAAACTGCCACCCTTACCTGATCTGGCCTGCATGTGACTCCAGACCTACAGCAGTTTAGTTGAATTTTAACTGTTCTCTGGGCAATTAGGAAAGAACATTAAATGTTGGCCTAGCCAGCAATGTCCACATCCCATGAATGAATAAGGTCACTGGATGAGTAATGCAGAGGTAATGTTTACATGGCGGCTAGTTCACTAATGTCCTACTGGAAACAAAGTCAGTTGTCTACACCTGGTCTGGCCTATATGTGACTGCAGACATGTAGCAATGGAGTTGGCTGTTAACATTCCCCTGTAACGGCCCTGCAAGCCACTCAGTTCAGGGCAATTACGGATGGACAATAAATGGCTGGCAGAGCCTACATCCTGGGAAAGAAATGAACAAAAATACTTCATTTCTCCAAATTAACCAGTGTCAAACAAAGGAGCTGAAAGATCTCTTAGAATAGTCTACACCACATGCACAAAATATATATTGCATTGGTGTTCAAACTTACACCATGGCGAAAGGATTAGCTAATTTTCCACTGAAGGAGAGAACAATTTCAGAACCTATTACTGCTCGTACGCCAGTTAAGCTCTTATTGAAGAGAAGATAAGAACATATTTGAGCTTTGTTCTACCAAATTTGACTGCTAAAATTGAACAGAAAATGTTCTGTTAGAAATGTTGGAATGACACCAACAAAGGAGAGTGCAGTTTCAGGAAAAATGAACAAATGTGTGCTCTGTCCCCCATTCACATGTCACACAAGTGGGACATGGGAACTGTCATGTAAGTTTTTGGTTCCAATAAATACTTAAGGAAAATCAGTGAATAAATGTGATGTGCTAAAAAGTATCCTATTAATTCAGTAAGGGTTTATATAAAGTTAACTTCATTATTGTACAGAAGGAAACCATTCAATGTCTCAAGTCCATACTCTCTCTTTATTGAGTAATCTGTCCAATCCTATTCCCCACTCTGTCCCCATAGTCCTGCACGTTTATTTTTCCGAACTGCTTATCCAACACAACTGCCTATTTGGCCTCAAATTTTATGAGATGTGGGTAAAGCTTCAGGCAGCCCACCCTTAGCCTCTTCAGATCCTTAAATAGATAATGACCAATGAAGGGACTAATCCCACAGCTAGTGTTTGGCTCACCATGAAGAGATGCCTCAGCCATGGGGCAGGTTTAGCTACTTGGAGTTTGTATCAAGTAAAGCAAGAGGATTGTAGGGGGTGGCAATTTTGGGAGCATCCCTCGAGTGCCCGGAATGTGATGGCATCATTGAACATGTGAACTGATTACCTTAGTGTTTGTCCCTCTTTAAAAATTCCACCCCCTGCATATAACACTGACAAATAATCCATGCAATCCAAAATAATTTACCAAGCCAGAGCAGTTAGTGGAAACTAGAAATTTTTACATGAGGGTCAGATTTATTTTGCAGAGGTGTGAACTTGATTCAGAAAAAAAACTGAATCTTCAACCAGTGTAAGAGATGGCAAATTTTAAAACTGTAAACCAAGATTTAGGACATTAACATATATTTGAAAGAAGACAGAACAAAATATCAATCCATGGGAAATTCATTCTAAACCTTCCTCCAGTCAGATTCATATCCAGTCTCTCAGTTAATTTGGTATCCATTGTTCTTTTTATTTCATGTGCTTACAAACCTGATTAAATCCAATTTACTAAAAATAGCTTTTGGAAGATCATGTATAGCAACAACAGTATCAACCAGCCATCTTGCAAGCTCATCAAAATAACTCATGTTAATAAATTTTTTGTCCATAACAAACCTATGCTTATTTTGTTTTTCTTTTCAATAAAATGCATTTGCTCAAGTCCCTATTAACTTTGTCCTGCATTAGCATTTCTAAAAGCTTCCCCATCACCAACTATAAACTGACTGGCTTATATCATGATACACTTTTGTGAACAGGCTGTCCCATTTGCAATTCTCCCATATTTTGGCATCAGCCTTGAATCTAAGGAAGACTAGAAAATTATAGTAGTTTTACAAGCCAGTTATAACAGTGACAACAGAAAATATGATGTGCAGCATGTCTGATTATAAAGCATTTGTGATGTTGAAGATCCTTGCTAAATGAAACTGCTCAAACCAATATTAGTGGTACTGAGTGATAGCCCTGTTTCTTTATCTGCTGAGTCACTGGCCACCCAATTCCCATTTAAATATCCACTGATTGGCACAATAAGTGGTTATGAGCAGGAAGTCACAAAGGCAATTAGTTTGATAAAGTGAGTGAGAAAAAGCTGTAGTATTCAGAATTCATTGTAGGAAATATAAGAATGTCAACTTTGAATAAGTCAAAAAATTTATTTTCTAAATAATGAGCGCTATGAAACTGAAACAAAGGAACTTTGCTATCCTAGTACATAACTTGGTCAATGCACAATTACAAGCAGTAATGAGAAAGGCTCAATATAATTGTTCCTTGTCTCAAGAGAATTGGAACAAAAAGAAAGCTAAGGAAATTCAGCATGTCCCTAAGGACTCTTGTCAACTTTTAGAGATACACTATAGAAAGCATTCTATCTGGATGCATCATAGCTTGGTAAGGCAACTGCTCTGCCCAGGATCATAAGAAACTACAGAAAGTCGTGAACATGGCCCAGCTCATCATACAAGTCAACCTTCTATCCATTGAATCCATTTATCCTTCTTAATGCCTAGGAGAGGGAGCCGACATCATCAAAGACATCTCCAGCCTGGTTATAATCTCTTCCAAACTCTTCCATCAGGCAGAAGATACAACAACTTAAACACAAAACCATTCACTTCAAGAACAGCTTCTTCCCTGCTGTTATAAGACTTCTGAATGGACCTCTCAAACTTCAAATCTAATGTTGATCTTGTTTTTTGTGCATCTTCTTTACAGCTGTAACTTTGTATTCCTCACTCTGGTCAATCACCTTATGATCTTTGTATATTATGATCTGCCTGTACTGCACTCAAAACAAAACTTTTCACTGTATTTAGGTACATATGTAAATAATCAATCAAATCAAGTAAAAAAAGAGTTAATCTTCAGCCATGTAGAGACTTGGTCACATCCCATGTGGTGATACTGTGTTTATATTCACGTATAGCTCTTTCAGAAAGATACATTGACTGTTGGGATCAAATTCACCAGAAAACGAGAATTTAAAGGCTTCTCTTATGAAGGCAGCTTGTGTAAATTTGACTTGCACGTTTGACTGAGTTTGGAAGATTGGAGTGTGATTGAATTGAAATATCTTGAATTATCAGAAAGCTTTCTTTCCTATAAAGATTTGTGAATATCTGGAATTCTCTCACTGGAAAGTTGAGGATGCTGATTCATTTGAAATTTTCAATACTGAAGTTGTTAAAGTTATATTATACGGCGATATCCAAATGAGTCAAAGTAGTTAAATGGAATTGTTATATCAGTCAAGACCTAATTGACTGGTAGGCCATCTTTGCTGGCCGAAATGTGCGCATTTATTTATTCCTATGCTCCTTTGTTTACAGCCTTTTCGATGTTACCAGGCTGTCTCCAGAGATAGTTTATTAATATAATTGACCTTGTATACATGACCTTAGCCTATCCTTGCAGGTTGTTCCTACAGGCAAGCAATTAGCAGACAGCGATTCAGAAATAGCTGAATTCAAAACTATTTCAGCTACTTTTAAATTGGATTAACGGTATTCTCCCCAACAGATATGTAACCTGGTAGGAATAGTGCAAACTTCTAAATTTAGATTTACATATTTCTATCTTTAACTAAATATTTGTTTGTTCATAATTTGTGCAATATGTTGACCCAAAAATGTGATGACAAGGTGTGAACTCAAATCCTGCTCTAATGATCTTACTTTAGGCGGATGATTAGCAATGGTAGGAAGGAACAACTAGAGGCATGGTTCATTCTCATTTGGTGGCACAATGCATGAAAGGGCTTTTGTGTGCATCCTCACAGCGATGAGTGACCTTAATTCATAACTTTACTTTTCATTCCTTTCTCCTGCTTCCCCACCACTCAAAGTACTGATCATTTTTTCAGTTAGTTAATTAGAAATATTACAGTAAAACCACAAGAAGTTAAATCCCAGCAGATTTATCCAGAAATTTATGGTAAGCAGAACTTCGAGAGAGCCAAGAGAGTCACTTATGTCATATAGTCGTAGAGATGTACAGCATGGAAACAGACCCTTCGGTCCAACCTGTCCATGCCGACCAGATATCCCAACCCAATCTAGTCCCACCTGCCAGCACCCGGCCCATATCCCTCCAAACCCTTTCTATTCATATACCCATACAAATGCCTTTTAAATGTTACATTTGTACCAGCCTCCACCACATCCTCTGGCAGCTCATTCCATACACATACCAGCCTCTGCGTGAAAAGTTGTCCCTTAGATCTCTTTTATATCTTTCCCCTCTCACCCTAAACCTATGCCCTCTAGTTCTGGACTCCCTGACTCCAGGGAAAAGACTTTGTCTATTTATCCTATCTATGCCCCTCATAATTTTGTAAACCTTTAAGGTCAACCCTCAGCCTCCGACGCTCAAGGGAAAAAAGCCCCAGCCTGTTCGGCCTCTCCCTATAGCTCAAATCCTCCAACCCTGGCAACATGCTTTTATTTTGAAAGCTCAGGATCCTTTGGACCATTTTTAAAGACCACTTTTGACCCAGCTCTGTCATCTGCAATGATTTGAGTGCATGTAACCCTTGATGACATTTTCCTGCATACCTTTACAATTACACCCTTCCTACCTGCATTTCCTCAGCCACTCTAAGGTTCTGTGCACTTCAATCAGCATTTGTTTCCGGAAGTCATAGCAAGAGAAAAAAATGAGGGGGAATGCTGCTTATCAAAATGCATTCCTTTGTACTTTTCTGTTTAAATTGCTCTGCATCATGTCTGCATGTTCCACCAGCATATCTATGGCCTCAAAGTCCCTTACTTCACTCCTTTTCATTCAATATAGTTCCATGTTTTATGTCATGCATTCACTGTGGTAGGGTTCCAACTTCTCATGATGTTTTGCCAAAGCCGTTTCTAATTACTTTCTTCTTAGATTTCTTAATGCCTGTGTTATACTGATAGCTTCTAGTTATGCCCTTCTCCATAAATATAACCAGTCTTTGTATATCTAGTCTATCAAAAACGCAATTTACAGATGTCAAATGAAGTCACCGTCAACCCTTTTCAATTAAACTAAGCATGTTACTTATTTATCCATTATGAAAGTTTACATACTGAAAACCTTCCACATTATCAGAAGAAATTTTGCCAATGAAAATTTGTTGTTCTAATATGCTGAATTAAATTGTTTGATGTACAAAAACTCAAAAGGCCAGCCTCCTTTTCAAAAGTGTCACCCACTTTGCCTACGAAAATCTTTATGTCAAAAATACCCAAATGAAAAGAAAGCAAAGCTCGAATGTCTTGCAGAAATGATACGCTGGGGCAGCCCAAACAGAGTCAGGGTCAGACATATGCCCCTTAGTGAGTAGGAATCCAAGCCAGCAGCCAATCCAAGTAGCTGGCTGGTCCACAAGCCCCAGCCGTTCCAGGATTCAGTTTCAGATACCCCTGGAACTGTAGGGAGCCAGAAGAAGAAGAAGATGATCAATGATCGCAGGAGATAGGAACTCTTATATTTGTTTATCGGAGATGGGTATTCCTAGTTAGGTCAGCGTTTAATGCCTAACCCTAATTACCCTAAGAGAAGATGGTGTTGAGTTGCTTTCTTGAACCATTGCAGTCCATGTGATGTAAATATATTCATGACATTTAGGGAGAGAGTTGCAGGATTTTGATCCAGTGACACTGAAGGAACATCAGTATTGTAAATCGGATGGTACGCAATGTGGAGTAGAACTTGCAGATGTTGGTGTTTCCAATTATCTGTTGTCATTGTCCTTCTAGAAGGTAGACTTTGTGGCTTTGGAAAATGCTGTTGAAAACAAGACTGATGAGTTGTTGTAATGTCACCAATGTGCATCAGTGGTGGAATGAATTTTGAAGATGTTAGATTTGGTGTAATGAAGTAGGCTGCTTTCTTTTCAATAATTTTGAGCTTGTTGGGCTTGTTGGAATTGCACTCATTCAGGCAACTGAGCAGAGTTCTGTCACATTTCTGATTTGTACCTTGCAGGCAAGCTTTGATGAACTACAAGGTGAATTGCACAATACAGAATTCACAACCTTTGAAAGGGTCTTGTACCCACAGTACTTGAATGGTTAGTTTAATTCAGTTTCTAGTCAATGGTAAGCCTGTAGGATGCTGACAGTGGGAAATTCAGAAATCATAATGCCATTAAACGTCAAGGGCCAACTGTTAGATTATACCTTGTTGGAGATGGTCATTGGCTAGTGTGGCACAAATGCAACTTGTTTATCTACCCAAACCTGAATATTTGTCCTGGTCTTGCTGCTTATGGGCATGTACTATTTACATATCTGAGGAGTCAAAAATGTGTTGAGGGTTGTGCAATCATCAGTCAATATGCACACCCCTCTCCTTATGATGTTTACTTAAGAAGCAGCTGAAGTTAGTTGGGCCTAGGACACTAGCCTCAAGGATTCCTTCAAAGATGTCCTGTGGCTGAGATGATTGAGAACTATGCCAACTATAACTATCTTTCTCTGTGCTTGGCATATGACTCCTACAAGGGAAGTGTTTTGCCCTGATTCCCAGGGACTCTAGTTTTGCTAGGGCTTCTTGATGTCTTTAGTAGTCTTCTTCATTTCTCTGAGAAGGTGATCAAACAGGTGTATGAGAGTATAATGGTTGATGTGGTGTATATGGATTTCAATAAGTCATTTGATAAGGTTCCCCATGGTAGGCTATTGCACGGAGGCATGGGATTGAGGGTGATTTAGCAGTTTGGATCAGAAATTGGCTAGTTAAAAGAAGACAGAGGGTGGTGGTTGATGGGAAATGTTTATCCTGGAGTTCAGTTACGAGTGGTGTACCGCAGGAATCAGTTTGGGTCCACTGCTGTTTGTCATTTTTATAAATGACCTGGATGAGTTTGAGTTTAGCTGTTTTGTTAATATTTGGATGAAGTCTGTAATTAAATCAGAAGCTAAATGGGCCTGGCAGGCCCCAAACTGGCATCTTTAAACAGGTAATTTTTGAATAAGTGTCACTTGTAACCATTCCTGACAATTCCTTCTATTATTTTGCTGATGGATGAGAGTATACTGACGGGGCATTTGATCCAAGAGTTGCAACTAAAAGAGCTTGACTAGAGGCTTGACTTGTTCTGGACTCCATGTCTCTAATACTATTGTGAGAATGTTGTAATTGCCCTTACCCTTTGGAGTGACAGTCATTTCGTGAGAAGCCAGGGAGGAGATTGCGGAGTCTTTGGCTTTGATCTTTATATCATCATTGTCAACAGGAATAGTGCCAGAAGATGGAAGATAGCAAATGTTGTCCCTTTGTTTAATAAGGGGAGTATAAATAACCCTGGTAATTGTAGACCAAAGAGCCTTACTTCAATTGTGGGTAAAGTGTTGGAAAAGATTATAAAGATAGGATTTATAATCATCTAGAGAGGAATAAATTGATTAGGGATGGTCAGTACGGTTTTGTGAAGGGTAGATTGTGCCTCACAAACATTACTGAGTTCTTTGAAAAGGTGACCGAACAGGTAGGTGAGGGTAAAGTGGTTGATGTGGTGTATATGGATTTCAGAGCTGAAAATGTGTTGCTGGAACAGCGCAGCAGGTCAGGCAGCATCCAGGGAACAGGAGAATCGACGTTTCGGGCATAAGCCCTTCTTCAGGAATCCTGTATATGGATTTCAGTAAGGCGTTTGATAAGTTTCCCCATCGTAGGCAATTGCACAAAATACAGAACCATGGGATTGAGGGTGATTTAGCAGTTTGGATCAGAAATTGGCTAGCTGAAAGAAGACAGAGGGTGGTGGTTGATGGGAAATGTTCATCCTAGAGTTCAGTTACTAGTGGTGCATCACAAGGATCTATTTTGGGTCCACCGCTGTTTATCATTTTTATAAATGACCTGGATGAGGGTGTAGAAGGATCGGTTAGTAAATTTGCAGATGACAGTAAGGTCGGTGGAGTTGTGTATAGTGCCGAAGGATGTTATGAGTTACAGGGGGACATAGATAAGCTGCAGAGCTGGGCTGAGAATTGGCAAATGGAGTTTAATGGGGAAATGTGTGAGGTGATTCACTTTGGAAGGAGTAACAGAAATAAAGAGTACTGGGCTAATGATAAGATTCTTGTTAGTGTAGATGAACAGAGAGATCTTGGTGTCAATGTACATAGATCCCTGAAAGTTGTCACTCAGGTTGATAGAGTTGTTAAGAAGGCATACGGTGTGTTAGCTTTTATTGGTAGAGGGATTGAGTTTCGGAGCCATGAGGTCATGCTGTAACTGTACAAAACTCTGGTGCAGCCACACATGGAGTATTGCATATACTTCTGGTCACTGCATGATAGGAAGGACATGGAAGCATTGGAAAGGGTTCAGAAGAGATTTACTAGAACATTGCCTGATATGGAGGGAAGTCTTATGAGGAAAGGCTGAGGGACTTGAGGCTGTTTTCATTGGAGAGAAGAAGGATGAGAGGTGACTTAATTGAGACATATAAGATAATCAGAGGGTTAGATAGAGTGGACAGGGAGAACCTTTTTCCTCAGATGGTGATGGCTACACGAGGGGACACAGCTTTAAATTGAGAAGTGATGGATATAGGACAGATGTCAGAGGTAGTTGTTTTACTCAGAGAGTAGTAGGGGCATGGAACGTAATGCCTGCAAAAGTAGCAGACTCGCCAACATTAAGGGCATTTAATGGTCATTGGGTAAACATATGAGTGAAAATGGAATAGTGTAGGTTAGATAGGCTTCAGATTGGTTCCATAGGTCAGTGCAACATTGAGGGGCAAAGAGCTTATATTGTGCTGTAATGTTTTATGTTCTATATTCTATGTTCTAATTAAATTGGTTGAAGGTCAAAATAGTGGTCGATATTAGGTTCCCAATTTAAGTTGAGTCCTTAGAAGGAAGGCTCAGGAAATCTTCATGTATAATGATATTCTGATTTGGAAAACTGAACAAAAAGCAGAAATCAGACATATTTGTTAAAAACTAGTAGCATTAATATCTTTATGCTCAACTTCATTACACACTGTAGAACAACTAATCAACAACTAATTAAAATTTCTTCAACCATTAACATCGCAAGCATGACTCAAAGAGTCAAAACAGGAATCAAAACAAAAGAATACATAAGTCAAATAAATAAGTTTAAGGCAAAGAAATTCTTTGAATAGTTACCTTAATTACGACAGCAAAAAAAAAGTGCTGAACACCATTTTTAAAGAAAATTATTGTAAAAGAGATGGGGAAGAACAGTAAACTATTCAAATTCCCCATAGTGCCGAAAGTATGAGAAATTTAAAGATTTGAAAACTCTTTAACAAATTAAAATGTAGAGAACTTTCCATGGAAGAATGGAAGAAACAATGCAAGACAAAAACCAATTACAATTTAAAGCTTTATTCAACAATCTTGATTTATTTAGTTCAGGAGAATGAGGCATGACTTGATTAAATTGTATAAGATCTTGAATGGTTTAGCCAAGATGGACAAGAAAAAGATGGTTTCTTTTGTGCGTTAGCCCAGAATCAGGGATACTGTACAGAATAACCTTGATTATCCGAATGTTAATTACCTGAATTTCGGATTATCTGAA
This sequence comes from Chiloscyllium plagiosum, assembly GCF_037043375.1. Taxonomy (NCBI): domain Eukaryota; kingdom Metazoa; phylum Chordata; class Chondrichthyes; order Orectolobiformes; family Hemiscylliidae; genus Chiloscyllium; species Chiloscyllium plagiosum. The sequence continues at coordinate 82,964,878 of NW_028270141.1, read as the reverse complement.
CAAGATCTCAAGGTCCCATAAAATGCTATCCGTTATCCGAACAATCAGTTATCCGAACAAAATACTCCCCGCTCATCTCGTTCAGACAATCAAGGTTATTCTGTATTATTTTAGAGATGAGGAGATGTTCAAAGTTTATTTATTCTTAAAGATCATCAATTTGCAGAACACGCCTCTGTTATCCAGAACCAGAAGACTTCAATCCTAATAAATATTTTCCCTGAAAATTGTGAAAGTTGAGAGAAGGGTCAAACATCCATGAAAATATGAACAATTAAACATCTTACAGCAGCAAAAAGATTTTTATCGCCTCAAAACAAATTTGGCTGAACCAAGACAGTTGCATACACCAATTGAGATCACTATTAAATAATCATTTTACCTTACAGTCATAGAAAAGTAATCTCTTGATTTCATTGAACGAAACTAATTGTTTGCTTGTTCTTCACTTACGGAAAAATTTTCAAGACCCCCCTTCCAGAAAACCATGGTAGAACTTTCATCTGAAATCATCGGTGAACTCATAGTACAATTGGTCCAGTTACCATAAATAGAAAAAAAATTCAGAGAAGAGGCTGCCAATATTGCACAGCCAATGTCACAGACAATAATGAAAACAAAATGAAAACAAACAAAATGATGACAATGACTAAAAGAACAGTTGGCATAATGGAAAATACTTACCTAATCTACCTTGTAACAAAGTTAAAAGAAAAACTGATTTCTTTGACCAACTCAATTGGCTTTCATTACATGCTTTGATGAAGCTAAATATCCTCTCGAAAGGACGGCAGTTGATCAGCAACACAACAACAACAAACATGTTCAACATAAGCTACTCAATGAATACAAGAGTCACCATTGGCACAGAATGGCAAAGACAAATGTTTGAGTAGCTCATTGTCAAGTAAATGACCAACTATTCATCCAAGTCAAGAAGAATTGCAAAGTCAGAGACGAAGGGAGAATGAGTAATGATCGCGTTAATATACTTGTTTATTCAGTCATATTGTGGGTTAAGTGGGGAAGTTAAGGTGGGTGGGAGATGCTGTAAAAGACAATTAGCCTGAAAAAGTTAACTTTGACATATAAATGTCTATTTCTGGGATGTGCAAGTCAGTTTTAAACTAATCAGTTTTGTTGTTAGTTGTTAGTCAGTTCCTTGGTATACAATCATGTAACCATAAACTTATTTGCTCTCTCTTAAGCAATAACATTGTTTCTTAATTAGTGTGAATGTAGTTAATCAGAATTAAACTGGAGTAAACTGTTAGCTTATTATTACATATTATACTACTTGTTGCCAATCAATTTTGTTTGATGATGCTGTCACTTTAACAAGTTTTGGCCTTGGGTTTTTTTAAAGAGAGGTTGTAAAGATCTAGGTGCCGAAATGTCTCAGAAAGAGCTGGTTTAACATTGGCTGGGAAGTGGCCAGTTCTTCTAGTTCAGGTTTTTCCTAGTTTGTTTTAGCTGTAACAGTGAGAATCTGCTTGCAATGGAGAAAGGTTCCAAGCTTCAACAAATGGTTCCTGACCAGCTCTCTGAAATCTCTCCTGCCTGTAAGAACCTGTGTTTAAATTTACCTCTTGCCAAGGGATGTGTTTTTAGGATGTTACGGGAGTTGGAACAGCTCCTCAGTTAGGTTGCTACATTGAGTCAGTTGGATTTTCAAATAGTTAACTTCTATAATAAATTCTGTTTTATTCTGTTTGTGCTTCAACTGTAGTGTTTAAATAAATTCTGCTTTGCTTAAAGCTGTATGGTTTGACCAGCTGCATCAATCCTGTAATATCCACTTCACATCTGCCTTAAAATAAGAAAAAAAGTAGGGTCTAGGCTACCTTCTTGAAATATTTTGAGGATATTCAGCCTGGTCCATAACATATGTTCCTCTTTTGCTGAAGACTTATCGGTGGTTAATTCTTTACGACTAATATTACAAGACTAATATTACAAAACTAATATTACGACACATGAGTCAGCATATTGTGACTGAACACACTTCAGTTATTGTTAATAGCCAACAGCCATGGGTGCCCAGTCTTGAGTTGCTAGGCTTGTTCAAAATTCATCCTACTAACGGTGATTACAATGCCACATAACACATGGTGGATATCCTCAATGTGAAGATTGGACTTTGTGTACATATTGTGCAGTAGCCACTCCAACTGATACTAACATTGACAGATGTAGCTTCTCAAGGTAGATTGTTGAAGATGAAGTCAAATATGCTTGTTCTTCCTTATTCATTCCTTTCCTACCTGCTTGAGATCCAGTTTCTCATACAGTTCAGTCAATGGTGTGCTATCAAGCCAATCTGGTTGATGGACATTGAAGACCTCAACACAAAGTATAATCAGAATTCTTGCTAGCCTCAGTACATCCTCAAAGTGGTGGTTAGAAAGGAGGATTAATTATTAAGCTCAAATAATAGTTGAGGGGGTGGGAGAATGTGATAATTAGTAGGAGAATTCTTTGTTTTTGACCTTATGCCATAAAATTCATAGTGTCTGAAGCCAATGTTGTGAACTCTCAGGTCAACTTCCTTCCAACTGTATACCATTGTTCTGCCACTCTGGCAATGGGATGGTGATAGTGATATCTGGGACATTGCAATGTATGATTCTGTGAGATAAGTATGGAGAAAATGAGGATTGCAGATGCTGGAGATCAGAGTCAAAGAGTGAGGTGCTGGAAAAGCACAGCCAATCAGGCAGCATCAGAGGAGCAGGAGAGTCAATGTTTTGAGCATAGGTTTTTCATCAGGAGATGATTATGCCAGGCTGCTATTCAAATAACCTGTGAGCATTTCTGCTAATGTTGGTACAAATTAGTAAAGAAGATTTTGCAGGGTCACCTGGACTGTGTGTGCCATTGTCATTTCCTGTGCTTTGGATGATGCCAGGTAGTCTGTCCAATTTCATTTTATGTAGCTTTATAGAAGTTTGATACAACAGAGTGGCATACAAGGCCATTTCAGAGGACATTATAAGTCACCTCTGCCATTGTGAGATTCAAACCCAAATTCCCCAGATCATTAATTACTGAGTTAATGCTGGGTTATTTGTCAAGAGACCATTATGCCACTTCCTTCCCTGGGCTTTCCAGGCTGGAATAATGAGAAACACTAGGACGGTGGCATGGCTAGGATTTTGGTGCCGGTAGGGAGGAATGAAGTGGGGATGGGTATCAGGTTCAGGAGGGAGCAATACATCTGATGTGCATAACGTACCCTAGCTGATGTGCACACCCCATGCCATTCCTTCTCATCTGTCGATCTAAAGCCCCTCAGAAACAGCTCCTAAACTCTGACCAGTTTACCATTGTCCAGCATTTTAGCAAGTTACTAATCATCCTGTTCAGTGATATTATTACACACCTCTAGAGCAGGTGAGACTTGAACCTGGACTTCCCAGCTCAGAGGTAAGAATAGTGCCACTACACCACAATGCACTACAAATGAGTAAGCTGCCCAGCATTTCAGGGAAGTGGTGATGGAGTGAGGCCATAAATGACCAATTAATTATAATTTATGGGTGATGATAGGCTGAAAGGTGGGGACTTACCCAGTCCTCTACCATGGGGAACAAGGTCGGGGCAGACAGAGAGGTGATAGGATGAGCAGCTGACATATTTTATGTACCTTCAATCAAAAACATGCCAGGTAGATGGCCAAAATATATAACCCATAATATTAAAAGGGGAATGAGATGGGGTAAACCAGGGCAATGCAAACAAATGAACATTGAGCCGACTTGGAAGCTGAAGGAAAGTCCCAACTGAGGTAATAAATGATATGACTTGTTGAGGGAAAACAAAAGAAAACATATTTTGAAACAAAAGCAGAAATTGCTGGGGAAACTCAGCAGATCTGGCAGCATCTGTGGAAAGAAAGCAGAGTTAACATTTTGGGTCTGGTGATCTATTTTCTTGAATAATCCCTACTGTGTCACTTTGTAAGTTAAATTGTCATTTCTTGAAATTATTGCAAATTGTCGCATGTATTATGGTGTGATGGATGGTGAAAATGCAACATTTTTACCACCAAAGCGAAAGTGTTAATATTGCTCAATCTTCTCAAAAAAGACCCACTCAGCAGCTTCTGGTTTGCATCCAGGCTAAAATAACTTTGACCACTTTTGCAACTGTAGGCAGAAAGAACTTTGCATCATTGGATTGAATTCTTTCAGCTCTGAAAGCTACCCATGAAGTATTTTGTTTCATTTATTCACAACTCACATTTTATGGCCTATCTGCAACAGAATAAAATAAATATTCCTAATTGTTCAATTATTGGATGAAGAAAACAAAGAAAAGAGGGGAAAAGTAGAAACATTGTATCATGTTAAATTTAAATTATAACCACAGGCAGCCTGATCTGACCTCTAGTAGCCCATATAAATGGGACATGAGGTGCTTTTATTCAGTAATGTGCAAAGTTGTACCATAATGTCTTCATTTAATATTCAATCTTGGGTTTTGTGTCTCTGGCAAGGATAACTTTATTGCCTGTCTGACCTAACCCTTGAGTGGCTAGCAATGCAAGACCATGCAAGAGTCAAAGTTGTTGATGCAAGACTGGAGTCATATATTGGTAAACCAAGAAATAACTGCAGATTTCCTTCCCTTAGTTTTATAGGTGAAATAATTGAATTGTAAGTTTACTCCAATAGCTTCATGGTTACTCCTGTCACTGATTTCATTTTATCATTTTCTTTAAGTAATGATTTTCAACCTTTCATGACTTGTTTTGGAATGGGAGAAAGTGAGGGCTGCAGATGCTGGAGATCAGAGCTGAAAATGTGTTGCTGGAAAAGCGCAGCAGGGCCTATTGACCACAGGGAAGCAGGATGTGAGGGATTGATCACAGGGAGAGGGGGTTTGGGAGATTTTCAATTTTGAGAGGCATGTTGATAAAAGGTGAATCATCAAGAATGTGGGAGAAGTTGGGAATTGATTAGTGTGGGCATTGATCGAGAGGATGGAGTTTGATCAGCTAGTCACTGATTCCAGGGAAAGAGAGATGAAGAGATTGTAGAGTGAAGGAGATTGGAACCATGGCAGTTTGATGGTAGGAATGCTGATGGTGGGATGGGAAGTCATCGGTCTTGGGAAAGGGATCAGCAAGCTTAGGGAAAACGTCAGTGGAAAGGTTTGTCTGATCATGAAGGCTTTCCAGGCAGGAGTCTCGATCAGGAGGGAGATACAAAGGCACTTTCGTCATGAATCCAGTAAATTTCCATTTTGGTGAAGCTCTCAGGTTTCCCAACTCCAAGTCAACCATTTATAAAACTAAACGATAACAAGGCTGGATTTTTCTTATCATATTTAAAAGGGCAACATGCCCTCATGGATCAGGTTGGTCATCTGCCTATGTTTAGGCCACAATTAAAATTAGAAATAGATGGGTTGAAGGCAGATTAATGTTGAGAAATAGATTTCTCAGATGTTAACCCCACATCCTGAGCCATACCTGCTTCTGTATTTGGTTAAAATTTAACCTCTTGAATTTTTTTCTTTGTTTCCTATTTATTTCATTTTTACCAGGAATCCTTTGTGTAACATTTTGTTGAATGTTTCCTTGTAGCCTCATTGGACCACTGAAGTGTGCACCAGTGAGCAGCATATTGGTGAGCAAATGCCATATGATAGCAATGCTGAAGACTGGTTCTGTCAACTGGTTGAGATTGAGTTGACGAGATAGTAATTGGCCAGATTTGATTTCTTCTGTTTTTAGTGAGCAGGCCATACCATGGCAATTTTCCACTTAGCTGGCTAAGTGCCAGTACTGTGGCTATACTGGAACAGCTTAGCTAGAGTTGTCGCTCAATCTGAAGCACCATTCTTCAGCAAATTGTGTTTTTATTCTGGTGTAGATGACTGATAGAATAGAAAGCAATTAAACTGAAATTATAACAAAATACAGAAAGTTAAAAAAGAAATTATACGCATTTCAACACTGTTATTTTAATCTATCATCATCATATTATGCAAATAACCACAGTATTTTATTTTTAATTGAACTTGCATAAATTGTCTCTCAGGAGGACTAGTTTTCTTGCTCAATAAGCAAATATTCATCGCGTATGGACTAGGAGCTCTTGTTAATAATTGGTATATATTAAATAATTCTCCTAAAATTAACAGACTACCGAGTCACTAACCAGGTGAAAGTTGGTGCACTTTGAGATGTGAGTTGGCAGTAAACTATTTGCTGTCAGTCATTAAAATCACAGCTAGGACTATGAACGGAATTTTGCCATTTGCAGTTGAACTGGTTTTTTGAGTGACGTTTATGGTATTCAGATTGCCATGGTTCATGGTGTCCTTTCTCACACTATCTGCCACTCTTCACCTAATTAATTATTCATTCTGAGTCTATGGCACCCATCTCATGGAACCATGCAGTAGAAAAAGTGGAAATGCTTGCCATCACCAGGACCTTCCTGCATTCTTGTTGCTGAAGCCTGGTTTAAGGCCCAGCTGCACACGACTTCATATGCTGCCAGCCAGGAACTGACCCTCATACTGTGCTGCTACACCAGTAAGGCACAGAAAGGAAAGCTAATACACTGTTTTGCAGACAGGCATGTGCAGGTTCTGGTGGATGGGGTAGTGGAAAGGAAGGCCATCCTTTTTCCAGCTGACCGTCATAGAGAATACCTAACCAAGATACCCACCCCACCCTCCTCCAGATTCAGCAGTCCACATCAGTGAAGTAGAATGCCCAGCAGTGCACAATGAAGGTCAATGACCTTCCGCATTGTATAAGGTTAAGTACCACTATCTTCTTTCTGCTTCCTCACACCCTCAGGATCACCACTCACTAACTCTGCCACTGCACATGCATCTCACCAAGGCACGTAGACTGCAATTCTCAATATCTCATGCATCATGCCCACTTTCATCCACTTCATCCTTCAGACCCCATGACCAGAGATACATTTTCTCCCCCACCCCTATCAGCATTCTGCAGAGACCATTCCCTCCGTGACTTCCTCGTTAGCTTCACGCACCTCACCTACACACCCTCCACTCCTGGCACCTTCTCTTGCCATTGCACATGGTGTAAAACCTGCACCCACACCTCCTCCCTCACCTCCATCTAAAGCCCCAAAGGATCTTTTCACATCTGACAGGGATTTTCCTGCACATCCACCCATCTCATCTACTGCATCCATTGCTCTTGATGTAGTCTTCTCTGCACTGGGGAGACAGGACACCAAAGCATGGAGCACTTCAGGGAATGCATCTGGGGCACATACACCAAACAACCCAACTGCCCTGTGGCCAACCACTTCAACTTCCCTCCCACTCCCCCAAAGACATGCAGTCCTGGGCCTTCTCCACCACCAAATCCAAGCCACCTGACAACTGGAGGAAGAATGCTTCATTTCTGCCTTGAGACTCTTCAACCATACAGCATCAATGTCGATTTCACTACTTTCCAAATCTCCCCATCCCCCACCTCATCCCAGATCCAACTCTCCAACTCTGCACTGCCCTCTTGACCTGTCCTATTTCTCTATCTTTCTTCCCACCTATTCTCTCCACCTTCTCCACCAACCTACCACAATCACCCCCATCTGCATCCACATATCGCCTTCCCAGCTACCTCCCACCACCCCACTCCCCCCACCCTCTCACCCCCACCCACATTCCTGATGAAGGGTTTATGCCCGAAATGTCGACTCTCCTGCTCCTTGGATACTGCCTCTCCTGCTATGCTTTTCCACTGCACCACTTTTTGACCCAGGGTTATAGATGTGCCTTACTGCAAATGGACAGCAGAGATTCAAGAAGGCAGCTTATCACATCTACTTTCCGAAGAGCAACCAGGAATGGGCAATAAATGTTAGTCTAGCCAGTGATGTCCATGTCACACAAATGAATCAACAAAAAAAAACTTGACATTGTGCTCTTTACTCAGTGTTCAAACCCCACCATGCTAAACTGCATTCTATTAAATTGATAACACATAATTTTATTAAAAACTTCTTTCATGGAATATAAGTAATCCTCCTTGGGATGAGCCTTGATAATGGCTTCACCCCTTTTGAGGCCTATGTGGGCGATATCTATTCCTCAATGTAGCTGCTCTGAGGGCAGCATGTGAGGTAGTGAGACTGAGAACATGCAGGATGTATCTGACTGGAAAGGTCATTCTTCCCACCAATCAAGCTACGTCTTGAAGCTTATTTGACATTTCTAGTGATGAGACATTCTACCAAATGACTTTGACAGTCAACCTCGTGGTCTACCCAACGGAATCCATCATCTACTATTTCATAGGGCCTTTAGGGCACTACATGTGGGCAATTGCCTGATGGACTGATAGGTGTACTTTTTTCTGAGTATGTTTTACAATGAGAGACGAGTGGTCCAACTGAATGTATTGTGCTGTGACAATGTGGAAAGATTCACCTTCACTTCGTAGGGAACAGACAGAACCTCTGTGCATTGTAACACGTGGTGTATGCACACCAGAGATCCATTACTATTTGGTGCAATTGCATTAAAAACCCTGCAATCACAATGAGCGTGATTTTGAGTACATCTTATCCTTCCTCTATTGAAAACTGTTCCTGCATACATGATATATTTTTGATCTCCGGATGAAGCATAAAATAGCTCATGGCAGCCACTGTGCAGGAACTGGACGTGGACCAAACCTCCATCATATTAAGGAATAAAGGAAGTGTTTCATACCTGAAGTCCAGGTTCACAGCTGCAGAGAAAGGAGTGCTACTCCCACATGTGTAATTTCTGTTCACAAGATCTATAAATTCCTTCCAGTTTTGGACTCACCTTCACGTCCTCAGCTCCCTCAGGTAATCTGACCCGACAGCAAGGCGCCCAAATCTGGTGAGTTTCCAAAGATTACAGGCTCACTCCTGTTGCCATTTACGATGGCTTTCAACAACAGTTTGAAAATGACACAAATACACATGCAATTGCAAACTGGCAGTGAATCTGAGCAGAAGAGAGTGACACAGTCCCTAAATGGGAAAACTCAGTAGATGCCCTACCCACTTCCTGCCTGATGAGTGCCACATATTAAAATAGATGCCCGCATATTTATCACTCAGAAAAAAGAAAGACTATTCATGTTAATTTAGCTGCAATATTTCTTTGAATTTACTTAACTATATCAATAGTGTGCCGTCATGCCGAGGAAATGAATAATATTTCAAATAAATAACTGTTCCAATCTTTTCAGAATATGTTATTATGCCACAAGAAAAGAGATTATGTTGTCATTTTCATTACATTGAGATTATGTTCAGCAATAATGAGGAACAGGGGAAATAATTCTGATCTTATTGTGTTCTTTCTCTCATTATACAAAGTCTGTATTCTGAGATTGTCTTTGTTTATTATGTAACCTGAAAGCAATGCAGATTATGCAATCTTAATTTACCTCAGAGCCTTAATGTCAGCAGTTTATATAAATAATAGATTTATATTAGTGCTGTAAAGTAACTAAAGTAACCAATTTGCTAAGTGACACCAGAAAGTTATTTCAGGAACACTAGGAGTGAAAATACTATGTTATATTTTCTTTTGATGTCATATGTTACATCATCTGTTCTATTTCACTACCTCAGTGAATTTCTTTTTGGAGTCTCCTAGCAACTTGAATATGGCGTCAGTGAGGCTGCTTTTATCCTCCTTTATTTGTTCTCCTTATCTGTGATATGCACAGCTGCCAAGCAGAGACTGGACATCCAAACTATGGTCAGTCAGTACTGTTCCACACTTGAGTTTCTGGCTAGATTTTATGCTCAAATTCCTGGAATGAGATTTGAATCCACAGCCCTCTGATTCATCGCTGAGTGTTCTACTACTGAGTAACTGCCACGTAAGTGATAAACCAAGAGGCTAATAATAATATTCAAAATTTCAACAATTCAATAAATTACATTCCTACATGCTAACATGTCCCATGGGTTAAGAGGCAAATTATTAAAAGCATATTTCCTATGGTAAAAAAATAAATCCTATGCATTTTATATAGTAACCTGTGTGCTGCAGAACCCATTAATGATAGTAAAGATGATCTCATTGTTTGCTTTTGGTTTGATCTATCATCCAAAATAACCTTGAACAAGTGGCTCAGCAAGCTATCCATGAAAGCAGAGTGAAAACGCTTCATTCTCTTTATTCACATCAGATGCACGACAAAAAGGGAATGCATTTAATCTTTTGCTCAACTATTTGCGTGTATTCAGAATAAGTGGTGTTTTCAATTGTCTAGATCATCTCCAATTATAAATGAAAAGCATCCCGTCTAAGGCTAAAAATGATTTAAGTTACACATACTTATTTTCCACTCTTCAGTTCCTGAACACACACACAATCTTGCTAGCTCTGTCTAATGAGGCACTTAGGCATGCAAGACAGATTATGTATTATGTTCACCCCCAACCCCCTTGAAAGGATATGACTGAAGGTCCTGCCTTGTGTGAGGATTTCCTGTTGTTCTTCTGGAGAGACCTTGACCACTGACAAGATGGCCAGCTAGCAAGTCAAACCGGGAACAGCTGCGAGACAATTCTCACACGTTGAATGAATGCAATGCTTGCTCGGAACAGGAAATCTGTTTCTCTGTAGCTTAAATAAATCCTTTGTGCTCTCGATACATTTGGCATCGAAGGTTTTTGTGATTTTTGGGATGATTTGTGGCAGAAACTGGCACCTTATCAAGTCAGCTCTGCATGCAGTGCTACAGATTCTATAGCAGTATCCAGATGAATTGTACATTGAATAGTGTATTTTACCACAATAAACCATATTTTTCTCCTTTAATATTAACTATTGAAGTTCATGTATTCCTGTTTTTGTACATCAGCTGACAATCAAGTTATTGAATGTACCTGGACTTTTCCGAGTTGGATTTGTATGATTTAGATCATTCTGCCCAATAGAAACTAGCCAATCAATGTTATTCATTATTTATTACAAGCCTTTTTGCCTATACAGAATACATGCAACTGTGCCATGAGTAAATCAGAACACATAAGTAATGGTTTTAGGAAACTCAGGCTGAAGTCTCATTCACCTTCCTGACAGCAAGAAACATGGTGATTGTTTTGAGACCTCAGGTTAATACAATAACCAAGCTCAGGAATAAGTTGTTGGTCTTAGATTATTGTGTGTGGCAGCTATTAGCTCAGAAACCCAAGAGGACAAGAAGCATCATGACATTACACATAACTGTTGAGTCATATAAAAAATGGAATTACAAAGAATGTCACCCAGTACTTTGTACTGTATTTACATTTTACGATCTGATAATTGAAGATATTTTAAACATTTTGAATCAAATTCAGACTTGTGTATAATGACATCTAGGAAAGATGTCATTTTTTAAAATAAGAGCTTCATAAAATGTATCTTATGAATGCCTTGTTGTTACACGGAGAGTTTAGGACTAGACGGTATCATCTCAGAACAAAGGAACACCCATTTAAGACTGAGAGGAGGAAATTCTTCTCTCAGAGTAGTATGAATATTTGGAACTGCTTGCCACAGAAACCCACAGGGGCAGAGAACTTGTGTATATTTCAGGCTGAAGTACAAAGGTTAATCAGTAGGGGATCCAAGGGTAACAGGAAAAATTCAGGATGTGAGGGATGTCAGATCAGCCATGATCCTATTGAATGGGGAGCAGGCTGAAGTGGGTGAACAGCATTAACTCAAACTCTTGGCTATATATTAGATTTCTGAATCAGGTGAAAGAGACCCCCAACCACACTATACCTGGACACCCCAACAGCAACCTCCTGACCAAACTGCTCCACCATCTGCCATTTGCCACCCATCACGTATACAAGGTGTCAGTCAAGCCTGACAGTATTCATCTTGCAGTTTTCAAGAGTTGCAACCTCCATTTGTTCTTTGAGCCACCACTATCAGCTCATTAATGAATGTAATTGGTGTCTAGCTGCTGGTTGACATGAATCCCATGTTAGCTCCTTCTGCTTCTGACTTAATTAGAGGGGGTTCTTCATTGACTAAAGTGGTTTTAAAAAGTAAGCAATGTGGACCTAAGATGGCTGTATTAATCATCTGACCACAAATTGAAGCAAGTTCAGGAACCAACAATTTGAACAATATTACTACTTAATCTAAAAACATTGAAATCAATCAACAGAGTCAGGCATCAAAAAACTCACGGCTCCTGTTTTAATGATTTTACATAAGTTGCACATATTGGACATGAAAGGTTGTTTGTAACTGTCCAGCTTGGAAAGGCAATGAAGCCAGACTTGGGAATTCATAAATGAATCATATTTCAGGAGCTATTGGCACAACCGCAAACAGAGAAAAATAAAAATGGATTGGTAACAGCAAAGACCTGATGACTCTTTTTCTCTCTCTCTGTTTCCTTTTCATCATCTTCATTGCCCAAACCTGTGTTAACACATATTGGAGACACATTTGTTCATCAAGGACTCAAGGATTCTACAAATGTTGCTACTGCTGAGGGTATGAGATATCAATTAAACAGCTGTATTTTCAAGATCCACTGTACAAATTTAAGCACTCTCAGAATTTTCAAATGGCATATTCTTTTATTTTCCTGTTATATCAGACAAGTTCCTTGTTTTGATTATATCTGTGTTTGTGTTGGATGCTGCGCTTAATTAGTTTCTCGGTGTTAGTGGGTAATAATAGCAATAACACTCCTCTTTCGTTCTCGCAAAGAAATTCTTGTATTTCTTTCTTAATTTTGGTGAAAACTATGTTTTGTTTGAAATAAAATCCTACATGGGGTAGAGGCTGTGAGTTCCATGGTACTACGGTGTGCTACAAGGAATTAAAAATCTTTGTTGCAGCTAACTGAAAGGGTTAAAAAGAAGAAAACCAATTCACTCTTCCTTACCTGTTTAAAACAATTTGCAAATTAAGCATGTTTGCTGTTCATATCTGGCTAGATCCTATAATTTTTTTTAGTCAAATTAGATTTATTAGATGTGCATTGGTTTTCTCATCAATTTATGTTAAAGAGTCATAATGTCATGCTGTATTCAGCACACTTTGGCCTATTAAGTCTGCTCGACATATCTGCACTAATCCTATCAGCACTTGGCCATAGCCTCAAATATTATGATATAAGTGCTCATCCATGTACATTTTATAGGTTATGAGGTTTCCCACCTCAAATGTCCTTCCAGGTAGTGTATTCCAGATTGCCACTACCCTCTGGGTGAAAAAAAAGTCCTTAAATCCCCTTTAAAATTTCTGCTGGTCACCTTAAAATTATGCTACCTCATGATTGACCCTTCAAAGAAGGGGATCAGTTGCTTTCTATCTACCCTGACCATGCCCCCCCATAGTCTTATACACCTCAATCAGGACCACCTCAGTCTTCCCTGCCCTAAACAATTCAACCTGAGCCTATGCAGACTCACTGCAGAGTTGAAATGCTCCATCTCAGGTAATATCCTGGTAAATCTCCTCTGTTGCAACCATCACCCCGCCCTGCTAGTGCAATCACATCCTTCCTATGGAGTGGTGACCAGAACTGCACACAGTACTCCAGCTGTGGCCTGAACAACGTTTTGTACAACTGCATCAGAACCTCCCTATGTCACAATTGATAAAGGCAAGTGTGCCATATGTCATCTTAACTACCCTAAGCACACCAAGATCCCTCTATTCCTCTGAGCTTCCGAGTGTCCTATCATTCATTGATTACTCCCTTGTTTTGTTACTTCTTCCAAGGTGCATCACCTCACACCTTCCAGGGTTAAATTCCATCTGCCACTGATCTGACTATATAACCAACCCATTTATATCTTCCTGTAACCTAAGACCTTTTTCCTCATTATTAACCATCCTGCCAATCTTTGTGTCATCGACAAGCTTACTGATCTTCCCCCCAACATCGATAATGTTTGTGTTCTGCTACTTCACTTGAATTCTTTACTGTAAGGCGTAAATACAGAGCAAGAAGTAGGTATTTTGCATCATGAACTTAAGGTCAAATAGTCATTTTAAGTATTTTTCCTGCACACAATACAGTGTGTTAGCATAAAATACTAACTATTCATGTGAAAGCCTGTTTCATGTTTTCATCTGTTCTACAATATACAATGTAGAGGGTTGCTTGCATTTTAACTTTGAGCAGCATGGTGGGTGGCTGCCAGGAGTTCAGTTGCACACAAGGAGAGGGAAATCCCTTAGGATTTACAGATGCATGAATTTTATTGCTTGGTCTGACACCTACTGTTTACGTGGAATTTAGATTTAATAAGCAAAGGATGTGTGAGCTGCGTGATAATTTAAAAATGAGTTTGGAGTCTAAGATTCAGTAAATAATTCTCTATTGACCTGAGAAGGTGATAGGTGTGTTCATATTCTATATTACTGGTGTTGCTCAGACTTCAGAACTCAGCAAAGTCTAAAATCTTTACTCAAGTTATGGTATTTCACTTAAGAAGACATCAACTTCACAATACAGTAAATTAGCAATACTAACTAAAGTCTTAATTTCAATATTTTGAGTGTGCTGTTGTACCTTCATCATTACTGGGTTGAAAAACTGGTAGTCCTTCACTAACAGGATAACATCAAATGGACTCTGCTGTTTAAAAGCATGGCTCAATACCAGAGATTCCCAACAAATGGTGGACTTGTCGGTGATGTCCAAGTCCAGTGAATGGACGAAAGAAAAATATGCACTGCTGATCCTAACAATCTCATGTTGGAATCTTTCATTGTGGAACACTGATCTCTTTTCCAAAGTACTAAATTTAGATAGAATACAGAACTAGAATCAACCAACATGGAAACAGGTATTTGATTCTGTTTTAGCACATGCAGCTGAACAAGGTTTAAATATCTAACATGCATTTACAATGTTACATAAGTGACCAGCAAGTATACTATATGTTACACATCATTGAACTTTTCATCAAGATCAATCAGCACTATTTTCTCAACTTACTACTGGGGTCCCATCCACAGTGGATGGTTTATTAGAAAGTCAGTCAGTGCTCATGCAAATTTCCAAGCTGTTCACTGTATGAGGCCCCAGGAGCAGTTTGGAACCATAGATCTTTTCATCATAATTCCTAAACTAATTGAAGAGATGAAATTGCATTCCAGAATTCTCCTAATGCCCACTCCCTACAATGTTCAAGCCCTCTATACAATGCTCACCCCCATATCCCAGCACTTCTTATCCAGCACACCTTGGAAATGTTCACCCCCTTATACCCTCTCCCAACCATGCACACTGCCACATTCCAGCTCAGCACTGCTCTCTGCCCCTACACCTCCAACACACTCGGCCTCTCCACATTCAACTTTGAATAAGACTCAGCCCCCTATCCCCTTACAGCAATTCTCAACCTCCCTTCCACAACTTCACAATCTCATAACACCAAAAAAAGTTTTTAAACATCTTTGGAATTTTTTGAGAAAGACTAACTGCTATGCTGACATTTAAAAAATTAATTCATAGGATATGGATGTCCGAGTGAAATAACTCCACAAAGGCCAGTATCCCATCACCAAGTCACCCTTTATTCACATGTGCACAGTACGTAGACTCTGACTTGCTAGCTCCGAGCCAGTCCCTAGAGTGAGGGGAATCCCTGTGACTCCTGTTTATATCTGTCAGCCTGGACTCCCTGATTGGGCAAGGTTAACAGCCCCAATCAGGGAACTCACACCCAGTACGATCCACCTGGCCAACCATATTCTGGTAACTACAGCTGGCTAGGCCATCATTACTTCCAATCCCTAAAAGCTCAGAAGGCAGTTATGAGTCAACCATATTGTTGTGCATCTGGAGTCACACGTAGGCCAGACCAGATAGGGATAGCTGTTTCCTTCCCTCAAGAACATTAGTGAACCAGATGGGTTTTGCTAACAATCAACAACAGTTTCATAGTCATCATTAGACTCAAATCCAGACTTTTAAAATTTAATTCAAATTCTATCAACTCCCATTGTGGAATTCAAGCCCAAGTCCCTAGAGCATTAACTGGATCTCTGGATTAATAGGTTAGTAACAATGCCACTAGCCAGTGCCTCTCCTTCCAGTGAATTACTTAAACTGGTGACATCAGAAGAGGGTGTTACTTCACCGCTCTTCTATGCCAGTCCTGTTTATGATCTCCTGAAACACAGCCCCACTCCTCACACTGGGTCAGGAAGTATTGGCCCCAGTAGCAAAGAATATTAAGGCTGCACTTATAAAACCAGTGCTGTTACCACTGACTGGAAGATCTGACACAGAATATTTTATTAATCAAATGCCCTCTTGATTCCTCTGATACCCAATTGTCTAATAGTTTTCTGTTTCATATGACAATGTTTTCAGTGTATTAATCAGTGACCCCTCCCACATCTTTCAGCTTTGTAGCTGTCTCAATTAGTAGGATGCATACACCAAATTGGGAGCAACATCTTTTTGACTGTTACATGTTCATCTGAGCTGAAAATGTGTTGCTGGAAAAGCGCAGCAGGTCAGGCAGCATCCAAGGAGCAGGAGAATCGGCGTTTCGGGCATGAGTCCTTCTTCAGGAATCTGAAGAAGGGCTCATGCCCAAAACGTCGATTCTCCTGTTCCTTGGATGCTGCCTGACATGCTGCGCTTTTCCAGCAACACATTTTCAACTCTGATCTCCAGCATCTGCAGTCCTCACTTTCTCCTATATGTTCATCTGAAAAAAGCAACATCAATTTGTTGCTTTAAACTCACATTGAGGTCAGATACAATGTTTATTGTTTTCAAAATTGGAATAGTGTCTTATGAAGACATCAGATAAGGCCCAAAAGCTAAAAGCAAATATCAGATAAAGTTTGTTGCTCATTTTCCCAGAGACATTACCACAGCAAGATTTCAAGGAAAGGATTTCTGATGGGGTGGTGATTTAAAACTCATAAGGGTGAACATAGATAATTGAAACAGTTTTTATAAAGAAGCTTACTAAAGATCCAAACCAAAATAGCTCTGCTACTTTATGCACATTAAAATTCACCTCTATATTTCAACCCATTTACAGCTTTGGCCTAAACCTCCCCGAAGATAAATAATTGTGTTTTACCTGTTTACCAACCTCTGTCTCAAGTGGGAGATCTTCCACAAATGCCTTAAAATCCAGACAACATGATAACCCCCATACTATTAACAGTTTACCTGTCAGGGGATAATCAACATGACCTACGATTTGCAGATGACTGTAGTACCATTGCTCAGTTTGTGCCAGATTTTCAAGCAACTCATAATCTGTTCAATTCTCCCAGTGTGTCTGTGAGCTCTTCTGGTCCCCCTCTAAATTTACCACATATGTATCTATTAACCATTTCTCAGACCCTATATTACCATCTTTTCGTGTCTGTACGTGGACTTTCTCAACCTCTTTAATGGTCACTGGTCTATCTCCAGCCCTTCTACCATCTTTGAGTTCTGACCTGACTCTTTCTGACACAGATCTCTGTACACAGATCTCTGAAAGTTGCCACCCAGGTAAATAGTGCGGTCAGGAAGGCATATGGCGTACTGGCTTTTATTGGTAGAGGAATTGGAGTAATTGGAGTAGTAAATTGGAGTCCTGAGGTCATGATGCAGTTGTATAAGACTCTGGTGCGGCCGCATCTGGAATATTGTGTGCAGTTTTGGTCGCCATACTATAGGAAGGATGTGGAGGCACTGGAACGGGTGCAGAGGAGGTTTACCAGGATGTTGCCTGGTATGGAAGGAAGATCGTATGAGGAAAGACTGAGACACTTGGGGCTGTTTTCATTAGAGAAAAGAAGGTTTAGGGGTGACTTGATTGAGGTGTACAAGATGATTAGGGGGTTAGATAGGGTTGACAGTGTGAACCTTTTCCCGCGTATGGAGTCGGGTATTACAAGGGGGCATAGCTTTAAATTAAGGGGGGGTAGATATAGGACTGAAGTTAGGGGTAGGTTCTTCACTCAGCGAGTCGTAAGTTCATGGAATGCCCTGCCAGCAGCAGTGGTGGACTCTCCCTCTTTATGGGCATTTAAGCGGGCATTGGATAGGTATATGGAGGATAGTGGGTTAGTATAGGTTAGGTGGGCTTGGATCGGCGCAACATCGAGGGCCAAAGGGCCTGTACTGCGCTGTATTCTTCTATGTTCTATGTTCTATGTTCTATGACACTGCCAGCCTGACCTCTGTCTTATTTAATTCAAGTGACCTTTCTTGAACCAACTCACAGATTCTACTACCCTCTGTCATGTTTCCAACCCTCTCACCTGTTTCTGCTGAATTTCTAAAACCTATTCAGCCTCTTCAGATTGTCTTTTACATTTTGCGGGTGTATATCTTGTCCCATTAGGGTCATTCTCCAATGAAGTACATATCCATGACTTTGGCAAGTTTAGGACTTCACCCAGTATTAGCTGGGCCACATTGACTTTACTCCAAGTAAACATTAACCAGTGAATGCTCCATATACTTTCCCAGGAGCACTTGTAGAAACACTATGGAATTTAATTCATTTTCAGGTGAAAATGTTTTCATTTTCTCAACTTGCATGATTTGTGAGCACCCATTGTTTAGGAGAATGCAAATTTCTCTCTCTCTGCCTTTTAAAATGATCATTTTTCCTTTGAACACAAACCCCCTGGCAGCTAGCCAGTTTGACAATCATGCCTGTTACATGGTCAGGAGTTTTACACTGGAACCACTTGGGGTAGTTTCCCACCTCTACCCCATCTGGATCCCTTACTTTGATAGTCAAGGAAAAGTTCTTCATTCTCTAACTGGGTCCCATTTTCTGTCCAGCTGGGGTTACTTATTCCTTCCTTTTATCTCTCTGGTCTGTGAAAGCTTCTAAGCCCTAGTCAAAGTGAGGTTATTCAGTTGTGTGTTCACTTACTGCCTGCCTAGGCCTTGCTACCTTCTGTTCCTCAACATGAGTGCTAATTGAGAAGTGTATTGAGTTTTTTTAATTTCTTGAACAAAACTATCACACAAAACATTTCATACAAGCCCTCAGTTTGAAGTGCCTATACTAAAGGTCAAAAGCAAGTTGATTAAGCATTTCAAATTCTGGTAATGTCTAAATAGGCCATTTGCCAAGGCTTCTACTGGTACACTTGTGGGACTAATTGGTACATAATTAAAATAGCCCCTTTTAGTTTCTTACAACTGTTTGCACTCTCCTCAGACAATAGGAGTAAACTTTATAAGTTTTCCTTGTTAGCCTGGTCTGCAACTGTAGCACCTGATTTTGGACAGGCTACTGTAATTTCTGTACTTATTGTTTAAAAGAACTAAAGATGGCATCCATCTCTTTGTCCACCAACCTCAGGGGTAAAATGGGTAAACATGGCTATCTTAATGCTAAAATATGGGCTCTTGATTGGGACTTCACCACAGTCACATTGGGATTCTGTCTCCTCAGCTCAATTTAAATTCCTTACTCTTGCTATTCTCTGGATTTTTCTCTTTTTTTTTCAACTCTTGGCTTTCTCTTTTACCAAGTGTTGTCTTTCTTTCTTTTTGCTGCTCCTGCCTCTCTCTCTCTATTTCCCATTCCTGGGTTTCTCAATGTTTCCTCTTTTTCTTTTTATATGTTGGTTCTAATCACTGCTGTTCCAGTTTTAACTAAGCTGTTTCAGTATCCGCAAATAACACCTCTGGAAGTTTCACCAACCATTTGCAAATTTTGTTTTCAAGGACAAATAGAGATCAGTAATAAATGCTGGTCCCACATCCCATGAGCAATTATTTTTTAAAAATGGAAACATTAGCAATTTAGTATTACAGACCCAAGTGTACTTTTTGCAGTTTATTTTTTATATTAAAAAATTGATAGGACAATTTATTTTACTCTTGCCAATTCTTCACCACTCTGTGCACCATCTAGACTTTGAAATCTCCAATTTTGTGACAGTCAGGTAAAGTCACACCCCTTCTTTTGTCCAATCTGGTTGGCCACAACGAAAGCTCTTCTCAGCCATCAATTATAGCTTACCAATTAAAAGGTAGTTAACTTTTTTGTAATAAAAAAGAAACAATCACAAGGTTTTCTTGCGTGAAAGAAAGCAAGCCTATTACCTGCTCTTTCCCCCTGAAAAATTATAAAGATGCAACATCATAAGCACACACACACACATTCACAAACACATGCACATAGGCACACATTCACACACATACATGCATTCACAAACTCACACACAAACACAATCACACACAAACACAATCACACACAAACGTTCGTGCACACATTCACACAGACAAGCACTCAAATGCACACATTGATGCACACACATTCTGAATCACGTACATCCACACACATTTCCACACATACACCTTCCCACACACAGGCAGATACACACACACAGTTTAAAGGGAATAGTATCCAATATAAAACTACAATAAAAGAAATCCCATTTTAGAGTTTTTTAGGTATCCTTGAAGCCTAAGTATTTGATTTGAGATCACAGCTGGGTCATTGACTTTGGGGTTGCCAGTTATCTTTTAAGTTTTTGGTTTTCTGGTTTTTTTCTCAGCCAGTTTTGCAATGGCTTTTTTACTTCACAGACAGAAAAGGAGGGTCCTTAGGCCTTGTTGCATGCTGCATCCTTAGTTTCAGCTTATTTCCTTTCCGCAACAGCTCCTTGAAATGCGAGTACAGGTCATTCTGCAAAATGCACGTTTTCTTCATGCAAATTCACTATAACATGATTAACAAATTGGGGATACTGTTTCTATATGGCAAACTTTCAAAGCATGTATTAGTTATAATGTGATTCTGGCCCCATTAGTTTAAGTGGTGCTGCTATTGAGCTATTTTTTTATAACACGGGATTGCACAATAATGGAACTACCGTGTTACCACAGAGCTGATTGTATATCTGTATATTCCTTGTCTGCAAAAGTTGCACTGTTTTGGTGTATTAATTTTAAGCCAAGTTCTATCTCCAATATAAAAATGTTCTTATAAAGGTGTAAATCAAATAATAAGGAGATGAGGGCCTTTTCAAATCCCTGCAGGGGACTTCCATGATTACTTTGTCCTTAAGGAAATTGTAATTTGAACGCAGTTGTCTCAGTTGATTGTAGTGGCTATTGTAAGTCAGCATTTTTGATCATTTTTACAGACAATTTCAGATTATGAAAGCCCCAGATATTAAATTGGGCGATGCCATTCAAAAATAAATATATTACATCACTGTGACAGTTTCCTAACCAGTACACACATTTCCACCAAAATGTGGTAACACAAATATTCCACCTCCCATATATGTTTAAGGAAAGACTCTGGAATGTGTTGAACACTTCTAATACCTTAGTAGCCATATCTCACAATAGGCCACCATCGACAAGTAGATCCAACACCTGATTAAGGGCACGCACAAAGCCTTCTAAACAATAGCAGTGGATGTTTGACCAAAGAAGAACCCCACTGGTCCTCACCTACCACCCCACCAACCTCCAGATACATCGTATCATCCTTCGTCATTACCGCCACCTCCAGACAGACCCCCTCCCCTCCCCTATCAGCATTCCGGAAAGACCACTCCCTCCGAGACTCCCTCGTCAGGTCCACATCCCCCAACATCCACTCCCGGCACCTTCCCCTGCAACCGCAAGAAATGCAAAACTTGCGCCCACACCTCCCCCCTCACTTCCCTCCAAGGCCCCAAGGGATCCTTCCATATCCGTCAAAAATTCACCTGCACCTCCACACACATCATTTATTGCATCCGCTGCACCCGATGTGGCCTCCTCTACATTGGGGAGACAGGCCGCCTACTTGCAGAACGTTTCAAAGAACACCTCTGGGACACCCGGACCAACCAACCCAACTGCCCCATGGCTGAACACTTTAACTCCCCCTCCCACTCCGCCAAGGACATGCAGGTCCTTGGCCTCCTCCATCACCAGACCATGGCAACATGACGCCTGGAGGAAGAGCGCCTCATCTTCCGCTTAGGAACCCTCCAACCACAAGGGATGAATGCAGATTTCTCCAGCTTCCTCATTTCTCCTCCCCCCACCTTATCTCAGTCCCAACCCTCGGACTCAGCACCGCCTTCTTGACCTTCAATCTTCTCCTGACCTCTCTGCCCCCACCCCCTCTCCGGCCTATCACCCTCACCTTAACCTCCTTCCACCTATCGCATTCCCAATGCCCCTCCCCCAAGTCCCTCCTCCCTACCTTTTATCTTAGCCTGCTGGGTACACTTTCCTCATTCCTGAAGAGGGGCTTATGCCTGAAACGTCAATTCTCCTGCTCCTTGGATGCTGCCTGACCTGCTGCATTTTTCCAGCAACACATTTTTCAAAAGAGATCTCTGCAAGTCAGCACAAGGCCTGATGTACAGAACAGTTTTTGCCATTCCACTTCTGTACTACAATGTGACCTGGACTGTGCATCAATGCCACCTAAGAGTATTACAGAAATTCCACTGGATTCAATGGGGGCACCATCAAACAAATGCTAGTGTTCTCTTGAAGTTCAGCTCCATGGACAAACCTCTCGAAAATAAACTTTGACGACTTGAACAGTGTGTCTGGATTACCATAAACCTTCTCCCTTCCTGGATCTTCTTTCAACAGCTCACAAATGATTGATGCTCCAGGAAGGCCAAAGAAAATGCTTCAATGACACTCTGCAGCTTTACTTGAAGCACAACATTAATGACTGGGAGAATCTTGCTACCGAGCATTCAAAATGATGAAAACTTGGTCATCAAACTGCATCCCACTCTGAGCCTTAGTAATGAAGCAGAGCGGTGGCAGGTAATTAAAGAATAGGAAACAAATCCTGCTTTTTGGCTCTGAGGACCTGACAGGACATCCTGCCCATATGCCTAAAGATCTGTGGGATAAGAATCTGTCTATTCAATAACATGAAAACAAAGCAGTGAACTTGAATACGTATTCCCAAAATTAAGAAGCATAGCTAATGCCTTTTTGCTCTCTCTCAAACAAGTAGAATATTTATAGTTAGGAGGGAAACATTTTGCAAGAATTAACATTTGATTGACTGGAAACTACCTTCAAGAGATTTGTTTTTTGTAGTCAGTCGAAGCTCAGAAACAAAAAGGATTGACATGATTGCGTTTATTCTGTGGCCAGTTTCTCCCACCATTTTCTGGTGTTGACAGTACAGCTGAAAAATTCCCTTTATTGGGCTTTCTGGTTGTGATCTGATGAAATAACTTATTAACAGTGCTGTTTCTCTTTTCATTTAAAAAAAACCTTAATGAATTCAAGAATAGCCTTATTAATACAGCCAAAATTGCATTCATTATGAAAGAAATGCATTTCAATACCAAGGGTGAGTTTTATTCTTTTTGGTTAAATCCAAGTTGTGTTGAGTTTTTTTGGAAGGTTTATTACCATAAGGCCACCTAATTCTCTCACCACACCTTACCAAACTCACCACATTAATCTCTTTCCAATCCTCCCACTTCCTCCAAACAAAAGGAGTAGCCATGGGCACCCGCATGGGCCCCAGCTATGCCTGCCTCTTCGTAGGATATGTGGAACAGTCCATCTTCCGCAACTACACTGGCCCCACCGCCCACCTTTTCCTCCGCTACATCGATGACTGTATCGGCGCCGCCTCGTGCTCCCACGAGGAGGTTGAACAGTTCATCCACTTCACCAACACCTTCCACCCCGACCTCAAATTTACCTGGACAGTCTCAGATTCCTCCCTCCCCTTCCTCGACCTTTCTATTTCTATCTCAGATGACCGAATCAACACGGACATCTACTACAAACCGACCGACTCCCACAGTTACCTGGACTACACCTCCTCCCACCCTACCCCCTGTAAAAACGCCATCCCATTCTCCCAATTCCTTCGACTCCGCCGCAACTGTTCCCAGGAGGACCAGTTCCAAAAACGTACAACCCAGATGGCCTCCTTCTTCAAGGACCGCAATTTCCCCCCCGACGTGGTCGATGATGCCCTCCACCGCATCTCTTCCACTTCCCGCTCCTCCTCCCTTGAGCCCCGCCTCTCCAACCGCCACCAGGACAGAACTCCACTGGTCCTCACCTACCACCCCACCAATCTCCATGTACAGCGCATCATCTGCCGTCATTTCCACCACCTCCAAACGGACCCCACCACCAAGGATATATTTCCCTCCCCTCCCCTATCAGCATTCCGTAAAGACCACTCCCTCCATGACTCCCTCGTCAGATCCACACCCCCCACCAACCCAACCTCCACTCCCGGCACCTTCCCCTGCAACCGCAGGAGGTGCAAGACTTGCGCCCACACCTCCCCCCTCACCTCCCTCCAAGGCCCCAAAGGAAACTTCCATATCTGCCACAGATTCACCTGCACCTCCACACACATCATTTATTGCATCCTCTGCACCCGATGTGGCCTCCTCTATATTGGGGAGACAGGCCGCCTACTTGCGGAGCGTTTCAGAGAACACCTCTGCGACACCCAGACCAACCAACCCAACCACCCTGTGGCTCAACGCTTCAACTCCCCCTCCCACTCCACCAAGGACATGCAGGTCTTTGGACTCCTCCATCGCCAGACCACAACAACACGACGGTTGGAGGAAGAGCGCCTCAGCTTCCGCCTAAGAACCCTCCAACCACAAGGGATGAACTCGGATTTCACCAGTTTCCTCATTTTCCCTCCCCCCATCTTGTCTCAGTCAAATCCATCGAACTCAGCACCGCCTTCCTAACCTGCAATCTTCTTCCTGACCTCTCCGCCCCCACCCCAGTCTGACCTATCACCCTCACCTTGACCTCTTTCCACCTATCACATTTCCGACGCCCCTCCCCAAAGTCCCTCCTCCCTACCTTTTATCTTAGCCTGCTGGACAAACTTTCCTCATTCCTGAAGAAGGGCTTATGCTTGAAACGTCGATTCTCCTGTTCCCTGGATGCTGCCTGACCTGCTGCGCTTTTCCAGCAACACATTTTCAGCTCTGATCTCCAGCATCTGCAGACCTCACTTTCTCACTACATTAATTACCTACATGCACCTTCAGAGTCCACATGTCTCATTACTGGTCCATCTTATCATGTGCTGTTCCCAGAACAACTCACTACTCACTGGATATTCTGGAAATTACTGTCATCCCTTGAGCCCGTAGCATCTCTAAAAAAGAGCGCTCCTGTCTGGAGCTGCCTTACACAGTTGCTGACCTTTGACTCGGATATAGTAGACAGGTAGAAATTGGTGCCTCACTTTGCAGGCTGGGTCAATGGGACTAGATTTATTTAGGATATCTGGTTGGCATGGATGAGTTGGACCGAAGGGTCTGTTTCCATGGTGCACATCTCTATGACTCTATGCCTCTATGTCCTGCTGGACAGGGTGGTGCACAAGTGGTACTTTCTCCTCCTTCAGGACCAACAGTGGAGGCCATGACAGTTTAAGTTCGAGTTTTCTACTAACTTGAAGCAGTAGCAGCTTCAAGTGGAATGTACAGCACTGTAGGAAGAAGGCCAATGGTCTTCTCCGCTCCACCAGCAGAAAGGCCACCATCTCTTTTTGATACATCTCACTCATTCCATCTGTACTAATGGGAGATTTTATCCTTCCACCAAGAATAATGCTCTTCTGCTCTCACTATTGCCTGCTTCATCTTCTCCAGTCATTGTCACCCATCCCAGCCCTCAACAGCACGAACTCTCAATGTCCTCCATGCTGCCTAATCACTCAAAAGGGACCTCTCCCCGCCTGTACCAACAGTGATTACTGCGTCACCCAATTTCATCTTCCATAATACCTGTCTGTCTTTCATTCCAGTCCATAATAGGGCAGAAAGGGTCAAGACAGGTGGCACGCATCCTGTTAAATGGGCCTTCAATCCTAATAAGGAGAGGATCCTTATCCTGGTCATCTTGAGCAGGGCCTGAACTGGTATTGGAGACTGCCTTTGATTTATTGTAGTGGGAATCCCTGAACAAAAACTATCCACTTGAATTGACTGAGACATGCTGACAAATGTGACAAGCTTTTTGACTTTGTGTCTGTGTTAAATGGCACAGGAAGACAGAATTGATCTGAGCCTGATAACTTTAGCTGTGATGCCATCACAGTGATGCCAACTATCACTGGTATCCATACACACAGATGAAGAGGGACACAGTTTTGACTGGGACAATGCATCCATCTTGGGACAGGCTAAACAAAAACACGCACAGGAATTCCTAGAGGTCTGGCATTCAAACCAGAACTCCATTCACAAACATGTCGATTTGGACCCCATTTACCAACCTCTCAGAAAAAGAACCAGAAGTGTTATCACCCACCACAACAGACCAAGACACATAAATAGCAAGCAGGACAGAACACCAGCGCTTCATCAGAGGCTCACTGACGATGTAACCTAGCATGGTGATGAAACGTCGGAGAACAAATCTACCAGCTCAGTGAGCAAACTTACAATCTGATCCACAACATGAGCTACAAATCTTCTCTAAAATCACAAACCTCACATTTGTCCACATTATATTTCATTTGTATTTGCCCGCACTCAACTTGTCCAAATCTGAAACATCTCTGCATCCTCTTCACAGCTGATCCTTCCGCCCAGCTTTGTGCTAACTGCAAACTTGAAGATATTAATTTTATTTCCCTCATCAAAATCATTAACATATATTGTGAATGGCTGGGATCCAAACACTGATCCCTGTGGTACCCCACTCGTCACTGCGTGCCTCTTGGGAGAAAATCCAATTTTCCCTACTTCTTGTTTCATGCGTCTGTCCAACTGGTTCTGTATTCATGTCAGTACACTACTCTTAACATGATGCATTTATTATTTTATACACTAATCTCTTATGAGGGACCTCATTGAAAGCATTCTGAAAGTCCAAGTATACTACATACACTGTCTCCCTCTTATCAACTGTACTAGTTCCCTCCTCAAAAAATTCCAGAAGATTTGACAAGCATGATTTCCCTTTAAAAAATCTATGCTATGACCGATTCTGTCACTGCTTTCCAAGTACTCTTCTATAAAATTTTTATAATGAACTCTAATGTTTTCCTCACTATAGACGTTTGGGTAAACAGCCTATAATTCCTTGACGTTTTTCAACCTCCTTTTGTAAATTGATCATTTTCATAGCTACCTTTCAATCTATAGGAACTGTTCCTGAGTCTATGGAATCTTAAAAGATGCATCAACAATGTATCTATGATTTCTAGGTCCACTCCCTTCAGTGTTCTGGAATGCCCGATTATCAAACACTGGGCACTTATTGACCTTGAATCTCATTAATTGCCCTAAAACCATTTCCTAACTAATACTAATTTCCTTTTGTTCTCCCCCTTACCAGACCATGTGTTCCCCAACATTTTTGGTACATTATTTGTGTCCAGGAGAAAACAGCCACATTAGGTCAGAACTATGGATGGTATGCTATCTATCATTCAGCCCATCAACCCTTATGAGGAAAGCATCATGATAGATTGTCCTGAATAGGCCCTAGACCAGTATTGAAGGCTATGCTTGACGTATTATGCAAGGATCCCCTGTGCGAAGACAATTCTGTCTCACTGGATTGAGGGCCCTGACACATATGATAAGCTTTTGCCTGTATGTCTGCACAAAATGGTAAGGCAAGACAGTAACAGCATGAGCTGGATAAGGAGGCAAAGTGGAAAAAGTCAATCCAAAGCAAGGCAGGAATGCCGTGAGCATCTGGATAGGCTCAGAGTGAGTGAGCACTATGACAGTGAATGAAGAGCCTGAAGATATAGCCTGATCCAGTCACTGAGCTGGGTGCATGCCTCTGAGTGCAGTGTCCTTGCTGCAGCGTGACCAGTGTGGCCCAAGGAGCAGCATTGAAGTTCAGAAGCATCCTGATGTGGATCAGAAATGTGCCATGAGTGTTCTTACAGTCTGAAAATGTGTTGCTGGAAAAGCGCAGCAGGTCAGGCAGCATCCAAGGAACAGGAGAATCGACATTTCGGGCATAAGCCCTTCTTCAGGAATGTTCTTACAGTCTGTCATTTGTTGGATGCGAGTGTCTGCAGATATAGTTTATGAATGGCCCTGGGGCATGCCCAGAGATGCTGGTGGCTGGTTACCAATTTGTCATGCTCCAGTCCCTACAATGAACTTCCAGTCCAACTTTAAAAATTGAACAGAATCAAGATGTTTAAATGTTTGATGCAAATCAATTCACATGAACTTTGCTTTTTGAGCTGGAAGCAATACCAATTCCCAAGCAAATATTTAATTAAACATGGATATTCACAGCTATTCTAGGAAGCCTCTTTTTTTTTATGGGTGGCTCAACATAAAAGGACTTTGACATATTCCACCTGCCTACCTCCAGAGTTCAGAGAACAAAATGGGAAATACAAAATCAATTATTGATAAATGGAAATGAACACGAATCAACCTTCAATTGTATTAATATGGTTTTTAATCCCAAAGTTGTTAAACTACAACAAAAGATGTTAAAATCAATATAAATACTGCCACCTATTTGGAAAGGATTTTGAATTTTTGGAACTCATATGGTGAAACAGCCATGTTTTCTATTTTCTTAGTAAAGCCAACACAAGCTGTTTGCAGACAGTTCCTCCAGAATACCATCAAACCAACAGTCCCGTGGTCAGAAAGTCTGACTCTGAATAAGCTGCAAGTCACCAGTCAGCCAACATAATTAATAGCTATTCTTTGAAACTGAGAGACTCCAGCTTGCTCCAACTTTAAGTTCACTTGAGAACCATCCACTAAAAATCTTAACTGCATGGAACCTCACAGCCTATGGAAGATCCTTTCCATCAAGACATTTGCTTTGACTTCAAAAAGCATCAAAAGCAAGAAAATATGCACTTGTTTCATGGGAAACCAGAGAATATGAATCACAGAATGAGATCATTAAAAGCTGGACAAATGCAAGACCTTCACCTGTACTCAACATTTTGTTTGGTGTGTGAGTCTGTGGTTTAGATGAATGTGTGGCACATCACTTTTAAATTCAGGGTACGTATGTGATTTTAAGTGAATTATTTTATAATTCTCAAAAGCTTGCTGCTGAAGGTACTGAAATAAACACTGCAAGGAAGAAGAAAACACATATCTCCTACATGCAAAACATATTAATTATGGGAAAGAAGAAGATACATAAATTATCTCATTGATATTATACTTCTTCTTTCAAACAAAGTTCTCTATTAGCTATCTTCTAGTTTCAAGTTACGTGTTGCATATTTGAGAAAGATTTGAAAATTGCAGCCAGAGCCTATCAATAGGCTCTCTCCCTATCAATTGACCTTTTCCCTATCAATGTCAATAGATGTGTGCAGGAGCACAGGTCTTGCTGTTTTTAGACAATGATATTGATCATCATTCATTTATAAGTTTTAAAGGAGGGTATCAGAGGACCATCAATATTCTAGAGAAGAAGAAGTTCCATGGCAAAAAACATCTTCATTTGAAGTGTCTTTTAACATTTTGGACAGCAAAAAATGTGGCAATGTTTCTTTCCCTTGCTCCTCTGAGCAGTATTGTTTGGTACTTCCAACTCAATCAAGTCAAGGATTGTAATCGAGTT
Organism: Chiloscyllium plagiosum; assembly: GCF_037043375.1. Classification (NCBI taxonomy): domain Eukaryota; kingdom Metazoa; phylum Chordata; class Chondrichthyes; order Orectolobiformes; family Hemiscylliidae; genus Chiloscyllium; species Chiloscyllium plagiosum. Next base: position 82,935,363 of record NW_028270141.1, on the reverse strand, counting down.
AACATTGATGTGTTAGAAAAAGGGTTGGCAACTAAAATAGTTTCAGGCATATTTGAAATTTTGGTCCCAATGGAAATATGTGCACTGGATGTGGGAAAGAATCTTAGCTGAGATTGATTATATATGGTGCTGTAAATAAAGCCTTGTTTTCACATATACATGGCAGAGAGATTTAGAGGAAAGAGATTTATGTTCCAAACAGATTGTCCAGAAGAATTCAAAGCATGAGGATTGTTGACTATTTCTTAAAGTTGAGGGAAAAGCAGATTAGCCTATCATTACTTGTCCAGTGATGGAACAATGACAGGATCTGGTGATAAGACTCCTATCAAGAGTTTGGCAAATAGTTTGAAAAATAGTTTGGAGGTGAATCTCCAAAATATGTCAACCGATGATATCACCTTTTAGTTATAGCCCACAGTCGGAACTGTGGAAGATTTGGTTATCCACTGGATGAAGAGTTGCCCTGAGTATGGAAGAACAGTGTGACTGCTAATTGAAGTTTTCTGAATTCAACATTGTAATTTTGAAGTTATTTTGTAGGAATACTTTAACTCCATGCTGATCTTGCCATTTTCAATTCCAGAAGACAAGAATATGACATTTTTCAGACCATTTGCACCTTTTGGCCTGACTTGCTAATTACAAAAACAATTGTGATTAAGTTATGACTTTTCCCCTTTTTTTTTAGAGGAAATAAAACCTATCACGTAATCACACATGTCAAATTATTCAAAGTAGGAACAGGTCATCAAACATCAGTGAAGAGAATGGACTTTTTTAAGAGCAGGTCTGACTGGAACCTTTCTTGTGTAATCTAACAGTGGCATAGTTTTTTGTTAACATTTTTTTCCCTTTTGCAACAAACTGTGTGGTAATCTTGAAAACATTTGAATATAAATGAACAAATTAAGTTCAATTCATGTGTTTTTTTCATGAACTTTGACTTTGATGTAAATCTTAAATCCCAGATGTGTGTGTTTGTGTATGTGTGTGTGTGTCAGGATGGCAGGGAGAGATTATAATCTGATGGAATTACTGATCATATGCTAGAGGAATTTCAGATCTCCCCATGGCAATTTTGAGTGCCCCATGGTAAACAGGCTCCATGTATAATGTTAGATGCAGAACCTGCTAGGTGAGACCACTTCCAGAATTCACCCTATGTACCACACTCTGAGGCCTATAACAGCTTGTCTTGCTCTTCTGACAGCTTCTCTTCTCCAGGGAGAATGTAAACTATCAGCCCACAACATAAACACAAAGGACACTGTCAGAGTCACACACAAGCTGCACATTAGGAGGGAGTGGATCGCACTCTTTCATTTATTGAGTGATGGCTGAGCTGAGGTAGCAAACTTGTTTTATAATCAGAAAGGCACTGGTTTCAAATCCCACTCTAAGACTATAATGGGATATAAATACTAGGCTGGTACTTCAGTGCAGAGAGTGCTGAATAGTTAGGGACTGACTTTCAGATGTGACGTAAACTGGTATCGTGATTGCTGCTTTGGGTGGATGTCAAAAATGCCAGAAAAATATTTGAAGAAGAGCACAGGGACTTCCTGGCATCACAAACATCATTGAAACCCGGTCTCTCTGCTTGAAACTGAATGTGTGTTTTGCTGTGTGCAAAACACCCACTGCACCTGTCTCCAGAACAGGACGCACTGGTCACATTGTGTGTTAATGTTACCAATAGATCTGACAAAGCACTGCATCAATACAAATCTCTCCAAAAACCACCCCTCTCAGTGCTGTGCAGGAATGAATTCATTCACTAACATTTACATATTGTATTTAGCCTGAGTTTGCTCTGAGCTCCTTCAAATGTGAGCATATCCAGGCAGACACATCCATTGCTCTCCTGTCAGGGTAACTACATTAAATTTTACAATAAATCCATCTTTTATTGGTTTTCCTTTGCGTTCCAAGGACAGTGGGGAGCGTTGCTGAACAAAGAGACCTTGGAGTGCAGGTACATTGTTCCTTGCAAGTACAGTGGCAAGGAGATAGGAGAATGAAGAAGGCGTTTGGGTATGCTTTCTTTCTTTGGTCAGAGCACTGAGTATTGGAATTGGGAGGTCATGTTGCAGTTGTACAGGACATTGGTTTGACCACTTTTAGAATATTGTGTGAAATTCTGGTCTGCTTCCTATCAGAAGGATGTTCTGAATCTTGAAAGGGTTCAGAAAAGATTTACAAGGATGTTGCCAGGGTTGGAGGATTTGAGCTACAGGAAGAGGCTGAACATTCTGGGGCTGTTTTCCTTGGAGTGTCGGAGGCTGAGGGGTGACCATATAGAGGTTTATAAAATCATGAAGGACATGGATAGGGTAAATAGACATGGTCATTTCCCTGGGTTGGGGGAGTTCAGAACTAGAGAGTATAGGTTTAAGGTGGGAGGCCAAAGATATAAAAGGGACCTAAGGGGCAACTTTTTCACGCAGAGGGTGATGTGTGTATGGAATGAGTTGCCAGAGGAAGTGGTAGAGGCTGGTAAAATTACAGCTTTAAAAGCCATTTGAATGGGTATACGAATAGGAAGGATTTAGAGGGATATGGGCCAAGTGCTGGCAAATGGGACTAGATTAGGTTAGGATATCTGGTCTACATGGATGCGTTGGACCAAGGGGTCTGCTTCCATGCTGTGCATCTGTATGACTCTATGACACTGCTCAGTTGTTTTGATGTGCAGTGTGCAATGATAGCAAAATGACAAATATTTTATCCTAAAATTATAAAGCAAGTGAAGAAAGAAATGTTGAAAAAAATAACAAAATAATTAGCTAAATTTTAATTGGATGCTTTCTTGATGTACGTTTGTTGTCTAATTTTTTTTAACCAAGGGGCAAAACTGTTGATTTTCTCGATGACAGCAGAGCCACTGGCTGTTTTTTCTGTCCTGGTGTGACAACAGTCACTGATGGACTTTGTTAACTCAGCTCATCAGTAGGATTATAGGGTTTAACTACTGGTCAGCTTGATGGACCCCACTGAATGATGTTGGATAGTGACAACTAGAGTTGTTTTATCCAGATTGAATTAAGGTGGGATGAGATTCATGTTGAACTTAAACATAGTACTGTGGTTGTGTCTCTTTCACTGAGCCAGGAGGTCTGGGTTCAAGTTCCTCTGTTAACAGAGTTGAAATTATAGAATTAGGATATATGTCTTGTAGGATATATGTCTTTGGATATATGTCCTATATGTCTATAGGACATATATCCAAAATTAAGGGCATAAATTTCCCAAAATTTGACCCAAGGGTCAATTGCAGGCAGTTTCATGTAGGCTTTCCCTTTGCGAGCTCTAGTGACCTTTCTCAAGTAATTTTACACTGCTTACCTCACTAAGTATGCTCCACATCTATGTAGTAACACTTTCATGCTATCTCACACTCAGCAGTGGTGGAAGTACACATCATTGTAGGACTGTAGGGTGCTCACACTGCAGGCAACATATCTAAATCTCAACTGCATATCATTTCAAACACTGCCAGCCTGGCCTGAAGTAACAACTTGGGTAAGTGTAAAGTTGTCCATCTGGATTAATGTGTATTGATGCCCGAAGAATATTAACGGAGCTCTGTCCTCTGCAAGAGTTAGTGCCACCATCATCTCTCTGTTACCTTATACTTACTCTAACTTCATGCAGGATAAATATGCTTCTGGTAGGGTTCTGTGGAGTGTTGCCAAATGAAGAGATCTTAGAGTAAAGGTTCATAGTTTCTTGAAGATGGAGTCACAGGTAGACAGGATAGTGAAGAAGGCGTTTGGTATGCTTGCTTTTTTTTGCTTAGGGTATAGGAGTTGCAAGGTCACGTTGTGCCAGTACAGGACATTAGGCTACTTTTAGAATACTGCATTCAGTTCTGGTATCCCTGCTATAGGAAAGATGTTGTTAAACTTGAAAGGTTGCAGAAAAGATTTACAAGGATGTTGCTAGGGTTGGAGAGCATGAGCTATAGGGAGAGACTGAGTAGTTTGGGGCTATTTTCCCTGGAGTGTCAGAGGCTGAGGGGTGACCTTATAAAAGTGTATAAAATCACAAGGGACAAGGTTAGGACAAATAGACAATATGTTGTTGTCAGGGTAGGGGAGTCCAAAACGAGAGGACATAGGTTTAAGGTGAGAAGGGAAGTATAAAAAAAGGATCTAAGGGGCAACTTTTTCACACAGAGGATGGTGCGTGTATCGAATGAACTACCAGAGGAAGTGGTGGAGACAATTACAACATTTAAAATACATGGATGGGTATATGAATAGGAAGGGTTTAAGGGGGTATGAGTCAAATTTTGGCAAATAGGAATAGATTAATTTAGGACATCTGATCAGCATGGACCAATTGGACTGAAGGATCAATTTCCATGGTGTACATTTTAATGACTCTAACTACTCTCATCATTGAACGTGCAACTTCTCTCATTAGCTGGCACCTACCCTGTTCCTCCAACTTACTAACCCTTCTTGCCCTCTGCCTTGCCTACTCACTCAGTCAGGACACCTTGTCACTTTTCCTAACTCAGGTCAAAGTTGTTCCCTGGTTGACTATAGCTCCCATTGAGTGGTTTAAGGACTACACGACACACCTTCACCCCCCCATCCCTTTATACCAACTTTCAGACATGATCATCATGTTAAAGCATATGCAGTGTTTTTGCCATTCTAAGATGCTGCCACATGTTGTAGGTGTGATATTGATATCGGATGGTCATCTATCAATATCCCAACCTCCTTTATTGCTCATTCCTGGTGAACATGACAAGCCTCCTTGCTGTCTTTCTGCTAGAAAAGCAAAGGAAAGGCAATAAGATGCTGTGAGCATCAGTGTTAATGGGAAACTATAGTGAGCTATAAGAATGAAAACTAAAAGGCCTGAAATGTATCCTGTTCCAATCTTAGCAGGACTTATACACTTAATGGTAAGGCCCTAGGGAGTGTTGCTGAACAAAGAGGCCTTGGAGTGCAGGTTCATAGCTCCTTGAAAGTGGAATTGCAGGTACATAGGATAGTGAAGAAGGCATTTGGTATGCTTTCTTTTATTGGTCAGAGTATTGAGTACAGGAGTTGGAAGGTCATATTGCGGCTATACAAGACATTGGTTAGGCCACTGTTGGAATATTGCGTGCAATCCTGGTCTCCTTCCTATTGGAAAGATATTGTGAAACTTGAAAGGGTTCAGAAAAGATGTACGAGAATGTTGCCAGGGTTGGAAGATTTGAGCTATAGGGAGAGGCTGAACAGGCTGAGGCTGTTTTCCCTGGAGCGTCAGAGGTTGAGGGGTGAACTTATAGAGGTTTTTAAAATCATGAAGGACATGAATGGAATAAATAGACAAAGTCTCTTCCCTGGGATGGGGGAGTCCAGAACTAGAGGGCATAGGTTTAGGGTGATAGGGGAAAGATATAAAAGAGACCTATGAGCAGCTTTTTCACACAGAGGGTGGTACATAAATGGAATGAGGAAGTGGTGGAGGCTAGTACATTTAAAAGGCATCTGGTGGGTATATGAATAGGAAGGGTTTGGAGGGATATGGGCTAGGTGCTGGCAGGTGGGAGACGAGATTGGGTTGGGATATTTGGTCAGCATGGACAAGTTGGACTGAAGGGTCTGTTTCCGTGCCCTACATCTCTATGACTCTATGTATGAGATGGAGTGCTCTCCATGGGAATAAAGTGACCTGTCAGCAACCTTGCAATATAATGTGTTGGTGAGCTCTAAAGTGCACTATTGAAGAACTGAACTGTTTTATAAATTAGTCTGATAATAATGAGGCTGGTGATATACTGATGCCAACCTAAAAAAGATGGAGGGGGTAGGTGGTTCATACCTATGGGGCATGCCCTGAGACTTTGGGGAATACTAGCCAGGATGGATGCCAAAGAAGATTCTGATGAACTGTACCTGCAAGGTAACTGCTTTGCCTTTCATGTCAGGGATTGTAATTAGTTTAACTTCCAAGTCTATTTTATCCCTGGTACCTGGGAAAATAGCAACTTGCATATAAGTGAAGATAGATTTGACAATGGTGAGATATTAATGCATGCAAAAAGGTCTTGCTATTTGTTGGGAAAATATTCATTTTGTTATTAAAATTTTTCTTCTTGCTGTGGAGATTCTCACGTTTCCTTCCTCAGTGTATTATCATAACTGTCCCATTGTTGTCCGCATTATACAGAGACTAGGAAAATATAGGCACATGTTGAATTATGACATGTAACTTATTATCATCTAAAATTTGTATTAGAGTCGTGATCATTAAACTCTCAAGCAATATTACTGTGCTGACACTATTAATGGTTTGATAGAGAATGATGCAGTGGATAAAGTGCACAATCAGCGCAAGTAAGCCACCTCAAGAATGGGACAGGAAGTGTTTCATTTCATTATTTGTGATCATTATAAGAGCTGAAAACATAACAATAAAAACAGGCATGTATTTGCTTTGGGATTTCAGTATAAACCACAGAAACCAATGCTAAAATTGATTTAGTGAACAGTGGTGAGATGGCTGTACATGGACAGAGGCCTACAGAACATGTATTATCACCTTTCATATCAGCCAATTTTCCTTTCAGATGAATGGCAGTGATCAGGGACAATGGAGGTCAAAAAAGCACTGAGACAAAGTAACGGCAGAGGGTCTGAAAACATATTGACCCAGATGGAGACTAGAGGGAACAGAAATGGGAATGGGAAAAAGTATTAGATTGTGAGCTGGGAAAGATGATTGTAGACAGTTTTGAAGCAAGGAGAATGATGTGTATGTTAGGGCAAACCAAGAAGTGAAGAGAGAGCGCTTCATGGAAGATAGAATCTGTCAAAGTAGCAAGGCCTTTTGAGATGATTATATGAGGCAATGACATTGGCTGGATTAATTTACCAAGAGATTGTCTTCTTACTTCATGATATTGCAGCTGAAGTCAGTGTATGGTATGGATTAGCAGCATTCATGGGGCCAAAGTTTGCAACCTCAGCTGAGGAGATGGGAATTCATTGGTGGATGTGAGGACGATATTTTCATTGCAATAGCTGGATTTGTGATTTTGCTTTTTAGGGCCTTAACTTACTTTTGTGTGAGGATAGGCCTTAAAAATCCCCAAACATGCTTCTGCTAATACGCCTGCTAAACAAAACTGTGAACAACAAGTAACCCACAATGAATCATCCTCTGATCTTCACTTCCCCATTGGGGAATACCTACCACTTCCCTTTAAATATGCATCTGGTTGAGTGAGGTCATCCTGTGGCCTAAGACTCAGTTTCTATCATACTCTTTGCTCTCTTTTTCAAATCTGACTGGAAGAGAAAGTCGGAATAAAACCTGCAGTCCAGTCTTCTCATGTGTTTGTTCATACTTATAAAATAATTGCTGTCTTCTCATTCTCTTGGAGCTGTCACATGCACTATCATATCCCTGTGGCTGCTGGGTAGGTTCAGGGAGTTGGCAAGAAAGTGATACACAGGTTATAATGTGGGAAAACTTGGAAAGAAGAACAGACAAATAAAATTATTTTTTAATAGATGGTTAACTATTAAATGGAGCTGCTGAGATGAATTTAAGTTAATTTGTAAACAGAACACAGAGAGTTAATAAGATGGTACAGCACCAATTAGAAGGGCAAGTAGTATGTTGGTGTTTGTAGCCTGGGATTTTGAGTACAAGTGTAAGGAAATCTTGCTTTGCTGCAATTGTGAGTGTTTTCATGTGACCACATCTGGAGTATTGTATTTTGGTCTCATATCTAAGGAAGGATATTTTTGACTCACAGGTCAATCAAGGTTCACTAGATTGATTTCTAGGCTAAAGGCTTTTTCGATGAGAAGTCTTTGGGCTGGATGCTTCAGTGGTAGGGGTGGGAGTGATAGCCTGTACTGCTTGCTTATCTGCCCCACCTCCAGCAATAACATGTTTCAGGTGCCCTTAACAAGATGGGGATTAGACCTGTACTCACCTTCATGTCTCACCTTCAAAAATGACTAACCAAACAAATTAATGGGCACCTCTTTTAGTTTGAGCTCCAGAACAAATGAATGAGAGCTGCTGGGATAATAAGACCTATATCCTCGAGAGAAGAATAAAAAGTGAACTCTTTAAAACATTTAAGATTATGAGAGGACTTCACAGGGTAGGTGCAAGTCAGGCTTGAATCAAGCACAAAACAAGGTAGTCAAAGTGTAAGATCAGGCATGATCTTATTGAATTCTTTAACATACTCATGGAAAGATATGGTGGACACCTGTCCTACTCCATATAAATCTTACGGCATAAACAACTGCCCTTGATTTTATCCAGTTTGCTAAGTGCAAATCATGCGTAGTGTTACTTTGTTTTCAATAAATTTAGATTCAACCAAAGATCCTATTATAGAAACTAAGGTAAAGAATTCAATTATTGCTGCCAGAAGGAGAAGGAGTCTTCCAGCCACTCATGGATTCCTTGAGCCTATCCAGCTCCAAGCTTTACCCATCACTCCAACCTCACACCCATAGTTACTGTGGAGCTCTGATCACCTCCAGATCCTGTCTCTACATGCTACCGGTTGCAGCCACCAATGGCCAAAATCATACCCGTGTTTCTTGGCAGCTCGTGGACCTGAGCAGATGTGGTTCGACATTCTGTTTAAGTGAGAGCCTGCCATTAAGATCTGCACAGCATCCAAGTTTCCAGACTCTCAACTCACACTAATGCTCCCATACACCATTACTGACCTTCCTTTAAGATCAGAACCATTACTTCTGACAGAAATAGACAAGAGTCTCCCTTGCAGTTTCTCCCATATTCCCTTTGAGGATCTACTTAAATTTTGTTGGTATTTTTCCTCAGCAACATAACTGCAAAGGAGAACTCAGTGAAGCACAAAGTAGATCCAAGTAGATGTCATTCTGTGACATCCTTTGCTGACTTCCACCAAGGTGTTCTCACATTTTTTTCATTTGCTTTAAAAAATACAGGACTCTAATAAGTGGAAATGTACCTTTGTACATGTACAGAGTGTGACCATAGGTGTCAGCTCTGGCTCAATTTTTCACATATTCACCTCTAAGTGAGAAAGTTGTGTTTTGCGTCCCACTCCAAAGATTTCAGCATGTCATCTAAACTATACTAATAGTGTGCTGGACCATCTCAGGTGCTGTCTTTCAGATAAGATGGTCAGCTCAAACCATTTGGAGTCTTTCAGGTAGCCAGTGCATTATTTTGCAGAAAAGCACTTTTCCTGTGTCCTTGTCAATATTTAACCTTCAACACAGAACATCCATACAGATTGGTTATTGTTTTTCCTACATTACAACAATGTCTAGACTTTGAAATGCACTTAATTGGCTGTAAGTACTTTGGGATGCTGTGTGGTCATGAAGGCTGCTATGTAAGTTGAGGCTCTTTGTTGTGGGCACGGTGAAAAGTGGTGACATGAGATTGGCAACGTTTGATCAATTGAATGGTCCGGAACTTCTGAAAAAAAATGTCTGCACAACCCCAGCATTAGAGCAAAGTTGGTTTCTTTCTTTCCTGCAGGAAATTCATACGTAATGAATTTAAATTGTTTTTTTGTCAAAGATGTTTCTTGTACAAAGTTATGGGCATAGTAGGTATAAATCGATGTGCATATTGCCAACTGGGATGTTGGGAAGCGCTCCACAATCAATGACTTTTCTCTTTGGCAGCTTCCCGACCTGGACGTCTGCCTGATTGGAAAGCCTGATTTCCGGTTGTTCTGGGAAGATACTGGAGGAGGTTCCAGGGGCAGGTAGGTAACCTCCAGCTGTTACTGAGAGCTGCAGAACTACCAAACATTCTGCAGGAACTCAACCTGATAGGAGACAGCAGATGTTTTAGAGTTGTCACATAATTGTTTCTTTTATGTAATTTCTTTGAGAACTACTGATATCTGGCTGGTTGGAACTCCCTCCCTAACAGCACGGTGGGTGTTCATACACCCCAAGGACTGCAGCAGTTCAAGAAGTTAGTATATCATCATCTCCTGCAGTGAAAGTAGGGATGGGCAATAAATCTGGCCTATGAATGATATTTTAAAAAATTAACAGAGGTTCTTGCAGGAAAATGGGAGAGATTCTGTGAAATATTATAGGACAAATATCCATCTTTACTTCAGTGCCACCAAATCAATTTTGTTTCATTAACATTTTTTTTTAAAGCATGCAATTTCACATCAATGTTCTAATGATCTGATTGGAGTTAACAGACAAGGAGAGTACAAGGAGGGTTGAACACTTTCAGAATATCCTAAATCAATTCCAAGTTTGAATTTGAAGACCACAGTGAACTTTAGCAGCTGAACATAACATTGGGAGAAATTGTCAGGTCAGAGGTTCAAGGACCTAAAAGACAACATGCAACCTGGAACTGATGAGATACCAAGAGAGATTTTAAAGCATAACAAGACCATCACCTTAACAGTGTTCACAAACTTGTTCAATAAGATCTGGACGGAGGACATCCTGAATGACTGGAGGTGAGGAGTAACCATCAAGCTGCTAATATAAGGAATCTCAGTGACTGCAACAGCTGGAGGGACATAACATGACAAGATCTTCAACATGGTTCTCCTCCAGACTGATCGCTGAGGTTGATTGTAGCCTTAGCAAAGCACAGCCAGGTTTTCAAGCAGACATATCATGGTGTGAACAGATTGTAATGCTCCGGAACTGAACCTAGAGGACGGCTTTTCAAAGTTGAAGGGTGTGAGGGGCAAGAGCTGCAAGTTTGGACAGCATGGTGGCTCAGTGGTTAGCACTGCTGCCTCACAGCACCAGGGACTCGGGTTTGATTCCATCCTCAGGTGACTGCCTGAGTGGAGTTTGCACATTCTCCATGTGTCTGTGTGAGTTTCCTTTGGGTCCTCTGGGCTATTCCCACAGTCCAAAGATGTTCAGGTTAGGTAGACAGGCCATGCTAAATTAGGTAAAAGTGAGGACTGCAGATGCTGGAGATTAGAGTTGTGCTGGAAAAGCATAGCAGGTCAGGCAGCATCCGAGGAGCAGGAAAATCGACGTTTTGGGCAAAAGCCCTTCATCAGGAATGGAGATGCTAAATTGCCCATTGTGTCCAGGGATATATAGATTAAGTAGATTAGCTATTGTATATGCGGGGTTGCAGGGATTGGATTTACGGTGAGTCAGGGAATGGTCTTCAGAGGGTTGATGTGAACTTGATGGGCCAAATGGCCTGCTTCCACACTGTATGGATTCTACATACATTCAGAGGCAGCAATGACCACTGTGGATCGTCCTTATAATCTCGTAGATCTTCATTCCTCCACCAAGAGGTGTCGTAGATCTTCTTCCCCACCATCCCATTTCTCAGTTTCACCACAAGGTCATGACAATTTTCAAGCTTCAGAACATAGTCACTGTGGGGAAACGTTTGATATGATCTGACCGAGAATAAAAGTCATTTGATAATACATTTCAGCAGTCATGCTGGTACATCCTAGAGCAGTGTATTAATGTCTGAAAATCCTTGTACTATGACTCCAAGTATTGTGTTTAAATCAGCCTGGGCACCACAAACTTTTTCAATACCACCACATGAGTACCACACAGCTGCATATTCTACCAATTCCTTTTCACTCTGGCGATTGGTTTCATCATGTGTAAGGTAACGGTGGGTGCTGACTTGTGGCAACACCACTGGTTGACAAAGCTCGACTTTACAAATGCCATTGCCTTGCTGACTGAAGAATCACATGCACATGCTACAAGTCACAATCACCAGCCATGAGGTTAATAGTATCAAGGCTTATGCATCAGAGAAGACAATGATAGCTAATGACAACATGAAGCCTTCCCACCCCACAACCTCAAGTATCATCAGGAAACAGAACATCCTAATGCTCCTTACCTAGAAATCTCCAGGGAAGTTAACATTGAGATTAACTTCCACACAAGAATCATCAAAGTGCTTCATACTTCCGGTGACTTCACATGAGTTTGTACAAATAAGCAATGGAGCTATCTCCTGTCACCCACAGGGCTGTGAAATTACATGTCCAAAGGAGAACCAATTACACTCTATGCTACTCAGTAATGAAAGAGAACACCAACGGTCTTGTCTACATAAGATCCTGGACATCACTTCGAGAGATGAAGTACAGTGAAGAGGGATGGATGGAAATGCCCACAGGACACTATCACAGAGAATTGCTGGAGAGTGACAGGAGATGTATTTTGCCCCCTGACATGCATAACAAAATGGCAGTGTATGGGGACTACCTGATGAAACAAAGAAGACCTGTAAAGTATACTTAAGGTGACTTCCATGATTAAGACATCAACTAACATCTAACAAAAGAAATTGCAACAAACTTGAGCCGGTGTCATCTTGCTTCCCATTGTTCCTCACAGGACTAGTCCCAGGTTCAAGTCCGATCTGCTCCAGAGGTGTATAATAACATCTCTGAACATGCTGACGTAAAATATATTCTAGACTAACTATATCTAAGTTGGTTGAGGTTTCTTGTTAACTTATAGAAATTTGTTTTGATCTCCAAAGAGATAGTAATTGATCTATGCAACACGGCTGTGGACTGTACAACTGATTGACTGGGAAGAATTGTAGAACAACTACTTAGAACTGACTAGTCCCTCCCAGAAATGGTCCATTACATATCAATGGGTAGAGCTGTACAATGATTTCAGAGCTAATCTTTTCAAGCCAAGTGTACTACACAACAAGTCCCATCCCATCCACCTTTGTAACTGAGCCAGTTTTATTGTCCTGCAAGGAGAAACCTTGGAACCTGGCACTCACCATCACCCAGCCACCCCTGGAATGGATATCTATTTTCCCCTAATCAACCTGTTCAGAGAGATGTTATCAAATACCTTAGGAGTATGTGGAGCTCAAATCCAGACCTCCCTGTACAGGGGTAAGAACACTACTGCTGTACCACAAGAGACCTTGGTCTAGATTTCTTTCAGAGTTGTTATTACACTTCTCTGGAGCAGGTTGGATTTGAACCCGTGGGTGTAGTTTTCGTTCTATCAGACAGATCTGGTATTCGAGCAGCTGGTGCTATTTTTTTTGGCAGAAACTCTGACTTGATTTATTTTTAACTGACCTATTCATAGAGGCTATTGCACACCTCTGGAGCAGGTGGGACTTGAACCCAGACCTCCTGGTCTAAGGGTAAGACACTACCTCTCTGCCACAAGGGCCCTTGGTCTAGATTTTCCATTTACTAAAAAAAATCATTATTTACCAAATTTTCTGATCCAGCTGTTCAGAAATGTTATCACACACTTCTAGAGCAGGTGGGAATTGAACCTGCTAGTACAGATTTTTAAATTGAGGTATGATACAGATCAGCCAGGATCTAATTGAACCAGGTCAAGGGACTGAATGGTTTCCTCCCTCTCCCTATGTTCAATTATGCTTGGCTGATTAAAAATCTAATCCATCAATCAATTGATCGATCAATGTTGTAATTCTAAAGACTGATAACATTATGTTCTGAATGTTAGTCAAACAATATTTAATCCAATTTGATTAGTAAGACTGGGAGGTAACACAAATATAACCTCACTTACAATTAAATAAATGTCAATTTATCAAGAGTATTGTTGGACTAACTAGTTTATTGTTTTACTGAAGGAAGGTCCAGGTCAGGATGATTGGAGTTTGCTGCTTCTGCTGTCCGTGAGAGTTCTAATGGAATCCTTTTAAGAAATCTTAATCCAGTTCCTTGAAAGCACAGGTACACAGCACAAAATTGTGAATAACGATGCATAATTGGTAATCTTACTCAAGGGAGCACAAATAATGCTGAAGTGTATAATAGAAAATGTCACATTGATATAAAGGAAGTGGCCTTCACAAGTTAAGGCTGAGGCAAAGCGCAGAAAACTGATGTTAAAATCACATGGAGAAGTCTTTCGTTTTCATCCTATTCACTCACAGAACACCACATTCACCAACATATGTTGCAAGTGAATATTATAATATTTTGGCATACTACTAACATGAGCTTATAGTTCAATGTTTTACATATATTTATGGTTTCTAGCTGTGCAATCACGTTATGAATATTGCAGAGGCAAACAGGAACTATCACCTAGTTCAAGATCAAAATTCACACTTCAGACAACCCCTATGATTAACTTGGAACTGTAATATAGATTTGGCTGAACCAAATGATTATTATCTTTTGCTTTCTCTTGCTAAACAGCAAAGCACCTATGTTCATCTAAGGAATATCAGCTATGCCTAATGATGCACATATTCAAGTACTTTATATTCAGTAAAGATCTTTGTGTCCAATGTGCAAATAAGTTTTGTGGCATTTTTTCTCGGTAAAAATATACTTAAAATAATCAAACATTGCTGAGATCTTTGCTCTTAAAAATGTTTACAACTCTTGTAATGATCAGAATGTGCTTCTGGCACAGCGTCAAACCCTGTAAGAGGGTAGATTAGAAAATTGGATTTCCCTAGTGCACAATTTTTCATCTGTAGTATAAGTAGTGAAAAGATCATGTGAAATCCACCTGAATTGATTATGTGTACAAGAATAAGCAAAGTCCCTACTCAAAATTGTGAAGATACTAACATTAAAATAACATTCCTTATTTGCTGTTAAACACATGAATATATTTGAAATGCTGCGTATCACAGAGGTGAATAGTGAGGCACTTACAGAAAAATGTTCAGTAATATAAACCTACATATTACGTAGGATTTGGAGGTGCCAGTGTTGGACTGGGGTGTACAAAGTTAAAGATCACACAGCACCAGCAAATTATATACACTTGGCTACGAACACATTTTTGATCCTGCGTTTTTTTCTCTACTCTTGATAAAGACTGGCCCTTGCTGTTATAGAATTCACAGGAGTCCTCTAATGTATAAGCAGTCTGAATCCTCTCTCTGTTAACATTTTGTGTGAATACTAATGGTAATTTGGTGTGATCACTTTAAGCCCATTTCTCACCCCATGTGTGTTTTCTAACTGCATTGTTGTAAAGCAAAAAGGAACCAGAGCACAGGCTTCATAGACAGACACTTAAGTTAATTATAATGACACCACTTCCATCTGTGAATTCAGTATTGATTGCAGGTCAAACTTGGTGTCTTGATTCTTTTCTTGGTTTAGATCGATATTGATTTATACATAAAGCATTCATTTTAAACATTATATATCATATGTTATATGTGACTAGCTAAAGTCATACAGATGCATAATGCTGTCTATCCTAAATTGATGATGCGAATTGAAAATAAAATTCAGTGTAAGTAAATCTGTTAGAGAAATGAGAAAAATCTACTAACCCCATGAAAACACCATTAGCTACTCTCCTCTACTTTTAAACAACGCAAAGATTTTGATTTCAAAGCAACACCAACAGTAACAATAGAAAACCACATCCTATTGGAACATAAGCACCCATTGTTATTAGCTAAATGCTTAATGAACAGCACAGAACAGTGATTGATTTTTGTTTGCATAAACTATTATGCTGCATCCCTATGTTGTAAACAATCAATTATGGTATTTAGAAAATCTCAAGGAGATACATTCTGAGCAGCTAAACATTGTCAGCTAATGCATTTTGCCCAGCTACTGGTTGCAACTGCAAATGCTTTTTGGAAGCAACTGTGAAAACATGCCTGATTTAGAAGTCAGTTCAGATTTACAACAGAGAGCTCAGAAGTTTTAAGTAAATACAAGTCGACAAGTTTTGACCCCCATGTTAAATGTTACCATCAGCCATTCTGTGCCATCAATCACAAACACTTCTTTGGAATTAATGGTGGTAGTTAGAATTTGGTAAAATCTTACCATTCTCAACAGTTATAAAGTCATATTTATTCTGAAATTTGAACAGTTTTATTTACAATATAGCAATGTAAAAATAAATTATTTTGCAAACGTTATTAGCTAGGCCAGCATTCATTGTCCATCTTTGTTACTTATCCTTAATTATCCTGGAGATGTTAGTTGTGAGCTTACAGAGGGAGTTTCAGGATTTTGATCCAATGACAGTGAAGGAATAGTGATAAATTTCAAAGTCAGGATGGTGAATGGCTTGAAGAACAATGTGCAGGTGGCAATGTTCCTATGTATCTGCTGCCCTTATCCTTCAAGGTGGTAGAGATCTTGAACCTGGAAGGTGTGGTCCAAGGAATCTTGGTCAGTTGCTATGGTAATCCTATAGATGGCAAACATTGTTATTAATGTTCATCGGTAATGAAGACTGTGAAGATGTGTAATAATCATGTTGGCTGTTTATTCGTAGATGGTTTCAAGCTTCTTGAGTGTTGTTTGAACTGTTTTCTCCATCTAAATGGAGAGTATTCAGTCGCATTTCTGACTTGTACCTTGGACATGACGTGTTACACCTCACTGGGGTAGTACACTGAAAATCAAGCTCCACTATTCCCAGAGTCACCACAAAAGTTAATGATTTTTTAAAAATATGCAGAGTTCTCCAATTTACCTGCCTTTTAGACCCAGACTGGCAGAAATCACAGACCAAGTCTCAATAATGACTATTTATTACAAATGAAGAGATTCTAACAATTATGAACAATTGCCTTATAATGCTATTAGTTAAAACAGTTTCCTCTTATAAATGTATCCCCGACACTCATATAGAGACACAGACAGGAAAAAGCACATGGATGCTATTTTGAAGAGAAAGATTGGGAAGCCAGTTCAGTTGTTCCTATCCATCTCAGCACACGGAGATGATCCATGTACTGATCAGAGCACTCTTTCTCAATCTTATTTCCCCAGATACTTCCACTTGTTTGTAGGAGGTAAAGGGTAACTCTTACATTAACTAAAAGCAAATGGAAAGCGCAAATGGAAAGAGGAACTAAATTGGCCAACTTCAGGTTTAAGATGATTTCCATAGCAGAGGGCAAGAGCTTTTTCTTAACTCCCACTGACTACTGTTTTGCTGTTGCTACAAACGCAGCACTCAGTCAAATGCTGTCCTTATGTCAAGAGCAGTCACTCTCACCTCATCTCTGGATCTCATTTCTTTTGGCTCTATTTGCACCAAAGCTGCAATGAGGGGAGGAGGTGAGTAGCCTAGTGATGCCCAAATTGACAGTCAGTGAGCTGATTATTGCTGAGTAGGTGGCATTTAATAGCACTATTGATGACAATTTGCTGATGATTGATAGTAGACTGATGGGGTGGTAATTACCCAGGCTGGATTTGTGCTGCTTCAGTAATTAGTGATAATAGTTCTACGTGAAATTCTTTTTGTGGCCTAGTAAATCGGAAACAGATCAATTTACTAACAACCAAATGTGAAGGCTCCTTAAAGTACCTCACAAAAAGTTAAGTCTCAAGATAAGACCCATGGTGTTGGAGGTAGCATATTGGAATGGATAGAGAATTGGCCAATGGACAGGAAACAGCAAATCACGGTAAAATGTTCTTTTTCAGATTGGTGACCTATGACCAGTTTTGTTTAATGGGAATCAGTGCTGGGAGCGCAACTGTTTACAATATATATGTTAATGATTTGGACGAAGGAAACAAAATGAATTGTAGCCAAATTTGCAGACAACACAAAAATAGGTGGAAACGCGGTTTGAGAGAGGGATTTGAACATTGTACTTGGAGATATTGATAAACTAAGTAAGGGAGCTAAAAATTGACAAATGGAATACGATGTGGGAAACTGTGGAGTTGTTCATTTTAGAAGGAAGAAAAAAAGGACAGAATATTATTTGAATGGAGTAAAATAGTAGAAAGTAGTAACGCAAAGGAATTTGAAGGTGTTTGTGCAGAAAATACAAAGAGAGCTAGCACACAGATGCAACAGGTAATCTGGAAAGTTAATGGAATGTTGTCCCTTATTTCAAGGGGTATGGTATGCAATTTAAAAGCACAGAAGTACTCCTGCAACTGTAGAAGATGCTGGTAAGACCATGTCTAGAGTACAGTGAGCAGTTTTTGACCCTTATTTAAGGAAAGATATTATTTTGTTAGAGGCAGTTCAAAGGAGGTTCACTGGATTGATTCCTGATAGGGAAGGATTGCCCTAAGAGCAGATGTTAAACAGATTGGATTCAACTGATTGGAGTTTAGAAGAGTTTAGAGTTCAGAGGTAATCTCATTGCAAGATATAGAATTCTTAAAGGGCTTGATAGGGTAAATGCTGAGAGGATTTTCCTCTTATTGGAAAGCTCAGGGTCAGACGGCATAGACCCAGAATAAAAGGGCGCCAATTTAAGATTGAGATGAGGAGGGTTTCTTTTCTCAGAGGGTTGAGAGACTTTGGAACTGTTTACCAAAGAAAGCTGTGGAAGAAAAGTTCTTGTGAATAATTGAAACTGAGTTAGATAGATTCTTGATCAGTAATGGAATCAAGAGTCATAGGGAAAGGACAGGAAAGTGGACATGGGAAATGTTAGATCAGTCATGATCCTAATGACTTGAGCTACTCCCGTTCCTATTTCTTATGGTCTTGTGATCCATGTTGATTGGTTCTTGTTCTACTGTGTTAATAGAGATGTTTCATTTTTCTGCATTAATCACATTCATGTTGCTGTCAGTCCACTGGAAAATTACATTCATAAAATAGTCTAAGACCTAGGTCCATCCTTGATCGATGTTATTAGAACTAAATTGATCTTGTGTTAAAGTGGAGACAATGATGAAAAAGAACACTGATTAATGGTAGAGATTTAAAGCAAGTTAAATTCAAGGAGATGCACATCTTGCAAATGCAAACTATCAAACCAATGTTATTCTGCTATTCTAATGCTTTACAATAAATGACTTATTTAGTTAGCAATGCATTTCATGCCTTAACACCACGACTGAGCTACAGTCATTTGAAACCTAAAGGAGCAAATGCAGGGACCATATATACCTATTCTTAAATGACTTGAAGACATCAAGCCTGTCTGAGATGTTATTCAATACTTAATTGCCATATTATTAATGAATGATATTTATTTTTTGAAATAAGAATGGGGTGTTAGTCATGTTAAACAATAATAAGACTGTCTTATTACCACAAGGCTATTCTTAACACCCTTTTTAAAAATTTTCATCATCCCGTCTCAATTGTAGCATCTCAGCTATAGTTCAGTGATGCGGTGGGGGAGCAAGTTTGTTTATTATCTGTGTAATGAGTATAGATACAATATTTGATGTAAATTTGAATTCCACAACGATTCTTATTGTCTAATTTTCAATTATGTGCCTATACAGACAAATGTTTCTAATGTGCATGCAGCAGAGACGTTACATAGAGTCATAGAGATGTACGGCATGGAAACATCATAAATGTTGATTTAAGACTGTTGTATGCAAGAACATATAAGTGTCATGTCAAAGTCACAAGCTCTGAAAACGTGGGAATTCTTGAGTTGAATTCCTTTCAGCTTTTGGAGGTTGATGCAAGCCTATGAGAACAAAAACAGTTTATTATAATGATGCCAATTTTATGAAAGTTTCTGACATGTTTGTGGTCATCAGACTCTTTCATTATAAAATATATTTATTTGCTGTTTAAACAATTCACAAACATAGATCAAAAAATCCAGTTCGTTCAAAAGATGATATATTATGTTGGAATAGAATAACTGAGATTTCACAGTTGCCTGATCTGACATGATGTTCAGTACTCCATGATATTTGTATTTTTGAGGCCAAGTTTTTTAAAACAGAGTGCATTCTAAAAAAACCTTTGTTTTAATTTAGATTTTAATTCAAAACTTGAGTGCATAATCTAAGAAAATATTTAAGTGAGTGATTATTAAGCGAGTCTTCTACTGTTGAAGGTATAATCTTTCAGATGAATTTTGAAAGAAAGACCATGTTTGTCCTCTCAGCTGGGCATTAAAGTTCCCATGGTACTATTCAAATAAAAGTTTTCCGAAGATTGGGACCAACAATCCATGCTCAAAAATGCCACCCATGTACAGAAAGAAGAATCTTAGAGTACAACATGGAAACAGACCCTTCGGTCCAACCAATCCATGCCGACCCAACCCAAACTAGTCCCATCTGCCAGCACCCGATCCATATCCCTCCAAACCCTTCCTATTCATATACCCATTCAAATGCCTTTTAAATGTTGCAATTGTACCAGCCTCCACCAATTCCTCTGGCAGCTCATTCCATACGCGTACCACCCTCTGTGTGAAAATGTTGCCCCTTAGGTCTCTTTTATATCTTTTCCCTCTCACCCTAAACCTATGCCCTCTAGTTCTGGACCCCTGACCCCAATGAAAGACTTGTCTATTTATCCTATCCATGCCCCTCATAATTTTGTAAACCTCTATAAGGTCACCCCTCAGCCTCCGACGCTCCAGGGAAAACAGGCCCAGCCTGTTCAGCCTGGGTAATCCAAGATGAAGGAAGGGAAAAATTTCTGGCTGTAACAGTTGCTCCTTTTTTGAGGCATTTTAGGTGTTTGAGGTGATTTCCTCAAATTCCACGGACAGCAATTACTGTTTTATACGCTGTTGCATTGTCTTGGAACTTTGGAGAGAAAAAAAGTCAAAACAACAGCAATTTTAAAAGGGAAAAGAACAAACAAAGGAAACATGTGTTGATGTCAGTGCAGGAGAGAGAGAGAGAGAAAGAAACTGACACTGCAGTGAACCTGCACAGTTACTGCCTTTGCTGTTTGAATTCATGTATCGCTGGACATCGGAGTGTGTCTGGGGAAATTAACAAACAGTGAAATTCACAACTGATCTTAGAGGAACTGTTTGGGCGAAGTTTACAGCACAGAATCAGGTAAGTGAATAGTTTTGAGTGTGTGGGTTCTTTCTTGATTATATGTTTTTTTGAGATATGTCTCTTGATTAAACTTTAAATGTAAGCCATAACTATTAATTTAACCTGAGGCAGTGTTTTACAGAGGAATAAGACGGTGTTAATTTCTGGGTTGGTAGATTGTGAAGGAGCAAAAATGGCCTTTAGTAGAGTGATATGTGCTTCTTGTCAGATGTGGGAGTTTAAAGAGAGTTTAAGGGTTACTATGGATTATATCTGCAATAAATGCTGTTGGTTGCGAATCCTATCAGATCAAATGGATCGGTTGGAGAGACAGTTAGAAGCAATGAGGAATTTGCAGCAGCAACAGTATATGATGATGGCAGTTATAGGAAGGCAGAAAAGTCTCAGATACCATCACATAGATGGGTGAACTCCAGGAAAGGTAAGAGAGGTAGGCAGCTAGTGCAGGAGCCTTCTGTGGCTATTCCCATTTCAATCTTCTATTAAATGAGTTTCAGGCAAGCTCACAGATTGTCAGAAACCTCTGTGGAGGATTTTGTAGAAGAAGTGCGAGAGAAAAGTAAACGTTTGCTCTCCAGAGAGTGTTCTGTCCACCAGGGATAAAAAGTTCAGCTTTAGGAATGCCACCTTCAGGACTTGATTGCAATACAATGGCAATTCATCATTCTCCTATTTATACATTTCATATGCCACAGGATTTCATTCCCTTTTTCTGGATTTTTCCCACTGTGGAATATCAGGTCTGTCCTACTCAATCCTTAAAAAATTTAAAGTAACTTGCTGAGGTCTTTCTTCAGTCCTCTAAACTCAGTTTATGAACTAAAAATTGGAGAAACTTTGCAGGTCTGGCAGCATCTGTGGAGAGAGAGAGTTAACATTTCAAGTCCAATATAATTTCTGCAGAATAGTTCTTTGGTTCTGAAGGATATTTATATTAGACTTGAAATATTGGGCTGCATCTTGCCAGAAATTGGCTGTGTAACTTTCATTGAGTTTAAAGGGGGCTTCTCTCCATAAGACCCAGTGTATTATTCATGTTATTGTCCCAAGCTCACCTCATTAACTTGGTACCATGTGCCTGTGTTGTCCCTCTAGTCTGATTTTAGTCCAAATCTCCCACACATTGTAGATGGAAGTATTCACCATGGCCAGGATACATTGGGATTCTTGACACTGGTGCTATTTTTAAAAGGTTGTTGTGCGTTGGCAGTCCAGAGCTGCCCTGCATGGTTCATGAGATTTGCCCCAATGAGGCAGGTAAGAGGAAAGTGGTGCCCTACTTCATGGATAATAACCTGGAGGTGCTGGTGGACAAGATTATGCAGAGAAGGGATCTCTTCTTCCTACAGGATTGGCAGAGGAGGTATCAACAACATATCCTGCCAGCCTGGTATAAGGTTGCCATCCAGGTCCATGTGGTCTTGGCTGTCTGGAAGAATGCCCAGTAGAGTAGGAAGAAGATCAATAGCCAGGATCTTTTCTCAACTACTTCAGAGTGGCTCCGTCTGCTACTGAACTCACCATCAAGAAGACTTGTAGCAGCATTACATTGATAGGTTAATTCTACAATTACAATGTAGAAGCAGACTGTAATTGAATGGAACTGTCCATGAGGGTGCAATGAGGCTGCCATATATTAGGTGCCAACCTCATTGGACATGGAATGTATCTGCCTATGGGAGCATGTTCTGAGATGCTGTTATTGGGTATCCAAGATGAAGGACTTGAAGAGCAAGCAGTGAGTTGGAGTCACCAGGTATCCATTCTGACATTACCATTGGGAATTCTTGACATCTAGTTCTATCTAGCGGGTGACAGAATAAGAGATTGCATAATAATGAGGTGAATAGTCCAGTCACAATCAATGAGTGGGAATCAGAAAGCTTCTCAAACAAATCTGAAGTCAGACTCTGGGAATGGGCTGGATCTGCAGCATATGCAACCACATGAAGAGCACCTGGGGACCAGGTTTTACCTGTAATGAGCTTACCTTGGCAATATGCTCCAACCAAATCTTTGGGCACATTCGGTCCCTCCAAACCATATATTCAGCAGCTTCAGATCATCTGAGCCAATGGTAAAGGGGATACAGGATCAATTGGCCAAGCTGCCTGAGAATATGGCCTCACTCTTGCCTTGATTTACTTTGGTTCACAAGGCAAGTTCGAACTGGTGGAAGATACTCATGAGTCTGAGGACCAACAATGAAACTGAGCAGAAAATGGCACTGTCATCCATGTGCATGGAGGCTTTGATCTGCAGGCTCCCACTGCCTGGGATAGTCACCACTCTCAAGCTCACATCCCTCCTGATAGTCACCGCTCTCAAGCACATATCCCTCCTGATAGTCACCACTCTCAAGCACACATCCCTCCTGATAGTTACCACTCTCAAGCACATATCCCTCCTGATAGTCACCACTCTCAAGCACACATCCCTCCTGATAGTCACCACTCTCAAGCACACATCCCTCCTGATAGTCACCACTCTCAAGCTCACATCCCTCCTGATAGTCACCACTCTCAAGCACACATCCCTCAGCGAAAGGCTCTATGCAACACACAAACAAGACAGAAGAGAGTATGTCTTATACGATGGAGTTGCTCCGGTCAAATCTTGCAAAACTCACTGCATCTCTCTCCAAACCATTTTTGCAAAGGCATATTCCAGAACGGAATGTATGGCAGTCCTGAGTCTGCACTGTAGCAGTCAGCCGAGCCATCTTCTGCTTCAATCTTTACGTCAAAGATGGATTGTGTCCACAGGGATACCATGTCATATATCTGGATGGGAGGAGGGGAAAGAACATACTCAATGTCTCATTCATCCTGATGGCTACCTTTGTGTGTGGCCACTTCAAGCCATTTATTGACCTCCAATACACACTTACCACGTAAATAGGTGACGTGGCCCTACCTATCCCCACTATTGAGAAGGATGGTGCAGTTTGATTGTACAGTACTACCTGTCCCTCGTGTAAACGTTTGTATGGGAAAAACTGTTAACCACAAGCCCATCAGCAGTTGTCAGTAATAATGTCCTTGATGCCCTGAGGGAGCAGGAGAAGGTCAATTCTTTCAGATAGTTCCCGAGCAGACTGTCAAAGTCTTTTGGAAGATACCTCATCGCCCAAACTTTCCAACAAACAATAAGATATAGCTGAGCTGATATTGAGAAAGGCGCGACTCATTGTATCTTTAATATATACCTGGACTCTCTGTGCCACTGTATGCTGCCCTCAAGGTGGTTGCAATGGTAAACAGACCATCAGACATCTCTGCATGGAATGTGCCTTTACAAAGATTGAAACCTGGAGAGGGATGCAGTAGTTTTTTTGTCAAGGTTCATCCTGAGCACTCCATGATGCACAACTGTGAGCTGCTCCCTGGGACACATACCAAGACAAACATCAATGACACATGAGGATCATCAACTCAGTGTAAGATGCTCTTTAGTCCATCTGATACTTGTTCGTCTTTCAGTGCAGAGTTGTCCTCCACCGAGTATTGTAGACTGACACATTTCAAGGTCCAGAACTAAGTGTTGAGGGACACACTAAAGCTTGTGTTAGCTGTTGCCAAGTTAAAGGTGAGAAAGCCCACTGTCTAAGGCTGTTTTGTCATAATGTACCAAGTGGCCATTAACTTAGAGAACCCCTCACTGTTTGCATTTGAATGTATGCTGTTTCTAGTCATACTTAATAAATATTCCAATTTTGCATTTGGATGGGGTAATGTGATATTTTTATTATATCTTCTGTAATATCCAACTTGAACTATTTTGTGATGCAGTTATAGATAATTTATGATATGTTATGTTCTTGTGAATGAAAAATAACAATGAGGATGGTAATGTGTTAATAAGCCCCTCACTGCTTAAGAGTGAGAATCTCCTCTCAATGTCCAGCACTTGGTAGGAAAATGGGTACTGTCAGTCTTAATACAAGAAGGGTCTCACTTGACAACTCACCCAATTTTGGCAAATTTCTCGGCGTAGTCCACACTGTTTCTTTCTCCAAACATGCTGCCAAATGTGGTGAGTTTGTTCAGCACTTTCTGTTCTTACTCCATGTGTATGAAATGTGTCGTCATAGTTTAATGTATTGAACCTTCTATCATTCTGGTGATTCTCCAATGTATCTCTTCTAAGAAATGAGCAGCCAGAACTAAAGTCCATGATCCAGATGGCATCTGACCAACTGAAGCATCTCTTCTTCTTCCTATTGATTCCATCTCTTCCAGATAAAGGATGATGTTTTTGTTTACTTTTTGTTTATTTTGTTTAATTTTTGGTTAATTTTGTCAGAATGTCATGGGTGAATAAGTGGTGGTACAAGAATTTTTGTCCGACAAATAAAATCTCATGTAATCCCAATTTAATCATGGATCTCTCAATGCTTTGAAACAAAGTCAGAAGGACCATTAAGATGATAAAATCAATTCAGAATCGTTTCAAATTGATTACTTGACTTCCCCAAATTAATTGCCAGATAGGGAAAATTTAAGTTGGGGCTTTAAGTTATAAGGTTCAGGGAAAGAAAACAGAGGAAGGTAGAAACTATTCTCTCATCATGACAAATGCCACAGATGTGGCATTGGCAATCTAAATAAATTATATTTTATATAATTAGAATTATATCCCTACTTGTTGGATGCAAATACTCATAGTTACTGCCTTAAAAATAAGATTTTGATTTTTTTTTCTATGATTATTGCAAAAATTGCAAAGATTGATAGCTAACCTCACCGAGGGGAGCTGGATGTGACTTGGTGACAAATAACTTAATTGTGTTCCTGATAGTTTAAGACACTTAGGCCCAGTATTGATAGATCCTTTTGTCTGTTTGTTCCTGCCCAGCATTAATGTGGCATTGTGCTTGCTTCATTAATTGCCACATCTACACACTTAATCCCTGTTTATTTTCTTTCTGCTCCCACATATCCTCCCACAGATCCTCAGCCTACTACATCTGAATGTTGACAAAAAAAATGTATGTTAATGTTTTCTCTGGAAACAACATAATTTTCTGCCAATAGCAAAAATGGCACTATTGAATTATTGGCTCTGAAGCATACAACATGGAAGCAATCACACCAATTATGTTGCTACTGTAGGATTGAGTTTCTGTGGAGATTTCACAACCACCTTGAGTTAGTTTGCAGCCGTAGACTAGCATGAAGCATCAACCTTACAACCCCCATTTTGTATAGAGTCATAGAGTCATAGAGTTGTACAGCATGGAAACAGACCCTTCGGTCCAACCTGTCCATGCCGACCAGATATCCCAACCCAATCTAGTCCCACTTGCCAGCACCCGGCCCATATCCCTCCAAACCCTTCCTATTCATATATCCATCGAAATGCCTCTTAAATGTTGCAATTGTACCAGCCTCCATCACATCCGCTGGCAGCTCATTCCATACACATGAAAAAGTTGCCCCTTAGGTCTCTTTTATATCTTTCCTCTCACCCTAAACCTATGCCCTCTAGTTCGGGAACCCCCCAACCCAGGGAAAAGACTTTGCCTATTTATCCTATCCATGCCCCTCATAATTTTGTAAACCTCTATAAGGTCACCCCTCAGCCTCCAACGCTCCAGGGAAAACAGCCCCAGCCTGTTCAGCCTCTCCCTGTAGCTCAGATCCTCCAACCCTGGCAGCATCCTTGTAAATCTTTTCTGAACCCTTTCAAGTTTCACAAAATCTTTCCGATAGGAAGGAGACCAGAATTGCATGCAATATTCCAACAGTGGCCTAACCAGTGTCCTGGACAGCCACAACATGACCTCCCAACTCCTGTACTCAATACTCTGACCAATAAAGGAAAGCATACCAAACGCCTTCTTCACTATCCTATCTACCTACAATTCCACTTTCAAGTAGCTACTGCATGACCAACTGAAATATTTACGAAGATCTCAAGGATTGGATTTTCTTCACTTGTAGGTGTCACTTTTTTCACCAGAATATGGCAAAACACAGAAGATGAATTAGAAAAACGTACAAAGTTAAAAATCATACACACCAGGTTATAGTCCAACAGGTTTAATTGGAAGCACTAGCTTTCGGAGCGCCGCTCCTTCATTAGGTGGTTGTGGAGGGCACAATTGTAAGACACAGAATTTATAGCAAATGTTTACAGTGTGGTATGACTGAAATTATACATTGAAAAATACCTTGATTGTTTGTTGAGTCTTTCACGTTCGAATACCATGATAGTTTCACTTCTTTCATATGTAAATCACAAAACCTTTTTAAAAAGTTACATTCTCAGGTTAACTGTAACAATTAGTGTTAGCCAGATAATATGTTGAAGGTGTTAGCCCCCTGTGTTCTCTGTCGTGCCATAATGCTTAGACTGATTATAATCTAAAAAGTGAGTTAACAGAGTCTTACATGAATTCATGCAGTTTTTGAGTAAAGTACAATGTAACTCTGCAAGTACAAATTCACCCCACAAACGTATACGTATATGTGTGCATATATGAGTGTGTGTTTGTGTAGGAGTTGTCTGTGTGTGTGTATAGTGCAATGGTGGTCACCTGTAATGTGACATGAATCCAAGGTCCCAGTTGAAGCCCTCCCTATGGGTACCGAACTTAGCTATCAGCCTCTGCTCAGCTACTTTTCGCTGCTGCCTATCCCGAAGTCTGCCTTGGAGGATGGTCACCCGAAGGTCCGAGGTCGAATGTCCTGGACCGCTGAAGTGTTCCACAACTGGGAGGGAACCCTCCTGTCTGTTGATTGTTGTGCGCTGCCCATTCATCTGTTGCCGTAGCCTTTGCTCGGTTTCCCCAATGTACCATGCCTCAGGGCATCCTTGCCTGCAACATTGGCTGATTCACATGAGTACCTGCCACATAGAAAAATGTAAGTGATATTCAATGCTGAAATGATGGAAGCAAGCTGTCATAAATATTCTATCCTTTCCACCATCACCAAGCTTCTCATAAGAATGTGGTACTTTAATATTTTTGTTAATCGATGCTTCAGAAGAGGGTTGCTAGTAAAATTAAAACATATGGACAATGGATTGTGGTATCATGTGGACAAAATTAACTAAATAAATTGAACGAAACAAAGCCAATCAAAACAATAACCTGTTTACTGATGCTCAGTTGAATTCTACCTGAGCCTGACCTCATTACACCCTTGATCCAAATATAGAGAAAAAAAATAAACTCCTAAGGTGAGCTGACAGTGACAGCCCTTGACATCAAAACAGTATTTGACTGAATGAACATCAAGGGGCTCTAGTAAAAGTGAAAGCGATGGGAAACAAGTATCAACTTTCCAATGGTCAGAGTCATACCTAGCATAAAGAAAGACTGTCATGGCCATTGGATGCTAATCATCAACGTCCAAGGATATTAATTATGGAATACTTCAGGGTAGTGTCCTGGAGCCCAACCATCTTCAGTTACATTGTCATTGACCTTTCCTTCAACATCAGGTCAGAGTCAAAGAATCACAGCCATCCAGCGGTGCAGAAGGATCCCATTCAGTTTCTTCTGCCTGTACCACCTACTTAAATGGGCAGTATTACCAAATAGTTATCTCCTGTTTCTTTTTCTCCCTACAACCTTACACATTATGTCTATCCTAATAATTATCCAATGGCCTCTTGAATACCTCACTTGAAACTACACCCACCATATTTCCAGGCAATACATTCTATACCCTAACTACTCACTGTGTGAAAAGTCTTCTTCTCGTATTACCCTTGCTTCTTTTGCAAATCCTTTTAAATCAATGCCCTGTAGAACTGTAAATGTTCACTGATGTATACACAATGTACAAGAATATCTGCCAGTCTTCAAGTACTGAAAGAGTCAGTGTTTGCCTGCAGCAGAACTTAGAAAGCATTGCAGTTTGGGCTGGTAAGTGAAAAGTGGCATCTGTTACACAAATGCCAGATCATGACTGTCATCAACAAAAAGGGATCTGTAGCCTCCTACCCACTACCCCATCTGACATTCAATGACACTACAATAACTTAATCCCTCAGCACAAAATCATGGTGATTAGAATTGACCAACTTTATTAGATGGGTTATAAAAATTTGAGGCTACAAGAGCAGATCAGAGATTTGGATTCACCTGCAAGTAACTTCTTTAAGCCTGTCCACCATCTGCAAGGTATAAGTCAGGAGTGTGATAGAATAACCTTCACTTCTCTGGACAAGTGCAGCTCCAACTGCATTTAGGAAACTTGATGATATCCAAGATAAACCTGCCTGCTTAACCAGTACCCAATGAGTATTGGTGGTGGCAGTGGTGTGTACCAGCTAGAAGATGCACGACAGTAACTCACTCACTTCCTTCTACAGCATCTTTCAAATCCTGACTTTTGCTAACTAGAAGGTGAAGGGCAGAGGCAAATGCATGTTCCCACCAAAGTCATTTTCCATTATAACTTGGATGGTATCACCACTTCTTCACTTAAATCTCTGTCTAATGGTTATCAACACTCCTGTCACTTGAAATATCTCTTTATTATACAATCAAATCCGGATGCAATTTTGAACAGCACTCCCAAATTTCCTCTTTATCTTCTATGTTCAATGCCTCATTTTATAAAATGCAAAACTCTGTGACATACAGCTTCACAAGCTTCTTAGCGAGTTTTGAGAAGATTTGTAGCTCAGGTTGAGGTTCTGGATGTAGGTTTGCTCGGTGAGCTGGAATGTTCATGTCAGATGTTTCATCACCATACTAGGTAACATCGTCAGCCTCCGGATGAAGCATTGGTGGCTTGGTCCACTTTCTATTTATGCATTTAGGTATCCTTGGGTTGGTGGTGTCATTTCCTCTGGTGATATCATTTCCGGTGGTGACGTCATTTCATGTTCTTTTTCTCAGGGGATGGTAAATAGGATCCAAGTCAATGTGTTGTTGATAGAGTTCCGGTTGGAATGCCATGCTCCTAGGGATCCTCGTGCGTGTCTCTGTTTGGCTTGTCCTAGGAGGGATGTGTTATCCCAGTCCTTCCTCATCTGTAAGTAAGGATACTAGTAAGAGTGGGTCATGTCTTTTTGTGACTAGTTGATGTTCATGTATCCTGGTGGCTAGTTTTCTGCCTGTTTGTCCAATATAGTGTTTGTTAAAGTTCTTGAAAGTTTTTTTGTAAATGACATTAGTTTTGTCTGCTGTCTGTATAGGGTCACTCAAGTTCATTAGCTGCTTTTTTAGTGTGTTGGTGGGTTTATGGGCTACCATGATGCCAAGAGGTCTGAGTAATTTCACAGTAGTTTCCAAGATGTCTTTGATGTAGGGGAGAGTGGTTAGGGTTTCTGGGCATGTTTTGTCTGCTTCTTGGGGTTTGTTGCTGAGAAATCTGTGAACTGTGCTCATTTGGTACCCGTTCTTTTTGAACATGCTGTAAAGTTGATTTTCTTCTGTTCTGTGCTGCCATGTGTGGTGGCCCATCAAAATAATGTTCTAATGCAACTTTGTTTGTGGGTGTTGGGATGATTGCTTCTGTAGTTCAGTATTTGGTCCGTATGTGTTATTTTCCTGTAGATGCTGGTTTGAAGTTCCTCATTGGTCACTGCGATATCTAGGAATGGCTGTTTGTTATTGCTTTCCTCCTCTTTAGTGAATTTTATGCCATTAAGGGTATTATTGATGGTCTTGAAGGTTTCCTCTAATTTGTTTTGTTTAGTGATGACAAAGGTGTTATCCATGTAATAGACCCAAAGTTTGGGTTGGATGATTGGAAGAACTGTTTGTTCAAGTCTCTGCATTACTGCCTCTGCTAAGAACCCTAATATCGGAGATACCATGGGTATTCTGTTGGTTTGTCTGTAGGTTTTGTTGTTGAAGGTGAAGTAGGTGGTAAGGCATAGATCCACTCACTCGATGACATTGTCCCTGCTGATAAAGTTGGTGGTGTTTGGTGTTTGTGTCTTTGGTTCTTCAAATAGTGTAGTCAGTGTTTCCTTGGCCAGGTTGATGCTGATGAAGGTGAGCAGGGCTGTTACATTAAAGGAGACCATTATTTCATCCTCTTCTATCTTGGTGTCTTTGATGATCTTCAGGAATTCTTGGGTGGAGTGGATGGAGTGGCATGAGTCTTCTACTAAGTGTTTTAGTCTTTGATTTAGCTCCTTGGCCAATTTATAAGTTGGTGTTCCAGGTAGCGAGACTATGCATTTGAGGGGAGGCTCCTGGTTTATGAATGTTGGGTAATCCGTTGAAGCCTAATGGTGTGTTGGATCTATTTGGTTTCATTTTTTGATGGGGACAACACATCCATCCTAGGACAAGCCAAACAAAGACACACACAAGAATTCCTAGAAGCATGGCATTCCAACTGGAACTCTGTCACCAAACGCATTGGCTTGGATCCCATTTACCACACCCTGAGAAAAAGGACAGGAAATGACATCACCCCAGGAAATGACATCATCAACCCAAGAAAACCTAAACATGTAAATAGAAAGTGGGCCATGCCAACAGTGCTTCATCCAGAGGCTGACTGATGATGTTACCTAGTATGGTGACAAAACATCTGAAACTGAACCTGACAAGCTTGTCTTCTAATTTGTGTATCTGAATCCCAGGGTCCCTACTTGAAAATGTGTTTTAAAATTTGATTCTTGTGCATGCGTATTTGATCTTTACTTTTCTCCTGCCCATCTCTGAACCAAAATATGTCTATTTTTGCAATTCTTTGAACTGAGTTTATTTTAATTGGCAAAAGAACAAGGGCAACATGAGGAGAGGAGCTAATATTTTAGACAGCAAACTGGTATGATTGAGATGGCACTACTTGAAAGGATGGTGAAAACAAATTTAATAACACTGAAAAAGGAGTTAGATATATATTGAAGAGGCAAGGTATGCAGAACTCTGGAGAAAAGCAGGGGGGTGGGAATATTTAAAGAACACTTTCAAAGAATTAACTCAGACATTAAGGACTATTGTTGGCAGTAATCAGCACCAGTGACTAGGGTGAGAGGTTGCATTTGTATGAGAAAGGGTCAGATGTGTGTCATTGGCACCATGTCTTTGTAGCTGTCAGGGGTAATAGCAGATTACCAATGCTTGTCTGGGTGCATTGCAACCTTTTAAAAATAACACAGGTGCACGTGATGTTGGTCTTTAAGCAGATATCAGCTCAGAGATGAGTGTTTCTGCCAATAATGCATGGTGAGATAAGGCTAGAATTGACTGAGACGGACATCATAGGGTGCAGTATCGAGCCATGGAGTCATATAGCACAGAAATAGAGCCTTTGGTTCAACTCATCTGTGCTTACCAGATATCCCAGTCTGATATAGTTCCATTTGCCAACATTTGGTCCATATCCCTCTGAACACTTCATTTCATATACCACCCAGCTGCCTTTTAAATATTGTAATTGTACCACCCTCCATCACTTCTCTTCACAGATTGTTCCACACACTCACAACCCTGTGCTCAAAGGAGTCACCAATGGGATAGAGGGACGATATTGCTAACATTGTTACAGTAGATCCTAATCTTTTACTGTAATTTGCAAACCCCTCAACTGATGAACACCACAGATACATCACCAACAATTTGGCTGAAAGACAGAGGTACATTAATGAAAGGACTTCCTCCTGTCCCTCACAAACATCAGGAGGTTAATAGTGAAGCTTCCAGACAGGCTCATTCTGGCACTTCAATGAATATTACAGAACATTGGCTCCCTAATTTTTAATTGAGAGTGTGGTATAAGGAAAACCAAAGCAGGTCAGGCATCATCCGAGGAGCAGAAAAGTCGACAATTCGGGCAAAAGCCCTTCGTCATTTTTTAAGTTAATTCCTGTTCATTGTTTAAGGTTCGCTTTCAAAAAAAAACATGCATTTCATAGTAGAGACAGTCCCAAGCACAACTTGTAGTTTTTAACATAATTATATGCTGATTGCACTTGTCAATTGCCTGTGTTTTTCAGATTATAAAGGCAAAACTTTGTAAATTGCAACAGGAATAGTTGCAGCAAATTGCAATAAAAGAACAACATTGCTGGTGGATGGTAAGATCACCAATGCCCATATTTGTTATGACTGGAGCTCAATTTGTCTGAGTGCTGGAATATCTGATAATATCTGCTTTTGGAAAGTGGCTGCTGATTGGTTAGCATGGCCAGCACATTTTCCACTAAAGTCTATTGCATATTTCATTTCCCAACACACAAGGAGTCATTCGTTGCCAACATGCATTCAACTTGAAGCCTTGAATAATGTGAGTGTGGCATGGGATTAACTGAACATTTCCTCTTGACTAAAGTATGCATTGACATGAATAGGAATGAAGTACTGTGAGTTTATAGGAAGGTGGAGAATGGGCAAATCTGGAGCAGTGTCGGGGCTGTCTAATTGATGAAATTGTACAGGGTACAAAGAGATCCAGGCGTTTTAGGTGAGTCCAGTGAAAGGACATTAATACATTTTTAATTCAACACAGCACCCATCACAACCAGAAGCATTATTACATCTTCCTGCTAATTTTATGATATTATCTAAAACCATATTTTGTTAATTATTTTTAAAAATGCAACTGGTAAAAAGGAGAGCTTCGCATGTACAATAGTTAGATGTTAATGGAGCTTTGGCCATTTAAAGAAGGAGGGTCATGGAATAATGATGGATCTTGAGGGCACTTTGACTTTGGACCTTATTCCAATGAATGCACCACCTGTCATGTGGCAAAAAATAATTTGAGAGTGTAAATGCTACAAAGAGATCCAGGCGTTTTAGGTGAGTCCAGTGAAAGGACATAATGCATTTTTAATTCAACACAGCACCCATCACAACCAGAAGCATTATTACATCACAACCAGAAGCATTATTATAGGGTCGACAGTGAGAATCTTTTTCCACGTATGGAGTCAGCTATTACAAGGGGGCATAGCTTTAAATTAAGGGGGGGTAGGTATAGGACAGATGTGAGGGGTAGGTTCTTTACTCAGCGAGTCGTGAGTTCATGGAATGCCCTGCCAGTAGCAGTGGTGGACTCTCCCTCATTATGGGCATTTAAACGGGCATTGGATAGGCATATGGAGGATAGTGGGCTAGTGTAGGTTAGGTGGGCTTGGATCGGCGCAACATCGAGGGCCGAAGGGCCTGTACTGCGCTGTATTCTTCTATGTTCTATGTTCTATGTTCTATAAGTACTGAACCTTCCTCTTTCTAGTCCCATATCACTCACAGAAAAGGCATTCATGCATTAAAGAGTCATGCATTATCCTCACAGTTCAGGTTGTGATGGAATCAGTTCCATGACACTTTGCATTAGATGTGCACATCATGACCTGTCTCTTTTAAGGTGGCCTGATATTACTCTGCTTCACAGAGATGTCTATCTTTAATTTGCAAGGGCAACACAATGACATGATCAATATTGCTTGTGAACAGCATTTGTACTGCACGCATTTGTACACTGCATACATTTTTGATGCACACTAACATAATCACAAATCATTTCAACATACACTCTGAAAGTGCATGATGGGTACAATTGCCCCTTGAAGGTCTCCTGTTGCTCGGAAGTGGTCACCAGACAGACACTGACTCCACTCACTCCATGTCTGGTGCAGTTATTTTCCATTTGTCAGCCCTGTTTAACACCCAACAAGTCACGGAAGGCAGCACAGGCTGCGCTCACAACCGTGGCTAGTAGGCTCGGCCTAGTCGTCAGGTCCTCCCATTCTCTGTGCCACTTTCTTTTTAGCACTCACTGGACAGCTCATCCCTGCAGAGACCCCACATGTTCCAACCCATCACCTCAAGCTAGAACTCAAAGTCTCATCCTTATCCTTTGAGCTTTGACCTTGAATACCATCGTGATGCACAGTCCCTCCCATTGAGGCCACAATGGTGGTAATTACCTCCTTCCCTCCCGCCATCCTGCAGCATCCCCTCTCCCATGCAATATCAGCTCCCCAGATATGTAGGATATATGAAGACATTGATATATATTCCCATCTTCACCTCTTGACTCACCATCCCATGTTGGTGCCTACAATCCCCGGTGCTGAGCCTTCCCACCTAAAATAACACTGTACCCCCAGCACACACCCATAACAAGCATTCTGCTAACTTCAGAACTGTGTTTCAGCTCAGAACTGACTTGGATGGTCTGACCCAAATGATGGCTGATCTCTGTGCATTCCCCCCACTGACAATCTCCTGACTGATTGCCCTGGATTTGTAGGACTGACTGTGGCCTATTCCTCAAACTATACTGAGACAATTAATGCAACATCCCAATGCAGAACTGAGGACTTCTTCACTTTGACGTTGAGACTTGTTCATTTGGATGATGGACATGTCTGAATACCTCTAAACAACATGACAAGCTGGCTGGCTTTGTTTCTGAGCTAAATTGCAAGATATGACAGAAGCACTCTGAGCCTTTAAACTTCATCTGAGGGAGGAATGTGCTAAAAGTAAGGCAAGGCAATACTGTTATGAACATCCAGGTAAGTCCTAAGTAAGTGACCAATAAGAAACCAAGGAACCAGCCTTGAGATGAAGCCTGATCCAATCCATTTTAATCAGGATTATAAGAACAGGGAGGTTATGTTGAGGTTGCAGAGAACTTTGGTTAGGCTAAATGCGATTTTGCTCGCCACACTGTATGAAGGATGTGATTGCACTGGAGGGGGTGTAGAGGTGATTTACCAGGAGGCTGCCTTGGTTGCAACAGTTTAGCAATAACAACAGGGCAGCACAGTGGCTCAGTGGTTAGCACTGATGCCTCACAGCACCAGGGTCCCAGGTTCAATTGCAGCCTTGGGCGACTGTCTGTGTGGAGTTTGCACATTGTCCTCGTGTCTGCGTGGGTTTCCTCCAGGTGCTCTGAAGATGTGCAGGTCAGGTGAATTGGCCATGCTTAGTTGCCCATCGTGTTAGGTGCGTTAATCAGAGGGAAATGGGTCTGGGTGGGTTACTCTTCAGAGGGTCGGTGTGGACTTTTTGGGCCGAAAGGCCTGTTTCCACACTGTAGGGAATCTAATCTATTTGGTTCCCATCCCTCGTACAAAGTGTCCTAATGAAAGATTTTGGTGCACTCCAAAGAAGCATACTGGAAGTATATTGGACATGCACCATGATGATGTGGAGAAGCTGACATGTGCCAGATTCCAGTGTCCATGTACATGATGTGTGAGTAGCCACTACCCGTATAGTTTGCCCTTCAGACATGATGTGTCCAAATTGGTGATCCAGAGGAATAAGTGGCAAGCTGGAGTTATCAGGTACCTGCTCAAACTTATAGTTGGGAATTCTTGACGTCGAGTTTCCTTCTGGGAAATGGGAGAATAGGATTAGAATAAGCTATTAATCAGGTAAGAAGAGAGGTTGATAATAAGTGATAACCCCTCCTTAATAGGCCTCTCTGCATTCATTAGTGAGAATCTCATCTCGACTTCTGGAACTTAATTGGAAAATGTGACTGGTTGCTACTGATCTTGAGAAAGGCCTCACTCAATTTCTACACAATTGTCCCAAATTTCTCGTGATAGCTGAAATTGTTCACGGCCTGGAAGGAGTCTACCCTTAGTTACTGAGTTGTCAAATAATTTATCACTTGAAAGAATGTTAATGCTTTAACCAGTCAATTCTCCTTTGTAACAAAGGATGTTTATTGGAGACACTTTTTCCACTTTATAGATATGGACTTAATTGCATAGAAGTTTCAGAATACATGCTATTGAACAAACCAATTGAAAGATTAAATGTTTTTCTAATATAAAAACATACAGATTATATTGTCAATGAAGCAGTTCATGGCTAACAGAGTAGATTAATCATAAATAGGCCACAAAGGTTCCTAATGTTTGTTAAGCATATTGAATAGAATTTAGTCAGTACGTAGAATCGACACGGAACATTGTGATTCAAAGCAGCCATGCTAATCTAATTAAAACACAAAGGTACAACAGAAATAATAAATGTTCTTTGCTCAAATCATATTTCAAGTGCAATGTTGTGCACGCTTGTGCTTTCTATTTGTGACAATTTCCATGTAACCCATTGCAATTATGTCTCTTCAGGATCATTCATACATGCATTTGCCATCAAATAATGTAGAAAGTATACAGTGATATTGATGAGTGAAATGTATGGGGCCCAGACTGAACCTTTGTACAGAAACACAGAAGTCACATGCCACCTCAAGGTAAGCAGTAAGTTCTCTATTTGCTCTCTATGGTTACAGCCTTTGCAAATGTCAAAACCTAGTTACGTCATTTTTGAAAAGGCTTCAACGTTTTCTCAGCCTTTTCCATTTAATTTTGAATTGCAGCTGTTTTGGAGTGGTAGATTTTGCATTTTTTGAGCTTCTATTCCCAATGCTCCTTCTGCAAGACTCATGAAGGATATGAAAAAAATTTGAAATGATTGGCGTTATGAAAACCGGTGGAGACTCGAGGCCTCTCAAATAACACAGGTGTATACATTAGTGCAGCGAGTGTGTCTTGGCTATCATTAATATCTAAATGATTCATATTTACCAAAAACTTTCTCTTAATGGAAATATATGAATAATGTTTGAAAATGCAGAGAAAAATGAATTTGTTTCCATTACCAGTACTTCAATTGCTTTTTTAAAAGATGAACAAAAAAAGTGGCCTTGAAATTTGATGAAATGTTGACAAACTCAATGTTTCCAACACAAGCAAGACAAACATTGTGTTTTTATCTTATCTGGATGTGATGTAATCATTGCCTAGACCAGTATTAATCCCTAGTCTAGATTAGAGTGGTGCTGGAAAAGCACAGCAGGTCAGGCAGCATCCGAGGAGCAGGAAAATCGACGTTTCGGACAAAAGCCCTTCATCAGGAATAGAGGCAGGGTGCCTGCAGAGTGAAAAGATAAATGAGAGGGGGGTTGGGGTGGGGAGAAAGTAGCATAGAGTACAATAGGTGAATGGGGGTGGGGATGGAGGTCATCGGTCAGAGGGGAGGTTGGA
This sequence comes from Chiloscyllium plagiosum, assembly GCF_037043375.1. Taxonomy (NCBI): domain Eukaryota; kingdom Metazoa; phylum Chordata; class Chondrichthyes; order Orectolobiformes; family Hemiscylliidae; genus Chiloscyllium; species Chiloscyllium plagiosum. The sequence continues at coordinate 82,897,679 of NW_028270141.1, read as the reverse complement.
GTGGATAGGTGGAAAGGAAGATAGGCAGGTAGGACAGGTCATGAGGACGGTGCTGAGCTGGAAGGTTGGAGCTGGGGTGAGGTGGGGAAAGTGGAAATGAGGAAACTGGTGAAATCCACATTGATGCCCTGGGGTTGAAGCATTCCGAGGCGGAAGATGAGGGAGGTTAGGTGCCAGCGCATGGCTGCGAGTGTGGAGCAAAGGATCTTGAAGGAGAACAGTTGCTGGTGTTTTTGAATCTGTAGTCTGTACTGTTTGTCCTATTCAGTGCCGAAATCTGCTGGTTTAAAGGTGGTCCGGAGTCCGTGTGGGATGAGTTGGTTACGGAAGCAGGCACTGAGAAAGCAAATGTGGTTGAATCTGTAGTCTGTACTGTTTGTCCTGTTCGGTATCGAACTCTGCTGGTTTAAAGGTGGTCCGGAGTCTTGGATCTGTAGTCTGTACTGTTTGTCCTGTTCGGTTTTACCTAGTATTATTTCCTAATTCACTTTGAGAAAATGGTAATGAGCTGCGTTCTTGAGTTACAGGAATCAATGTCATGCAGGTACATCCACAATTCAGTTTTAAGTGTTGATGGAGGGGCAGAGAAAGAATTGCAATGTAGCCAAAGATAAGCAAGCATGGAGGGCTGGGTAGAAGGCATTCCTCACAGCACTGCTGAAGCAATGGAGGACCACAAGTGACTCTGCTTTCTCTCAATAATGTAGGTGATGGTTATGCAAATATATTTCCTGAAGTTGATTATGGTCAACCTCAACATAACAGTAGCAGAGCAGGAAGTTCTCTGCTCCACACAATGGAGTTCTCAACATCCCACTCCTTATTGAGGAGCCATAAAAAGTGTGCTTTCTGGAGATAATCCACACCATTCTGGGGGACAAGGTTATGTGGCTCCTCCTATGGCAAAGAGAGGCCTACATGAGCCACCACAGATTCAAATCAAACAGGGTGGCTATCTTAATGATGACTATCTTACTATATATTTCAGCCATAAATCTTGGTGGTTGAGGAGATTGTAACAGGCCACTTGTTCCAGCTCACCGTGTGACTGGAGCATGTGCTGCATTACCTGTTGACAGTGCATTATCACCAGGCTGGCACGTAGGAAGCATGCCTCTTCGTAGAAATATCCATCCTTCTTGACTGCATTGACATGGATAAGTGCCTTATCCTCTGGGAATTCCAACTGTACCTTTGAAACAAGGGAAAATGTTATAAACAAAAAAAGAGGTATTGGGATAACTTGTTGTTTTCTCTTTTCTTAACTTTCGATTGATTGTAACAAGATATTCTTATTTCGAAGGAATATTTAAAATATTTTGAGTGTTGTGATTTTAAAGAATAGACACAAACATACATTCCCGTAACTTCAAGTCAGAATAAATGGTGAGATCTAGAGATAATGCCTTATCATTCATGAGTCATAACCACAAATTACTTAGACATATTGAACTTTAAGTAAGATGTTTTATGTTTAAAAATAAGTTTAAAAAAAGTAAAAAAAAAACACAGCAGCCAAAGATGGCTAGAAATGTAAATTTACAGAAAGTATCTTTGTGTTTGAAAAAATCCTGTGTAGATTATACTTAGTTCTGAGAGTTCATGGAATGTTCCACCTTGTGGAGGTCAAGGAAATTTAAAACAGAGACACTTCAAAACTGAACTGTTACCCCTGGTTGCAGCGAAATCGAAGGCCAATTGGTACCTCACCAGGAATCATCTTATGTGAGTATATCCCACAATGTGGTCATGATGTATGGCAAGAGAAAGCGGTTCTGGGTAAAAGACATGGCTGTGTTTTCCCTTCCAGGAATACACAACAAGGGATAGAAAAAGTACTGAAAGTCAAGTCTATATGTGCTATTCTGATGTTCCACTTCCACGGGGATGGTATGTACTCCAAAGGTCACAACTAAAGAATACCATTAGGCACCTCTGTACTTCTAAATAAAAGAAAAAGTCTCCTCATGATGATTGCTGAATGTAGATCAGAAAATTAATGGCAGAATCTTATTGAGTCTGAGCAACATGGACTATTGCAAGGTATGTGGCAGATTTCGATGAAAAGTCCAATGAGGCTTAATGAGCCGGCCCATCTCACAACATCCTTTTATGCTTTTGGCAAGCGATGTGGATGGAGTCAGTGTCATTCTGGGCAGCAAAGACACAGGATAAATGTTGGCTCAATGGTGAAGGGGCAAATATATGAAAATGAGTTTGCAAACTTCAGCTATCTTTCATTTGCAAACTTTTCTTCACACATATGCGATTTGTACAAAATGGGGGTTCTTTTGCATCAAATGTTGATCAAATGCAGATTGCACCATGTCGTTGGTGCTCGTTAAATTAACACTTATCTCAGTGATGCAGGGTAATAGCTTTAAAGGAAGCAAATGCTGGTCAAAAGTGTCTCATCATTTATGGAACATTTGAGGGTGCTATGGGACTAATCATGTAATTATGACAATGGGCTCTGCTGAATGCAATGGACAATGTAATGGTGGAGGTCACTGTGGGATGGGAAGGAGTTGGAATGTAGCAGACACTAACATTATAATGTACTGGTCATTCAGAAAAGAACAGCACAGCTTTGCAAGCCTATCCAGATACATGAACTGTCTCATCCTCAGCCCTTTCTTGTAAATCATTTCTACACTCACTCTAACACATCTTTCCTATTTTGTGATGCCCAGAGTTAGACATAATCCTCCAGTTGAAACTGAACCAATATTTTATGGAAGTTCACTGTAGCGTCTTGGATTTGCACTCTATTTATAAATCACAGGATTTGTATGAATTATTAACAACTTTCTCAACATGCCCTGTGCATATGCAACCAGGCCCCTCTGTGCCTATTTTCCCTTTGGAACTGTATCCTTTAATTTATATGCTTCTTTTTGTTCTTTCTACAAAAATGTATGTCATTGTACTTTTCTGCATTAGATTTCATCTGTCACACATTCATGTCCACCAGTCTGTCTGTGTCCTCTTTAAGACTATTTAAGCCTTTAAATAAGGCTGGAATGCACAACAGAAATGGTTGCTGAACTCCTCCTGAGCTGCTCAGCCACCAAGATTCTTGTGTAAGCACTCTAATGATCTTGTGTGGCAATTTATTTAAATAGTTCTTTGGGGGTTAAGCGGTGTGGGGTGTGGTCTTGTCTACTGCTAAGTGAAAGGAGAAAGTGAGGTCTGCAGATGCTGGAGATCAGAGCTGAAAATGTGTTGCTGGAAAAGCGCAGCAGGTCAGGCAGCATCCAAGGAACAGGAGAATCGACATTTCGGGCATAAGCCCTTCTTCAGGAATGAAGAAGGGCTTCATTCCTGAAGAAGGGCTTATGCCGAAACGTCGATTCTCCTGTTCCTTGGATGCTGCCTGACCTGCTGCGCTTTTCCAGCAACACATTTTCAGCTACTGCTAAGTGAAAGGTTAGCATTGCAAGATCAAAAGAAAGCACTGGATAGGCCTTTGGGATCCAAAATGTATGAAATTGAACTTATCCATTGACTCATTGGTTGTTTGTGCATACTGTCTACTCATGGCTTATGGCTCCAGTGCCCCACACACATATAACATGCAGATAATGAAAGGAATCTTACTACACGTGATTAACCAGATCTTTAAGGTCAATTGGCAGATGCTAACATGCATATCAAAATGGTGAGAACCACAAGTCTGTGTTTGTGCTATAGACGCCATTTTAGAAACAAAGCAGCAGTCATAGTGCTGAGAAATAATGCCAATGTGTCAAATTTCATGGCCTTTCATTCTGTATTTTTGAATTATGTTGCAATCTATTGTAACAATGATTAGAAATAACAAAATGTATCTAAGCTACATAGCTACAGAAAGTTTTGTTTCAGTAAGGAACTGAGGGGAAATTTACAAAAAATAACCACAGTTACATGTGAGAGGAAGGAAGATGAACCATGCTTAGTTTAGAGATATACTCGAAAATGAATATCAGCAACAATGACTCAAGTGGTTTTACTGGCAAGTCATGTGGAATAATATAGCGTCCTCAGCTGCCTCTGTATATAACCTTTCAACAGGACTGTCCCCTGAAATACTGGCAGAGCACTTATGATTGCAAAATCTGACTGATAATCATAAAGGAGATTGTGTAGAAAATCTAAGAGCAATTGCCAAAACTTTGTCAAGAGAATTTACTGACAAGAATTGCAGATCAGAATTTTCCTGTCAAGGATGACTACAATGGAACTTCTGTTCAATAATAGTTGATTATCATTATGTACCATTGACAAGAAATAGTAGATTTTCCAAGGTTGGTACAACTTTATACAAGTAGTTTAATGTTGTGGCCACTATTTTGATTTGTTTACAATGACAATTACTTGCAAATTTACCACCTCATTTCAATGAATAGAGTTTCTTGGGAAGTTTGTCCACTGACAACATACGAGAAATGTGAGCAAGGATAAGGAGACAGAAACCTGGCTTAATACAAAATCTGGAAAAGGAAAAATATAATATACAAACTGTGATTGACCTTTTTGACACTAATGTGGTAAATTTAATCTCTCAAATGTTTGACTAATATTGTTTAAATCATTGAAAATTGTAGCAGCTCAACTAATAATGACCATAATAAAATTAGCACATTTCAGAGTAATATTGATGATTTTCCTCTTTAATGCTTAGATATTAACAACAGTGCCATCTTGAATTTGTATAACACCATCAACATGGTAAAAGCATTCTAAGGTGCTTTACAGGAGCAAATTAAACAAATTGGACAGTGAGTTACAGAAAGAGATTTTCCAAAAAGTGATTAAATGCAACAGTAGTTTTTAAGAAATAACATTAAACAGGCAGTAGAGTTGGAATTCCAGAGAGATTTAGGGAGGCAATTTAAAAGTAAATGGTGTACCATCCCTTCTCCCTAATTTTCAAACCTGAAATTTGAAAGAGGAAGCTCTGCCCTGGTTTATTAATTCTTTGAGAGAAAAAAAGATTTTTCTTTTTCATCCATGGGATATGGGCATCACTGACATTTATTGCCCATCCCTACCTGGCCAGAGGATGGTTAAGAGTCAACCACATTGATGGGTATCTGGCGTTATGTGTAGGCCAATGGATGGCAGATTTCCTTCCCCTACCAGTCATCAGTGAACAAGGTGGTGCTTCATACAATCTGGAGTGATTAAACATAAAGTATCAAAGCATCCATACAGTGTGGGAGTAAGCCATTCAGCTTATTGATTCCATACTGACCCTCTGAAGAGCATCCCACCCACACCCACCCCTCTACCTTATCCCTGCAACCCAGTATTTCCCAAGGCCATTCCACCTAACCTACGTATCTTTGGACTGTGGAAAGAAAAATGAGCACCTGGAGGAAACCCACACAGACATGGGGAGATTGTGCAAACACAGACATGAGCCTGAGGATGGAATTGGTCACCTTTAGGCTAGCTTTTTAGAGAATTTAAGTTTCATCATCTGACATGGTATTTTTCAAACCCACGTCCCCACAACGAGCCTGTGCTTCTGGATTACTAGTTCAGTAATATTGTCATCATGCTATGGCCTCTCCATAAATCAAATCAGGCAGCATTTGCAAGTAAGTAACTGGTTTTCATTCAGAATTCCTCAGCTGCATTAACAATCCTATGAAGTTCCAGTATTTTCTGTTGTAATTTTAATTAACACAGCATCATGGTGGAGATTTTGCAAATATTGGTGAGAAGGGGATGGTAGCGCTGGTAGTGACTCTCCACTCCAGTTCACAATCTCCCCAAAGTTTTGTCTTGGCCTGCCAGTGCATGGTGGCAGGTGGTTGGCCATCCATTTAGTGGCTGGAGGTAGGTAGTGAGGTAGGTGTCATGTCAGTGGCTCAGCAGTTAGCACTTCCATCTCACCAGTGCCAGGGACCCAGATTCAATTCCAACCTTGGGTGACTACCTGTGTGGAGTTTTCACATTCTCTCTGTACCTGTGTGGGTTTCTTTTTGGGTGCTCCAGTTTCCTCCCACAATCCAAAGGCATGCAGGTTAAGTGAATTGGCTATGGTAAGTTGTCCATAGTGTACAGGCTGGTGATTAGGCATGGGAAATGCAGGGCTCGGAACCTGATGCTTCAAGTTTGAGCTTAATGATGGAAACTTACCGAAGTTAGCTGCTGATTCAACAATTACTGAAATTTATCAAGGCACAATGTTATAGAATTTGCCACAGACAACAATTTGATACAATGTCGTGAAGATTTATTGATGCTATCCAAGTTGTTTGTTTCAGGGAGTGGTCAAGCCGCAGAATTCAAACAGAAATATGTGGTGCGATTTAGTCGCAAGTATCAAGTTTGGAAGTCTATCAAACAAACAATTGAATGCAACAGCTGTCCCCAGTTGTCAATTTTTTATTTTACAATTTGCCCAATTTCAAGTCCTGGAATTGATCTGAGAATTTTGTATCAGAATTATGACCCATTTTCAGGAATCCTTAGACTGCATTAGTGTGAAACTTTGAACATTTTAGCTAGTAAAATGCAACTATAGCTGAGAAGAATGTATAAAAAAGAACAACTAAATATTTAAGTAGAACCAGCTATTTGGAACTGATATTTTCAAAAGCTGCTGTAAATATATGACAAAAAATTTATAACAGATTTATTTACTTGCATTTGCTGTTTAGTAAATTTACTTGACAATTAAACCCTAAAAGAAGATCTTCAGAACTGTAATCCTATCGATTCTCGAAATCCTGATGATAATCTTGTGATTGTACCGCAAGCACAAGTTGTTAAACAATTTTCTGAAAGACGTATTGCTTGTTATTTGGGCCCATGTGAAACCTATTCAGAGAGCAGACCAATTAAAAGCACCCTTAAAAATTTAGGGAGTGAGTGAGAGGTCACCTACCAGAGTAGTTTGAAAAACAGAAGTCAAAATATATTGAAGCAACTTGCACTTATTCATAGTTGGAATCTTTCATAGTTGCTGGATGTCTGAAAGTTTTATAAACAATTCCATATTTTTCTAATTGTGTTAAAAGCCAGAAGCAGGTAACTTAGGTTTCTTCAAAGTGTCCAATGAGATCCTTTACATCCGTGGGAAAAAGAACTCAAGGCCTCTGCTTAACATTTCATTTGAAAAAGACATTTTGGACAATTCAGGGGTCCCTCAGTATCACACAGAATGTCAACCTAGTGAGTATGTTTGTTCAAATCTCTGGAAGGGCACATGAATGCATAATCTTTTGATGTAACACCAGCATTAATTTATCTGCATTGAAAAATCTATTATTAACTAAATCTCGTCACACCATGAGGAGACCCTCTCGCTTATCTGCTACCAACATAAATGGACATGGCAATTAATAATAAGCTGATAGGTTGTTCCTGATTAGTTCAGAGAAGGTATGAGCATGTGATGCTAACCACTGCAGTTGAATTGGCAGTTGCTATTAAACCCTTTTCTCACTGCATTTACAGAGTCTACTTGGTCCACAGTGGTAAGAAACCCACAACGTACTTTAATGAGAAGAGGCTCTTGTCTTCAAAAATATGTAGTTTTATGCATGATAATAATCAGATACAAGCTAAGGGAATCCATAGCCAAGGCCCCTTTTCCTCCTGTATCTGTGGTTTTAGTTGAGTCAGACAGAGAGGTATGATCACAATTCAACCTATCCAGATCATAACTTAATTTGCAACAATTCTACTCTTCTCCCACTCGAATTCTAATGAAAATGAGCTCCAATGTCTGTATAATTTTAATCCTAATATAGTTTGGTATTTTCATTCTGATCAAAATGCAATTTTTACACCATTCAGCAGTAATTGACCCAAAATTAGTCTTACCACTCATAAATCCAACATTCAGAAATGTCACAATGAAAACAGCAAAAGACTCCTTCCTCAGAGAAGATGTGTGCAGAACAAAGTTAAGAAAGAGGAGCAAGAGCTTTATTCTGCATCTAGATCAATCCCAGTGTCTTTTATTCTGACTATTGATGAAGACAAAATCCCCAAACCCCAGAAAAAGTGATTTCACGATTTGGGGTAGTTCTCCAGCTTTATTATATTTAACTGCAGCTATTTGCAGAAGATAGTTCAGCAGGTTTCACAAAAAAACTGTCTTTAGTTCTCTACTTGAAAGCAGTAACTACTGACAGAGCTATGATCTTCAACATAGATAGAGCAAAGAGGTAAGTCCTCAATTAGCCGTAGCTGGAATGGGGACCGAATTCCATACTATTGGCATTGATCTGATCCACACCAGCTGAGCCAAGCAGTTCCTCAAGGTTCAAAGGCAATGTGCCCTTTTACATATATGCTCTGGTCTGGAGCTATGTTAAGCAAAAATGGAGGCTTCACTTTTCTTGCCATCACCTGGCTATCCAGGAACTCCTCTTTTCTTACTCTCTGTTATTGGTATATATTGGAAGGATATACAGTTGGCACTCAATCTTTTTGAGAATGTTGTGAATGTACCTTCCTTGCTCATCATATCCAGGAGCGGGACCTCAACATAAAGCTTCTGGCTCAGGGGTAACAATGCTATCTGCACCACACAAGATCTCCTTAACGCAAAAGTCGACAGGACAAAAGTGGTGAAAAGGTCTTCAGCTGCAATAAGATCCTTTTCCAGGCTTGGTCCTTGTTATTAATAGCAAAATATTACAGATGCTGGAAATATGAAATCAAAACAAAAAGTACTAGAAATCTGGAACACAGCTAAAATCAAGGTTATGGGAAAAAGGCAGAATGTGGAAGTGAGGAATGTCGAATCAGCCATGATCCTTTTAAATGACAGAGCAGCTCATGGGGCAGAATGGCCTTCTCCTGTTCCTACTTCTTATGGTCTTCTTAGGTCTGGCAACACTGGCTGAGAGAGGAATAGATTAAGTATGTCGAATCAAATATAACTCTTCCTCAAAGACATCCAAACATCATGTCACAAAATTCTGTTTCTCTGCACAGACACTACCTTATCTGTTGCATATTTCCAGCACTTCTTATGTTCATTCCTCCTCATTATTGTTTTGCAAACAAAGGATTTTGGCCACAAAATTGGACAGAGCTGAAAACTGGGAATTGCAATGTGGCTAAATGCACGCGCAATGCTTTTGAGAAAAGTGATGTATTGCCTGAAAATTTCAATGATTGTAGCATAAATCCAGTGCCAACTGCACATAGATTCCAAGCCTGAGCAGAGACCAATTTGAATTAAAGCTAGTTGGTATTATTTAAAGGCAATCTGCTAAAAATGAGGAATATTTTGGCTGGAACAGACACTGAAAGTATTCCCACAGCTAATTTTCAATAATGGCACATTAAGGAAGAAACAAAGACTCCAAGACTTTCTGACATTTTAATGGAGTACTTGGTGTTGGTAGTGGAGGAAAGGAAAACTTTCATCAGTAAACGCTCGGAGTGTAATCCTGAGGACCCAGATTTATTGCTGCAATCGTGACACAGCTAGTCAAGGACAGTGAATACATCTTCTCCTGTTTTACCACAACAAGTGAATCACTGGTCTCTCGCAGCACTGAATGCATCATAGCCCTAGCGATCAGCTACCAGCAATCTGTATCAATCACCATACTTAACATTGCTACGATCCTCATATTCATATTTCACAACCAGTTCATACTGGCCATTATGGAACCATGGAAGTCACATGACTGAAACGCCACTGATATTAGAAACAGAATTTTGGAAGGACATTGGAGGTAGGAATGTAAGTGGTCTGATTCAGATTGGTGGTTTCTTGTCAACTGCATGCTAGTTTCCTGGACTGGTTACTGCAATGGCCAAACCATGACTATAGAAAGGATGCAGCTTCCCAGTGAGAGCTGGAGCAGGGTGGCGACAGCATTCTATGACTACTATTTAAATATCCCGCTCTTCCCAACATCATTCCATTTTACAAATATCTGCAAGACCTACCACAAAGGAATTCTGGCAGGTGTGGCCTATTGTATGCACAACGATTTTAAAAGTGCTGAGAGGATGTTGCCATTTTGAGGTGCCCTTTCTCTCTTCTACCTGCAGGCTATGGCTCTGTCACCACTGGAGGGCTTCCTATTGTCTCTCCATTGTCACAAGCCCACCTATAGTCCTTAATTGGACTCTGAATTTAAACACTAGGCATTAATTGGGCAATGCTCCAAAAATTACATTGGGCACTAAACCCATTGAGGTCATTACCCAGAAATCATCATAACATCGTGGTTTCAATTCCAAAATAAAAGTCCTGAGAACACACATCTCCCCCGCCCACACACCTCCAACACACCCCCACACTCACAACTACTCTACGAACTTCTCAAGGTGGTTCCTTCTTACTTCTTTTTCAAAGCAGCATTTTAGTGTGATCAGCACCAGAAATATGTACGCATTCAGAGGATGCCATTTTGAGATGCTATGATGCCAAGTATCATAGTTTTTGATACTCTTCTCTTTCAGTGATTGTTTCTACTTAGTTATTGGTCAATCTTTCTGAAATGCTAAATGCAGAAAAATCTTGCTTATTTCATTCATTCACAGGGTGAAGGCATTGCTGACTAGGCATTTATTACCCATTCTTAATTCCCCAGAGGAGAGCTAAGAGTCAACCACATGTGGGTCTGGAATCACATATAATCCAGACTAGCTGAGGATGGCCTTTTCCTTCCCTCTCAGACAGTAATGAACCAGATGGGCTTTTCCAACAATCAATAATGGATTAATGGTCATCATTAGACTCCTAATTCCAGACTTTTATTGATTTAAAATTCCACCATCTGCCATGGTGAGATTTGAACTCAGGTTCCCAGCTCCCTATGTGGGCTTTTGGATTAACAGTCCAGCAATACTATCACAAGGCTATTCCATCTCCTTATTAACATTTTCTAGAATAATGTTGGATGAGGGAGGGCAATGGGGGGAAGAAGCAAGGGCTCTCCATGGACCACACTGTGTCCAAACAGGAGGACAGTCCCTCCAATTCCACAAGGAAGCCAACAAGTCATACCTGGCAGCACCCTTACATAGTGGTGGCTCCAACTGCCACTGGTGGAATGCCATCTGTAACAGAAAGATGCCCAAAAGTGGTCCTTAATTGGTCAGGTGAGTGCTTCAGGTGATTTCTGTGAGAAGCCTGTTCTTAACCTTTTGGACTGCTGAGTGAATTCTGTGGAGTCAGGTAGACATTAGGCATGCCAGCTCCAGCCTTTGTTCCTGATTCTCTGGCACCCACACGCATGTTACCTACTTCCAACAGCCACATTCAGTTCTGCCCAACTGCTCAAATCTCAGCATAGCCCAGTCATCAGAAATGCAGCATTTTGTATCCGGAAACGAGAAAGAAGTGTTCATGAAGGTAATATTGTGCAGCCTGCAGTGGAACAATTAGAAATTCCGTATAACACACATTGTTGCTTGATTTCTTATGTGCTTATTTCAGCCAGAATAATTTTTTATTGTAGTGGTTATTGAAAGTGTTAAATATGGAAATCACAACTGAAATGACTCACTTGCTCATTTTGGGGAAGTGTGTTGGGTCAAAAGTGATCTGATTCAGTAGGTTGTAACAAAATAGAAATGAATGACAGCAGATAAAGGAAACAGAATGAGACATAGAGCCAGCTGACAGGCTGTACTCAAGCCAAAGGTCTATGAACCTGATCTGATGACTGTTGGAAAGTTCCATTTAGAAGATTTCAGCTGCTGCACAGATGGTTCACTTCAGTTTTATTTAACTACATTAACTTTTTTTTTTGCTTGTTGTGCATTTTCCACTTTAGGGCATGCCTGTTATGTAACAAACTGACCATTGTCCATTTAATTGCTGCTGGATTATAAATGATTTGCTGATGCAATAGTCTAACAGAGTTTTAGCAGTTCACAATATTATTCAGATTGTTTGGTGCTGCACTTCTTAAATGAGGTAAGTATCAAAATGCATAGAGCTAACTGGGCGTTGGTATTTTTCACTTATTCTGCACTTCTTTTGGAGGTTTCACACAAGCCTAGTTAGGAATAAATATGGACTCATCTGCTCCATTCACCCATCAAGAAATCGTAAAATATGTTTCAGCTTGCCCAAGGAACTGCAACAGGAAAGATACAGCCTTATGATGTAAAGGCTAAACTGTACTTTTACTCTGAGTAAACTACTGAACATGTACAAAAGCGGGTAGATCAGATATCCTTTATATAAAGATTGTAATGTTTTTCTTTTTAACTTTATTTCTTACTTTTCTAATCTATACTATGAATCGCTAATGTAATCTAACTTTATTCCTTTATTTCTCTATTTTGGTATCTAAGATTTGTTCCTGGGTACTTTGTACCTAAGATGGCTCTATGTGTGGTGACATGGTAAACTTTTCACTGTACTACTGCACAGTGACAATAAACCTAAACCTATCAGATCGCATCGAACTGAAACCTGAGTTTGTAGAGTTTCAGAAGATGCCCACTCTTTCCATCTCTTCCACATATTGAATAAATCCTGTTCACTCAGTTCACTGAGTGTAAATATAGTCTTACTATAACAAGCACTAATGTATTATCTGGGAGAGATTTGTCACTGCCAGAAAGGCCACAGACTAACCACTGAGTCAGCTGAAAGTAGGTAGATATTGCTAGTTGAGATGTACCTTCAGTTCAAGATTATCTGTGATACGGATATCTAAGGCACAAACTCAAATGCAAGTTTAGGTGCTCATCACAACTGAATCAATAGTATTTGTGGTCGATATTCATAACTTATGTCCAATTGTACCAAAAACAGGTGCATGACAAGATAACCAGGACACTGAGATTACAATGTGACATTTCTCACACTGAAATGGGAGAACACTTTTAAAAACCTTGACTCTGCAGTGACATTATTTGAAATGTGCCTTTCTGCAGATGTGCTGCAACACTTTTCAGAAGAGCAAGCATGTTACCCAATTTGGTCTACTGTAACTGCATTGGGACATTCAGCCCATTTAGCCCATTTTCAATCATCCTGTATTTGTGGTTGACTTGAATTTCTTTAGCTTTAAAAGTTGCTTGAAATAATTAGGCAGAAATGTTTAACTCTGTGTAAGAAGGATTGGCAATGTTTTTGACTATATTTGTTTTTTTTTGTCTTTGTGAAGTTTGCTGATTTTTAGAAATGAATACAAAATCCTTGTTCTTGTTGTTTTCTAATCATTTTTTTGGATACATTTCATAATTACCTGATGAGCATCTTAACTCCATCGCCACCTCATCCAATCACATTTTAATTGCTTGTACATTGCTACCTGACAAGCTTACCCAAAATATTCATCAATATATGAAGAAAAGTCTTTTTAAAATATATTTATACAATATATTTAATTGTTATGAATTTAGTGGCGTGCCTGGTTAATGAAACATTAGATATAATATTCAGGTTCATTGCCAGGTTGGTAACCTGGTGCAAAGGGTCTTATTACTTCTTTTATTTATTCATGGGATATGGGTATCACTGACTGGGCCAGCATTTATTGCCCATTGCTTTACATAGACTATTCTTTCTTCAGTGTTTTCCAGCAGGATGAATTGGATTTCTGTCAAAGCAACATTCCCACAACCCTACTAAGACGTTCCACATGACACAATAAATCAATGAGATAATAAGCACTTTTCTAATATGAAAAATAGTGAAAAATGAAGTTTAAAAAGTATGTTCTACCAATTGCAGTTCCACTGGAGTTTTTATGGAACTAAAATGGAGTGATAAAATTCAGCTATTATAACATCGCTGGCCAGAATTTATTATTTTACAAATTATTCCAGATAGAAAATCAAGCTGTGGAGCAAAACTGGCCTGTTATGCAAGTTACGTTTGCAATAGGATTAAATGTGCTGATGCTGCATTTGTAACCCAATCAGACAACATTGACGTTGCTCATTGAAGGAGCTATTTGCAGAGTCAACGTGATGAGAAGGGCAGGTTGTAAGGAGAGTCCTAATGAAGGAGCAAGAAAGGACGAGGGGGAGAGGGGTAACGATAAGGACGAAATTTCAGAGATTAGATCCTAGGAAGATAATGAGGTCATTGATATTGGAGATAAGGAAGATGCATAAAAGGCTAATACATGAGAATGTTCTAGAACAGTGCTTCTCAACCTTTTCAGTATTAAGGCACACTTCAGTGAAACAGACAATTTCGTGGCACACTCATTAATCTCATACCACTTTATTGAAAGTCTATGTGGTGCACGACTCTGGAGATTTGTGTGTGCCATTCCACAGGGGCACTTGGTGTCAGCTGATGCTACAACAATAGATTTCAGAGGAAATTGGAAGCACAGACATGATCTTGACACTCAGGGAAAGTGGAGCTGCTTCCTGAAAATTTTGTGGCACTCTTCCCACATTTGTCACACAGCACCAGCGTGAAAACCAGTTGTAAACCACTGCAAGAGGATTGCAAGTCAGGAGAAGATTAAAGAGCCAGAAAGGAGGTGGATGAAGAGAGGATAAACATTTTAAATTGGGGCAGTACGGATAAGGCATCAATATTGATCAGCAAGCAAACAATTGTTGGGGTATCAATGGAAGGCAATACAGGCAAGTTCAGTGATCAAACTTGTCACAGGCAGCAGAGATATTGAGAAAGATGAGGAGAAATAACAGACATGTCATAATCACAGTCACAAGGAATGTGCTTTGCAACTTTCATTTTGGCCGCTTTAGGGAAAACTACAGGAAAGATGCTTTTAGGACTCAGCAGAACATTCAAAGACATAGGGGAGGAAAGACAACTTGAGAATGTGGCGAGAGTTTGTAAAGACAGGCGGTAAGGATAAAACGTTTGAGAAGGACTGTAGTTCCATTAGGGAGGAGAACCAGAATGTAAGGAGTAGGGATAATTTACAATGACAGATACCTCTGTGACAAAGGTGGTCAAACATTTTGAGGGAATTATATCAGCGAAGTAGGATGCAGACATGGACAAGATGAACTCAAACTGTGAAGCTGGAAATGAAACTTGAGCAAAATGTTGTTTCAGTGTTGGGAGAGTTTTCTGGGAAGTTTGATCTGGTGTGCAAGAAAATGAAGGGACAGAGCAGAACCAAAGAAATAGGGTTGTTCACTCTTAGGGCTTTGAATACCTGAAGGAGATGATATGGAGGCAAGGGACAAGGGCTGAAGAAGTTTGCTGATAGTGGAGTTAAGAGTCCAGAGACTGTTTTTGCTTTCTGAGATGATACTGGGATAGTTTTGGTATGACAGCACTTAATTTGGTTCAATTGTAGTGCTTCTGTGCATAACACAGATTAGGTACATGGATCCTATTTACTTGAAAATCTTTCATAAGTCTATGTATGGCTAAAACTAATACATACAGCAAAGAGTAATCTCTAAACCTATCCATGGCCTAGGGTGCTGCAATACAGAGTGACTGTAGCCTCTGGTCACAAGATAATATTTGAGGCCTTGATTCATCTTCATAATGAGTTCTTCAACCAAGACATTCTAAAAGTGAAAGTACAAAGTGACCACTTTTCCCAAGGTAAATCTTGCACATGAAAAGTGAAAGCATATGAACATTGAGTAATAGCAAAATGCAATTATCCAGAAATAAAAATGGAAAAATCTATTGGTACAGGGGTAAGGGTTGAAAAATTTACGAGTACACAAGTCTTAGAGTACATATATCATCTCAATTGTTTGACAACCCTTCCAAACCTTGTTATGATGTAATCTTCCAGACATGTGGAATATGCCCTGTTCTTAATTTGCAAATATGTCAACTGTGCATTGATCATTTCCCTGGTGTTCCATCACACTGTAATTTTCTGGTTGAATTCCTTCGTGTGTAAAATTTGCATACTACATATTTCCCTGAACTGATTTCTGTTCTTCCTCAATATTGCTCAGTTAAGTACTGTACTTCATACTCACTGTACTCACTTCACACTTTGGATATTTCATGGACAGTCAGGTTTCCACTGTAGAGTGTATAACTCTGACCTGTAATCCTATGTGTAGTTGAGGTTGTTCAGCATCTAAATGCCAGTCATGCACCACCTTCATTGTCCCTTATTTGTTGATTAGTGTCTCCTACATTCTTGGAGAATACAGATAACTGGGAAAACATGGCATGATCGCACTTACCTTCCGAATATGATTTCTGCTGGCAATGGTATCCAGTGCTGTACCCCTGGGGTGCAACATGGTGACAGAAAAATATTGTTTTGTGGTTCTACATTTCAGGATGAATTAATAGTGCAAACCATTTGCTCAATAAGGACTGCTGATTTGGCATAATATGGTGAGGATGTTCACATAGTTCACAACCCATTTGGCAAGCGTGTCCCTGAAGAATCTGTTCATATACTATGGCTTATTGTCAGAAATATTTGCTTCAGGTTTGCAAAATAGATTGAATATGGCACTTAATATGTCTACTCCGGTGCACCTGAAATTTTCTTTACCAGTCTGATAATTGGAAATTTGGAAAAATAATCAACAACTAAGATAAACTCATCCTCATTTGTTGTAATCAGCTCAGTCTCAATGAGAGGACTGCTCGGATCTTGTGGCATGTCAATGTTCTCTATGTTGCTGGGGCTGGTGATTCTGGCATGCCTCACACATTCTCAATAAGTTATTGATGTCACCATTGACAGACCAATCGAGTTGTCTGCTCTATACTCATATTTCTTTGGAGTAGTTGTGACATTATGTCCTAGAAGAGTGCTTCCCTTTGAAAATTTACATCTTTTGAAATACGAAGCTCATCTCTGCAAGGCCAGCAACAACTGAGACTATCTGGCACCTCTTTAATCATGTCAGGCCACACTACTAGGATGTCTTTCCACAGTGCCTTTTGTGGTGGGCCATTAGCTATTGCTGATTGCTGACTGTTCATGCTCAAAGTTTGTGAGAAGATTTGTAGCATGGGTGCTCGTTGTTGTGGTCCTGTTTGCCGAGCTGGGAATTTGTGTTGCAGACGTTTCGTCCCCTATCTAGGTGACATCCTCAGTGTTTGGGAGCCCCCTGTGAAGCGCTTCTGTGATGTTTCCTCCGGCATTTATAGCTCGGCAAACAGAACCACAATGACTATTCATGCTGGCAAAAATGTAACTGTGAGTGTGTCTTCTTCCTCAATGCTCATGCTGGATCTCACAGAACTACTGCATCTTTCTTTTAATTTGATAAGCTGTTCAGCAGATCCAAGGTGATAATTTTGGTAGCAGGTTTATAGCAGCTTTCAAAGTCATAGTTTGTAAACTGTTGTTGTATGTGGTGTGATGCACTTGTCTACGGTTTGCACCAAATTATCTTCAGAGCCTTGTGAACTGTTTCTACTGTGATTTGCTTACCATAAGGGGAGGTGTGGAATTTTGTGACCCAAATACCAAAGCAAGTATTTCATATTTGAGTAATTGGATGATGCATAAACCAGGTGTTTTGAATCCAAAGCCAAATTAGTTTGCTATCTTGTATGATCAATGTTCCCAGCCCTTTTGTTTACTGCTGACAATGCTTATATCAAAGACTAAAATATATGTATGATGGTCAGCCTCCCCAATATAAGGTATATCTTTCTTAGGCAATTTCTCAATGATGATGCTTTATTGGATAAGTTTGGTGCCATGAAGAATCCAAGGCATTCGATGTAAGTCTTCTTTTGCCTTGTAAGATGGGTATGTGTCTTACATTTTCTATATTACTCCGGTTGGGATGAACTTAGCAACCTGAGCCAAATTAATTTGAATTGACATACATTCAAAATGCACTTTTGCTGTTAAAAATAAGTCCTTCATGCAGTGCGAAATATCCGAGAGGAGATGCAGTGGAAAATAGAATAAGTGACAGGAAAGAGAGGAAACATGGAGAAGTGTCCAAGAGATAAAAGAAAAAAAGAGAGGGACAGAAGTAAGGGCCTCAAGATCTGCTAGCAAGTACAGCGATGTAGGTTAGCTGCATTAATCAAAGAATACCGTTGCATTGCATGAGTAAGTCAAAGAACAAAGAATTGTATGGGAACAGACCTTTCAGATGACCAAGCCTGCACTGACACATGATGCATTTCTAAATTAAAAACCTTTTGCATCCAAGCCAAACAATAACCTTTTAAAACATTTCTGTCCCTCTCCAAAGCCTCCACATCTTTCTGCTTTTGTGGTGATCAGAACTGTAGCCAATATTCCAAATGTGGCCGAACCAAAATTCTATACAGCTGTAATATGACTTGCCAATTTTTATATTCTGTGCCCCAGCCAGTGAAGAAAAGCATGCTATAAGCTTTATTCATTTCTGACTGAAGTCACTGCTGAGTATCCCTGCTGTCTGCAAATGGATTTTTAAAATCTAGTCTAAAGCAAAATATAAATAAATATCCACTTAAAACTGAATATAATAAAATGTGAAGGAAAATGAACTGATGGAAAATGCCCTCATCACTACAATTCAGAGTCCACCCACACACATGGACAAGATGTAACCAAGTTGTCAATCCTTTCCAAGAATCAAATAAGGCAGCCCCATTAGAATTATTTGTACTTGAGCCAAATTGCTATATTTCTAGCAAGAACATAAGAGTTCATAAGAACATAAAACATGGGAG
This sequence comes from Chiloscyllium plagiosum, assembly GCF_037043375.1. Classification (NCBI taxonomy): domain Eukaryota; kingdom Metazoa; phylum Chordata; class Chondrichthyes; order Orectolobiformes; family Hemiscylliidae; genus Chiloscyllium; species Chiloscyllium plagiosum. The sequence continues at coordinate 82,879,132 of NW_028270141.1, read as the reverse complement.
TATTCTCCCAAATGTGAAGTACATTTTTCATCTTCAACAACGGAAGTGGAGATTGTTAAACTGAAATCTACAGCCCCTATGGAGTTTCTGTTTGGTCAAGAGACTGGAGTCTAAGGGCTCATGTTCAGGAGTATGGCCCTTCACAACATCCTGCTGTGGAAAAGAACTGTGCCATTGAGATAGAAGCTTTGAGGTGTAGATGCAGTTTCAATTCAGTAGAGTATTAGATGATTGTTTCTGTTGAAACAAAGTACAGGGATATAGGGAAAGGCCAAGTGATTGGCACTAAATCATAGTTCTCTTTCAGAGAGCTGGAGCAGGCAGGAAAGGCAAAATGAGCTGAATTTTACTGTTTTTGGCAAAGTCTGAGTTGCATCAAGATTTTTGGAGGGTTTTACAGTGAGGCTTAGAGGGTTTTCTTGCCTCAACTTAGCACTTCCCAAACTTGCCACATTAACTATCCCGATTTTGCCCATGGTACCCCTTCACATCTGATTCCCGTCCCATATCACTACGCAATGTTCCAAAGCAACTCATCACTCAGAGGAAATGCCAGCATCCCTTGCACCCACGCCACTTTTAAAAAGCCACTGTAAACGTGGACAAACACCATATTCCGAAGCTGCCCAACTTGTCCATGGACACAACCTGATCTTGGCAGAGAATGGGGAAACATTTCACCATGATTCCCAGAAAGAGATCTGGAGGCTCTGGTGGACAAGGTGGTGTAATGGAGAGAAGCCCTCTCTCTGGAGGACCAGGAGGGGATGCCATTCCGCCAGACCTTTGCAACCTGTTCAAAGGTCATCACCCAGATCAGCGCGATCTTCAGGGGGTGGAGGAATGGTCAGCAGTGCAACAAGAAGAGCTGTTTTGTCAGTGTAAGTTCAACATTCCTCTCTCTGCAACCTCACACTCACTCTCTCTGTGTGTGTCTCTCTCTCTCTGCTACTGCACTCACCTCCCACCAAGGCTCATTCTCTGCCACTTTCAGTGTTGCTTGCAAGATCTTCCCTCAGTCACTCTCCCCAACCCACTCTCCAATACCATGAATCCCCAATGCCCTCTGTATTGTTTCCCAGCTCACTCCAAGTGTGGATGCAGCTACTTTCTTCCCCAGTGCATGCATTCAGTTTCCAACATGATGGAAGAGGACAATGAGCACTCCTCAGCCTGAAGTTTCCAGTCTCTGCCTGAACATATTGGTCTGACCCTAAGTATGCACCTTTCCCTCCTAACAGCCATAGGCTTTACACCTTCCAGGTATCCTTCCAAGTCATCTACCTGTGACTGCCTCCTGCCTAGCTTTCCTACCCAACACCTGGTCTGGTCATTCACTGCCTCCCCCTTGCTCCTAACTGTGGATGCGAAATGTCAAAAGCCCTGGCTGTACATCTCCCTTACCATGTTAGCCCAATCTCACACTGACCACTATGGAGCCATAGGACTGGCCAGGACCCACTCTCTAAAAGGCAGAGGCAATGATTCCCTGATGGAATGGCTCCAACTGGAGTGAAAAATCACAGGGTCTGATGATAGGCTGCCCTTGACAGCCTGTGTCGGGGCCTCCTGATTGACAGGTGCCTTAGTGGAATTCACTGAAGATGATTCCCCTATGGCACTAAGACGTGGGTTGCCTGTTTGCTGCACACACTCTGTGTGTTTGCCATATAAGCTGCTGGCACAGGGTGCATGGTGTGAGATTGACATTAGACATTGCACAAGATGTCTGCCTCCTTGACTGAGGACTGTTGAACAGCAAGGCTAGCTGCCTGGTTGCAGGACTGTGCTATTAGTGATAGCAAGGCAAAGGAAAACGTGGATGCTGGGAGCATGCAAGTGGTTGCTAAGTGAGCAATAGCTGAGAGAGCAAGTGATCAGCCTTGACATACTGCCTAGTCCATTCCGTAAGTTGGGCTTCTGTCTGTGTGAGCGGACTGTCCCTGTTGAAGCGTTCCAGTACCATTTGCAGGTCTGTGTACCCAGAGTGTATTGCCTGTGTATTGGTAAGTGGCCACGATGGTAGCAAAAGGTTGGCTGACACTGAATGCCAATTTCATGTTCAAGGGGTGCGTGTGTCTTGAATTAATTGTTCCCCGGGTTGCAGTTTATTCATAGGCAACATGGAGGTCATTTGGTTAGGTACCTGCTGTGGTTTCCACATCAAGTTTTCTCAACATCCAGCATGATTGGCCAATGAGAGTCTGAATATTCATGAGACAAGTGTCATTAACAAGACTTTTAGATTACTTACTGTGTTTAGATTACTTACATTGTGGAAACAGGCCCTTCGGCCCAACAAGTCCACACCAACCCTCCGAAGAGCAACCCACCCAGACCCATTCCCCTACATTTACCCCTTCACCTAACACTACGGGCAATTTAGCATGGCCAATTCACCTAACCTGCACATTTTTGGAATGTGGGAGGAAACCGGAGCACCCAGAGAAACCCACGCAGACACAGGAAAAATGTGCAAACTCCACACAGACAGTTGCCTTAGGCGGGAATTGAACCCGGGTCTCTGGCGCTGAGAGGCAGCAGTGCTGACCACTGTGCCACTTTTACCAAGCAATAGTTCCCCTAACTGGTAGTGCACTGCTGCCTCACTACGTGAGAAAAGCATAAAAGATGGAGTGAGTTCCTCCCAACATTGAGATAATCCTTATTTGGCCTTTCAATCTGACTCTGCCACAAGTTTCACCACAGTCACTCAGAGCCCAGTAAAATATCGATCCTATGGCTCTGAAACCACTGTAGAAGCCCTTGAATTCTCCCAATGTTCCACGCTGGATGTGATTTGATCAGTAACCATGCTAAATGGTACAGAAGCAAGTACCTTTGCTGGACAGGATTTAGCAAGGTATGACAGAAGTTTCTTGAGCACTCTCCAGATATACATGATGCATTATATATTTTTAAATAACTAAATTAAAATGTTTGCTAGCGGAAACACTTTGGCTATTTATTTGAAAAAAGGGAAATCCTGGACAGTCTCATATTGGCAGGTTTTTAAAAAGGCTGCCAACATTTTACTTCTCATCAGCACCTCTGGACATTGGATACAACATTCATTCTTCTCAGCAGCACCACCTCCCAGGCAGTCGGAACAGCTCTTGGTGTTGGCAGAAGGCCCTGCAACACTGAACTTCCCGAAACAGAAGACCCACAGCTGCCTTTGTGCAAATGTGGGCTCCCAGCCTGACTTAACTTCACTGTTCCATTAATTTTCTGAGCTCTGTAGCATTTTTGAACTGCCAGATAAACAAACCTTCCTCTTGAATGGCTGTTGCGGTCCATTTAAAGGCAGCAGAATGTTGGAAGTTCCACAAGCCATTCAGCAAGCTTTTCAGAGGGAGGTCCAATGGAGGCTGTGAACACACCAGAAGTATTACTTTGTTGGTCAACCTGGGAAACTCCAGTGGCACCAGCTGCGTACAGGATGTGCAGGTACAATACCCACTGTACAGCAGTCTGACTCGACCAATAATTGCCTATGGAAAATCTTCTCAATCATTTACAAGTGAAAAAAAAAATACAAAAAAAACACAATGGAACTGGGTTAAGAATGTATCAGCTTTGTGTTTCCTCCATTCATTTTTGCTCTAAATTCACAAAAAGAGTCTCAGTTGCTTTTAACTGGGGAAAGTAACGAGATGAAAGTGCTCACATCAGTCACTCTAAATGACATATACCATTTCAGACTGAATTTATTGCAATGATTTGAAGTGTGAATGATTATTTACAGCAAACAACTCTCTGAAAGTAACGGCTTTGTTACTTCTCAATTATCCCCACTTTCTCCGCTGGCAAATGAAAAGTGCCAATAAAACAGCATCACTTGACAAAGTAAAAAGGGAGTAGCTGAGGCAGTTAGCTGTCTGCTGCTTGCGGTTCAGTTGGAGCTTGTCACTCACACTTATAAGTGATCCCTTTCGTGCAAGTGCAATTAATGATAATCAAGCAGTGCTTAATGCAGAGATTGAAGTGGTCAGTTCAATTTGTGAGTGTGAACAGCATATTAATTCTTAGGCAGAAACTACTTTAATGCATGCATGGGGACGTTGTTACAGCCCGGCAAGGTGCAGGTAGAAGTGAAGCATCCACTCCATTTAGTTCTATGAATCATCAAAACAATCAGCAAAGAGCAAGTTGGGGTTCGAATCAAGTTTCAGTAAAGCCTGAATCAATTTGTTTTGAAGCCATTATGACATCAGGATATTGGTTCCCACTCTCCAAAGTGACACCAACATTAAAAATCTTATACAGTTGTTTGTCTGTTCAATGGATTGCACATTTAAATAGTTGCCATGGTAGTGAAATGCCACAAATATCATGGCATTAATTGCACGCTTTCACCGTTCAAAAACTGATCGGCTCGACAGTGCCTGGAGGGGAGGCAGAGATGCCATCATGTACTGTTGTACAGATCCAGCTGAATGAAGGGCTTGCGCCCGAAACTCCGATTCTCCTGTTCCTCGGATGGTACCTGACCTGCTGTGCTTTCCCAGCACTACACTCTCAACTTTGATCTCCAGCATCTGCTCCACACTTTCTCCCTGTTAGCTGTAAATACATGTATGTGCTTAAATGCTTAGGAATTCTTATGACTGAAGTAGGAGGAGAATACAATCTCTGTTTAAACTCACGATCTTCATGGTTACAACATAAATATAAATGCTTTATGTAGTTCCTGACTTTATTTATTCACTCATGGGTAGTTGACATTCATAACCCATCCCCACTTGCACTTGAGAAGGTAGTGATGAGCTGCCTTCTTGAATATTGGCAGTCCATTTACTTTAGGTGGGTCCACAAGGCCCTAATCAGGGGATTGCCAGGATGTTGACCCAGCAGTGCTGAATGAACAGCAATATATTCTTGAGTCAGTCTGGTGAGTGGTTTGGAGGGAACTTGCAAATGGTGGTGTTCCTGACTATTTATATACTTGATCTCCAATAGTTTTAAATGTTAAAAAAATCAAACATGCTTCTTTAATAAATGAACAATTTGTTATCACACAGTTTGAAATAGGGAAGAATAAATGTTTCTGCTTCTGAATTACCCAACAAACACATACACCTCAACAAACATACACATGATAACTAAAAGAAACAAAAACTTTGAGAAAATGACAACTTTGGCCAATGTTTGTTCATCCTTAAAATAACTGTTCTGGAGAACATTTACATTGTTTTAATTCATTTATTTGTGGGATGTGGGCATCGCTGGCTGGCAGCATTTATTGCCCACCCCTAGTTGCCCTTGAGAAGGTGATGGTGAGCTGCCTTCTTGAACCACTGCAGTCCCTGTGCTGTAGTTTGATCCACAGTGCCCGAGGGAGAGAATTCCAGGATTTTGACCCAGTGACAGTGAAGGAATGACAATATATTTCCAAGTCAGAATGGTGAGTGGCTTGGAGGGGAACTTGAAGGTGGTAGTGTTCTCATATATCTGCTGCCCTTATCCTTCCAGATGGAAGTCATCATGGTTTTGAAAGGTGCTGTCTGAGGATCTTTAGTGAATTTACATTTACAAGATTCAAACATTACTTTTGCTTCTCTCTTCACAAATGCTGCCGGACCTGCTGAGTTTCAACAACATTTTCTGTGTTAGCATCAATTGATACCTCAAAGGGCTTCTTGAAACTGGGGCAACCAACAAAGGATTGTGGGTCAAAATTTCTTTCTGCTTCTCAGAAGATGCTTTAGCACTCCCAGACCTCATACAAAGTTTGTCAGTGGAACAGCTTTAGTGCTGACATGTGTTTAACCGTATGAAGAATCCACACATCCTAAGTCATCAAATCATAGAATCCCTACACTGTGGAAGAAGGCCATTCAGCCCATCATATCTACCCCAGGGTTGTGGGCCTTCCAGAGGAGAACAAGGAAGCTGCATACAATGCTATCACTTAGCCTGAACAATTTCATGATTTACTGACTTACAGTAAGTGTTTGCAAATCATGTTTAATATTCTTTCACCCCAAAATACAATTACTTTGAGAGCGTAACTTAGAAATCACTCATAATGTTTAACATGTTATAGTTTGAGTGCTGTAGGACTGAATAACACTTAAGGGAAACGATTCTTAATTGATCCACTCTACTCAGGACAGATAATTGATCTTAGTAACATTGATTTGGAGTTTGTAACATTGATTTCAGTTACATCAAACTGTAAACTTTTGCGATAAATTCTGTGATTTACAATCTTATTCTCCACAACCAGCTGATGAAGGAGCAGTGCTCCAAAAGCCAGTGTTTTCAAATAAACTTGTTGGACTATAACCTGGTGTTGTGTGATTAAACATAATAACATTGTGCTTTGGAGTGTAAAATTTAAAATTCAGCCAGCGTGTCAAGCATTAATTGAAATAGATAGGTAGATAGATAGATAGATAGATAGATAGATAGATAGATAGATAGATAGATAGATAGATAGATAGATAGATAGATAGATAGATGGATAGAAAGAAATTTACTATTACTTATATTTGTGTGTAGATGGACTTGAGGTGAAGGCTGAATTAGGCTTAATTATATCATGGTCAATCTGCGGAAACCTCGTACTTTGAATTAATATGATGGAAAACTAACTGGGCAAGCTGTCAATGTTTTTAACTCTGTTATGTAGAGCTCATACCTCATCATTTATCATGCAATGAGGACAGGGGGATAGGTAAGGTGCAAGGGATTACTACTCGTAGCTCGACATACTGGGTGGTCTAGCCATGGGAAAATGCAGAGTTTCAGGGGCAGGGTCTGAGTGGGAAGCTAAATCCTGCTGATACTTAGGGTCTGGGAAGTACAGTAATGCACATATTTTTGCTGTTCTTGAAGCACTTGTCCTTGCCTTACAATATGCCTTAGATTGTCTACCAGACATTGCCAAATTCAGTTTTGGCAACATTTGTCATCATATTAGCTAACTGCATTTTTCTGAACAGAACTTCTGGTTGTTCTATGTGTTATGATCCTAGCTGATGATAATACTAGACAAATCAGATCCCAGAGTGAAACCTGGCTTAATTAAACATAAGTTTTATTTTTGCAATTGGATTATCATGCTGATTAGTCATTGATTATAATCATAAACCTGTTAGACTATAACCTGGTGTTGTGTGACTTTTAACTATATTCATAAGAGGCTCCTTTTTTAAAAATAAACAAAAGATTTTTTTACATTAAAAAATGAAGTAAAAGGTTCTCTCACTCTTTCCCTCTCTCACACATTCTATAATTATTAACAGCAAAAACATCTTCACAAAAACTCAACAATATATGAAATTTCACACCTATTTTCACCCTTTAATTTTTTGTTCAACTGATGAGACACTTGTGTTTCACTTTAATGAAGTTCTGCACATTCACTAGATGTGATCCTCTCCATTACTATCTCTGCCCAAGACACACAGACCTAAGCTAACTCAGAACCTGAATAAAAGCACTCCACAATTCTCCTAGCCTTGTCTACCTAGACTGCTACAACAACTTAAGACTTTCTTCCAGCTCTGATGATCTGGAGACTGACAAAATAAAATGGTGTTTTTGCTGGAATAGTTTTTAAACTCTGTTTTCTCCCCAGAGATGCTGCCAGACTTGTTGAGTTTTGCCAGCAATTTCTGCTTTTGTGTGTTTCAGATCTCCATCACCTGCAGTTCTTAGTTTGACTTTACAGTTTTATGCATTAACATTGGTGAATGACTGAAAAAGCCAATAAGAATGAAAAATCTAGACTTAATGTGAAAGAAGAAAATTAGTGATCATTTAATATGGAAATTTTGCAGATGTTTGTGGCAGGCATTACTGAAGTGAAATATTCTAATTAGATACCAGCAAGTTTGCTAGATTGATGTTATAATTACAGGCAATATACTATTTAAAAACCATCTTCTCTTCGCAGAATTTCTAACACTGATTTATTTTTAGCAAGGGGACTACAAGCAGCTAGCTTTGGACAAAATGTCACTAATCTTTGAAACCAAACCAATAAAAATATTGGTTCTTTAAAGGCGAATGAGTATTTTAGACATTAACTCCAGCTCATGTTAATCTGGTGAAGTCTTTGTTTTAATTGCTATTTGGTGTCAAAAGAAAGTCAAACCACACTTCGGTTCATGTCTAATTTGTAATATTGTTAAAATGGTTAACATCAGGTTAATTACCTAATTGAGAAGAGATTGTTTAATCAGCAAATGGATCTGCTTTAACATGAAAAATAATACAATCAAAAACAGAAATAAAAGCAGAAAATGCCAAGACCTAATTCAACAGGCCAGATAGCAGCCGAGAATCATCACTGACATCTTTCCATTTGCAGTAGACACTGATTATGTAGAAAATCAAGCCTCTTCTTAGTTGGGTAGTTTTGTGTGGTGCCTCATTGTGGAACAGACTTTTCCATGAGTGTGGGATGTGATGTAATTATTGCATGTCATTGTAGGTTGTTGTTTTCAGTTTGGTACCTGTTGTTAAGTCTCAGTAGCCATTGGCAGCTGCCGGAGCTGCTAAGTATTTCCGGCATCTTTTGTTTTAATTTCAGTTTTTCTGCATTCACGGGAGTTCCTGTGATTAAAGACTTGCAGGGTTAGAACAGGTTTGCCCAGTAGGTGGTCCAGGGACCTCAATGTGACATGTCCAGAGGTCCTGTACAGCCCATAACCTGTGTTCCAAATTCAGGAAGTACAAGTGGAAACTGGACAAAGAAATGTTCCTTCTATCAAAGGTCATTTCTCACCAGTCAGCCTAAGAGCAGACAAACGCAGGAGGGAAGCGACCTCTCTGGTGGAACAGTGGGGTGTGCAACCGAGTATCTTGAGGCCTTGAGGCCTATGTAGTGCATGCAGTGAATTTGCTGGGGTGGGCGAGAGTGCAAAGGTTGTGACATTTGCCAGGGCAAGAGGCTCCAAGTTGGAAACAACTGATGGGGAATTGGAGGCTCTCTCTTGTTTCCAAATAGGAATGCAGTCAAGGTGGAGAAGCAAGTACTCAGGCCCGGGGGCTAGAGTGTATGGGAATGAGAGGGACAATGGTGTGAGAAAGAGAGAGTGAGTAAGATAATGTGAGTGAGGGACAGTGAATAAAGGAAGGAAGAAGAAAGTGTGAGGGATGGAAAGTTCATGAGGGAAGGAGAATTCATCAGGGAGGGAAGGGGCACTGTGAGGGAGGGAGGAAGGGAGGGAGGGTGAGAGCATAAGGGAGAACAAGAGTGTGAGGGAAGGTGAGAGTAAAAATATAGGGTGTGGAGGAGGGGGAGTGAGGGGAATTGAGTGATGAACCAGAAAAGAAGGTATCTGGAAGGGATAGAGTGAGAAGGAGAAGGAAATGCTTCCTACTCACTACTCGGGGCACTTCAACATTTTGCTGCCACCAGCACCAGCAGCTGTGCCAGATCCTTCATCTCATTCAATCCTTCTCTGTCCCATTTCAGGAGAAGAGGGCTCACACTGGGCTGAATGACCAAGAAAAGTGTAGGGAGGCCCAATCTTCAACTCTGCACCTTGACAGGAAAGAACCCTGACTATGACCTCCCCAAGCACACAAGGCCCTGGATTGACGTCTGGCAATGCTCCTGGCTTACTATGCTGGGATCCCCAGATTACAATGGTGTCTCTCTTGACTACTGCACCCCTTAGAGACTTTGAGATAAAGTCATTTGATTGAATCACATTCAGTATATGTGCCATGTAAACTGCTAGTACATGGCACAATTGTGACATTGAGATAGTATGGTGACATACAGCAACATATCCAACTTCCTTGACTGATGACTGCTGCCAAGCATGATATGTTGCCTGGTTTTATGTTTGCACTAAAAGACAAAACAAGACAGAAGTACAATGAGCCTTTAATGTCTGGCTAAGGGAACAAAGCATAAAGATGGCAAAGCAAGGCAACACAAGGCAGGGATGCTGCGTGTATTGAAGTGGACACAAAGTGAATTAGTACTAAGAGATCGGGAGAGAAACACCATGGTCTAAATCATGAGCTGGGTGCCTGTACCTTCACTGAAACTGTTCTTGCATCAACATTGCAAAGAGAAGTGCTGGTGGAATCCATTGGAGCATTGAAGTACAGTGCCATATTATAAGTAGATCAGGGATGATCACCATGAGATGCAGTGCGGCTGATACATGTTGGATGATAATATCCATTGATATTGGTTGTATATAGAGCTGCCACTGGAGTTGGAGCTGCATGTTCAAAATGGAGGCCCTGTAGGACAAAGCAGTGAGCTGGAGTCATCAGATAACTGGTTTTCGTGATGAAGATTCTCAAATTTCTACATGGCAGGTGAAAGAATTGAGCTGAATGCTAAAGAGGTGAGATTAAGTTGTAATGAGAGGGATAATGAACCATAATGCAAATAAAAACTGAAATTGGTGCAAAAGCTCTACAGATCCTGCAGCATCCATGGCAAGAAATCAGAGTCAACATTTCAGGATCAGTTCTTTCAGTTTTCATCAATGCAAGTCCACCTCTCACTACACACTAGTGAGAATTTTGTCTCATTGTGCAACATTTGGTCAGAAAATTGTTGCTCCAAAATGATGTGAAGGTACTTGCCAAACATCTCAACTGATTTTTCCAAATGTTGCCATGGCCTGTGTCATTCAGGGTCTGGGAATATTCTGTTTACTCTTTTCCAAACTCAAGTAGGCTCAATTAAATTGACTCCTTTTAAAACTTAAATTCATTTGGTCTGGAAGAACTGTATCCACAAGGGAATGATTTTTTTTTTGTGAAGTAATTTTATTGTGACCAATTATGGGTGTGGGTGAACAGAGAAAGGCTGCCACTTCATCCCTCCTCAATTTAACAGTTTGGAATTGGATTGTATCTGGAAGCGTAATAAATTGGGAAACCTCACCAGAGATTGATCACAACAGCCTAAATGGGAAAGGGTGTGTGCAATTGGGCAAGAGAATGAAAGATCCCATGTCCATGGGCGGCACGGTGGCACAGTGGTTAGCACTGCTGCCTCACAGCGCCAGAGACCTGGGTTCAATTCCCGCCTCAGGCGACTCACTGTGTGGAGTTTGCACATTCTCCCCGTGTCAGCGTGGGTTTCCTCCGGGTGCTCTGGTTTCCTCCCACAGTCCAAAGAAGTGCAGGTCAGGTGAATTGGCCACGCTAAATTGCCTGTAATTTTAGGTAAGGGGTAAATGTAGGGGTATGGGTGGGTTACGCTTCGGTGGGTCGGTGTGGACTTGTTGGGCCGAAGGGCCTGTTTCCACACTGTAATATAATCTAATCTAATCTAATCAATGAGCGAGATAGAGAGTGTAAATGTAATTGGAAGAGGGAGAGAGGGCATGAGAGGTGGGAGATAAAGATGTGCTTCAGTGGGAGAGGGAGTGGAAAAAGAAATGTTTATAACTCAAAGGGAAAGACAGTTTGTGAACCTGAGACTGAGTGACTCAGGCACACAACACAGTCTTCCATTTCTTTTCTTTCTCAGCAAAACTGTCCATAAACAAGCTGAGACGATAGAAACTAAGTCTGAAAGACAGCCCACAACCAGCCACCACATTCATAGAATTCTGCTGAGGTCAGCTCAGATTGCGTGTGCCACCAGAGGTTGATGTTAGTTCAACCCAACTCGTTCCGGGAGATCAGACCTTGGGTCTGAACCTGCCTCATTCCTAGTCCTAACTCCAAAAGAAGTAGAAAAATATGTGACTATTTAGCTCTGCTGTTTGGCCCTTTTTGTTGATCACTTTAATTAATTACTCACTTTAATTCTTGGTTGTACTGCATAAATTTGTGTTAATAAGAGTTCATTACCTTCAATGTTTCTCCAGAGGATGTCCCCTCCATTCTAGCCTGAAAGCAGTTCACCCACCAACAGGCTACCTACTTGGCCGTGCCATCCCTCTATCATGAGCAAAATAGTGGCAGGGATAGGATTAGTCAATTAAAGTGTTCATGAGTTGATCACCATCTCCAGTAAAATCGTAGACATGTCCAGGGCAGGCAAGAAGGCAGTGTGTTAGCCATGCATTGATCTTTACAACCCTCTGCCTTAAACTATTCTAGCAGAGAACAGTAAAAAATGTAGTCTATGATTAAGTTTGGATGAACTGATAGGGTGGGCATTACTAATTTTTTATTACGTTAGACAAAACCAATAATCATCTTTGTAACCTCCAGTATCTTATAATAAAGCAAGGAAATCATTGTTGGCCTCCTAAAAAAACTGTCAAGGCCTGGAATATGTTAAGGAATTGCACTTTCCATTTATACAGAGTCAAGACTGGCTTTTCCAATATGGTTTAAGCTCAAACAGTTAACCTATTTACTTAGTTTCAGATATGAATTTGGAGGGGTGCAAGACACAGGAGTGAAATACTGATGTAAACTGAAATGTAAGAAGAAATCAAATTTCACTTGCAACTTGAAGGAAATGTCAGCCTACCCTCCCATTACCAATGACCCCCTTCCCAACACCACTCTCTCCCACAATCCACCCACCCCACGCCTCCACATCAATTGGTTTCTCACTTGGAGACTTTGGAAACCCTGCGATATTTGATAACAAACTTGAGGCTGGAATATCAGCTCAAATGGAAAATCTATCACATTTGGGAGTTTCCCCAATTACATAAGGGTGGGAAATCCTGGCTGACATCTGACACATTCTGACCTGCCCAAGCCTGTGCCATGAGAAAAGGGCAGTAAATGCCCATAACATGTTAGTGATGCCCATATTCTATGAACAAATAAAAAGGATATGAAACCATATCTGTCTGTCTTTACTTCCGTCTTCATTTTCAGTGGTTGGCTCATGGATATCCTTTGGATTGATCCATACTTATGGTCAAATGGCTGCAGTGGCTTACCAGTGCCGACTGCAGGATGACTGAACAGGAGACTGTCTCAGTCATCCCACCTACTGTCAGGCAGAATGGAAGGAACTTATTTGGCCATAATATAATGCACCTGCTTCGGCTAATAATTCTTGTCATGGAAATTCCTGCCAAAACCGCAGCTTCCGGCCTGCGTACAAAATTGAAGAGCTGCATTCGAATACCCAAGATGTTAAAGCTCCTTTCTTCTGCCTGGTTGCTCAAATGTCTTGTCGACTGAGTTGAAGTAAATATTAAATTCAACATTTTATAGCAACATTCCCATGATTCTCCTCTGACTAGTATCTACTTTCATTAGTCCAGATCAATAATTTTTGTGCATAATTTCAAAACAGTATAGTGTATGTGCAAATTATTGTGTTATGAGTAGGTCCATTGCATAAAGCAAAAGGCATTTTTTGGATCCAAGTGATGCAAATGAGCCCTAGATCAGCGTGACCACAGATACACATAAGAATTGGGAGAATTTCAGTCACTCGAGCCTGTTCTGTATGTTCATGTGATCACTAAAGCCACCTTTTTCCATCTGCATGACATTGCCCAATTTTACCCTGATTCAGCTCATCTGCTGCTAAAAGCCTTTGTTACACCTAGACATTTGTAAAAACAATACGCTCAGGTTATTCTCAAACACTGTGTTCCATAAATGCGTGTTCACCCAAAACTCTGTCCAGGTCTCAACTTCAACCAAGTCCTACATATCTATCACCCTTGTGTTCACTGACCTACATTCAAACCCAGTGTTGCAATGCCTTGTTTTTAGTATTCTTCTTCCTTATTTTCCAGATTTCTCCATGGTCTTGCCCCTCCCTATCTCTATAATTTCCTCCAAATCCTAAAACACCCCCAAGTTATCAGCATTCATGTAACACTGGCCTTTCAAACATGCCAAACTTGAGTTGTGTTACCGTAGATGGTCATGTGTCCAGCTGGAACTTAAATCACTGGAATTCTCCCTCTAAATGCTTATACTTTTCTATGTCACTTTACTCCTTTGAGGAACTCCTGGAAAAATCTTCAGTCAAGCTTTTGGTTATTTAACCTAATTTCTCCTCAAACAGCTCGGCATCATGTTTTGTTTCGGTTTTTTGACCTGATTTAGATTTGCTAAATCTGCTCATGGTCAACTGTTAGTCCCTCGATGTTACATCATTGGTAATTAGTTAATTGTCTCAATTTCTCTTTCTGAATGTCATGGAGGTGAATAGCTATCAGATAAGAGAAGAAGGTTATTTAAAGGGCAAATGCAGCTTTCTGTGACTGTCGTAATTGAGTCTACAAAATAATGACTGTTCACCCTTTTGAAATCACTGATATTCCCATGTTGTATTTTATATTTTAACGTGTGAATACATGTGGGCAAAATAATCTTTTCATTATAATTGCAAATTGTGGAATATATGCCTTGTTTTCACTTTAACAATAAGGAAAAATTGATTTCTCTAGAGAAAATAAAACACATAGATATTTTGTAGTTGGCAAAGGAAGTTTCAGTTTTCTGAATAAATCTGGATATGAATGGCAATAGTTACAGTGCTTTTCTCTGTTTGTGCTCTATCATCTTGATTTTAATTAAAAAACTTTTAGTTCCCAAGGGCATTTTTAGTAAATGCAAGAGTTAGAAGAGAAAGAACGAGTTCTTCATATTAAAATATGGTAAAAAGATCGGCAGTACCTGGGGACTGCCAACTGCTCTGAAAATTGCATTAACAAAAATTTAAGGAGATAAGAATATACATATTACACATAATGTTATTCCTTTTCTGGTGAGGAGGAGCAAGGTGAAAAGAAAGAAACACCCTATTATTCTTTCCTCCTAACATACAAAACTACTCCTTTAAATTGGGATAGGAAGAGAGGATATAGAGTTTGCAGGAAGGGAAGTACAAAATGAAAATGTCTCTCTTTGTTTCCTGCTCAATAACTCTGTTAACATTCCTTTCTTAGATCAAATGTTCCAAGGATTGAACTGTCTGTCCAGAAGGAAATTATCTTCCTTGCAATTCAGCTTTCCAATGCAATGATCCAATTTATCAATTACTGCCAAGCTGTGGTAACATCAGTCTTCTTATGGTCTCTTATAATGTCATGATGTTGAATCATAACTCAAAAGTACTTAGGGGCATATTGAACTTTTTAACAAGATATACAGTCTAAAAAAAACAGCAAGTTAAGAATGGCTGTTAATACAACTTCAAGAAATAAAATTTACTGACTGCTAAAGATTTATTGTTCTCGTGTGCAGGTTTGGAATGTTGAACCTTATAGGATCTCAATGTGGCTTCAAAGAGAGAAACTTCAAAAGGAGGAGATACAACACAATCTAATTGCCTCCTCTCAGCAGGAAAACATCTCCTGTGAGTCATATCCCAGATTAAATATGTGAGTTGAAAGACATGGATGTGTTTTATCCTTAGAAATTTTTAAAAATGGTATAAAAAACATGTACAACCACTGACCTGTCTGTATTAGCATGCTGATGTGTTTGTGTGGACTAGTGTGTTCTGAAGGTCACAGCTTGTGACCAGCCATTAGACTGTCCTGTGCACCAGGTAAAATGAAAAGAGATTCTCTTGCTCTGAATGCTGATAGCTGGTCAGCAAGCAAATCGCCATTGTAAAGGAAACAGGGCAAAATAATTTTGGTGTATTCAAAGCCAAGAATCTCAAAACCAATTGCTGAAGTACCATCCAACATAATGGCACATCATTTCACTATCTGCTCTTGACAAACATTGAGAGACTGATTTGTATAGTCAGTTCTGCTATAACACATGTTTCTTCAATGCGAATTCGCTTTAACACAATTGAAGAATTTAGACATTATTTGCAGAATGCAATCCATTTGTTTTACCTGTATTGGCTATAATGTGATTCCAGCCCCATTGGTTTAAATGGCATGGCTATTGCACAATTTTCTTATAACGTGAGATCGCACATGAAGGGAACAATTGCTTTACCTCTGAACTGAATGTGTACTGTATATTGTACTAGACAGCCGCTTGATTTTTAATAAAGCAGCAACAACACAGATTGCTACAGAACCAAGTATTGTAATACCTTTTAAAAGGGTCTAATTCTGCCGCGATTTTGGTGAAGCACATCAGAGATCCATGTATGGCGATTTTGTCTACAGCATCATTCCACATATCAGTTCACATTCTGGAAGCTCCCCAGGACCATCCAAAGAAGATGCATCCCAGGAAATCTTTTCATTGCCATGCCCAATTTGCCATAGGTTGTTGTGGTATGTGGAGAATCTGTTCCAATCAAGGATCTTTAAATAGTTGGATCAATGGGTGGGATTTATATACCAGTCTATTGCCCAAAACTTCAAAAATATACACTCCAGCTCATTAAAATAACAACATGTGGGACAGGGCAAACCTCCACTGCCCTTGTATGAAGGCAGTGCAGTATGGTGCTCCATTTAAAGTCTTACTTTTCTGCTTTCTCAATGCCTGTATCATTGTGACTGAAAGTTGTAGGTTGGCTCCTACATTTGTTCAACTTTGAAGGCTGCAATGTTAGAATGTAAAAACATAAGAACCAGGAGCAGGAGTTGGCAATTCAGCTCCTCAAGCCTGCTCCACCATTTAATCCAATCATGACTGATTTCATCTTAGACTGAACTCCAGTTTCCTGTCTGCTGTCCATAACACTTCAACCCATTACTAATTAAAACTTTGTTGATCTCCTCCTTAAATTTACTCAATGCCTCAGTATCCACCACATGCTGGGGTAATGAATTCCACCCATCCATGACCTTTCGACAGAACTAATTCCTCATCCTCTCTGCTTTAAATCTGGTACCTCTTATCAAAACAATGACCTCTCATTCTAGATTGCCCCACATGAGGAAACATCCTTTCAACATCTACTTGTCAATTTCTTTTGTTATCTTATATACCCCATTTAGATAGATTAATAGAGATGTCCAGCAAGGAAACAGACCTTTCGGTCCAACCCGTCCATGCCGACCAGATATCCCAACCCAATCTAATACCACCAGCCAACACCCAGCCTTTCTCCCTCCAAACCCTTCCTATTCACATACCCATCCAAATGCCTCTTAAATGTTGCAATTGTACCAGCCTCCACTATTTCCTCTGGCTGCTCATTCCATACATGTACCACTCTCTGTGTGAAAATGTTGCCCCGTAGATAATCTTTTTTTCTTCTAAACTCCAGATAGTATAGGCCTAAACTGCTCAATCTCTCTTCATAACATAAACTCCTTATCTCTGGAATCAATGTAGGAAACCTTCTCTGAACTGCCTCCAGTACAGTAATATCCCTCCGCAAGCAATGCGATCAAAATAATGTAGGCAGTGCAGTCTCACTCATGCCTTGTAGCGTTGCAGCAACATTTCCCTAAGTTTATACCCTATTCCTGTAGCAATAAAAGTCCAAATTCCATTTGCCCTCCTTATTACCTGCTGTACCTACATACTAGTTTTCTGTGATTCCTGCACGATGGCACCCAGATCCCTCTGCACCACACCACTTTGAAAATTCTCTCCATTCAGATTATAAGTTTCATTTCTATATCTCCGACCAAAATGGATAACCTCACAATTAGCCACATTAATCTGCCAAATTTCAGCCCATTCACCTAACCTATCCTTATTCATTTATAAATTTCTTATTTCTTCATTGTACTAACTTTCCTGTATATTTTAGTGTCATTTGCAAATTTGCCGGTAGTATCTCCTACCAAGTGACCAAATCATTAATATGGATTGTAAGTAGTTGAAGGCTGCAATGTTAGAATGTAAAAACATAAGAACCAGGAGCAGGAGTAGGCAATTCAGCTCCTCAAGCCTGCTCCACCTTTTGAAACAATCATGACTGATCTCATCTTAGACTGAACTCCAGGCTCAAGGAATGAAGCCAGTGAAGCCCCACTAGTTACATATTGCCAACCAGATAAAAGACTAGTTTATCCTGAATCTCTGATTTTTTTGGTTAATGAATCCTTTCTTCAACTAATAAATTAACCCAACTTCATTTAATCTCACTTTATATATTAGATTTTTGTGTGGCACATTTTCAAATTCTGGAAGTCTAGATAAAGATTTACAGGATTCTGAGTTGAAAGTGTGGCACTGGAAAAGCACAGCAGGTCAGGCAGCATTCAAGGAGCAGGAGAATAGACTTTTCAGGCATAAGCCCTTCATCAGGAACGAGGCTTGTGGGTCAGGGGTCTGAGAGATAAATGGGAGGGTTGGTGGGGGTGGTGAAAGGTAGCTGGGAATGTGATAGGTAGATGAAGTGTGGGTGGAAGTAATAGGTTGGAGGGGCGGATGGAACAGATGGGTGGGAAGGAAGGAAAATGGATAGGTAGGACTGGTCAAGAGGGCAGTGCCGAGTTGGAGGCTTGGGACTAGAATACGGTTGGGGGGAGGCGAAATAAGGAAACTGGTGAAATCCACATTAATCCTGTGTGTGGTTGCAGGGTCCCAAGGTGGAAGATGAGGCGTGCTTCCTCCAGACATTGGGTGGTAAGGGTTTGGCGATGGAGGAGGCCCATGACCTGCATGTCCTTGGTGGAGTGGAGGGGGGAGTTGAAATATTCAGCCACAGGATGATGGGGTTGGTTGGTGCAGTGTCCCAGAGATGGTCTCTGAAATGATCTGCAAGTTGGCGTCCTGTCTCCCCGATGTAGAGGATACCAAATCGGGTGCAACAAATCAGTAGATAACGTGCGTGGAAGTTCAGTTAAATTTCTATTGGATGTGGAAAGATCCTTTGGGACCTTGAACGGAGGTGAGGAGTGAGTCGTGGGTGCATGTTTTGCACTTCCGGCTGGTGGGGGGGGGCGTGGATCTGAAGAAGGAATCACGGAGGGAATTATCTCTCTGGAATCCAGATAGGAGTGGAGAGGGAAATATATCCCTACTAGTGGGATTTGTTTGTAGGCAGTGGAAGTGGCAGAGGATCATGCAATGTATATGGAGGTTGGTGGGGTGGAAGTTGAGGACCAGGGGGATTCTGTCCCTGTTGCGATTGGAGGGGTGGGATTCAAGGGTAGAGGAGCAGGAAGTGGAAGAGATGTGCTGGAGGGCATCATCGACGATGTGGGAGGGGAAATTGTAGTCTTTGAAGAAGGTAGCCATCTGGGATGTTCTATGGTGGAACCTGGCCTCCTGGGAGCAGATGTGGAGAAGGCAGAGGAATTGAGAATAAGGGATGGCATTTTTGCAGGAAGTAAGGTGGGAGAAGGTGTGGTGCAGGTTGATGAACTGTTCAATCTCCTCATGGGAGTACAAGGTAGCACCAATACAGTCAATGATGCAGCAGAAGAAAAGGTGGGGAATGGTGCAGTATGGCTGCGGAGCTACACTAGCACCATTCCCAACATTTTCCTCTGCTACATCAATTACTGTATCGGCGCTACCTTATTGCCTCATGAGGAGATTGAACAGTTCATCAACACAAACACCTTCTACCCTGACCTCAAATTTATCTGGACCATCTGGGACACCTCCCTCTTCTCCCTGGACCTCTCCATCTCCATCTCCGGCAATCAACAAAACATGAACATTTACTGCAAACCCACCAACTCCCACAGCTACCTGGACTACACCTGCTCCCACCTTACTTCCTGTAAAAACGCCATCCCTTATTTCCAATTCCACCACCTCCGCCACAACTGCTCCCAGGATCCATGCCTCCCACCAGCCCATCCACCCCCCCACCCCCCCGACCCTTGTACCTTCCCACAGCATCGCAGGAAATGTAAAACCTGTGACCACACCTCTCTCCTCACCTCCGTCCAAGGTCTCAAAGGATCTTTCCATATCCAACAGAAATTTACCTGTACTTCCATGCACATTATCTACTGTATCTATTGCACCCAATGTGGTCTCCTCTGCATCGGGAAGACAGGACGCCAACTTGCGGATCATTTCAGAGACATCTCTCAGACATCCGCACCAACAAACCCCACCGTCCTGTGGCTGAACATTTTAACTGCCCCTCTCACTCCAGCAAGGATATGCAGGTCTGGGCCTCCTCCATCACCAAACCCTTATCCACCTGATACCTGGAGGAAGAACATCATATTCCGCCTTGGGACCTTGCAACCACATGGGATCAATGTGGATTTCACCAGTTTCCTCATTTCTCCTCCCCCCACCTTATCCTAATCCCAAGCCTCCAACTCAGCACTGCCCTCCTGACCTGTTCTACCTACCCATCTTCCTTCCTTCCCACCCATCCGCTCCACCCTCCCCTCCGACCTATCACTTCCACCCGCACCTTCATCTAGCCATCACATTTCCAGCTACCTTCCACCCAGCCCTCCCCCTCCCCCCCATGCCCCCCACCCCCCTGTATCTCTCAGCCCCCCCGGCCCACAAACCACATTCCTGATTAAGGGCTTATGCCAAAAAATCAATTCTCCTGCTCCTCGGATGCTACCTGACCGGCTGTGCTTTTCCAGAACCACACTCTCGACTCTGATCTCCAGCAACTGCAGTCCTCACTTTCTCCGAGTTGATTTACAGAATTCCCATTATGTACCTTGCTTGTTATATCTTCAAAGAAATATAGCAAATTAATCAAACATAATTTATCCTTTATAAAGCCACACTGACTCTGATGATTAAAGTTTGGCTTTCCAAGTGTCCTTTTATTGCTTCCTTAAGAATAGATTCTGACAATTTCCCAATGACGCGTGTTAAACTAACTGGATAATCGTTGCCTACATTTTGCTTGCCTCCCTTTTTGAATAAGAGTGTTATATTAGCGTTTTTCCAATCCACTGTGGAATTTCCCACGTCCAGGCAAGTTTGGAATATTAAAACCAATGGACCATGTTGTTTACAACCAAGGTGCTGTCTGCCTGAGATGACGTATTATGTCACAAGCCTAAAGCTTCAATTAGAAAAATGTCTGAAAATATGTTACTTCAGTGTGTTGACAGCGGTGATTGCCTTTAGTGTCATATATATCTGAATAAAAGTAATAGTATGTGATTGGAGCACTCCATATGAGTTGAAGAAAATGTATTCTATTTATTGTGAATTATAAACAGTTTTTTTTTCTATTGCAACAGAATGGTAACATCTTAAAATAGCTATTGTTGAATAACCATATTTTATCCATTTACTTGTTTGAAGCAAAGTGCAAAAAGAAGAAGTAGAATAGTTTGCAACTCATAGCAAGAGCATAAAGGGGAAGAAAGATAAATGACTCTTTCATATTGATCACAAGGAGAATGCCAAGTTAATGGGGGAATAGAAACAGAAAATGCTGGATATACATGGAAAGTCCATACAGCTCACAGATAATAGCTTAACATTTCAGTTCTCTAACCTCTTAACTAGACTGGTGACTTGCTCAATGAGAAACGCAACTATATTTTTCTCGTATTACTGGCAAACCTGCTATGTATAATATTTATTGGGTTTTTTTAACGTTTTATGCTTACTTAGATTGTGAATGTCCATCAAAGCAAACCTTGATTTTCAGAAACTTGTTAAAATGTTTTATATATTTTCTGACTAAAAGGAGGAGATTTTTATATTTTGTGAGACGAGAGTTGTTTTTTTAAACCTGGAAGCCAATGAATGCTTCAAATTATACTCAAAATGTTAGTAGTTATGAGTTTTAATTGCTTGGCACTGGGGATCTGACAACAAGAGGGTTGTGGATATATAGTCAGATAAATGGCAAACAGTTTGAGAAAAGCTCAATAGGCATGTTCATTTGTATCAATATTTTCTTATTTGATTTCCTAGAAACTGTTTTCAAACATATACAATTTATTTTCCCAATTTACTTGAAATGCATCAGTTGTGTTGCCAGTTTTATTTAGGGTGGGTTGGGGGAGCCTCACAATAACAAAGGGTGGACATGATTTGGAGATGCTGGTGTTGGACTGGGGTGTACAAAGTTAAAAATCACACAACACCAGGTTATAGTCCAACAGGTTTAATTGGAAGCACTAGCTGTCAACCACCTGATGAAGGAGCAGTGCTCTGAAAACTAGTGCTTCCAAATAAACCTGTTGGAGTATAACCTGGTGTTGTATGATTTTTAACAATGGGTATAATTTTTCTAAGACTTAACAATGGTGAGAAATCTGGGAGAATGGAATGAGATGTCAAGAGAAGCTTTTCGTGACACACTGATATCAAACCACTGGGGAGGTGATGGCCTCGTGGTATTATTGCTAGACTATTAGTCCAGTGACCTATATTCTGGAAACCTGAGTACAAATCCTGCCATGGTAGATGGTGGAATTTGAATTCAATTTAAAAATAGTCTGTAATTAAAAGTTTCATGATGACCATGAAACTGTTGCTGATTGTCAGGTAAAACCTACCTGTTTCACTAACATCCTTCAGAGAGGGAAATCTGCCATCCTTACCTGGTTTGGCCTGCATGTGACTTCAGACTCACAGCAATGTATTTGACTTTCAACTCCCCTCTGTGTAATTAGGATTGGACAATAGATGCTGGCCTGTCCAGTGACATCCACATCCCATGAAGGAATAAAGAAAACAAACGTACAAGTCCTAGCTGTTGAGATGAGATTCTCACTAGTGAGTGGTGAGAGGCCTACTAACAGGTATTATCATTGATTATTACAACCTAATTGTGTTTCATTCATGTTCAGGCTTCCAATTGTCTGACCTGCTAAGTAGAAATTAGATGCCAATAACCCCCAAAACAAAAGTCAGAGTGGGTACCTGGTCACTCCAGCTCACTGTTTGATACTTGAGAGCTCCATAGAGGACATAGAGCATCAGTCCCAGAGGCACACTCCATGGACAGTAGGTGCATGCGACAACCATTCAGGGATGTTGGTATATGACAACTGCTGCATCATGGCACAGCTCTGATCCACTTATAATTCCTTCTTCAGTTTGATGATGTATCTTGGGGTGTACTAGCACCTTTCATTGGAATGTATGCAGGGACAGTCACCTGCTCATGGAATGACCAGATTGCATTTCAGGGCTGCTTGTTTGCTCTCTTAGTACTCACTTCACACCAACATGCATGCTTACAATATCACTGCTTTGCTTCACCTTGCTTTGTGTTTTAGAGCTTTGCCCCCTCAGCTGCTCCATAAAAGCTCCCAGTATTCCTGCTTTGTCTTGCAGTTTAACACAGCTGCAACACCAGACAATCTTTCTTGCTTGTTAGCAGTCATCAGTCAAAGTGGTGGACATTCTGCTGAATGGCACAGTCTTAAGTCAGTCTCACAGCTGCACTATATGTTAGCTGTGTACATGCAAAACACATATAAATAAATGATCTTTTCTCATATTCTAATGGATATTGCCCTTCGACAAGTCCAGGGGAAAAACCTCCAGGCAGATGTCTTGGCACAGTAAGTCAAGGGCAGCTTCCAATAACAATCCAGGGGATTGGGCACAGTCAGGTGGCTGATTGGGGTGGTCAATGTCATTGGTCAGTACCTCTGTGGTCCAATAAGTGGGACATGGTCGGCCCTGTCAATCCAGTGTAATCAGCTTGGGGAATGACAGTCTTACAGTCAAGCAGCTATACAGGTGTCAGTCAGCAGTCTGATCATTGACTGACTAGAGATATCCAGGTAAGTTATTCAAGGATGTAGGCTATAGTCTGTCCACTGAACGTCAAGGGTGGTGAGGTTAGTGATGGTTATTGGGGTCGAGTAGTTCATGAGAGATTAGTGCAACAATCTTATTGGCTGCAGGGACATGGAAGTTATTGTGTCTCCACTCGAGCAGTCTAGGTCTTTGCCTGCAAGGGAAAAGTTTCTGTCATCAAAGAGAGTAGGAAGGCAAATGTCCAGTACTCCATCACATGTCCTGGCTTTTTCCACTCTTTTATTTTTTTTTCCTCCTGGAATGAGAGAAAGTGAGCCATTGATTGAGATGAAAGTGAGCGGCACCGTTGCTAGTGTTGGTGTAGGTGAGGGACAGATGGTGAGGTGTCACAAGTAAGTAAGTAGGCAGCACAAAGGATATGCATGGTAAATATTATTGGGGTTTTGGGGTGAGTGGGAGCAAGTGAAAGAAGGTGTTGAATGCAATAGTGAAGATGGGAATGGAATAGCACGATCTTTGCTTAGAAGCGGACAGAGCAAAGAAGATCATTGATCTTCCTTCTGCATTGCTGGGCATTCCTCTGAACACTGCACTGGCATAGGTAGAGACCTCGGATCAGGTTGGCATGGTTTCATGTCCTGCTGTTCTATACCAGTCATGGGGAATGAGGAGGTTCTCCTCTGTTTCACCCTGTCCGCAAGAGCCTCCAAGCCCCTGATCCCAACTCAGTCTGCCAATTTCACATTGTCTGCCATGTCTGGAGTTCTGGACTACCAGTGGTGAACTGGGTTTGTAATGGCTTTTTAAATATGGTGTTGACTTTAAGAACTGTATGTACTGAGATGTCCTAACAGTGACAAATAGTTCTGGTTAAGTCAAGTGGGAGAATTAGGTGAGTATTCGTCAAGAAGGATGTCTTAGGGTGTATAGTTAATGAAGTGATAATGGGATGAACAAGCAAGAAAATGCATTAACTTTTACATGAGACTTAATGAGACTTGACAAAATAAACACTGAGCCAAAATATCAGATTTGATTTGATTTATTATTGTCACATGTACCAAGATAAAGTAAATTGTATTGTCTTGCATGTTATCCAGGCAAATCATACCTTACATAAGTAATAGAACAGAATACAGAATATAGTCTTACATCTACAGAGAAGGTGCAGACAAAGTCCAACTTTAATCTATGAGATGTTGTTCAAAAGTCTGATAACAACTGGGAAGAAGATGTTCTTGAATCTATTGGCACATGTTTTCAAACGTTTCCAAGCTTCAGGGTGATATTTCAAGTATCATTCTTCTTGAAACAGAATTCTCCTGGTTGATGTAACGTGTTTATTTTCACAAATAAAATTTATCATAAGTTCATAATAGGTGAAATGAACAGAAAGAAATCAATTGTTGTAAACAAATGCATTTTTACTTAAATTTGTCTTTTAAAGTTGTGCTTATATTCAATAAATTTGGAAAATAGGTGGTCAACATTTGATTTTGTGGTTAATATTTTCACAAAGACAGTAAAAGCAATATACTAATCAAGATATCCAATGATTGCTTTCTGAGAAAATACAACTTTTATATCATTTTTTGGATGAGGACATCATTGTCCAGGCCAGCATTTGTTGCACATCCCTAATTGCCCAGAGTCAATTGATTATTGCTGTTGGTCTGGAATCACATGTAGAGCAGGCAAGAATGGCAGATTTCCTTCCATAAGACCATAAGACATAAGAACGGAAGTAAGGCCTTTCAGCCCATCGAGTCCACTCCACCATTTAATCATGCTGATGGGCATTTCAACTCCATTTAACCACAGTCTCCCCACATTATTCCTTACGAGATCAAGAATTTATCAATCTCTGCCTTGAAGACATTTAACAACCCGGCCCCCACTGCGCTCCGTGGCAATGAATTCCACAGGCCCACCACTCTCTGGCTTAAGAAATGTTTCTTCATTTCCGTTCTAAATTAACCCACTCTAATTCTAAGGCTGTGCCCACGTGTCCTAGTTTTCCCCCCTAATGGAAACAAATTCCCAGCGTCCACCCTTTCTAAGCCATGAATTATCTTGTAAGTTTCTATTAGAACTCTTCTCAATCTTCTAAACTCGAATGAATGCAATCCCAGGATCCTCAGCCATTCATCATATTGTTAGGCCTACCATTCCAGGGATCATCCATGTGAATCTCGCTGGACACGCTCCAGTGCCAGTATGTTCTTCCTGAGGCGTGAGGCTCAAAATTGGACATAGTATTCTAAATAGAGCCTAACTAGAGCTTTATAAAGTCTCAGAAGCACTTTGTTGCTTTTATATTCCAGCCCTCTTGAGATAAGTGATGACATTACATTTACTTCCTCAACCACAGACTCAGTCTGCAAGTCAACCTTTACAGAATCCTGGACTAGCACTCCCAGATCCCTTTGTACTTTGGCTTTATGAATTTTCTCACCATTTAGAAAGTAGTCCATGCCTGTATTCCTTTTTCCAAAGAGCAAGATCTCGTATTTGATCACATTGAAATTCATCAACCATTTCCTGGACCACTCTCCCAAACTGTCTAAATCTCTCTGCAGCCTCCCCGCCTCCTCAAAACCACCTGCCTGTCCGGCCTAACTTTGTATCATCGGCGAACTTCACCAGAATGCCCCCAATCCCTTCATCCAGATCATTAATATATAAAGTGAACAGCTGCAGCCCCAACACTGAACTCTGCGGGACACCACTTGTCACTAGCTGCCAGTCCGAAAAATAATCTTTTATCCCAACTCTCTACCTTCTGTCAGACAGCCAATCCTCAATCCATGCCAGTAGCTCACCTCGAACACCATGGGCCCTCACCTTACTCAGCAGCCTCCCTAAGAATATTAGTGAACCAAATGTTTTTTTAACAAGAAGCAACAATGGTTACATGGGCACTATTATGCTCGCGTTTTTTCAGCCTTTTCATAAATTCAAGTTTTGCCATCTGTCATAGTTGAATTCAGAACCATGTCTACAGAACATTTGGCTGGAGCTCTGGTCACTCGTCGTGTGACATTACCAATATACCTCCTACCATGAGGGGAGGCGATAGCCTTGTGATGTTATTGCTGGGCTATTAATCCAGAGTTGAAAATGTGTTGCTGGAAAAGCGCAGCAGGTCAGGCAGCATCCAGGGAACAGGAGAATCGACGTTTCGGGCATAAACCCTTCTTCAGGAATGAGGAAAGTGTGGCTCAACACTTCAACTCCCCCTCCCACTCCACCAAGGATATGCAGGTCTTTGGACTCCTCCATCGCCAGACCACAACAACACGACAGTTGGAGGAAGAGCGCCTCATCTTCCACCTAGGAACCCTCCAACCACAAGGGATGAACTCGGATTTCACCAGTTTCCTCATTTCCCCTCCCCCACCTTGTCTCAGTCAAATCCATCGAACTCAGTACCGCCTTCCTAACCTGCAATCTTCTTCCTGACCTCTCCGCCCCCACCCCAGTCTGACCTATCACCCTCACCTTGACCTCTTTCCACCTATCGCATTTCCGACGCTCCTCCCTCAAGTCCCTCCTCCCTACCTTTTATCTTAGCCTGCTGGACACACTTTCCTCATTCCTGAAGAAGGGCTTATACCCGAAAAGTCGATTCTCCTGTTCCCTGGATGCTGCCTGACCTGCTCCGCTTTTCCAGCAACACATTTTCAGCTCTGATCTCCAGCATCTGCAGACCTCACTTTCTCCTCAAAGATATTAATCCAGAGCCTCAGGTAATGTGCTGGGAACCTGTGTTCAAACCCTGCCACAGAGTTTGAATTCATTAAATATCTGGAATCAGCCAGCAACATCCACATCCTGTAAATGAATTAAATTTTACAAAGCCCCAATCAATGATGAACTGATTTATGGTATGGCCAGGTTTATAGTTGCTCATCTTTAAGCACTGGAAGAATGAATGGGAAAGTTGTATTTCTCTCTCACTTATGCCTTTCTTGCCTTCATCTTTGTTAGCTGTCATTTGTATTATGAAATTTGTGATGTTCACTTGGCTGACTGTCAGTACGGACAGATTTAAAGTTCTGAAATTAGAAGTTAGTCAGCTGCATATAATTGAGATTTGTGTGTAGCTGGTTTCTTCAGATTTATAAAAAATATTCTACTTGCAACTTGCATCACTTGGTACGCCATCTATATTTTTATGAAAACTTCTTAACAGTTAATAAAAGTAATTAGATATTTGTATTTCTAAACTGTTTTGATAATATTTCAACTGTTCAAAATATTTTAAAATTATGGATCAATCTGAGACACTTGCTAGTAAAGGATAGAATCATCTCTTGGAATTAAAATTAAATCTTCAGGTTATTTTTGTGTAACTTCTGCTGCAATACAAATTGTCTTTGTTGAACAAATATTTTAATATTAAACATTAATTCAAAGTGTTTCACCTCAAATGGCTAATGATTAAATTAATTATGGATATTAGTAACTGGAAGATTTTCAATGCATGTTAAGTTGTGATTTAATTGCCTTTAAACAATTGTGGTGAAGTCGCATAGATTACAGAATGTGAATAAGAACAGAATTTTACCAAACAAATTTCCATTTTCTCTCTCACCAATTATTATTGCACTATGGAAAAACAGCCTAAAAATGTACTCCTGCAAGTCTGGAAGCTGTTCATTTGTGTAGCCCTGAACTGAAAATTTTGTAATAAAGTCATTCTGTTCTGACAGCTCTGAGGTACAGACCAGGATCTTCTTTTGAAAGCCTTCTAAATGGAGCTGACAACTTTCCAATATAATGTACAGCACTGTCACTGTGATAAGTGTGACTCTGTTGTCTTTTAACCCTTCTTCATGTTTGAATTAGCAAAAGTATAATCCTTGTCCAACATCAAACATTTTACTGAAAGTGAAATTCACTTCAATGAGCATAAAAATGAAGTTATTATCAACTATAGATAACAATAACTTCACCATTCAAGTTGATAAACTAAGATAATTAAAGTCTGACTCATGGAAATAGTAATTGTAGTTGAAGAACTAAAACACAGATATCTCGCTTAACATCTCACAAGACACTCATCAAACATGCAATGCTACTGGGAAAATGTTACAGATTCCAGCCATTTATCTGAACTGACAGTAATGTTTACAAAAGAATAAAATACATGTTAGGTTTGGCTTATTATTTGTAACCCACTTTCTAAGTTATGTGAGTATAATCAGAAACAGAGTTAACATTTCACATTAATGACCTTTCATCGGAACTGCAGATTTTCAACATATTTCAATCTTGGTTGAGTCTAATCATTACTCAGCTAAGCTACGAGCTGGAACATCAAATGAAAATGAGATACTGTAGGTTGAAATATTGTCTCAGGTTAGGATCTTGATGAACTCATAGTACATATGGAAACTACTAAAGCAAACAAGAGGGAAGGAATCCTTTATGTGCTGTTGGTAATGAAATTGTAAACCATTTATAAAGTGCTCTTCTACAATTTCATTCCATATAACATACGAAGAAATCAATCACCCCTCCTCCACTGTTGGCTGCATAACTCAAGGAAAAATGATTATTTAGGCCTGACTCAGTGGAATTTCATTTCTGAAGACATGTAGTCCCATAGTGTAATAAAAGCAGGAAATGCTAGCAATAGAGTGCAAATATTTCAATGTTTGAAAGGCAAGATAGATTTGACAGTTCACATAGCGGATCAGTGTTTGTGGATGGTAGGGGTTTCAATGTTAGTCTCATGATAGCCCAGAAACTGCTGCAGATGAGAAATGATGGACAGTAAAAATGAACCAACATTATTTCTGCCTAAACTCTATCTATTTTACATACATTCACTTTTTAAAATAGAGTTTAATTCTGTAAATTAATCTGAGGTTCCTCTGAAAATTGCACAAATTTCCTTTCAAAGTGGGAATTAGGATGACATGTCCAATATGCAGTATCCCAATGTTCCTGAATGTAACAATGATTGCAATATAGAAAGTGAAGTAGGTGTACAAATGCAAAAAAGCACTGTAACAAGGTCCAACTCTTAATACAGAAGTAGGACTTATGCCCGAAACGTCGATTCTCGTGCTCCTCGGATGCTGCCTGGCCTGCTGCGCTTTTCCAGCACCACACTTTTCAACTCTGGTCTCCAGCATCTGCCGTCCTCACTTTCTCCAACTCTTACTACTGCAAATTTAATCTTACATACACCATACACTGATTTTTTTGAATGGAAATGTGTTATACCAGACACCAGTAATAAATTCATCTGTTTAAAGCAGAGTCTAATTCAAGCAGTTCTGGGTTTACATTCCTCAATACTGACTAGCAGACTCTGTATGTGTTTATATTATATTGTTAAAGTACTGAGAGGGAGTGAGACAGAGAGACAGAAAGAGACAAATTAAAGCAGGCTACCTCCAATGACACGTGATACAATTTAGTAGTCAATAAGACTGGAGAATTTGTGTGACATTATAGATATATAGAGTAATTCTTTTATTAGTTTTTGAATATATAATCTTTTCGAAAATCAGATGGTGGACCAGATAAACAGAACCAAATTTCAATCTAAGTTAAAATGAACAGGACTTTTCTATGGTGGGTTAGTCTATATATTTTAACACATCATCCTTTGTTAGAAGCATATGAAACTGGCGAACAAATGTTTCCATTTTGAGTTCAAGCCTTTTGTCAAGTGAGAATCACAGCATCTAGTCTGCCATGGCTCACAGCAACGTTTCTCTCCCAATCGGCCATTCTTCATCTAGATAATTGTGCATTTGGACCCCTAGACTGCCTTTCTCATGGAACCATGCAGCAGAAGAGGTGGGGGTGCTTGCTGTTGTCATGACGTTCCAGTGTTACACCACTGGCTCCATACCTAGAGCCCAGTTGCACACTGCTTCAGATGCTGCAAGCCAGGACCTTCCCTTCACACTGTGGTGTTCCATTGTTTTCAGAGAACATGGTCCAGAAAGGCACGACAGAGACCTATGGATTGGTGGAGAGGTCAGCAGTACTCTATCCTGAAGACCAGTGGTGGCTGTGCCATCAAGCCAGCCAGCTATGTTTGAAATCTCCTCTCATGCTGTCTCAGATGTTTGCTTAATTTGCCTGGATACAATCCTCCCTGATTAATACCCTGTAAAAGTTGTAAAAACATTCCTCTCAGGATAGTCCAGAAATGACCAGCTCCTTCACCTTCCCGCTGTCTGTGATGCCAAAGCCTACAAAAGATATAACCTGCATCTGGCCGGAATACTCCCAGGAACGCTAAGCCTTCTAGACCCATTCATCCCCGAGAAAACCAACTTGACCAACTACAAAGCAGGCTTCTTCCACCTCAACTACAGACATTGGGACTGTACCTAGATGTGCTGGAAGAGTAAGGAAGAAAAAAATCATATTGTGGGCACATCATTGAAAGTAACTTTTCACTCCTGTAAATATACCTGCACACTTAAAATTTCTGTTCAAGTGTCAATGTCGCTGTCAGATTCAGTAAAGACACATTCCTGTGAGAGATGAGCGGTCTATTCAGTCAGCACAAAGAGGAAAGAATTTGTATTTCCATGTACTGCTCATGTCACATGAGCGACTGACTCCTTGATTCAGGTAGCAGCAGATGTCTGGGACCCTTGAACCATGATGTTCATGAATGCAGCCAAGACATCGCACTTTAATGTGAACAACACTGAGAATAAATATAATGTGCAGATTTTTAAAAATTCTGTTGTGGGACGTGGACATCGCTAGCTGGGCTGATATTTATTTCTTGTCCCTAATTGGCCTTGAGAAGATGATGGTGACTGGCCTTCTTGCACCGCTGCAGTCCATCTGCTGTAGGTTGACCAAAATGCTACTAAGGCTTGGTCTGGACACATTATTCTGTTCTGATACCCAGCTTTTGAGCGAGAGTATGGAATCAGTGATAGCAACATGCATCTCTGCAGGGAAAAGTTCATTCTGTTGATCAGCTTTTCAAGTGCACACACTGCCATTCAAGGCCAGGAGATATACAGTGAACAGTTCACATGCCCACGCTCCCTTATTGTGCAGTGGTCTGCTAAATAAAGCTGTACAAAGTGCTGCCTTGCACAGGGTACTCAAGTATTTCAGGGACATTTAGCAACTTATGTGCACTTTGAAATATTGAAAGGTTATCGATGATAGAAAGATCAAAAAGAAATGCCTCAGGATTCCTCTCAATCTGCTACCAATCGTGATAGACTTCACTGTACAATGCTCAAAAGTCATATGTTCACTAAAACCATAAAAACAACATTATCTGAGCACCATTTGATGTGAGTACCTTGTCTCGCTGACTGCTGCTTTTCACTGCAACAGGACATGTAATGTGTCAATACTTGAAAGTGGAATCAGACAAAGATATCAGGCATATAATCAGATGGATAACAAACAGTTACGCAGCAATGGAACAGGCCAATGACTGCAAAGATGATCAAGTTATGTGTACTTTGCACTGAGCAGTGGCTGCTTGCTATATAACCAACAGAAAATTTCACAATTAAAAGAAGGCTGAATATGCCGAATGAAAGTGGGCTTCAAGTTGGTTCCCTCTTCCTACCCCCAAACAAAAGGCACTCTTACACATCATAAACCATGTCCTTGCACAGTTAAAGTTCAGTGTGTGAACGTGGCAGCTCTGAAACATTGTCTCCATTTGATAACTCTGGCATAAGTTTCAGAAATACCAAGCGCAAGTTTGTAAGTTAGTGACACGGAGGCAAATAGTGGTAATAACAGAATGGACACGATTACTTGATGTCATAATTTATAAATTGCAATGTTGTATTCTTTGATAATGAATGACCTGCCAATGAATGGTAATTTGATACCTGATAGAATTATTAATGAAACAGTTGATCATGATTCATGCAATTGTAACCAGCAGGATTCCACACTGACACAATTTTACTCTTGTTTCGAAGATGACAAATGGTCAATTTCATGTCAGATTAGATTAGTTTCCCGACAGTAGGGAAACAGGCTATTTGGCCCAACAAGT
Source organism: Chiloscyllium plagiosum (assembly GCF_037043375.1). Lineage (NCBI taxonomy): Eukaryota > Metazoa > Chordata > Chondrichthyes > Orectolobiformes > Hemiscylliidae > Chiloscyllium > Chiloscyllium plagiosum. The sequence continues at coordinate 82,846,689 of NW_028270141.1, read as the reverse complement.
CCACACCAACCCTCAGAAGAGTAATCCACCCAGACCCATTCTCCTATCTTATATTTACCTTTGACTAATGCACCTAACACTATAGACAATTTAGCATGACCAGTTCACCTAACCTGCATATCTTGGACTGTGGGATGGAACTGGAGCCCCCGGAGGAAATCCACGCAGACACGAGGGAAAAAGTGCAAACTCCACACAGACAATCGCCCCGAGGTGGGAATATCCTTGTGACTTGCAGGCTCTCATCCTTCATATTCCCCTACATCATTCTGTCCTCAATGACCTTTCATCCTTCTCCTGTGCCTTTTCCATTCAGCCCGTTTATAAACTGTCAATGTTCCCAGTTTACACCTGAGCCCTTGGTTTTCTGAATTGATAGGCCATTGTTTAATATAGATACTTCTCAAATAGAGGAGAAAGTGAGGACTGCAGATGCTGGAGATCAGAGCTGAAAATGTGTTGCTGAAAAAGCGCAGCAGGTCAGGCAGCATCCAAGGAGCAGGAGAACCGACGTTTCGGGCATAAGCCCTTCCTGAAGAAGATTCTCCTGTTCCTTGGATGCTGTCTGACCTGCTGCGCTTTTCCAGCAACACATTTTCAGCACTTCTCAAGTAGAGCCCAGAACAATACTGTCTTGCGAACCCCCATCCTCTTCCTGAAACTCCTGTGCTAAATGAGATCTCAGCTCTATATCTTGAATTGCAGTCTATCATTATAATAATTCCCACAGTAACCCAGTCCAAAGAAGCCAATCTCCAGACTTGAGACACCCCAGGACTCCATGGACTGTCCCCTGACCATTATTGTCCAAATTCTCAGGACTGACTGTGGCCCTATTCTCAAACTGCAAAGAGATGGATCCCTAGATTCTAAAGGAACCAAGTACCTGTGTGACTATTGCCAATTCCATGGATTAGAATCGAACGACCCCTTGACTGATTGTGATGATATCCCCTGACTGACTACTCTTCCACTTGATCCCTTTTGGAACCGGATGCCTTCAGTTTTCAGACATAGTCATCTGGTGAACACATGTAGCGTCTTTACTGGATAAGCTGCTGGCACATGCTATAGGTGTCAGACTAGCATAGCACGGAGCTTATCATTTTGTGTTTGATATTTTATTCTTTTCATCTATCCATTTTCCTCTTCTTTGCCGTACCTTAAGTCCAATAGAAATTCCTGTTGCTGTTTTTCTGTTTCTGCTCCATTCTGATCAGTTGAACTATTCAATTTTCGTACCAAACTTATGTTTGGAACATGTTCATTGTAGGGGGCTGCAGTTGGAAATGAGAAACCTGCAGGTTTGAATTTTGCTATTCTTCAACCTTTTAATTGTTTTGTTTATTGGTTTCCCACCAAAATCTCAGGCTGCTTGTCAAAGTTGGTTGGGGCTCTGATTACTGGATGTTGTTGGGGAGAGTAGATGGAACATGGGATGGTGAGCTTAAGAGCACATAGTTAGGTTTGATGGGCCTGCAGGAAATATATCTGTTCCTCCTGGCCCACAAGCAGTCCAGTCGAGACATTTACCCGACGGATTCTGGTCGTCTTGCCATTTTTTAACTGCCAAGTTGTCCAGGCCAGGAGAAACCTGGCCACTTGAGCTTGAAAAGAAAATCTCTGCTTTAATTAAGGCATGTAACCACATTAAAATATTTGAATGACCAACCCATTTCCTGAAAGCAGTTTGGTCATCTTTGCCTTACCCTACTTCCCCCTAATATTGGATGTTTGTGTGGGCTATGTTCTTCTGAAAGGCTTTTTCATTGTGTTATTCTCCCATCCAAATCAAATCCATAGATTTTTGGGGTTTATCCACTTTATTTCTGTCTACCTCGGGAACACAAGTTGAGAACGTCTAGCCTGACCATATTATGATTGGATTGAAACAGCACAGAGCACAAGAAATGACATTGGAAATCTCTTTGTATCGATGACTCCTGTTTCTACATGACATCCATGCATTGAGTGTGTGTAATTGTTCTAACCTGCAATGGATAGCTTTGTGCCTGCTGGAAACATTGGGTGAATAGTTACTGATAGTTAGGCATTCATTTAACAGGTAGATTTTTGTTACTTGTGGAGATATATATGCCCTTGAGATGTTCTTTTGCAACTCTGCACATAAAGGCAAAACCATTTTTATCAGTGGTCAGCATATTTATTTCCGACAGAAAAAAGAATGTCTGGTGAGTAAGAAATGATGGCAGTTTGAAATTATACAGAACTCCTTATTTGTTGGAGGCAGTTTAGATTTTCAGTAATCATGACGCATTTTTCCTCATTTAATCTTTCATTTAAATTTTCCTTTCAATATGCAGTCTGTGAATGTCAATGACACACATCAACGAATCCAGACAGTTGTGACTGGAAGTCTTATTTCACCTAATTCTGTCACTGCTAAGCAGTCTAAAAGTAATAAGAAAAAACTGAAAATGAAACATTAAGGCTGCTGGGCTTGGCTATTGCAGTGCTGAAACTTTGCCAGAGAAATTGCATAACCCGTTTCAACATAATTCTTTTCAAAAACCTTAATCAACACTGAATCAATGCAGAGATGGGGAAATCAGAGAATAGCTTCACTTTATAATTTTGTGAAAAGGGCAAACTGCTGATGGTAGTTCTTCATAATTATGGCTCCTGGCTCAAATTGTTGTCAACCCAGAAGGTGATTGGATTTGGATTGATTCTTGGGGGTGAGGGTGTTAAAGGGACTGTGCTAAGCAGCCAGCTGTTGAAAGTACAATGGAACAAAACAAGCACATCATCCCTCACATTTATATCCTTTAACACCCCTCTCTTCATATACTGCCCATGCGCTGTACATGCCAAATCATGTTTCACGTCCCATTATTCATTCTAGTAATCTCTTATACTTTCCAGAACAACCAAGCCCTATTGCCCATTTAACCACCATGCAAAGAAAAAGCATCTCTACCTACACCCCCAAAATCCTTTGTAGGCCCTTCACTAGTTAGAGCTGAAAAATGTGTTGCTGCAAAAGCGCAGCAGCTCAGGCAGCATCCAAGGAGCAGGAGAATCGATGTTTCGGGCATAAGCCCTTCTTCAGGAATGAGGAGGGTGTGCCAAGCAGGCTAAGATAAAAGGTAGGGAGGAGAGACTTGGGGGAGGGGCATTGGGAATGCAATAGGTGGAAGGAGGTTAAGCTGAGGGTGATAGGCTGGAGAGGGGGTGGGAGCGGAGAGGTCGGGAAGAAGATTGCAGGTCAAGAAGGCGGTGCCATCTCATGCCGACTCATAACACCCCTTACACGTCCATGCTAACTCACCCAATCCACAATAAACAAATTTCAGGTCCCAAGATGAATGGTAAAAACAAACTATCATAACAGAACAGTTTATATTTACATAGCTGTGTTAATCTAATAGAATATCTGAAGGAAATTCACAGGAGCGTTATAAATGAATGCATATCACTGAGCCGCATAAGGAAATAATAGGTCAGATGGCCAAAATATTAGTCAAAGAGGAAGAGTTTAAGTAGAGTTTTAACAAAATTTGCAAAATAGAAAGGTGTATGGATGATATTCCAGAACTTGCATACTAAGCAACCAAAGGCACGTCCATTACAGAACAATTGAAAATTCCAGAGGTCAGAAATACAAGAGAGTCAATATCATAGAAGGCTGTAGAACAGGTGGAGATTACAGTGCTGAAACTATGCATAGATTTAACAAAAAGGATGAAATTTTTCAAATTGACATTGCTTGACGAAGGATCAACATAGGTCACTGAGCACAGGATTGATAGGTAAGTGGGGCAAGAAACGAGTAAAAATGAAGCAGCAGAGTTTTAGATGACTAAGTTTACAGAATGTGGGAGACTAGGAGTATGTTTGAATATTCAAGTCTACAGTAACAAAGGTGTAAATGAATGTTTTAGCAAAGATAAGCTGAGACAGACATGAAGTCTGGCAAAATGCTACGGAGGTTGCAAACAGACTGCTTTATTGTTACACTGTTGTCAGGGAGAGGTAGGGAGTTTATGGTTAGGAAGGAGAGTTTGGAGCTATAACCATAAACCATTTAATTGGAGAAAGTTTTTGCTTATCTAATATTGATAACTTAACAACAATGGAAGAATTGAAAGAGGTGGCAGTGAGGTATAATTAGAATTAGAATTAGGTTTTATTGGCATGTGAACTCAAGTACAAAAGAGGAGAGTACAGTGAAGAGTGTACAATGACACCACACACAAGACCACCATAGGTACAAAGTACTTAGCTACAAATCTTAGGTACTAAAATAGATTAGGTACAAAAATAGAGAAATAAAGGAACAACTAAAGTTCCACATTACAGTTCTTCATAGCATAAATTCAGAAAATAAAGAAATAAAGTTAAAAGATAAATCTTACAGTCTTTCTAAAGCCTTCTATATTGGGTGGCATGGTGGCCCAGTGCTACCTTACAGCACCAGGGACCTGGGTTTGATTCTAGCCTTGGGTGACAGTCTGTGTGGAGTTTGTGCATTTTCCCTGTGTCTGTGTGGGTTTCCTTCCACAAGATGTACAGGTTAGGTGAATTGGGCATGCTAAATTGTCCATAGTGTTCAGGGATGTGCATAAGTCAGGGATAAATGTAGGAGAATGGGTCTGGATGGGTTACTCTTTGAAGGGTTGGTGTGGATTTGTTGTGCAAAATGGCCTGCTTCTACGCTGTAGAGATTCTAAAACTGTCTCGCTAGCCTGCAGTCACTCTACATGGGGAGCTTTCCACACATTGCTTCACCATCCCCCATGCTGGGCCAACCCTAACCAAGCCACCATTGGTGACAAGCTAATCATACCGGCCTCCAGCCTGCCATTAGCCAGCTTCCCCACTCCAGGTCCTCAGCCTGTAGACCACTGGCCAACCCGCTCTGCTCCAGGTCCACGGACCGCTGGGAGAATTTATTGTTGTCAACTTTTATGTGAAAATAAATGCTTTCAGATAATGTTACTGGGGGATGCATATAGGTCAGAATTAGAACGGATGGAATCTTGATATGTCAGAGCTAACAGATTAGGAGCAGTGAGTAAAACCATTATAAGGGTTTCTCTGACCATGATTAGATAGATAGGAATGGAACGAGATGAAAATAGCCCCATCTATTTGGACAACAGTGGAGACATAGATGATCAGTTATATCAAAGGCTGAAGGCAAGTTGAGAGCATCATGAAGAAAAAGAAATCAACTTTTTAATAGTCACAGAGGATATCTTTTTTAACTTGAATAAAGGCTGTTTCTGTCATAATTACAAGAAACAACAATTATTCTTTACGTTCTAGATAATGGTTTTAAGACCAGATTCAAAGCAAAAATGGTTGTGACTGAATGGAGTAAGTAGCCAACAAGAAAAAGTGGTTCCAGATGTTGATTCAAAATCTAGCCCCTGAATATACCAGGAGAAAGTGAGGACTGCAGATGCTGGAGATCAGAGCTGAAAATGTGTCGCTGGAAAAGCGCAGCAGGTCAGGCAGCATCCAGGGAACAGGAGAATCAACGTTTCGGGCTTAAGCCCTTCTTCAGGAATGAGGAAAGTGTGTCCAGCAGGCTAAGATAAAAGGTAGGGAGGAGGGACTTGGGGGAGGGGCGTTGGAAATGCGATAGGTGGAAGGAGGTCAAGGTGAGGGTGATAGGCCGGAGTGGGGTGGGGGCGGAGAGGTCAGGAAGAAGATTGCAGGTTAGGAAGGTGGTGCTGAGTTCAAGGGATTTGACTGAGACAAGGTGGGGGGAGGGGAAATGAGGAAACTGGGGAAATCTGAGTTCATCCCTTGTGGTTGGAGGGTTCCTAGGCGGAAGATGAGGCACTCTTCTTCCAACCGTCGTGTTGCTATGGTCTGGCGATGGAGGAGTCCAAGGACCTGCATGTCTTTGGTGGAGTGGGAGGGGGAGTTGAAGTGTTGAGCCACGGGGTGGTTGGGCTGGTTGGTCCGGGTGTCCCAGAGGTGTTCTCTGAAACGTTCCGCAAGTAGGCGGCCTGTCTCCCCAATATAGAGGAGGCCACATCGGGTGCAGCGGATGCAATAAATGATGTGTGTGGAAGTGCAGGTGAATTTGTGGCTGATATGGAAGTATCCCTTGGGGCCTTGGAGGGAAGTAAGGGGGGAGGTGTGGGTGCAAGTTTTGTATTTCTTGCGGTTGCAGGGGAAGGTGCCGGGAGTGGAGGTTGGGTTGGTGGGGGGTGTGGACCTGATGAGGTTCCGAAAAGAATTTCTCTCCCCTCCCCTATCAGCGTTCCGAAAAGACCACTCCCTCCTTGTGCGTTCGGGACACCACCTATGGCCTCCACCTCCTCCATAATTTTCGCTTCCCCAGTCACCAACGCCTTATCTTCACCATGGACATCCAGTCCCTGTACACCTCCATCCCCCATCACGAAGGACTCAAAACCCTCCGCTTCTTCCTTTCCCCCGGTACCAACAAGTACCCTTCCACTGACACCCTTCTTCGACTGACTGAACTGGTCCTCACCCTGAACAACTTCTCTTTCCAATCCTCCCACTTCCTCCAAACCAAAGGAGTAGCCATTGGCACCCGCATGGGCCCCAGCTATGCCTGCCTCTTTGTAGAATATGTGGAACAGTCCATCTTCCGCAGCTACACTGGCCCCACCCCCCACCTTTTCCTTCGCCACATCGATGATTGTTTCAGCGCTGCCTCGTGCTCCCACGAGGAGGTTGAACAGTTCATCCACTTTACCAGCACCTTCCACCCCGACCTCAAATTCACCTGGACTGTCTCAGACTCCTCCCTCTCCTTCCTAGGCCTTTCTATTTCTATCTCGGGCGACCGAATCAACATGGACATTTACTATAAACCGACCGACTCCCACAGCTACCTAGATTACACCTCCTCCCACCCTGCCCCCTGTAAAAACGCCATCCCACATTCACAATTCCTTCATCTCCGCCGCATCTGCTCCCAGGAGGACCAGTACAACCCAGATGGCCTCCTTCTTCAAAGACCGCAATTTCCCCCCAGATGTGGTCGACAATGCCCTCCATCGCATCTCCTCCACTTCCTGCTCCTCCGCCCTTGAGCCCCGCCCCTCCAACCCCCACCAGGACAGAACCTCACTGGTCCTCACGTACCACCCCACCAACCTCCATATACAGCGTATCATCCGCCGTCATTTCCACCACCTCCAAACGGACCCCACCACCAGGGATATATTTCCCTCCCCTCCCCTATCAGTGTTCCGAAAAGACCACTCCATCCGTGACTCCCTCGTCAGATCCACACCCCCCGCCAACCCAACCTCCACTCCCGGCACCTTCCCCTGCAACCGCAAAAAATGCAAAACTTGCACCCACACCTCCCCCCTTACTTCCCTCCAAGGCCCCAAGGGATACTTCCATATCCGCCACAAATTCACCTGCACATCCACACACATCATTTATTGCATCCACTGCACCCGATGTGGTCTCCTCTATATTGGGGAGACAGGCCGCCTACTTGCGGAACGTTTCAGAGAACACCTCTGGGACACCCGGACCAACCAGCCCAACCACCCCGTGGCTCAACACTTCAACTCCCCCTCTCACTCCACCAAGGACATGCTGGTCCTTGGACTCCTCCATCGCCAGACCATAGCAACACGACGGTTGGAGGAAGAGCGCCTCATCTTCCGCCTAGGAACCCTCCAACCACAAGGGATGAACTCAGATTTCTCCAGTTTCCTCATTTCCCCTCCCCCTACCTTGTCTCAGTCAAATCCCTTGAACTCAGCACCGCTTTCCTAACCTGCAATCTTCTTCCTGACCTCTCCGCGCCCACCCCACTCTTCCCTATCACCCTCACCTTGATCTCCTTCCACCTATTGCATTTCCAACGCCCCTCCCCCAAGTCCCTCCTCCCTACCTTTTATCTTAGCCTGCTGGACACACTTTCCTCATTCCTGAAGAAGGGCTTATGCCTGAAACGTCGATTCTCCTGTTCCTTGGATGCTGCCTGACCTGCTGTGCTTTTCCAGCAACACATTTTCAGCCCTGAATATACCAGAGCAATAGTGTTTGGGTGAATATATGAGTCACTTCACTGCATGCTCCTCATATATAATACATCTATGAAACTAATGAAACCCTGCTCAGTCATTATCTTGTACAACTTAAGCTTTTCTGTCAAGTATTATTTAATCATTTATAACAAATTTCTCATACAAATACATGCAGCTAATATACTTACGTCATTAGAGATGTGGTAAATTAGAAAATCTAATTATATAAGCTGTAAGAAATGTTGACCCAGGTTCTTCTGGGTTCTTCTAGTAGATTTCTGTCATCAACAATATGGTAGAATTCTGTCAGTGATATTAATATCCCCATAGTAATGGTAACAATTTATTTACTTCATTTTCCATTTTTCTCTAGCATTTCTGTTAATTGTTATGGATGCAAGCTTACTAATAGAAGGCTTGTATAGAATTACTCTAAATTTACAGCACAGAAAGAGACCATTGATGTTTATGCTGCACATGAGCATCCTCCAACCCATATTCAGCATATTCTTCTATGTCTTTCTGCCTCATGCACTTAACTTTCTTTTAAATATATATTTTATTTGCTTTATCAGTATGGTAACAATTTGATATTCATTTTACACTCTGTGTTAAACCCTTTTTCCCAAATTCTTTATTGGATTTGCTAATGAGCGTTTTATGTTTATGACATCTAATCTTGGACTCCCTCACAAGTGTAGATATCTTCTCTATATCTACCCTATTGAACGCTTTCATGATTTTGAAGTAGTTATATTCAGTCCCACCATAGTCTTCTCTTCACGAGAACAAAAAACTTCCCAGCCAGTTCTGTCTTTATAATGATGATTACAAGAAAAACTTATTAGCTGAGCTATAGTTCGTGTAAATCTTTCTTGTAACATTGTTCAATACCTCTTTACCCTGTCTGTAATGTGTAGATCAGAACTAAGCCCAATACAGTCTAATCAGAGTTACTCAGCTTATAGTAGGAAGTTTTTAAAACAAAAATCACAAAGAGGTTTTGAATACTGTCCTTTCATTTGGTTTTAGGAGAAGAAACTGGATTTGTGCCCACAATAAATGACAAGTCAATGAGGCAATTGAATTGCATGCCAGAATGTGCCAGCATCGGGCCTCATTTGAATGAAGTCAGTGAGCAACATGTGTCAACTAGGCATCAATTCAATTTAAGCCCTGATGAATTCCAACCAGCTTTCACTGCCGAACCAACATGCAGGGAGGGCAAGTGAAGAGGACAGAGCACTGACACTGACCTGAATTACTTCTGTGGAGCAAGGAGGAGGAACAACTGTCCTCACGGTTTGACTGAAATGGGAAAGGCAACTGTCTAAGGCCTTTCAGCCAGGTTACATCTGAGAGGTTGGAAACTGTGCTGAACCCCTCAGTTTGAATGCTAAACATTGAATGTACATGGTGAATATTAAGAGGATTGAACTTATCTTGAGGCAACTCACTTGGGAAACCTATTGTGTGGAAAAATGCTGAATTCGGCTTGAAATGTTTTGTCCTTGGGCTGTTTTCCTGACAAGGAATGTATACTGTAAATAATAAGTTAAAAATCCCATAACACCGGGTTATAGACCAACAGGTTTATTTGGAAGCACTAGCTTTCGGAGCACCGATCCTTCATCAGGTGGTTGTGGAGGTAAAGATCATGCTGATAGAATTTATAGCCAAAGGAGTCCAATGTCATGGAAATGTGAGACAATAAACAATCTTAGATTAAAGCTTTCATCTTTTATAATAGGATATACTGGTTTCTGTTCTTTGATATGTAAATCCCAGAACTTCTTTTAAATTACATTCTCAAGATAGCTCAGCTTTTCAAACAATTGGTGTGAAGTCTGTCTGTATCCCAATGCTATATCAGACTGACAAACCCTCAGTATAGTTCTACAGAGTCTTACATGGATTCATGCAGCAAAATAAAATGCAATTCTGCAAAAACAAATTCATCCCATAAACTTATATATATGCGCATAGGGGCGACAGATTGAGTGTGCATGCGAGTATTTGCATGTGGGTGCGTGTGTAGAGACACCATTACAACTGAGGACACCTCCCACCATGTACACGGCGAGTACTCATGTGTCTCGGTCAACATGGTCTACCTCATACGCTGCAGGCAAGGGTGACCCAAGACATGGTACATTGGCAAGACTGAGCAGATGCTACAGCAACAGATAAATGGAGACCGCACGACAATCAGGCGGAAGTGGGTACTGCAGATGCTGGAGATTAGAGTCGAGTTTAGAATGGTGCTGGAAAAGCACAGCAAGTCAGGCAGCATCCGAGGAGCAGGAAAATTGACGTTTCGGGCAAAAGCCCTTCATCATAAAGCCTTCATTCCTGATGAAGGGTTTTTGCCCAAAACGTCGATTTTCTTGCTGATCGGATGCTGCCTGACCTACTGTGCTTTTCCAGCACAACTCTAATCTTGACCGCACAACAATCGCCAGACAGGGGGGTTCCTTCCCAGTCGGGGAACACTTCAGCAGTCCGGGACATTCAGCCTTGGACCTTCGGGTGGCCATCCTCTAAGGCGGACTTTGGGACAGGCAACAATGCAGAGTGGCTGAGCAGAGGCTGATAGCCAAGTTTGGTAGCCATGGGAATGGCCTCAACCGGGACCTTAGGTTCATTTCACACTCCAGATGACACACACACACACACTCTCATATGCATACACATAACTCCCCACACTCACACTAACATACGCACCCTCTCACACATACCCCATCACACTCACACAATTAACCAAGCTTACACACACTCTATCATGTGCACTCACACCCAAACGCACACACTCGCATGCACACTCAATCTGTCATCCCGACATGCGCATACATATAAGCTAATAGGATGCATTTGTTTTTGCAGAATTATGTTTTATTTTGCTGCATGCATCCATGTAAAACTCTGTAGAACTATACAGAGGGTTTGTCAGTCTGATATAGCATTGGGGCACAGACAGACTTCACACCTATTGCTAAAAACCTGAGTTAATTTGAGAATGTTAAAAATCACACAACACCAGGTTATAGTCCAACAGGTTTAATTGGAAGCACACTAGCTTTCGGAGCGACGCTCCTTCCTCAGGTGCCTATTACCTGAGGAAGGAGCGTCACTCTGAAAGCTAGTGTGCTTCCAATTAAACCTGTTGGACTATAACCTGGTGTTGTGTGATCTTTAACTTTGTACACCCCAGTCCAACACCGGCATCTCCATATTTTGAGAATGCAATTTAAAAGAAGTTCTGGGATTTACATATCAAAGAACAGAAACCAGCATATCTCATTATAAAAGATGAAAGTTTTAATCTAAGATTGTTTACTGTCTCACATCTCCATGACATTGGACACCTTTGGCTATAAATTCCGTCAGCATGATCTTTACATCCACAACCACCTAATGAAGGAGCAGTGCTCCGAAAGCTAGTGCTTCCAAATAAACATGTTGGACTATAACCTGGTGTTGTGTGATTTTTAACTTTGCCCACCCCAGTCCAACAACGAGACCTCCAAGTCATGGCAAGTAATAAGTGTACAGTAATTATATTGAAGCACATAAGAAGGCACGATACGTACTGTATAGAGGCAAGTGAAATTTAATTTCATGTTCTGTAATTTGCACGTGTAAATGTTTGACAATGTACCCTTGCAATCTTTATGAATAAATATCTTTTGAGGTGGGGGGGGAAGCTTCTGAAAAATGTTCCACCCAAATTTTAAGCAGCTTCTGGAAGGCCATTTTAAGTATAATTGGAATTTAATTTTTGTGTATATAAAGAGTACCAAATTCCAATTTTTTATCAGTACCTTGGCTATCTAAAAGACATTTGTTTCTAATGTTGACCAATAGGTGTATCAGATGCAGGAAGTTTCCAATTTTCAAGACCAAGTGACCATCTGATGCCAGAAAATGAGCAAACTTAAAACATTGAAGAGTCATAGAGATGTACAGCATGGATACAGACCCTTCGGTCCAACCCATCCATGCCGACCAGAAATCCCAACCCAATCTAGTCCCACCTGCCAGTACTCGGCCCATATCCCTCCAAACCCTTCCTATTCATATACCCATCCAAATTCCTCTTAAGTGTTGCAATTGTACCAACCTCCACCACATCCTCTGACAGCTCATTCCATACAAGTACCACCTACTGTGTGAAAACGTTGCCCCTTAGGTCTCTTTTATATCTTTCCCCTCTCACCCTAAACCTATGCCGTCTAGTTCTGGACTCCCTGATCCCAGGAAAAAGACTTTGCCTATTTACCCTATCCGTACCCCTCATAATTTTGTAAACCTCTGTAAGGTCATTCCTCAGCCTCCGATGCTCCAGGGAAAACAGCCCCAGCCTGTTCAGCCTCTCCCCATAGCTCAAATCCTCCAACCCTGGAAAGAATTGATCCAAGTAAAAATACTATCAAGGTTTGCTCTATCTCATGGGTCTTCCATAAAATGAGGTTGTTGCAGGAAGCTAGTTATCATTTGGCAATGTAAGACTAAATTTTGTGCTTATTTGGCTATCAGAGTTTTTGGAGTGATTCTTACTATGAGGCTCAGTGAGATTTCTTGCAGGATCTTACCAATCACGCCTCATTAACTACCCACCCCAACACTTCCAATGCCGTCATCATCTTAAAATGCATAATTCCAGAAAAGGTCACCTCTCACCAGATATATGCAAAATGACCAGCATCCCTGAGGGCTGTGTCACTTGTAAAAGGCCTCTGTGCACTGAGAGAGGCACTAGCATTCTGAAGCTGCCCTGCTCATTGATGGAACCATCTAAACGTTACAGAGAAGGAGAAGATGGTGTTGCAAAACTCCAGCAGGGACCAGGGGATTCTCGTGGAGGGGATGAGGCAACAATAGGGTGTCTGTTCCCTGAGGCAAAAGTGAGGACTGCAAATGCTGGAAACCAGAGTCTAGATTAGAGTGGTGCTGGAAAAGCACAGCAGGTCGGGCAACATCTGAGGAGCAGGAAAATCGATGTTTTGGGCGAAAGCCCAATGAAGGGCTTTCACCCAAAACATTGATTTTCCTGCTCCTCGGATGCTGCCTGACCTGTCTGTTCCTTGAGAGCTAGTAGTGGAGGACTCACCACCAGATCCTGGCAGCTTGGCCTGAAGACACCAGCTGGCTCAGTGCCAGCTCAGTGGTGTGGCGGAATAGCCACCAGCACTGTAAGAGGGTCAATGAACTCTTCTGTTCCACCAAAGGAAATGCCACATTTCACTTTGTGCTACCTCACTCTCATTCAATCTCAGCGACTGAATGTACCTCCTATACAGGTTCATACCGTCTCTATTGCATCTCACAGTTGTATCCTCTCTCACTCATTCTTACCAACACCCCATGCCACCACTCCTGCCCCCACACTCTCCGATCCAAGCCCCACCTCACCAACACTGCATAAGTTCTACACTCTAACAGCCAGCCACTTTTACTTTCACTCAATTCCTCCTTTTCCCTCTTTCCAGGGGAAGACAGCCCACAAAAAGGCAGAAAGATGGCTAAAGGAGTGCCAAGACATCCAACTCTTCAGCTGCTATTGGGAGACAATCCTTTGGAGAAGACTGGGACTGCTCTTTTGTGCAAACTGTGACATCCATGTCCTGCCTACCACACTGGTAACATGTTTTGTTTCACTGCAATTCTCACGGTAACCCTGCTGTCAATCTCATTCATTGGGAAGCGCATCACTTCTAACCAATGGCTGTGACACCTTCTCTCCCTTATATATTGCAGGGTTCAATGGGAAGCCCACCACTTCTATGTCGAAACAATCAGCTCCATCAGAAGACACTTCCTTGAGCTCCAAGGATGAGAGTACCAAGGCCTCAGGGAAGCAGCTGCCTCCTGTACCACCAACCAACTCAGCTCCTGACACCTGGGTGGGCATATGCAGCTTAGGACATATGGGGGCACAATCTGATGAGTATCTCACTGAAACAGCTCCTTAGCTGGCTGAGGAAGAAACACTAAGAGCAAGTGAAGACTATAGATGCTGGAGATAAGAGACAAAAAGTGTGGCTCCTTTCCAGTGCCACATTGTTTGACTGAGGAAAAAACACTCCTTGACCCTGGCACTCTGAGCACGGCTGGAGACACAACACCAGTTCAACCCCAGGCAAGAGAGGACCCTGTGGTGTCGGCAATCAAAAACTTTGTCCACATGCACAGGAAGGAACAGGAGTGTCAGACAGGTATCTGGGATGCAATGGCCTACATTGTTCAAATGTTGGAGCAGTGCAGTGAATCATGGGATCATCTATCTGCCTCCATGGACAGGTTGATGGTTGCCAATGGAGAGACAGGTCTGCCACCTTCAGGGGCTACTGGTGAGGTGCACACACCTGCACTCCATTTCCCCAGCCATTGCCCTCAGGACCAAAAGACATGACAACAAGAGGACGGAACCCTGGCTTGCACTGTTGGTGCCCTTATTCACAAGGAGACAGAGTGGTACAGGTAGACAACTCTTTATCAGAAATCCTGAAATCCAAAATCTGAAGGTTTTTTCATGAAATGTTTTTCTCACTAACAAGGTTGTTGGGCGTGCAAACAGTTAACCCAACTCCACACCCACTCGATGTGTGTCACTCAGATGTGAAATGGATGGGCATGGCCCAGAACTGGCAGGCCTCAATTCTGTCTCAGGGCCCTTGTACTCAGTGAGTCTGCTGCTCAGTAAGATATTTTCATATTTCACCGTCAAACTGTCACTTATTCCGAAATTTGAAAAGTTCCAAATTCCGAACATCAGCTGGTCCCGAGTGTTTCGTATAAAGGATTGTGTACCTGTAACAGCCTGCATTTAGCAGGAGGAATCACCACACGTAGGCCCTTCAGAAGTCTCTTCCAAGGCCATTGCAGAGGTGGTCGGGCCCACCTCCTTCACCCTGCCTGCCCCCAGCAACTCTACTGAATATCGAACTGAAGAAGGTTCACTTGCAAGACCCTCAGGATGCCAGGACCATTCTAACACAAATGGCTGCAGGGTCACTTAACCAACCATCTAGGGCCAATAATGCAAGCTGGTCCAATCCATGAGTTGGGTACTGTGCATGCACAAAATGTCCTTGTACTTGCCTCTCATCACTTGTTTCCATTGTGCTCTGTAGTACATGGCTGACCTTGCTGCTGAGGGGCTGCTATGGTAGTCTGGAGAAGTTTGTAAATGTCAGATGCCAATGTCCATGGATAAGTGGTACATGCAACTGATACCCTTGGTTCATGCCCTGAGATATTTTTTGATGCTGAGGAATATGAAGGTGCCTCATAATCAATGTCAAGCTAAAGTTGCCAGATACCCTTCTGACCACCAATTCAAAAATTCATGATATCTAGCTTGTTCAGCACGTTTGGTAAAGTAAGGTAATAAAGGTGGGTTGCAGTATTATTAATGTGTTTAACAGGTTAAAATCCATCTTTATTGGCAATTTGCCATAACCTTGTGAGAGCTCGTTTCTCAGTCAATGCATAAATGCAACAAGTTGTCCTGCACATTGAGATATGTCTCACCGGATTTCTTATCTAATTTGTCATATATCACACAATAGCCCACATCACTCAGCCCTCTGTAAGACTCCACCCATAGTACTATGAATACCTAGATCTAGTTAGTCAACCAGCATATTTTAATTGTGCAATGTGGGTAATTACAGCACATATTGTCTGCCAAATGGCCATGAAGTCATTAAGTATCATGAGAGCTGGAAATAGACTTCTTAAAATTCATCCACAGGATGAGGGTATCACTGGCTAGGGTGAGCATTTATTGCCTATCCCAAATTGCCCAGAGAGCAGTTAAGAATCAATCACATCATGTGGATCTGGAGTCACATGTAGGCCAGACCAGAAAAGGATGATGGTTTCCTTCCCTAAAGGATATTAGTGAACCAAATGGGTTTTCCAACTATTAGTTTCATGATCTTCATTAGACTCACACAGGTTATAGTCCAACAGGTTTATTTGGAAGTACAAGCTTTTGGAGCGCTGCTCCTTCATCAGGTAGCTTAGTGGGGCAGGATCATAGGACACAGAATTTATAGCATAAGATCAACATGTCGTACAACTTATGTGATACATTGAACCAACTCAAATTGCTGTTAAATCTTTAATCACTTAGGATGGGATTGCAGATTTCAATTCATTAATATGTAAATCCCAGAATCCCAAGATAACTTAAGGTTTCATGAAAAAAGGTGACATCTCAGCTTAGACAATGCATTAAAGATGTGAGGTTAGAGTCTGTCTGTATCCAAACCTTAAGTCAGAATGGTTCTATTTCCAAAATAGGAAGTGATAAAATGTCACATGGACTGACTGCTTATAGATTGTGTGCTTTTTGAACAAAATAGAATGTATCTGCAAATACAAATTTGCAAACGCAAATTCACCCCATACATTTATACGTGTGTGTATGTGCGCGTGAGTGTGTGTCCATGTGAGGGAGAAAGACAGTGAGAGAGTGCGTGTGTGTGTATATGTGTGAGAGAGAAGAGAGATTGTGTGAGTGTGTGTGTGTGTGAGAGTGTTTGTGTGTGTGTGTGTCTGTGTCTGTGTGTATGCTTGATACAGTGTGCGCGTGAATGTGAAAAATATATGCCTATGAAAAGGTGCGCACATGAGTGTGAATGGATAAGTGTGTGTGTGTCTGAGAGAGTGTGTGTATGAAAGAGGGTCTGCATGAGTATATGAGTGTGTAAGACTGTGTGTGTATATGTGCTTGTGTGTGAGAAGGTATAATGTAGTAGGGTCACCTGTAGTGTGATATGAACCCAAGGTCCCGGTTGAGGCCATCTCCATGGGTACCAAAATTGGCTATCAGCCCCTGCTTGGCCCTCTGCATTGTTGCGAATCCCGAAGTCTGCCTTGGAGGATGGTCACCTGAAGATCCGAGGGCAAATGTCCTTGACCGCTGAAGTGTTGTCCGACTGGGACAGAACATTCCTGTCTGGCGATTGTTATGCGGTGTCCATTCATCCATTGTCATATTGTCTGCTTGGTCTCGCCAATGTACCATGTCTCAGGGCATTCTTGCCACAGTGTATGAAATAGACAACATTGGCTGAGTCACATAGTATCTGCCGTGCACCTGCTGGGTGATGTCCTCATGTAATGGTCTTGCAGTGGTTGCCTTGACAGGGTTGTACAGTGACGTGGTCAATGTTGTCCTGAAGGCTGGGCAGTTTGCTGCAAACAATGATCTATTTAAGGTTTCGTGATTGTTTAAAGGCAAAAAGTGGAGGCGTAGGGAAGATCTTGGCGAGATGGTCATCCTCATCAACAATGTGTTGTAGGCTGCAAAGAACATGGTGTAGTTTCTCCGCTCCTGGGAAGTACTGGACAAGGAAGAGTACCTTATCGGTCACATTCCGTGTCTGTCTGTCTGTCTCCTGAGGAGGTGATTACGATTTCTTGCTGTGGCATGCCAAAATGGGCAATCGATTGGTTGAGCATCATACCCTATTCTTAAGAGGGCATCCTTCCGCATCTTCAGGTCCGTCACATTCTTCCTCATCTGAACAGATCCTGTGTATGCATAGGACTTCTCCGTCAGGTTGACTGTTTTAATATATTTTGGGTAGAAGCTAGAGAAGTGCAGCATTGTGAGGTAATCCGTGGGCTTGCGGTAGAAAGAGGCACTGAGGTGCCTCTCCTTGATTGACATATGTATGTCCAAGAATGAGACTGATTCTAAAGAGTAGTCCATGATAAGTCTAATGTTGAGATGAAACTTGTTGATATCGCTGTGTGGTAGTTTCAGTGACACCTCGCCATTGGTCCAGAGGAAGAAAATGTTGCCAATATATCCGGGGTATATTGCTGGTTGGAGGTCTGGTGCAGCAAGAAGTCTTGTACAAATATGTGCACGAAAATGTTGGCATATTAGGGTGCAAATTTGATCTCCATGGCTTTTTCGAGTGTCCGGATGAAGAACTAATTGTCAAATGTGAAGATGCTGTGGTCGAGGATGAAACGGATGAGTTGTAGGATGGTGCTCGGAGATTGGCAGGTGTTGATATTGAGTACTGAGGCTGTTGCAGCAATGCCATTGGCATATGACTCGGCCAACATTGTCTATCTCATATGCTGCAGGCAAGGATGCCCAGAGGCATGATACATTGGTGAGACCAGGCAGACGCTACGACAACAGATGAATGGACACCATGCAACAATCGGCAGACATGGATATTCCCTCCCAGTCAGGGAACACTTCAGCAGCCAGGGACATTCGGCCTCAGATCTTCGGGTGACTACCCTCCAAGGTGAACTTTGGGATACGCATCAACGAAAAGTTGCCGAGCAGAGGCTGATATCCAAATTCAGTAACCATGGGGATGGCCTCAACCAGGACCTTGGGTGCATGTGACACTACAGGTGACTCTACTACACTATATACTCACACATACACACAAGCAATTCATGATGGTGAGGCTATGATCTAGTGTACTATCACTAGACCATCAATCCAAAAGGTCCTATGCAATGTTATGGGAACCTGGATTCAAATCCTGCCAAGGCAGATCATGTTTGAATTCATTAAAAATATTTTAAAAATTGAATTAAGAGTCTAATGATGATGTTGAGGTGTCGATGTTGGACTGGGTGGACAAAGTTGAAAATCACACAACCCCAGGTTATAGTTCAACAGGTTTATTTGGAAGTACAAGTTTTGGAGTGCTGTTCTTTCATCAGGTATCTACTGGGGCAGGATCATAGGACACAGAATTTATAGTAAAAGATCAAAGTGTCGTATAACTGATGTAATGTATTGAACAAACCTAGATTGCTTTTCAGTCTTTAATCACTTAGAATGGAATTTCAGTTTTTGATTTATTAATATGTAAATCCCACAACTTCTTTCAAGTCACATTCCCAAGATAACTTAAGGTTTCATAAAAAAAGGTGACATCTCAGCTCAGACAATGCAATAAAGGTGTAAGGTTAGAGTCTGTCTGTATCCCAACCTTGAGTCAGACTTATTCTATTTCCAAAGTAGGAATTGATAAAATGTCACATGCACTGACTGTCTACAGATTGTGTGCTTTTTGAACAAAATAGAATGTATCTACAATACAAATCTGCAAATGCAAATTTACCCATATGTTTGTGTGCGAGCATGTGTCTGTGCGTGTGAGGGAGAGAGTGAGAGACTGTGAGTGTGTGTGGGAGAGAAGGAGAGAGTGTATGTGTGAGTATGAGAGTGGATGTATATACATGCTTAATAGAGTGTGTGCACAAGTGTGACGGATAAGTTGATAGGTGTGAACGTGCGCGTGCGTGTGAGTGTGTGTCTCTGAGAGAGAATGTATGTATGAGAGAGGGTCTGTGTGAGTGTGATCGGGTGTAAGAGTGTGTGTGTATGTGAATGTATGTGAATTAATATTAATATGAATGGTTAGCAGTGATAATATATTTGTAATGTATTTTGTTTTTCCAATAACTCAAAAATTTACAGGGTAAGTTTTGTATTCAATCTCGCCACTTGCTAGTGTGGGATTTGAACAGGGAGCACAATCTTGAAATGTATGGAAACAAGAAAGAGCTTGAAAAAAATAAGACAGGTCAACAGAATAAGCAGAGAAATAGAAAACTAAACTGGTTCTAAACTAATAAATATTAGGAGGAATAGTGAGGAATGGACCTCAGGAATCCTTTGTTCAATGAGGGTGAAGGGGGCAATGGGAAGGGTTGCAGTGTTGGGAAAGTTCTTGTGGATTTTCAAATGTTTACTACTGTGCATCATAAACTCTATCCCTTTAAAATATGCACACAATTATTTATTATAAATACAGAGGTTCTGGTGAGAGATATATAGACAAGTAATAAATTTTGAAAGAGCAAAAGTGCAGATCCCAAGGATATGATTAGATTAGATTACTTACAGTGTGGAAACAGGCCCTTCGGCTCATCAAGTCCACACCGACCCGCCGAAGCGCAACACACCCATACCCCTAAATTTACCCCTTCACCTAACACTACGGGCAATTTAGCATGGCCAATTCACCTAACCTGCACACCTTTGGACTGTGGGAGGAAACTGGAGCACCCGGAGGAAACCCACACAGACACGGGGAGAATGTGCAAACTCCACACAGTCAGTCACCTGAGGCGGAAATTGAACCCGGTCTCAGGCACAGTGAAACAATAATGCTAACCACTGTGTCACCGTGCCACCCACAATTGTTATCATGTCTCTCACACTCCTTTTGTATTCAACAATGCGTTTTCTTAAAGTAATGATTGTTCTTTGCTTTGAAATTGGTCTGGTGAACTAGGCCTTTCCTTGTTAGAATTCTTTCTATTAACCTTTTTTTCTGTCTTTTCTCTTGCACTGGGTAAAATGGAGACTGGGAGGTTTTCATTTTGCTTGTTCTGCAGGTCTTTGGCTGCCCTGCATTTACAGATTTTCAACAAACTGTAGCTGGATAAATCCAAAGGCTGTCATCAGGCAAAACTTCCATGAACTCATAAAAACTACGATGCCACTCTGTTTCAAGCGGCATGGTGGCACAGTGGTTAGCATTGCTGCCTCACAGCGCCAGAGACCTGGGTTCAATTCCCGCCTCAGGCGACTGACTGTGTGGAGTTTGCACGTTCTCCCCGTGTCTGCGTGGGTTTCCTCCGGGTGCTCCGGTTTCCTCCCACAGTCCAAAGATGTGCAGGTTAGGTGAATTGACCATGCTAAATTGCCCTTAGTGTTAGGTAAGGGGTAACTGTAGGGGTATGGGTGGGTTGCGCTTCGGCGGGGCGGTGTGGACTTGTTGGGCCGAAGGGCCTGTTTCCACACTGTAAGTAATCTAATCTAAAAAAAAATTACTAATCCTAGAGCAACATTGTCTTCCTTGGCTAAAAATTTGCAGAGTTGGTTCTCCACATTCTAAGGTCCTAGTGGGCGGCACGGTGGCACAGTGGTTAGCACTGCTGCCTCACAGTGCCAGAGACCTGGGTTCAATTCCCGACTCAGGCGACTGACTGTGTGGAGTTTGCACCTTCTCCCTGTGTCTGTGTGGGTTTCCTCCGGGTGCTCTGGTTTCCTCCCACAGTCCAAAGATGTGCTGGTCAGGTGAATTGGCCATGCTAAATTGCCCGCAGTGTTAGGTGTAGGGGAATGGGTGGGTTGCGCTTTGGCGAGTTGGTGTGGACTTGTTGGGCCGAAGGGCCTGTTTCCACACTGTAAGTAATCTAATCTAGTACTGTATTTCAGCTATTTAGCAATCTGACTTCTATTCCAGTTAGTTGGCCAATAAAGAAAATTACATAATTCCCTATAAATTATTTATTCTGGTATTTTATAAGTATCAAAAAAGACATCTTAAAAATCATCCTGCATTAAAATAATATGTATGTATAGTGTTCATGCATTGCATTTAAAATGAAAATGACAACATAACAATGCTTGTATTATTATTGTAAGAACACTAATAGCAATATGTATTCAATTAGGTTTTGTATAGACTCGGGATAACTACATCCATATGAAGAGTTCACCATCATGAACAGCCATGCTGTACCCAAATTTGCAAAGTATTATCCTAAGAAACTCACATTTTGCCTAAATTCAACAACAGAGCGGTGCAACACAGATGGCAGAGTAGAAAGACACTTCAAGCTGAATTTTTGAGGTAATTCATCATCCCAATTTTGGGATAAAGAATTGATCACCAGCCCACATTTGTGAATGGACCCACCTGCAATTTTACAAAAGGTAACCTCTTAGTTGACCATTTGTGCATCCAGTTGAGCATGGGAGAAGTTGATCATGAGCAGTACCCTGGCTTCCGGGATAGTGGGAGGTCAGACAGATATCAGAGCTGGCATTTCACCCCATATGTCTGAAGCCTGGCCATTTCAGAGCTAGCTGTGTTGCTATGTGTCCATAATCACATTAAAGCCAGGCTGTGTAAAAACGGCAGATCTTTGTTGAAGACATTAGGGAACCAGATGGATTTACATGACGATCAGTTATGCTTCTTTGCTCCCCATTACTGATATTTTTTATAAAATGCAGATTTATTTAAGTAAATTTAAACTCCCAGCTGCTGTGTTAGGATTTGAACTCCTGTTCTTGGCTTGTCAATTATTAAACTAGTAAAATATCGCTACTACGCGACCATTCTCCCATCCAAATAAAGGCTAAGGTGCCGGGGATCTTTATGGCTGTTAACAATTAGCTCCAGAGGATGATTTATGAACGCTTGGAGTTCATTCCATTCTCCATTGCCTTGATGGTGAGAAGTCTCATAAAAATGAAGTAAGGTTCTATGGTAGTGCTTTTGGAAACCGTCCAATTTCTTGAACATGTCAGATAATAGCCATTGCCCTTGGTTTAGGATTTATGCTTCCATAGTTTCAGTAACAATGAGAAATGTAATTTGGCCTCTAAATAGCGAAGTGCATAGGATGCACATTATAGTTCATCTCTATAGACCTCAGTAGATTTCATAACTTTGAAAGTGATTGGATATACATTAAAAAATACAGAGCAATATATACAATTCACCTATGCAATCATTTTCACGTAACCTTGCTTGCTATTGTAAGATCTATTAGCCTTAATAGATTCAGTCAGTGATAAGACAGTTTTGATATAAGTGAGCATATATTACCTGAATGGTGATTTTTTTTAAATTATTAAGTGACAAATAGTTATCTTCACTTACTGTTAGTGTTGTAGTAATTGTCAAGAGATAAGCATTCTTTTCTTGTTGACTTCAATACAGAATTATATCTTGGAATAGTTCAGCTTTGTTTCCCTGTCCTGCTGTGGACTGTAGATGTGCTGGATGAATTTTTTTTACTTACATTCCATAATTCCCAAGAGAAAACATACACTTCCTTAAGTACTAATGAAAGTCAGTAAAAAAAAAGAGGCAATAAACAGAGAACGCAACACACTTTCTATACTTTCTGGGGCTTTTTCAACTTCTCTATGTGGTTCTCATTCAGAATAAAGTATGCTCTTTACATATTTGTCATGTTAAGCATTCAAACCAAAAACTAATTTTTAACCACTCGTTCATGCTTAGTAATATTTGACTCAATTTTTAAGATATAATTCTTCATAATCTTGCTGAGTATTTATGTGCAATGATTGTGTTTGATGATAGAGTCAGCTGTAAATAAATAAAGCATGGAGAAGTGATGACATGCTGGGGTAATAATCTGGTCAGGCTATAAACTTTTCAAATTTTAACCATCTGTAATAAATGGGCATGTCAGTGAGGAGAAGGATTGTAGTATGGAGGGCATACTAAATTGGGTAGGATTTATTGAAACAGGAAAACATATCTTATTCAAATTGTTTAGTCTACACTTATCCACCCGGGTGATAAACCAGCAACATTTAGACATGAACGTGAATGCTAGCAGTCCTCCATTTTGAAAAATACAAGTTGGTCAAGTACTTGTCATTTGCAAGTTTTACCGATTTTTGCTCTTGGGCAGCAGTGAAATGATTTTTTTCATGTGTTTCTTTTGTTTACTTATTAATATGACTCAAATCAAATTATAATTAAGGAACTTTTTTGTCATCTTTTTCCCACTTATTAAAATTCCATTCCCCTCATTCAAAACCATCCAAGCAGGCAGACTCCATCAATGGCTTTCTTTTCTATGTTGTTTATCCCGGTCTGTCCCAGAGTGATATCTAGCGAGAAATCAAAATCAGGCACGTGGATAATTTTGTCATTTTTTTTATTGCAATGAAAGGAAGAATCAGGGATTAAAGAGTCTAACATTAACTATGAATCCATTGCCAATTGCCAGAGGAAACCATCTAGTTCACAAATGTCCTTTAGGGAAGGAAACTGCCATCCCTACTGGCCTGGCCTAGTGTAACTCCAGATCCATAGCAATGAGGTAGACTCTTAACTGCTCACTGGATAATTAGACATGGGCATTAAATGCTGGCCTAGTCAGCAATACCCACATCCCATAAATGAATTTTAAAAAAGGTGCCTACTGTAGCTCTTCAATGGTCTTTTTTGTTGATATTAAATAACAAAGGACTGTAGGAAAACAACCAGACCATGTAACTCCTGTAGTGCATTCTATTCAGAGGGATCAAGACTGTTCGGTAACTGAGCTCCCTTTAGTTATCTCTGCTCTCAATAACTTTGAGGAGAAAGTGAGGACTGCAGATGCTGGAGATCAGAGCTGAAAATGTGTTGCTGGAAAAGCGCAGCAGATCAGGCAGCATCCAAGGAGCAGGAGAATCGACGTTTCGGGCATAAGCCTTTCCTGAAGAAGGGCTTATGCCCGAAACGTCGATTCTCTTGTTCCTTGGATGCTGCCTGACCTGCTGCGCTTTTCCAGCAACACATTTTCAGCTCTCAATAACTTTGGTTAATAGAAATCTATCAACCTCAGATTTAAATTGAACAATTGACCCAGCTTCAGCTGCTACCTACAGAAGACAGAGATGAATTTTAATGAGAAGAGCACTGTGAGATCAAAGATAGAGTGAATGTTTGTCTCACATTGTACACTTACAGCAACCTTGTGTATGACTACATGATCCACTCATGGGTACACTCTTCTTAGATTACTTACTTACAGTGTGGAAACAGGCCCTTCGGCCCAACAAGTCCACACCGACCCGCCGAAGCGCACCCAGACCCATTCCCCTACATTTACCCCTGCACCTAACACTACAGGCAATTTAGCGTGGCCAATTCACCTAACCTGCACATTTTTGGAGTGTGGGAGGAAACCGGAGCACCCGGAGGAAACCCACGCAGACACGGGGAGAATGTGCAAACTCCACACAGTCGGTCGCCTGAGGCGGGAGGCAAAGATTTATTCTATTAACAGAGAGGTGTGACGACCATTGCTCAACAACAATCCGAACTCTGCCTCATCGAACAAATATGCCCACTTTCTCCCACAGATAAAAGAAACTTATTCAGCACACTGTGAATATGTTGGCAGCCACCTGATTACACAATTGAGATTTTGTCAAAAATGTTGTCCAGTTCACGCTCCTGTGAGTGAGTTACATGCTCTATCTGACATGCAAGACTATCCCTCCACCCTTCATGTTCAATTTATGTTGCTGTCCCTGTCAATATGATCAGATTTCAGCATCCCTATGCTTCCAGCAAACCTTTTATTTGACAGTCAGTATCAGCAATGTGCTACCTCATCCTTTGGTTTCTCACAATGGCTTGGCTGTAACAGCAGACCATTGTCCTTCCATTGAAGTCAAGGTGATGACTTGTAAATATTTCCCTCCCATAGCACCCTGTGCCCTCCTATGCTGTTTCTAGATTAGAGTGGTGCTGGAAAAGCACAGCAGTTCAGGCAGCATCCGAGGAGCAGGAAAACCGACATTTCGGGCAAAAGCCCTTCATCAGGAATAGAGCTTCCTGAAGAAGGGCTTATGCCAGAAACATCAATTCTCCTTCTCCTTTGATGCTGCCTGACCTGCTGCGCTTTTCCAGCAACACATTTTTAAGCTCCAAACCACCTTATCGAACTAGATCTTAGCAAACTTGACAGAATGGATGTAGAAAAATTCTTTCTCCTTTTGGAAACCAAAGGGCATAATCTCAGGGGTTGCACATTTAAGACAGAGATGAGAAGGAATTTCTTCCTTCAGCAGGTTTTGAATCGGTTTATTGAGTTTATTTCAGGTCTGAGATAGACAGATTTCTAATCAGTGTAAAGGAATCAAGGGTTATAAGGGAAAGAAATGAAAGTGAAGTTGAGGATTATCATATTCAATGGGCTGAATGGCCTACTTCTGCTCATTTGCCTTTGGATCCCATAAAATGCATCCTGTGCAGCTGAACGGGATGTGAGTGCATATCTGCATGCAGAGCAACCTGGCAGGAGTATTAAAAGGTAAGGTGTAGTGATGACCAAGATGCAGTGATGAAGTTCTGAAGTGTTTGTCTGGTGTCCAAAATCAGTCAATGCCGACTTCCATATACAAAAGGTGGAAGCAGATACTGAACATAAAGCATTTAATGATATTTTGGTGAGTGGACCTTAAAATGGAGGCCTTGAGAAGTAAGTGACTTTCTTTCTCAGTGGCTGGGTAAATCATAAGTTCCATAGAAATGAGGTGGGATGAGCTAATAATGCAATGCGAATACGTGGAAATAAAGTCATCCCTGCGTATTAGCAAGAATCAGAATTTGCTGGTGATACCTAAAGAAAGAAATTGGAATTCTTTACGCTCGATATTGAGATTCATATTTTATTAAATCTTAACATACTTTCTCACATTTCTCATCATTGCCCGCATCACCCAAGGACTGGGAAAACTCTATCTGAAGTTTTAACATTCTATAATCCTTTTTCTGTTTCTTAACTCCACTCCTGACAGATTTGGCCCTACTGTTTTAATGTAATTCACCACTAACTCAAGGCAATGAAAATACTGAACTCAAACTCTTTTATATGCATGAAACATACAGCATTGGCTGGTGGATGGAGTCACCCTCCCATCCCAGACCACACTGCAAAATCAAGCGAGCCCACTTCCTTTTCATCAAAAGTAATAAAACTGCAGTTACTACATTGAGAGGTCTATCTCCGAGGTTTAATTAATGTGCATCATTATGGCTTACACTGAGGTCACTGGCAAAGGTTTAATTAGATTGCAAAGCGTATCAAGATAAGCATGGCCTTCAGCCAAGGTAGAATTAGAAGGTGAGATACAACTTGGTCAGGGCAGCCAGAACTTATTGAGTTCCCATTTTAAAATCTGAATGGCTGTTTTTGTAATTTTATACAATTATTATCATAATCTGGTAAGTAGCCAGTAAGTGGGAAGTGGTTGGAGCACCAAATTTTCTCTGAGCATCCACTGGGCAGCTGGCAGAGGCAGAACTGTGATGCTACAGAACCGTCATAAATATCTGGGCATGATTTCAGTTTAGGCAGAGTTTCCATTTTAGATGTGAGCACAAGAATTACTAACAGAAAGGAAATCTGACACAAAGTTTAACATAAATCATGACAAGAAAGTTCAGTGGATGGAAAAGAATTGTGTGCAGGAATAATATTTAAAAACAAGATTTGAAGTTATGAGTGTTACAAAAAGAAATGCTCATTTCTTTAACAAGCTAAAGATAGCCTGCTGACCATATTACTTCAATTAATGCACAAAGGAATTAATCATGATTATTTCACAAGACAAAAATGGCTAACTCCTCTGATTTCAGTTTAGAAAAATGAAAATTGCTAAGCGAAGGTCTTGTGTTTCCTGACTCAACTTTTGGGCACCCTTTTCAACATATCCTTTGGCTCAGTGAGTGATTTTTCTCATGCCCATGTGAAATGTCAGGAAATTATGAAGCTGAGGACGATACCTGTGGAAATTTCCAGGATTGAGGCTGTACATTTATCTGTAAAGCAAAGGTTGTTGCAGGACTGGCAAAATTTGTGTGACTGTTTTATTCAGTCATGGGATATACATATAATTGGCTAAGTCAGAATTTATTGCCCATTGCTAATTGCCTTGGAGAAAGTGGTAGTGAGCTTTCTTCATGAACCACTGCGATCCTTGGGGTATCAGCACAGTGTTATAAAGGATGGAGTTATAGGATTTTGATCCAGACACAATGAAGGAATAATGAAGAAGTTCCAAATCAGAGTATTTGGAGGGGGACCTGGCAAGTGATGGTGTCTTTATGAATCTGCGGAATTTGTCCTTTAGGTGATGGTGCTCAGGTATTTGGAATGTGCTAACAGAGGAGCCTTGATAAGTTATTGCAGTTCATTTTCTGGATAACGCACACTGCTAGCAACTTGTGTCAGTGATGAAGAGAGTAAATTTGGTAAATATAGGCCCAATCAAGCAAGCTCCCTTCTACTATTTGGTAACAACATTTTGCAAAAGAGAAATCTCCCTTCACCTCTACTTGTGTCATGTTTACGCCAGGTCTCCAATTTTATGCATCACCGCTGACCAAAAACTAAAATAATCTGGCATTGAATGGCTAAAGTCCTGCTCTCTTAAAACTTCTCCAATATTGACAAGGCTTAACTCAAGAATACTTACCAATTGCCTAGATGAATAGAGATACAATGATAATTCAAAGTTTCACACAATCTAGGTGTGTATTGTTTGTTTAACAGATGTCTATGCCTATGGGTTCAATTTTTGCTCATTACATCTGTGTGTGTGCAGTATATAAAATCTAAAATGTAAGCTGCAGCACCTTCCCAAGGTCGCATTAATGGCAGTTTCCTTGTGATTTCTACCAGCATGTAGGACAAAAGTGTCAGTGTCTCTAACCTTCCTTGCAGCTTGAAGCTGGCATATGCCATCCTGATTAGGACAAACATTGCCATCCCTTCATTATTTCTCATTGATACCCTAGAATTCCCATTTAACATCATGTAGAGCACCATCGCCATAAAAGCTGCAGCTGTTAAGGAGATCTACAGTTTTCAGGACAGCTAGGAATTTATAGAAAATATATTTCCTTGCCAACATCACTCTCATTCCAAGAGCAACTAAAAATAAATGCCAAAGCTGTTGATTTTATGAAGGTGCAACTCTCAGTTGCAATTCAGAAGATTTGACTCAGCATTACAAGTGGTCTTACAATCAATTTGAGTGTCCTCTGATATTGCACAATATTGTAGACCATTCATCTCATTATCAGACTGAACCTCCAATGCCTTCCCTTTGTGGATAAATGAAAGAGGTTTCAGTACTGTCTAACTGAAGACCTGATATTTTAAAAACTAATAGGCACTCATGATTTGTTGCCATCACTAACAATGTAGCACTGCATTTACTATTCATTCATAATGAAGACTTGATAATTCCTGATAATACTCATCATCATGGCTGACATTGTGTTGCTGGAAAAGCGCAGCAGGTCAGGCAGCATCCAAGGAGCAGGAGAATCGACGTTTCGGGCATGAGCCCTTCTTCAGAAATCTTCAGGAACACCCATCATCATTCCTTGCTACTACTGCTACATGATTTCCTGCAATTTGTTTTTCTCTGCAGAGAAAGTAAAGATATGAAAGGATAACTAAGTAATTTCACCCAGGTATCTGTTGGGGATGCAATCAGGTAAAGGGTATGCAGAAGTTGTTTTATATTTTCTACAAAAATATCATTTTCTTCAGACCGGAGAAGTTTTCTAAAAATAAATGTGGTTTTGTGTTATTGGTAAAGCCAGCATTTGATTGTCCTTGAAACCACTCCAGAGGTTTGTCAAGAGTTAATCAAGTTTTTTCTTATATTCACTCACAGGATGTGGGCATCTCTGGCTAGGCCAACATTTATTGCCTATCCCTAATTGCCAAGAGAGCAGTTAAGAATGAACTGCATTGCTGTGGATTTGGAGCCACATTGAAGCCAGACAAGGTACAATTGACAGATTTCCTTGCCAAAAGGATATGAGTGAATGACTGTGCTTTTCTGACAATCAGCAATGGCTTCATGATCATCATTAGACCCTTAATTTCAGATTCTTTACTGAATTCAAATTCCATCATCTGTCAAAGAGGGATTTGAACCCATTTCCCCAGAATGTTTCCTGAGCTGCTGGATTAATAGTCTAGCAATAATACCAATAGGTTATTGTCTCCCAAGACTGAAGTCACATGTAGGCAATACCAAGGAGGAGAAATTGAGGACTGCAGATGCTGAAGATTAGAGTCGTGAATGTGGTGTGAGAAAGTACAGCAGGTCAGGTAGCATCCGAGGAGCAGGCAAATCAATGGTTTGGGCATGAGCCCTTCATCCTGATGATGCCTGAAACATTGATTCTTCTGCTCCTCAGATGTAGGCAATACCAAGTAAGGACATTAGTAAACCAGATGGATTTCTTCCAATAAGATAATAGTTTTAATCAAGCTGAAAGTAGCTTTTGATTTCAAATTTCCAATCCTGAAGAAGGGTTACATCCTAAAAGTTGACTTCTCCACCTCCCAATGCTGCCTGGCTTTCTGTCTTCTTCCAGTTTCCTGTCTGTCTACCTTGGATTCCAGCATCTGCAGCTTTTTTGTCTCGAAATTCTACTGGCTGCTACATGGGATTGATCCATCTCTCAGATTATTAGGTTGAGCCTCTAGATTATTGGATTTGTAATAAAACCACTTCTCCGCAGATATGCACTTGTATTTCATTGGAGGTGATGTAAGATCCCTGGATGGAGCAAACAAAGCATCAACTCCTACTAATTTAAGAGTCATCACAGCACATATCATCAACAGAGGTGTCTCTTCTTTTCAACACATGTAAAGTTGACACCACACTTTTCCATTATCAAATAGAAAGTATTTTCATATCGTTACCCACACTATGAAACAGCAACACATGACGCCTCATTGTCCCTTCTCAAACTTGTTAATCATAATTTTACAGATACAAATTTTCAGCCAACACGCAGCAATAATAAAGTGCAATGTCAGTGCACAGCTTGTTTTAATACAATAATATTCAAAATACACACAATACACAAAATACACACAATGTTCCATTGAGAAGGTAAATGCATTGATAGATAACACAAGCTTTGTATGATCCCTGGACCCTGTGATTGAGACAAAGATGAATTATCTGTCCATATCTTTTGACATGGGCGATCATGCCATAATCATCCAATGTCTTTCCAGCTCAGTATGGCTGCTCTTAATCAGTTCCACTTTAACTAACTAATAAAAGCCAGAACATTAATTACACGTTTTTTCCTATCTCTAGAATTGACTACTCCAACACAATTCTGGCTGATCTCCCAAAATCAATCTTCCATAAATTTGACATAGCCATAAATTCTACGGCTCCTGTTTAATTCACGCCAAGCCCCTTTATCCCATTGTTCCTGTCAACAATAACTTGAAGGTAAAACTAAATCGTAAGGTTATGAGGAAAGGTATGAAATTGGGACTAACTGAGTTACTCTTGCAGAAAACTTGCAGCTTGC
This sequence comes from Chiloscyllium plagiosum, assembly GCF_037043375.1. Taxonomy (NCBI): domain Eukaryota; kingdom Metazoa; phylum Chordata; class Chondrichthyes; order Orectolobiformes; family Hemiscylliidae; genus Chiloscyllium; species Chiloscyllium plagiosum. The sequence continues at coordinate 82,815,767 of NW_028270141.1, read as the reverse complement.
ACACACCTCCTTCTGTACTGTAACCAGTTAATAATGAGGATTTTCTAGGACCAAGTGATGAGAGGTGAGAGAGTTGGTGGGAATGGTATACTTGTTATCTTTCTGCTGTTGTTAGCATGTTCCCAGTAGTGAGGAGTGGGCTGAGATGCATATAGCACTTGGGGATAAAGGGATCAAAGGATATGGGGTAAAGCGGGGACATGCTATTGAGTTGGATGGTCAGCCATGATCATAATAAATTATGGATTAGGGCTGAATGGCCTCCTCCTGTTTGTAATTTATGCTTCTATGACTAGCCTTACCACCTTTGTGCCAATTGAGGTGCTGGTTAAGATATTGGTGCTTCTCATTCTCCTGCCAGTTGAAGTGTTTCAGTTAAACCTCTTTTTTTCCTCTCTTGTCTCTATTCCCAGTGCTTGTGAGCTGAAAACAGGAGCATCTTTGTGACTGCTGCAGCTAAAGCAGCAGAATGGTTAAGTACCAATCAGGAGCATGATTCCTATTTCAAATGTGCCCTGCATAGTTAACCTGACAGCACCACCAACTTCACCCAACACTGACCCCAACTCTGAGCCTCACCAGCCTTCCCCAGAGGGAAATGTTATCACTTATTGGAAAGATCAAATTAGCAAGCGGAAATCTCATACTGCTAAGTTTCAAAAAAACAAACAACCAGGCCACATTCTGGGATTTAATTCATTAGTTTGGAAATGGGAATGATTTCTGAGCCTTTCCTCAGTATATTAAATGAGATTCATCTTATATGTAATAAAGAATATTATACTTTTCTCTTATGCTCAATGGAGCCTTATACTGCATGCACTTTGATGACAAATAAACAAGCAAATAGAATAAAATCCAAGACACAGCAAATAAAGTAATAAGCCAAGCATGGGTTCCACGTAAGAGATAATTCCCAATCAGATTAAGTTTTTAAAATGTGAATCCTGAACAGAATAAGAAACTTTCTCATGCCATGAATTTAGCAAGGAAAGAGGATTAATATGGGAGAAAGTGAGCACTGCAAATCCTGGCAATCAGATCAAGAGTGTGGTGCTGGAAAAGCACAGCTGGTCAGGCAGCATCCGTGGAGCAGGTGAATTGACATTTCGAGCATAAGCTGTTCATCAGGAATGAGGGGGTGGACCAAGGGTGCTGAGAGATAAATGGGATGGGCATGGGGCTGGGGGGAAGGTAGCTGGGAATGCGATAGGTAGATGAAACTGGAGGTGCAGGTGATAGGTTGGAGAGAAGGGCAGAGCGAATAGATGGGAAAGGTAATGGACAGGTGGGACAGGTCATGAGTGCGGTGCTGAGTTGAAAGATTAGATCTGGGGAAAGGTGGAAGGAGGAGAAATGAGGAAACTGGTGAAATCCACATTGATCCCTTATGGTTGTAGGCCCCCAAGGTGGAAGATGAGGTGTTTTGTCCAGGTGTCGGGTGGTGTGGTGTGGCAATGGAGGAGGTCCAGGACCTGTATGTCCTTGGCAGAGTGGGAGGAGGTGTTATAGTGTTCAGCCACGGGTGGTGACCTGACATGCCCTCTGTCACTCCCTTGTCAGGTCCACGCCTCCCAGCACCTTCCCCTGCCACTGCAAGAATTGTAAAGCCTGCACCCACATCTCCCCCTTACCTCCGTCCAAGGCCACAAAGGAGCCTTCCACATCAGTCAGAGATTTACCTGCACTTCCACACTACTATATCTATTGCTCCTGGTGTGATCTCCTGTGCACTGGGGAGACAGGATGCCTACTTGCAGAAGATTTCAAGGAACATCTTCAGGACACATGCACGAAACACGCACGCACGCACAACCCCACCACCCTGTGGCCAAACACTTTAACTCCCCCTCCCACTCCACCAAGGACATGCAGATCCTGGGCCTCCTCCACTGCCAAAACCTTACCTCTGTCCAAGGCCCCAAAGGAGCCTTCCACATCCGTCAGAGATTTACCTGCATATCCATACACGTCACTTACTGTATCTATTGCTCCTGATGTGATCTCCTCGACACTGGAGAGACAGGATGCTTACTTGCGTAAGTTTCAAGGAACATCTCCAGGACACGTGCACAAAACAACCCAACCGCTCCACGGCCGAACACTTTAACTCCTCCTCCCACTCCGCCAAGGACATGCAGGTTGTGGGCTTCTTCCACCGCCAAATGCTTACCACCCGACACCTGGAGGAAGGACATGTCATCTTCCACCTTGGGACCCTCCAACCATAAGGAATCAATGTGTATTTCACCAGTTTCTGCATCCGTCCCCCCATCCCCACCCCCATCTTATCCCAGATCCAACCTTCCAACTTGGCACCGCCCTTTTGACATGTCCCACCTGTCCATCTTCCTTCCCACCTATCTGCTCCACCCTCCCCTCCGACCTATCACCTTCACTCCCAACTTCACCTACCTATTGTATTTTCAGCTACATTACCCCCAGCCCCAGCCCTCTCCCATTTATCTCTCAGCCCCCTTGGGCCACCCCCTCATTCCTGATGAACAGCTTATGCTCGAAACGTTGATTCTCCTGCTCCACAAAGAGAAGTAATTTACCTGGTAACTTTCACATCCCCAAGGCCTTCTAAAAGCACTTCCCTACCATGAATTATTTTTGAAATGCAGTCACTCTGTTGTAGTAACTCTTAACTATTCTCTAGATAATTAGGGACAAGCAATAAATGCAGTCCTGTGAATTAATTTTTAAAAACACAGCATCCGGAGAACAGTAATTGGATGAATAAGGAGTTCATCTTTTTCGCACTTATTTGTTGAGAGGTGACTATTGACCAGGATATTAGGAAAATGTTCCTTTTCAAACTGTCATGCATTCTGCTTACATTGCTATTTCTGCTGGGCAATTCAATGCACATATTCCAATTAGTTGTAATGTCCTTTTCAAAAAACAAACTCTTGCAATGAAGGCGCATCTGCTATAGGGGTAGTGGACCATCCCCTTTGAATGTTTCAATCCATGTCGAATTCTTTGCAATGGTTTGACACAACTGAGTGGTTTATACTTCAAAGTCAGTCATTCTATTATGCAGGACAGGGAAGAACAGCTTTTTTTTGTAGGCCATTTTTAATGATTGTAGCTTTAAAATAAATCCACAGTTTAAAACAGAATTCAAATACCCAAACGGTCATGTTAGGATTTGAATTTATGCTGTCCTCATGATTAGTGTAGGGGTCGGAATCTCAGGTCCAATAAACTAACCACAATAGTACCATACCATACTTTGCATTGCGTAATTATGTAAAAATGCGGCTACGTGACCCTGTTATTTTGAAGCCACTTCCTCTTGCCTCAGGAAACCTTTCAAATTTTAAAATTGAAACCATTCTGTCTCAGGATAGCTGGAGATGGAAAACGAGTCTAAAAAGGGGGCCTTTTCAGTAATACATGTCTTTGAACTTCTCAGCCTGAAATTACCCTGGATACCAGTGTTCTTTCTTTTCCTGATTGTGGACCTCTCTGCCATTCTACTTGCTGGGGATGTCCCTCTAGGTCTGGAGTTAAAGCCTCCTTTCATTGATATTTCCTTCCACTCCAGTCTATCCATTTAACAAACTGCTAAAGAGGCTAACATGTTAAAAGCACAACTACGATGTCCTGAAATTAGCATTGACAGTTTCTGTACATTCCCTTCTTCAATTGGTCTTGGCCTCACCCACAACCCTGTTGAAAGTTAAGGCTATAGATCTTCATCAGACTGCAAGATGTTAGAGATGAACAATCATCAAGGAGGTTAATATTTAGAAAATGGGGTAACATTAAGAAAATGAGAGGTCTTTAAATGTGCAAAGGGCAGAACATGAATAAATAGAAGTGATGATAGTGAAAGGTGGAAAGAGAGGCTGACAAGAGGAATTAAAGAACTGTATATGACTAATATGGAAACACTTTGTTTAGAACCAGATATTTTACAAATATTATGTAAATTGTTTTAATTAAAATTGTTCAAAATATTTAGTCAATGAAATACAATTTCAAATAGAATAGTTAGTCTACATGTTGCTCATTATCAGGACATCAGGTTCTTCACATTTTAGAAAAGAACATGCTTTAACATCTGAATATTATTTTGTCAGAAATTAAATGATCCATATTTGATGAATATCCTTATCGTTGGATCAATATTTCAGGCTGCCGTTGTCCACAAATAATTTCATGTCAGGATGGTGAACACATAAAATATTAATTCTTCAGCTATGGTTCACAGGCTGAATCATGTGCATGCATCTTGCTGAAAGTGTACACATTACACACAAATATGCACACGCACACTTCACACATATACAACTTCCAAAAGGCAGAACTGGATAGTGATTAGAAGCAAAACATTTTTGAAACAAAAATATCTTTGTCACAGATATTATACTATAATTTCCCTAGATTTCAATCATTTCAAAGACGTTAAAATGCTTTCTTTTTTCAAGACAGGATGTTGATCTTGATGTAATGTTTCAAACAAATTTGACTACTTCACTTGATTATGTCACTGTACTGAATGCACGATGTAGCTCTAACTGTATAAAAAATGTTCACCAATGAAATTATCACATAAAACTGCATGATCTCATAAACCTGAATACTTTCTTTGAATAATTGGTTAAAACAACACATCTCTCTGTCAATAATTACACTTTCCAGACATTTTGCTGTAGTAATAAATTCACTTTCCAAAAAAAGATTCATGTCTCTCTTCTGTGGCTTTGTTTATCACATCAAGTGAGATTTTTTTTAGGTTTCGTCATTTAAGTGTACTAAATATTGCTGCCTCCAGAACATACAAATCATTATTCCACGCCTTCATTTAATCTTAACAGCAGGTAGAAAAAATGATGGATTTGTGTGACAATGGATACATTTATATGGTAGTTGAGCTGCAAGCTAGACTAATGCAGTTTAACTTAATTGAAAGGATATCCTTCAGTAGAAGTTTCACATTAATTAGCAAAATCTCTCAATAACAGTTTTGCACCTGGAAAACCCTTACAGGCCATGACAGCATGGATGTAGACAAACTGCTTCACCCTACTAACGAGTTTAAAACCAAGTAACATAAGTGATATGCAAAAGAAAAAGGATGATGTTAGAAAAGACTGATTCACACAGTGAGTAGTTATGGTATGGAATGCATGGCAGCTTCAATTGAGGCATGCAAGAGGGCATTAGATGACTATTTGGATAGAAATACCATGCAGGCATCTGGGCAAAAGCAGGAAATTGGCACTAAGTGATAGGACTGGTGCAGGCATATTGGGCTGAATGGCCTTCTTCTGTGACATAACAATTCTGTGATAATCTCAGGATGACGGGTAGACCGTTTAAGACTGAGAATGAGGAGGAATTTCTTTTGTCAGAAGCTGATGGATCTTTGGAAATCTCTACTCCAAGTCTGTGAAATTTAATTGTTGAGATATTCATTTCTGAAATCGATTAAGTTTTCGAAGCGAATGACATCAAAGGATAGCAATGGTGTGGGAAAGTGATATTGATGTAGATGACCAGCAATGTCTGTCAAATGGTATAGTGGATGGTATAATGGTATAATGACTGAATAGTCGATTACTATTCCTAACCTTATTGTGTATTTAGCAATCCATTTTGATTAAGTATATGGATAATGAGACTAATGGATATAGGCATCATCCCTAACATACAAGTTTTACTGTCTTGATCTAAATTTAAGAAGAGAAACATCCAGGAATGAAGCATAATTATTTCTATCACACTGGGAGAGCTTTTCATTTCTAGACGTGGAATAATGATAATAATGACATGATTGACAGTTCACCAGCCTGAAATGCCAGCCCAGTACCAGAACTGGGAAAACGGGGTCAATGTAGGACCTTGTTTAAATTTTTTTTCCATTGTCAGTTTTGAGTATTGGAAAACCAGCAGGCTATTCTGTGGACTAAGCTGTCAGATTTGGCCCTTGGGACATGCGTGGGGAAGGTAGCTGATTGTCGGGATTGATGACAATTGGATGCAAGTTTTCTTAGGGCAGCGATACACAGAGACCCAAAAATCTTTAACTTTTCCTAAAACACTCTGTCTTTCAGGCCACTAGTCAGGCTGTTAATTGCCTGGAAAAACTGTCATCTGTATTTCATGGGCTTCACCCATTTGAAAACAAAAGTTTCAACCACTATCCCAGAACTGACAGAACATCTGACTGGCATGTAATTTAAGTCATGTTTTCCTATTTGTCATTGGTGCTGATGTGCTGATCATTTAAAGCCTTGCCTGAGAACTGAACCTGGTAGGCAAATAGATGCCCAAGGTGCCTTCTAGCTATCGCCTGAAAAGCAGATAACAGGCATTTGGATAATCCACCTATTATCATTATGATCCATTTCATCAGCAAAGGAAACATTGTTTTGCTACTCTGAATGCTGAGTTTTGTAGGTTTGCAATTTTTTTTCACTTTATTCTTAGAAAGTCTGAGAAGATGATGAAAATTCAAGAATAGGGTGAAGGCCAAAGAGAATAGAATAGAATAGCCTTTATGGACAAATATACTGAATAAATATAGTGAAAAGTTTAAACCGCACCAATTACAGCTCTGACTTCAGACAAAAAGTACCTAGGCACAGCTTCCTTTAGTTGCAAGCTCATAGACATTAGAGAAATAAAATGTCTAGCATTACGGAAATAAAAATTCAATACAACGGACCATGCTGGCACCTTGCTTCCAGTTCACACTCAGCCCTGGCACCACATCTCACTGTCAATAGCTCACACAGGGAGGCTGCTGCAGGAGGCTGAAAGTTTGCCACACCAGGAGGCTCCTACAGGAGGCTGAAAATTCGCCACACCAGGAGGCTCCTACAGGAGGCTGGGAGGTCGCCACACCAGGAGGCTCCTACAGGAGGCTAGGAGGTCGCCACACCAGGAGGCTGCTGCAGGAGGCTGAAAGTTTGCCACACCAGGAGGCTCCTACAGGAGGCTGGGAGGTTGCCATGCCAGGAGGTTCCTACAGGAGGCTGGGAGATCGCCACATCAGGAGGCTGCTACAGGAGGCTGGGAGGTCACCACACCAGGAGGCTCCGACAGGAGGCTGGGAGGTCACCACACCAGGAGGCTCCGACAGGAGGCTGGGAGGTCGCTAGGCCAGGAGGCTCCTACAAGAGGTTGGGAGGTCGCTAGGCCAGGAGGCTCCTATAGGAGGCTGAAAGTTCGCCACACCAGGAGGCTCCGACAGGAGGCTGGGAGGTCACCACACCAGGAGGCTCCGACAGGAGGCTGGGAGGTCGCTAGGCCAGGAGGCTCCTACAGGAGGTTGGGAGGTCGCTAGGCCAGGAGGCTGGGAGGTTGCCATGCCAGGAGGTTCCTACAGGAGGCTGGGAGATCGCCACACCAGGAGGCTCCTACAGGAGGTTGGGAGGTTGCCACACCAGGAGGCTCCTACAGGAGGTTGGGAGGTTGCCACACCAGGAGGCTCCTACAGGAGGTTGGGAGGTCGTTAGGCCAGGAGGCTCCTACAGGAGGTTGGGAGTTCGCCATGTCAGCACGATCTTATGGAAGACTGGGAATTTGCAATACCAGGAGGTTCCTACAGGAGAATGAGAGTTCGCCATGCCACACCAGAAAAAGGGTAATTAGGAGAAATAATAATCAGACCATGAAAGGAAGGGATAGAGAGTGCAAATCTAGGAGTCACCCATCAGATAAGCATAGTGTTTAGAAATAGAGCAAAGAAGAAAAAAGCTAAAGGCCCCATGTCTGAATGCAGACAGTATTTGGAAAAAAAAAATGATTGGAGAGTGCAATTAGAAATAAGGATGATAATGGTAGGCATAACAGAGGTCTAAGTCTGAATAAGATAAGAACATAAGAACACTATGTTCCCTAGGAGCAGGAGTAAGCAATTCAACCCCTTGTACTTGTTTTGCAATTTGATATGATCATGGCTGGTGTCATCTCAGCCTCAACTCCACTTTCTTGTCTGATCTCAACAACACTTCAACACATTGCTAAAAGTCTGTCTATCACCTCCTTAAATTTACTCAACATCCTAGCATCCACTGCACCGTGAAGTAGTGAATTCCACAGATCCATGACTGTTTAAGAGAGCAATTTCTCCTTCTCCCCTGTTTTAAACTTGCAACCCTTCATCCTAAGTCTGTGGCTCCTCATTCTAGATTGTCCCACATTAGGAAACTTGCTTATATATTTACTTTGTCAACGCACTTTAGCATCTTATATACCACGATTAAATTTCCTCTTATTCTTCTAAACTCCAGAGACTATTGGCCCAAACTGTTCAATTTCTCTTCATAAAACAACATCCTCATCTCTAGAGTCAATCGAGTGAACCTTCTCTGAACTGCCTCTAATTCAACTATATCCCTTTTCAAGGGTAAGGGGATCAAAATTGTAAACAATATTCCAGGTGGTGTCATACTAATGCCTTGTACAGTTGCAGCAACACTTTCCTGCCTGTATACTTTGTTCCTTCAGCAATAGATTCCAAAATTCCATTTGTCTACCTTATTTCTTGCTGTTTCTGCAAACTAGTTTTCTGCAATTCATGCATGAGGACACCCAGTTCCCTCTGCATTGAAACATCTCTCCATTTAGATAATAAGTTGTCTTTCTATTCCTCTGACCAAAATGGACAACCTTATACTTAGGCACATTAAACTTTATCGGACAAATTTTGGCTCATTAGCTTAACCTATCCAAATACATTTGTAATTTTTAAATTTCTTCATTGCAACTTACTTTTCCAGCTATTTTTGTGTCAGCTGCAAATCTGGCTATAGTACTTTACATACATCCACATCCAAGTCATTGACATAGATTGATCATAGATTGACATGGAATGGGATTTGAATTTTGAAGGGTGCAGGATATTTAGGAAAGTGGAAAAAAATAAAGGGGTGGCTCCTTTAGCTAATGATGCATTATCCAATTATATCAAACTAATACATGTGATTGTATTATCCAAACTTATTATTATATGTTTGCATGACAAACTATTTACACATACTTGCTGTTACAAGAAACTTGCACTGCTTATTTCTCCCCCGATTGGTCCCTTCTATTGCCAATACTATCTATTTTCCCTTTTAAGGGGAATTGAACATATATGTAGGGAGTGAACACAGAGAATGCAGGAGAAACTCAGCAGATTTGCCAGCATCCTTGGAGAGAGAAACAGTTAAATTTTGAATCTGGTCTGGTCTGATGTTTCTTCAGAACTTAGTCTGCATGATAACCTCTGATTTTATTCTGAAGATTCTTGGGACTTTGGTCCTTGACAAACACTTAGATGGTGTCTCATATTGTCTTTCAGTGTTCAATTAAATCTATTGCTAAATCCTTTTGCTCCTTCTCTCTCACCATCTATTGTATATTTACTTATTTCAGCTGAAGTAGGTTTTTAATGGTGTAACCTATAGCCCTTCTTCAGCTCCGACTCATACAGCAACACATGAAGCATCTATCCACTAAGCCATTTGAGCAGCTGAGGATACAAAATAACACCTACTTGGAAAGTTGGCTCAGTGATAATGTTATTGCTACTCATTTAATGAAATAAATCTAGTTGTCACTATTGCTTTATAGGATAAACAGCACTTAATAAATGTAACCTTCTTAATAGTCTACCATTAGATAGCTGCCAATACATTGTGGCTTTATATGTTACACTGATCAATCAAATAACAAATATATTCTCATTTAATAGATTATGAAACAGTTTTCAGATTTTGTTGGAAATGCTGACTATCAGAAACAATCATGTAGACTTCTCTCTAGAGAAATTACTAATTATATGTTGCTTCTGGGAGCTTTATCCTTATAATTCAAGGAGAATTGATTTCTTTGAATCTTAGTCAGTTAATGTTTTACAATTAGAATAATTCCATCCTCAAAAAAAATCTTATATTGCATTTTCTTAACACAGCATTGATTTAAAAACATGAAATGAACCTCAGAGTACTGATTAGTATTTGTGTAGTCTATTGGCTCTTGATCTAAACATGAATAATTTAAGAAAAATCTAATTGAATGAGAAATGGGATGAACTTCACTTTGACGAGTTCATTTTTGGAATATGGGTAAGCTACTTTACCAGAAAATTCATCATTAATGGACAACTCAAATTTTCTTGGAAATTTGTTTTTACTTTGCAAATGTTCCTGAAGCAACTTCTTAATAAATGCCAATTACAAACAGAGGAGCATGTTTATCTTAACACTGGTGCAGCCAAAACTTGTCAATACATATTTGTAAGTAACACAAAATTGTGTAAACTCTTCAGACTTATAATGTCTGATTTGTGCTCTGACTCTCAAAATTTCTGTGAGAAAGTATAGTAGCATTTTTTACCTTTCAATTTAATTTGCATCACTCTTGCAAATTTTTGTCTTATTATAGAAATACATTAATAAATATTCCTCTTATAGAGTTATAAGATTTATTATAGAATTAAACTAATTACAAGAAATAATCTTCACGCTCCCACTAGGAGAATGAACAGTATAGCAATTTTGTTTCTTTATTCTCATATGTTATATGGATAATCATTGTAACATCTTTAACATTATTTGGCTTTTCAGTATCAATTATTCCTGAATTCAGCTTGAAGTATGAATTTTAACGCCACTCACATGGTAAAAGATTTGTGGTAACTTTGAGTGTGCTGGTCACACTCAGAGAGCAGCTGGGTTACCTGTTGGCCTGGGCCTTGCACCAGAGTGAGCAAATTTAGCAGATAAAGATACAGGGTACCTAAAATTTTATTTGAAATATTTTTGCACCACTGCTGAAGACAAGGTTATATGGATTATTATATTAACAATCAATGCTTCCCTACTGATGGTTTAAGGGTCTTTTTATTTATTCAACTTGAGTCAAACTTGCAAACCTCTTAGCTTTTATTGCAACAGTTAAACAAGACATATTTGTATTGTGCCTGCTTTTTCAACTGTTTATAATATCTTATCTTTACTGCAATCTAACTGAGTTTTCTCTGTTGCTACACTGGCTGAGTAATATATTATGTCTTTCAATGGATAATGGCAAATTCTATTGCAATGATATACCGATCGCTGAATTCTACCCATTGTCAAAATCTTTTTTAACTATTGATGTTAAGTCAACCAGTATTGCAAACTCTTGCTCTTCTCAATCACACATGTGTAAAACAAGTATACTGACTGCCTGGTGATAGTGCACAAAGCCGAATACACAGACAGGCTGAAAGTGTTCTAGGGTTTAATCAATTATTTGAAAAGAAAATTTCTGGTATTGCTCTGCAAATGCTCTTGCCAACCACAAATCTACTGAATGTGATATACAACTTAAACTAAAAGGAATTTGCATTCATATAGTATTTCTCAAATCCACAGAATGTCCAAAAATTACTTTATAGCCTGTGAAGTATTTTTGGAAGTGCAGTTTCTGTTACAATGCAGGAAAAAATGCAACTAATTTGACTACAGCAATTTGCTACCAAAAGCAAGGTAATCATGAGTATTATAGAACATAGAACATAGGACAATACAGCACAGAATAGGCCCTTCAGTCCTCAATGTTGCGCCGACCTGTGAACTCATCTAAACTTGTCCCCCTACACTATCCATCATCATCCATGTGCTTATCCAAGGATTGTTTAAATCTCCTTAATGTGGCTGAGTTAACTGTATTGACAGGCAGGGCATTCCACACCCTTACCACTCTCTGAGTAAAGAACCTATCTCTGACACCTGTCTTAAATCTATCACCACTCAATTTGTAGTTATGCCCCCTCATACATGCTGACGTCATCGTCTCAGGAAAAAGACTTTCACTGTCTACCCTATCAGATCCTCTGATCAGCTTGTATGTCTCTATCAAATCCCCTCTTAGCCTTCTTCTTTCTACTGAGAACAGACCCAAGTCTTTCAGCCTTTCCTCATAAGACCTTCCCTCCAGACCAGGCAACATCCTGGTAAATCTCCTCTGCACCTTTTTCAATGCTTCCACATCCTTCCTGTAGTAGGGCCACAGAACTGTACACAATATTCCAAGTGCAGCCGCACTAGCATTTTGTACAGTTGCAGCATGACATTACGGCTCCAGAACTCAAACCCTCCAAGAATAAAACCTAACACACTGTATGCCTTCTTAACAGAACTATCAACCTGGGTGGCAACTTTCAGGGATCTACGTTAATGGACTCCAAGATCCCTCTGCACATCGACATGACCAAGAATCTTTCCATTGACCCAGTATTCTGCCTTCCTGTTACTCTTTCCAAAGAGAATCACCTCACATCTAGCAAGCAACAATTTGATTTCAGATCGTCAACATGGTTTCATCAAGGGCAGGTCATGTCTCATTGAGTTTTTTGAGAAGGTGACCACGCATGTGGATGAGGGTACAGCAGTTGATGTGGTATACATGGACTTCAGTAAAGCCTTTGGTAAGGTTCCACATGGTGGGCTATTGGAGAAAATGCAGAGACTTGGGATTGAGGGTGATTTAGCAGTTTGGATTAGAAACTGGCTTTCTGAAAGAAGGCAGCGAGTAGTGGTTGATGGAAAATATTAAGCTTGGAGTCCGGTTACTAGTGGTGAGCTACAAGGATCTGTTTTGGGACCGCTGCTGTTTGTCATTTTGATAAATGACTTAGACACAGGCATAGGTGGATGCCTATCCTTTATATTATTTTCCAAAGCTTTTCCTACAACAGACGCAAGGCTCACTGGTCTATAATTACCTGGGTCATCTCTACTGCCCTTCTTGAACAAGGGCACAACATTTGCAATCCTCCAGTCCTCTGATACTAAACCTGTAGACAATGACGACTCAAATATCAAAGCCTAAGGCTCTGCCATCTCCTCCCTAGCTTCCCAGAGAATCCTTAGATAAAAATATTGATTGAGAGACAAATGTTTATCAGGGATAACACTCCTAAATTTTTTCATAGAAGACTAAGATATTTTACATTTACCTGAGGCAAGCAGGGTATCATTTGAATATCATATCAGAAAAACAGGCCCTCTGTCAGAAAAGCATGTCCTTAATACCACACTGCCCAGTAAGCTTTGACTTGCATTTCCTGAAGTGAAATTTGAACCCAGACTAGAAGGCAAGAGTGCTACCAACTGACCCTCAGGTTTTCTGATATGGTAATGTTATGAAGCTACATTCCTGAGCGAGGGTTTATGCCCGAAACGTTGATTCTCCTGCTCCTTGGGTGCTGCCTGTTCTGCTGTTTACCTAACATCAATAGTATGGAAAATGTCAGAGTCTATTTTGTAGGTTGTGATAAGGATGCTTAGAAAACATCAAATGGTCAACTTAGTGATATGAAAGGGAAATCTTGCTTGTCAAAACAACTGAAATATTTTGAGAACATAACTTGGAGAATAAATGAAGGAGGACCAGTAGGTGTGGTGTTTTGAATTTTCAGAAAGCTTTTGATAAAATCTCACTTAAGAGGTTTGTGTGCAAAATCAAAGCATGTGGAATTGATTGTAATACACTAGCATGGATTAAGAATTCTCAGTATTTCAATAAATCAGCCTTCTGATTGATATACTCCTTAAGCCAGATTTTAAGGAAGTATCCAGTGCTTAATTTGATTTCTATTAGTGATGTGACAGATATTTCCAGTGGGTACAAAATTACTGGCAGAATTTCAGTTCTCTGGAATTGGAGGCAGAAATATGCATTGGAAGAAATAAAGTCATGCTTTTGTATATTGTTTTTCACAACCATTGACTTCATACTTTATGGCTAATTAAGTGCTTTTGAAGCACTTAAGTAGGCTATTGGTATAAAAAGTTATACTCTTTGACAAATAGCCATTTTCAAATGGCATCCTCCGAATTCAGAGATAGAGGCACATCTTTATAAATTTCAATCATGTACCATCAGGTCTCTTGCCTCACTTCACAACTAGAAAAATATTGACATCTGAGAACATTTCATCAAAAGCTTGTATAGGAAATTGTATAGGACTTCACCTGACAAAGGAGCAGTGCTCAGAGAACTTGTGATTTTAAATAAACCTGTTGGACTATAACCTGGTGTCATATGAATTCTGACCTTGCATAGGAAAAGGGATAAAATCACAAAGCATGTTGAATTGAGACCTAGTTTATTTTCAGTCTTGCTTCAGTGCCCTAGTCAGGTTTGCTGGCATCAGGCAGGCTTGTGGGCCTAGTCAGTTTTCATTCTGAACAGCTTAGTTAAGAGGAGCTATGTGTCTGAATACGTTTGCATTCACCAGAGCTTGGAAGAAGAAGTCGATCCAACTAGGTTCATGGCTCATACCTGGCTTGTGAAAACACATGCTTCCTGTTTTAGCAAACACAATTATGGTACAAACCTTATTACAACAGGGTGTTAATGAGTATTCATGATATACTGATGAATGGAAAGCAAAATCCCAACCCCATGACCATTATGTTCTGAGAATTTAATAGCAGAGGTTTAAACTGCCTCAGGAAACTCATTTGTTGCCTTCTGCTCAATTGAGTTCCTCAGCCTAACCTCCTAAAAGGCCTGAGTGAGCCCAGAAACTTCAACTCCATGTCTCAAGCTTGGAGCTTTTCTCGTCTGGCATCCTGCAGAGCCACAGTAGGTAAAGCAGCAGGAAAACAGACATCACCTAGTCATTCCATCAAGTTTGATCTGCTGTTACGTCAGCCATGGTGGCTTTTAAGAATCTTTTTAAAACTAATTCATTATCTGGTTTCCTTAAAGTCTTGCTTCTCAAATAAATATCTGACTCCTTTAAAACAGCCCTAAACTGATTCTGCATGTATTACTCCAAGGGCGAAATGTGTCCTCACAAAATTACATCCAGTCTGACTGAGAACGCAATATTGCAAGTCGGCCAATTCTACAACATCGGTGCATTCCTTTACAGTGGTGATACTTATTCAAAATATGCTAGACAGGAGGAAAAGTTGAAACATTTCCATCCTTGCTGTTTCAGACATCTCTTGGAAGGACAGGGTCACCTACTCAGAGGCAAAAGTGAGGACTGCAGATGCTGGAAACCAGAGTTTAGATTAGAGTGGTGCTGGAAACGGTTGGCTTTTGCCCGAAATGTCAATTCTCCTGCTCCTTGGGGATGCTGCCTGACCTGCTGTGTTTTTCCAGCACCACCTACTTAGAGGCCCAGGAATGTATTAATTCCATCAGCAAACACTGCTTGTTCAACCAACAACATCTGCATTGGCTTGGCCATGTTCAATGATAGCTAACAGTTGTATATTTAAAGACCATCTATTGTGTGAGTTGGCTGACTGGATTATAGTCCTCTGGGTACCCTTACCTCAGCCACAAGGACATGTGGAAGTAAGATATGAAGATGACAAATATTGACACTCACAACTGGGAAATGGATGCTGCTAGTTGGGATCTCTGGAGGCAGATTATTTAGAAAAGGAGAGCTGGTTTGATAAAGCTCAGCTCAGGGCCCAGAGAAATTAGAGGTCAGCACGTATTGCACTTTCTCAACACATGTCTTCCCCTTCAGAAAATGCAGCAGAGACTGCCATGCCATAGTTGTGCAGTGCTTAACATAGGCTGACCACCACAGTGCAGACCATTGTGTAATGAGAATGAGGTTTGCCACAAAGATATCTGTATATTCTTGATTCATCTTATTGGATGGAAGAGTTGTTCCTTATTCATTTCATTTGTTTCAGCTCCCTGAATCATTTCACCCATTAATCTAGCCTCCATTGAACATAGGATATTTAGATAAGCTCTCATCACAGCTTTTTCCCCTTATTCTAAAGTGTAACTCTTGAAAGCTTTATCAGGCCAATGATAATTGTCTGTTAGGGATTCATTTAAGTTCTCAATTTTGAAGGGAGACCAACAAATCTATGACTTTTTTTGGCATTGATACCATTTTTCCAGGGGTTCTCAAGTTTTAGTAGGAGTTACAGAAAATATCTACAGAATTTCACCCTCTATATCCTCCTTAAGCTTTCCTCCACATTTAATTTCACATTGAAGTCCCCTACGATTATTATAATTATGCCTTTGTTATGTGCCTTTTCTATCTGCTGATGTATTTTCTGCGTCATATCCTTTTTTCCTTTGCGGTTCCTTCAACTCTACCCATACAGATCCTGCACCTTCTAATCCTATAGCACTTCTTCCTATTGATTTAATTTCATTTCTTACTAACAAAGTAACCCACCCCTCATCATATCTGCTGTCCTTTCGATAGCACGTGTATCCTCGGACAAATTGGCCCACTGAATTTCGTTAAGTTTAGAGTGGTGCTGGAAAAGCACAGCAGGTCAGACAGTATCCGAGGAGCAGGAAAGTCAACGTTTCAGGCAAAAGCCCTTCATCAGGAATGAGGCTGGGAGCCTCTGGGTGGAGAGATAAATGGGAGCGGGGTGGGGCTGGCATGAAGGTAGCTGAGAGTGCAATAGGTGGTTAGGGGTGGGGCTGAAGGTAATAGGTTGGAGAGTAGGGAGGAGCGGATAGGTGGGAAGGAAAATTGGCAAGTAGGACAGGTCATGAGGATGGTGCTAAGCTGGAAGGTTGGAACTGAGGTAAAGTGGGGAGAGGGGAAATGAGGAAACTGGTGAAGTCCACATTGATGCCCTAGGGTTGGAGGTTCACGAGGTGGAAGATGACGCGTTCTTCCTCCAGGCATCTGGTGGTGAGGGAGTGGCCATGTCTCTGTGATATCCATAATATTATACCAGCCAATTCTAATTAATGTTGCAAGCACATTTAAGTATAACACTTTCAATCCTGCATTGACTGATCCCTTCTCATGGTCGTCTGCTTATCTCTTGTACTGAAATTAGATTCCTGAACCTTTCCATATTCTCGGTCCTTTTACTAATTCTGGAAACTTCCCTCCTTTAACTTTTTCCATAATTTTCCACACAACTGAACGACTCCGACCACAGTGAAAGATACTCCAACTGTTTATGCCCAACATGACATCCTCAGAAGGGAAAATTAAGTCCATTGGTCTCTGCTAAGTAAGCTCATAGTAGTCACAGAAGCCTTTGAGGCTCTCGAGTTGATTTTTAGTTGTCTCTGTAAAGCATGCATCCACATAGACAAAACCAAGGTCCATTGACTGTTAGCTACTCTATAAATAAATGGCTTTCCACTAAACACAATCTAGTCTCACCCGTAAAGAGTCATTACTTGGGGTGAGATTTCATATTCTAGCATAAAAGCAAAATTGTACTCAAGCAGCTTAGGTAGACTGGAAAGATAAATCTGCATTACGTACAAAAGTCTGTTGTGGGATATTTTGGGGACACATTAAGTTTTATAATTTAAAAATTGCATAACAGATTCAAAGAATGCAGATGACAACGTAAAGCATGTATATCCTTGATCATCACATAAAGAAGATTAATAGCTAAAAGTTTGTATTTGCTTTCTGATTAAAAGAAATGAGATATTGGTTTTGCTGGGTTGGAAGAAATGGTATAATTTTGGAAAGATTCAAAAGCAATCAAAACTGTTTTATTGTGACCTTACTCATACTGTTACTTACAGAAAATTCTAAACCACAGTAATGTATTAACAATCAGACAGCATTCAGCCTCAGCAGAAAATGTGAGTGACAGAATAATGCATAACCTTTCTTTTTGCAAAAGTGGGAGTTTTGATAAGAATATCCAATTACAATGTCTGCTTTTACTGGGATGCAATCACTGAACTACTGCCACTCTAGTTATTCTCTATATGCTGTGCTGTTAAGTTGAGGATATGTTAACATAATCTCACTGCAAATCTACCGCATGATGTGGCCATTTGAAAGCTAAATTTAAACAATTTTGATTTTAAACAAAGTATGTTCGAAAGAAATTCATCTTATGCCAGTAGGATTTCCCTTTGCCTTTATCATGGTTTGCCTATAGTACAAGGACAGGCGTGGCAGAAAATTGGTTGATCAAAAATCACATACATCCGTGTCACTAAGTGTTATTTAGATGAAAGGTAATTATGTAGCAATCACAAAGTGATATCAAACATCACATTTAATGACATTATTGCCCAAGAATACTGTACACCAGGAATGCCAGCAATCAAAAGGGACAAAATATTGTTAAATGCCAGTTCTGCCTTATGTTACAAGGTTTATAATAAGTACATTTCAACAGTGCAAACCAGGTCAATGCAAGGAACATAGATTGCTAGATATTGGCTTGATTTATTGTACTTGATTCAAGTGAACAAAATTCTAGACATGGAGGATATCTGTCTCTTTGAGTTGCTTCTTATATTCAAACTTGGCAGCAGCAACCACTTTCATCCCTCCCATTGTCAAACTCTGCTGGAGATCAAAAAGGAACAGCTTGACAATGGATGATGCTATGTTCATGCAGACATTGCCACTGAAAAGGAATGTCCCAAACATTGCTGACTTTGTTTTATCAATTATTTCGTTAGGTTTCCTTTTGCATTGCTGCCCATTTTGAGCTCATTTTAGAATGCAAAATAGAGTGAAATAGATTTGTAAAGACCAGCTTTAAAATCAACTGTTGAATATGTCGGCCTAGGATAATTCTGCCAAAAGCAGAACTCCCATTTAAAGACCTACTAAGATCCTATTTTACCACATCTAAATAGAGGGCAGAATTGTATAACTCACAGCCTATAACTTTCCCTATTCAACTTCCTGGTTACCTTCCTGCCATCCTCACATCTGTGCCCGCCCTTTCTGCAATCATACCTAATGTAGGCAAGGCTTAGGATGTTCCACTTGCCCTCACTCATTTGAGGCTCATAAGTAGCCAATTATTGGGCGGCATGGTGGCACAGTGGTTAGCACTGCTGCCTCACAGCATCAGAGACCCGGGTTCAATTCCCGCCTCAGGCGACTGACTGTGTGGAGTTTGCACGTTCTCCCCGTGTCTGCGTGGGTTTCCTCCGGGTGCTCCGGTTTCCTCCCACCATCCAAAGATGTGCAGGGTCAGGTGAATTGGCTATACTAAATTTCCTGTAGTGTTAGGTAAGGGGTAAATGTAGGGGTATGGGTGGGTTTCGCTTCGGCGGGTCGGTGTGGACTTGTTGGGCCGAAGGGCCTGTTTCCACACTGTAATCTAATCTAATCTAATCTAATCTTCCCAGTCAGCCTCAGTTTTGATGATGGATGGAGGTATTCAGGGCAGTCGGAAAGGATTGTAAATCACCCAGCTCAGGCCTTGGGCAGGAAGGAGAGGTTGCTCCTCTCATTGCTCCCCCAAAGGGTATGCTCTACATGCCTTATATGTTCCCTTCCTCCTTCATCTATCCAGAAACACCTGCAGCCCCTGAGCCTCACCTCCCCTTACCACCATGAGCCACCAACCCCTTGCCCTGTGCTGCACTGACATAGTCCTGGGCTCCAGGCCTTAAAATCAGCAGATTATTTGCAATCCCAGTGCTGGTTACTGTCTCCACCGGTGTTGCTGGATTTACAGGGCTGCTGAACAATCAGATTGGCTGGTGGCACTCTGAGGAAGGACTTCTGTCTGAGAGAGAGGCAGAACCTTTCTCCCCAGCCAATCAATGCTTCTCAGAGTGTTAAGTGGTGGCAGGCCGTTGTGAGCAGCAAGAATGGGTTTCTCACCAGCAAAAAAATGCTTTCCAGAGTCAAGGGCTGTGGTTCACCTTTCTAACTCATTTTCTGAATTTCAAACCAGACAGCTACCAGCACCAGCTAAGCGTTGCAATGAGCTATAGGGACATTTCCTTATTGTGTACCACATAAAGAAATAATTTTGTGTGCTACCATTGAGCGTTGCTGATGTTTATTCTGCAACAAGTTCTTTTGGGATTGTTGCTGTTCAGTCAGCATCTTTGCCGCAGTCAGCTGTGTTCAAAATATTGGCTTGCTTTGGAGATACGGAACAGCACTTCCGAACACATCACAGGATCACATGGGTGGGCAGTAATCCCAACAAATGCTGATCGGTCCTTCAAAGTTCAAGTAGCATTCAGATTGATTTCTTCGGTGCTGGTTTAACAATACTGTTAACCAGAGACTTAAGTGCAGGTGACCTGCCTGTCCATTCACTGGATAAATGCAGTAGCGATCATAAGAAGGGGAAAAGAATTGGGATTCTAAAATGTGCACAAACCCAGAAATCAGTTTTAATCAAAGCAATTGCGTCATCTTCTGCAGTGGCAATCTTCCCTTTCTTCACTACTTAATCACTCACAAAATGTTAAACATTACAAATTTAATTAAATTTTACATTAGCTGCAATTGACAACCTAGCTTAGAATGCTAACAGTGCAAAATGTATCGTGTTAGTGGTGAAAATGCAAAACAAACATGTCTCATGATGCCATGGTCCATTGTCAATTTTATATTACTTGCCTCAGAATTATTCAAGTAACCTGTTGACTCTGAAAATAGAATTCTGTTAGACTGAACCTACTTTATCATGCCCAGTCTTTAATTGCCATCATTAGAACTTTTATCCCATAATTTTCTTTGTGAAAAATTTGCAAAACTAGAAGGATTGCCATTATCCGAAAGTACCACTTACTCTATGCAAGAAATGGCCCAAAGCGTGCTTAATAGGCCATTTGCCACAGTATTTGTTTATTTTCTTTACAACTCATTTTCTTACCAAAACCACTTAATCCCACCCACAGAGATGAGAGAATATAACTAGGGCAATATTTTCCTCTATTGCATAATTTCAAATTAAAAACAGATGTGAGTGAAAGATGTAATTTCAAGAGAAAGCTTGAACAAACAATTCATCTTTATTAATTCTGATTAATCAATCAAATTTGTACCCTTCCAAAAATGATTCATAAATATTTGTGAGAGTGAACCAAAGCTTGCTCCAGCTTCAAAGATCATTAATGAGGAATTCAGATAGCTTCCTGCAGCTAAACAATCAAATTGAAAAGCTAATGTTTGATTCCAGGTCAGGCCTGGTATCAGTAAGCTGAGCAAAGGGAAAGATTTCAAAGTATTGCCACAGTTTTATATATTGGAATAGCAGAGGGCTCTGTAGGTTCAAACATATCTTGTAAATTTGTTACAGATGCTCCTGTTGTCTTGACTCACTGCATAAATTCCAGGCCCAGTCCCTTTATTTTTACATCATTATTAAATTAGTACCAGAACGATAGAATGCCAAATATGTTGAAGTGCAGTGCCTTATAAAACACAGAGAGAGTTCTGGGATTAATACAACAGAAATGATGGACCTCCCAAGATTTATTGTAAGAGGTTAACTTGGAAAACACTTGCAGTAAATTAGGTTTTATGATCTACAGTGATTAACTTGTGTAGGAAGCACACGTCCCAATTGATTACACTGAAAATAGCAAACTTCACTTAGGCACTTTGATAAAATTCTGTGAAGTAAAGTAATTGAAGTGAAGTAAGACACTTTTCATTTGGCAGAAACTGGGCAGATGGTTAGTTAAACACAAGGTGGCGTGGTGGGGGGGCACATCCACCAGCTGGCACATCAATCCTTCACCAACATTGATGATTTTCACCTGCAGAGTTCTCAGGCGGATGAGGCGTCTACTTAAAGTACGTAAATCTGTGTAAGTCGGTATCTTGTGGTATCACATGGACCCAGAGTAGTTTTGGGTTTGGTAATCTCTTGCTCTTGATAGGGCTGTGCTTTTTTTCTCATTTAACATTTAGTGTCCCAGCAATTTGCTTTAAGAAATGTTCCAGTTTGCAGCTTCCCTCTCTTTACATGGACCTATGTCAGAGATTTTTGTCAGTATTAGCAGCCTCATCAGTGAAACCACAGATCAGCTCCTCACCAGTTCCTTCTATTGTCATCATGGGTGACTTTTCTTTGACTGTTAACCCTTGAGAATGACTATTTTTAGATGATTAGTGCATTTTCTACGTTGGATTTTGCTGCCCCCATGTATAATGAGTCAAGAAAGAAGAACGTATAATAATTACCATCAACAAGGTAAAGGTGCTGAAGAAGCATTCAGATTAAAGGTTTAGCAAGTGCCTAGGATCTGATGGCCTCTACCCTAGGGACTTTAATGAGGTGTCTGCAGAGAAAGTACAGGCATTGGTCATAACCGTTCAAAATTCCTTAGATTCTGAAACCATCTCAGCAGAAAGCATCCTTTTTTCATGATGTTAGCCACAGAGAGTCAATTGGGAGAATATGATGAGATTAATTTCTCAATCTTGTGGGAAAAGAAGTCCAATTTGCATCTAAGGTTTGACTGCAGAGATAAGAATCTTGCGAGTTTACAGATACCTGTAATTATAGCACACACTATTTGAAGCGTATGCAGTGACCAACTATATGGGTCACAGTCATTAAGACAAACAATTTTGACCATGTTATATGACATTATAAATCGATCCTAATCATCTCTGCAAAGCAGAGTAATTACAAATGTTCTCAAAAGTGGCACCTGCAGGCGACAATTAACAAAAAACATCCGAGGTCTCGTGGGCTACAAGGACTGTTTTCCTCCTAATTTAAATTGGAAGTATTTCCCAACATCTTCATATTTCCATGCCACGTTCTTTGGGTGATTTGGGTGACAGTAATCCTACCACTGTCTCTGACTGTATTTACGTGCCATGGCTTGCATTGAAAACATCAGAAAAATGTTCACAACATCAAAGGTCCATATACAGTTATTCGTTGGCTCTCTGTGAAAGAGCCGTCCAATGTATGGAGGACGATACTGAGCTGTCACTTATGAATGATGTGAATGTTGACTGTTCATATGACCAAGGGTCTACTGTACAGTTCGTTCTGCATTTCGTTAACATAAATATGTTACAACACGTTTGATGAATTGGTGACACTGTTTCTAAACCATGGAGTTTTAACGTGTGTATTGGTTATAATGTGATTCCAGCCCCATTAGTTTAAATGCTGCTGCTATTATGTGATTTTCTTATAACATGGGATTGCACGAGAATAGAACTATCGTGCAATAGCGGAATTGACTGCATCTTGCTTTCAATTAACCAAATGACTTATAGATCAGGCCATAGCAGACATGATCATCAATATGACCACAGCACTACAAAAGCACAGAGAGTTTAAGAAGGAACAAATTAACAAGCAAGCCCAGAACCAGTAGCCACTTGCAGTGGTAGCTCCACAGCCTCCATATAAGGAAATCAGAGCTGCAGGTTCCCTCAGGCCGAAGAGGAAATGCAGGAGTCCCAGATACACACCTTCAGTATTATTTTTTCCAGATAACTCAAGTGAATTGCCATCGCAGACTGAGAATATAACAGGTCTCTGTCATGGATCTTTGCTAACTGCAGGAGTGAGATGTTTGACCTGAAGAGATGGATGGCTATCCTATTCTGGTGAGGAGAAAGTGAGGACTGCAGATGCTGGAGATCAGAGCTGAAAATGTGTTGCTGGAAAAGCGCAGCAGGTCAGGCAGCATCCAGGGAACAGGAGAATCGACGTTTCGGGCATAAGCCCTTCTTCCTATTCTGGTGTCAGTCAATGTGACAGCTGCATTAATTTTTTTTGCAACTGTTTATTTCCAAGGATCTATTGAGGACCTGTGTGGGATCTCAATCTTCAACTCTCAAATATGTAAAGGTTGTCACTGATGCAATTTGTGACAGAACACGCCTCTGCATTTTGTTTCCTTGTGATAACACCAGAGCTACAGTCTGAGCTCGAGGTTTTGCCAACATAGCTGGCTTCCCCTGCTGCAGGATATGATACATTGTGCAAACGTTACATTGAGAGAGCCAATTTCATAACGTTGCTGACTTCATCAACAAAAAAGGGTTCCACTTCATCAGTGTTCGAGTCACCTGTAATCATTGGTACATCTTGGAGGTCTACACTGGGCACCCTGGGGGCTGCCATGATGTCTTGTTCCTGCATCGTTTCAAGGGCCAAAAGTCTTATTGAGAGAAAAGGCTGGTGACCTCTCTGACTCAGGCAAAGCATTGACACAATGTCGCCCATTCTTCCAGCAGTAGTATTGTGAAGCAATTGGTTTCTTTAAGACAAAGTTCTGACACTTGAATCAGTCAGAGGGAGAGATACTTGCATACAGTTCAGACAGCATGAATAGTCCTTACATTTTATGTTTTGTAAATGGTAGCAGGCAAAGAGGAATCTCAAAAACAGTAAAGATCTGGGAGAGCAACAGCAGTCTCCCAGGGAGGAAGATGAGGACATTGATCAGGACAACTTAATCTTCTTCATGAGAGAGCGTTTCTGCATCAGACACAGGCAGGAATTAATTGACTCTGCTACCTAATATATCGGAGTTAGGGAAAGCAGTCATGCCTTCACTGTAAGTTTGTTGCTGTGTAGAAGGCAAGCAGCCCCTGGTTATCCCCAGAAGCCAAGACAGTCTTTTATTGCTTGTTTATTCTTTGCTCCTTCTGTTGTTTAATCAACCTACAATAATATTATTGTGTTCAACTCTGTGAAGGCTTTCCAACAAATTATGCTCCTACATTAAACAATTAGACAAACATTAAACAAAAGAATACCAATCCCATGGACAGGCTTCTAACATGGGATGGCACTGAGGATGCGTAGCCTCTGTATAATTAATATGCTTTCAGATATCAAGTGGTTATGGAGAGAAAGAATTGAGTTAGATTATCAGTCATGATTGTTGAATGCTGGAGCAGGCTCAAGGTACCAAATGGTTGACTCCTGCTCCTAGTTCCTATAGTTTTTATTTGGCAATCAAAGTGGTCGATTTAGAAGCAATTCTGTACCTAAAGATCTGTCACATCCATGAAATCAAATCTTGTGATCTCCATGGTGCGCCTCTGACTTTGAATCAACCAGAAAGTGTTGTATCTTTCTCCAATATGCTGATTCATCTTATCATTGTGAAGGTATTTTAAATCCATAGCATTTCAATGTTGCTTTAAATCTTCTGTTCTTTAAGCTTGCATTTTTATATTCCCCAATGCTGTTTTCACCTAAACTATGGAAGAGCTATGCAGCGTTACCTTTATTTTATGTTTAATGCTGGATGTCTGTTTTAACACTTTAATGAAACTTTAAATTGTATTACTGACTGCTCTGGACTGGTTTACAGCTTTCAAATTTTCAACAGTTTGTTCTGTTGTAATTGCTATGGTGCTTAAAGGACATACATGCCTTTTCAGGGTTTTCCCATAATGCACAATGATCAAAATTGTTACTATGTGCTTCATCTAGGGTTTTTCCACTCTTTGCGGTCAACATGGAGTTTTTCAACTTCCTCCTGGGTAAAATTTGCACTTTCCACCTTTCACACTTGAAAGCACCAAACACTTCCTTCGACACAAATTTGAAAATAAATTTCTTTGACTATGGCCCTTTAAATTTTCCCACTGAGATCACTGCTTAGCCCCAGTCTTGTTACATCGTTAACTGCTCCTGACTATCTTCTGTTAGAATTCTTCACTATACTTCTTTGAATTTGTGCATTTTCAGCCTAAACAAATTCTGAGGCCTTTCAGATGTTGTAGCGCTGGTCTAAATTTCTTTTCTGGCCTTTTCATTGTTACTTGTAGCTGCACATTATGGATTCTAATGTCAATGGTGGTGATACTTGTTGCAAAAGGTGACAGCTCTCTTTTATACTCCCTTGCTTTCCCAATCTGGTCTTTGTGTTATTTTTCAAAAAACAATTTCTTTTTCCCTTAAGGATCTCTAATTTTGCTTCCTAGTGCCTTCAATTTCTCCTTACAGAGTTTCCCTCACTGAGGCCTCAGTGTTATCTAAGTTTTTTGTTCTGTTTTCCGAGTCCACTCTCTTGCCCCAACACTTAGAGTCATAGAGTCATAGAGATGTACAGCACTGTCCAACCCGTCCATGCCGACCAGATATCCCAAACCAATCTAGTCCCACCTGCTAGCACCTGGCCCATATCCCTCCAAACCCTTCCTATTCATATACACATCCAGGTGCCTTTTAAATGTTGCAATTATAGTAGCCTCAGCCACTTCCTCTGGCAGCTCATTCCATACACGTACCACCCTCTGTGTGAAAAAAATTGCCCCTTAGGTCTCTTTTATATCTTTCCTTTCTCAGCCTAAAACTATGCCCTCTAGTTCTGGACTCCCTCACCTCAGGAAAAAGGACTTTGTCAATTTATCCTATCCATGCCCCTCATGATTTTATAAACCTCTATAAGGTCACTCCTCAGCCTCCGACGCTTCAGGGAAAACAGCCCCAGCCTATTCAACCTCTCCCTGTAGCTCAAATCCTCCAACCCCCAGCAACATCCTTGAGAATCTCTTCTGAACCCTTTCACGTTTCACAACATCTTTCCGATAGGAAGGAGTCCAGAATTGCATGCAATATTCCAACAGTGGCCTAACCAATGTCCTGTACAGCTGCAACATGACCTCCCAACTCCTGTACTCAATACTCTGACCAGTAAAGGAAAGCATACCAAATGCCTTCTTCACAAACCTATCTACCTGTGACTCCATTTTCAAGGAGCTATGAACCTGCACTCCAAGGTCTCTTTGTTCCTTCACACCCCCTAGGACCCTACCATTAAGTGTATAAGTCCTGCTAAGATTTGCTTTCCCAAAATTCAGCACCTTGCATTTGTCTGAATTAAACTCCATCTGCTATGTCTCAGCCCATTGGCCCATCTGGTCAATATCCTGTTGTAATCTGAGGTAACCCTCTTCGCTGTCCACTACACCTCCAATTTTGGTATCATCTGCAAACTTACTAACTGTACCTCTTATGCTCATATCCAAATCATTTATGTAAATGACAAAAAGTAGAGAACCCAGCACTGATCCTTGTGACACTCCACTGGTCACAGGCCTCCAGTCTGAAAAACAACCTTCCACCACCACCCTCTGTCTTCTACCTTTCAGCCAGTTCTGTATCCAAATGGCTAGTTCGCCCTGTATTCCGTGAGATCTAACCTTGCTAACCAGTCTCCCATGGGGAATCTTGTCAAACGCCTTACTGAAGTCCATATAGACCACATCTACCCCTCTGCCCTCATCAATCCTCTTTGTTACTTCTTCAAAAACCTCAGTCAAGTTTGTGAGACATGATTTCCCACACACAAAGCCATGTTGACTATCCCGAATCAGACCTTGCCTTTCCAAATACATGTATATCCTGTTCCTCAGGATTCCGTACAACAACTTGCCCACCACCGACGTCAGGCTCACTGGTCTATAGTTCCCTGGCTTGTCCTTACCACCCTTCTTAAACAGTGGCACCACGTTAGCCAACCTCCAGTCTTCTGGCACTTCATCTGTGACTATCGATGATATAAATATCTCAGCAAGAGGCCCAGCAATCACTTCTCTAGCTTCCCCCAGAGTTCTAGGGGAAACTGAATCAGGTCCTGGGGACTTATCTACTTTTATGCATTTCAAGACATCCAGCACTTCCTCCTCTCTAATATATAGACATTTTTCAAGATGTCATCATTTATTTCCCTACAGTCTATACCCTCAATGTCCTTTTCCACAGTAAATACTGATCCAAAATTCAGTATCTCCCCCATCTCCTGTGGCTCCACACAAAGGCCACCTTGCTGATCTTTGAGGGCCCTTTTCTCTCTCTAGTTACCCTTTTGTCCTTAATGTATTTGTAAAAACCCTTTGAATTCTCCTTACCTCTATTTGCCAAAGCTATCTCATGTCCCCTTTTTTCCCTCCTGATTTCTCTCTTACATATACTCCTACTGCCTTTATACTCTTCTAAGGATTCACTCCATCTCTCCTGTCTAGACTTGACATATTATTTCTTCTTTTTCTTAACCAAACCCTCCATTTCTTTAGTCATCCAGCATTCCCTGCACCTACCAGCCTTTCCTTTCACCCTGACAGGCATATACTTTCTCTGGACTCTCCTTTCTGAAGGCTTCCCATTTTACAGTCTTCCCTTTACCTGTGATTTTTTGCCCCCAATCAGCTTTTGAAAGTTCTTGCCTAATACCATCAAAATTTACCTTTCTCCAATTTAGAACTTCAACTTTTAGGTCCAATCTATCTTTTTCCATCAATGTTTTAAAACTAATAGATTATCAGTTTCTGAGTTAATTTTGGCCTTTGGAGTGCTAAGCTTACCTTCTTGCTGTTTCCGGGACACTGGTGTATCAGAAATCACATTTCAGCTGCTGACTGAATATCCGTGTCTCCTTAAATTCATAATGTTTCCAGTGCTTAACTCTCACTTGACTTTTTTCCATTTCTTCTCTTTATGATGGTGTTTAGTCTACAGTTGCAGCTATGTGGCATTTTCCCACGTCTATGATAGTGATTAGGCTTGTTTGAGGTAAGTTAAGAAATCCTTACTTCTGCCCACAGACTTTGTGTGATCTCTGTAGAATGGATGAGTCATAGAGTCATAGAGATGTGCAACATGAAAACAGATCCTTCAGTCCAATGCATCCATGCTGACCAGATATCTCAACCCAATCTAGTCCCACCTGCCAGCACCTGACCCATATCCGTCCAAACCCTTCCTATTCTTATACCCATCCAGATGCCCTTTAAATGTTGCAATTGTACCAGCCTCCACCACTTCCTCTGGCAGCTCATTCCATACATGTACCACCCTCTGAGGTGGTGAAGAACTAACAAAGACAGTGTTGCACCTTTTGTGATTGCATGTCATGGCTTCATGGGAAGGGGATGAATTATTGTGGGCAATGGAGGAATTGACAAGGGTGTAATGGTGGGCAACGGTCAATTTAGAGTTCCGTTGGAATGGTGAGAGGAAGTGTTTGATGGCAGTAACATTTTGGTATATGATGGAAATGGAAGAGGATGATCCTTTTGTCTTTTTATTATGGAGGCTGATGGGGTGGAAAGTAAGGACAAGAGGATTTTTGTCATTGTTCTGGGTGAAAGATTACTGGTGAGGTCTAAAATTCAATAAAGGAGCCAGCTTTATCAAGGGCCCAGTGCACCACAGCAGGGAGGACTCATTGCTGGAGGGTAAAAGAGGAAGACAGGTTGGAAGCACCCTTGTGGAAGGTAGCAGTATTGGAAAAAATGTGACAGAAACAGAGAAGCTGGGAGAATGGAATGGAATCCTCATAAAAGTAGGGTGTGAGGAATTGTAGTTGAGGTGGCTATGAGAGTCAGATCGCATACCTCAATGTCCAATGTCACAGACACTCCCTCCAGGTAAAGTAGCAATTTGCATGTGCTTCTTTCGATCTAGTCTATTATATGCATTGTTCACAATGGGGTCTTCTTTATGATGGGGGGATCAAATGCAGATTAGGTGACTGCGCTGCTCAGTCTACAAGCTTGAACCCAACCTTCAGTCATTTGCCATTTTAATACATGATCTTGCTGCAAGCACATTTCTGTCTGAGGTCTGCTGCAACAATCCAGTTTGAGGAATAGTACCTCAATTTCCACTTAGGCACTTTACAGCCTTCCTGACTCAATATTGAGTTTCATACGTTCAGACCAATAACTTTATCCTTCCTTTTGTTACTCTTGTCTCTCAACAACTCTCCATGCCCCCATCCAGTGCCCACTCACCACCATCACTCAATAACTCTTAGTTTTGCTTTCAGCTGAGCTCTAACCTATGGTCTGCCATTAACACCTGTTCTGGACCCATAACATTTACCTCTCTTTATCTTTTGTTCTGTGCTACCTGTAATCTCTAATCTTCCCCAACTGGAGATTTTTGACATGCCCAGATTTGAAAGCAATACAAGTTCTTAAAGTGTTTTTTCTTTAAAAATTGCCATATCTGAAGTGCACAGTCAAGATACCATGTCTGTAACATTGTCAGCCTCTGCCTCAGCTCATCTGCTGTTACCTCCGTAGTTGACAATTTCAACATGCTCTGGATAAGCCTCCCAAACTCTACTCTCCACAAACTTAAGGTCATCTACACCTCTGTTATCTATAACTTGATCTATGCCATGCTTTGCTCACCAATTACCCCTGTACTCACTGACCAAAATTTGCTCTTGGTTAAACAATATTTTGAGTTTAAAATTCTTTGTCTTGATTTCAAATGCTTTCAAAACCTAACTCAGGTAATGTTGGCAGCCCACAGCCATCCAAACTGATCTACACTCACCTAATTCTGACTTTTGATCATCTCTGATTTTAATTGCTCCACCATTGATTGCAATACTCTGAATTGCCTATGTTCTAAGCTCTAAAATTCTCTGTCCTTGTCCTTTCAACCTTTTCTTTCTTTTCTAAGATAATACCTGACCAAAATTTTGGCCATCTGGCCTCATACCTCATAACAACGATTTAAGCCAAAACTTGTTTCGGAGCCCCCCCCCCCCCCCCCACCCACCCTCCATGAAATGCTTTGGGGCATGTTATTTCAATAAAACTGATACATAAAAGCAAGTTGAAGTAATTGCTGAACAAAACCGAAAGAACTGCAAATGCTTGAAATCTGCAACAAAAACAGAAATTGCTGGAAAATCTCAGTAGGTCTGGCAGCATCTGTGGAGAAAAATCAGAATTAACATTTCAGATTCAGTAACCCTTCTTCAGAAATGCTGCATTGTCTACTGCAACTCCGCCAAGTGACTTTGTGTTTACTCCCAGCATCTGCGAGAAAGAACATGGTAATTAAAGCAAAAAAAAAGTTATTGCTTACTGACACATCAGGGCAGAAGATAATTTTGAGATCACTGGTTTAGTTCAGTATCACACAACATAATCCATAAGCAAACATATGTTGTTGTTGGGAATTACCCAGACCTTATCTTGGGTTAATTGTTTCCACAGGTTTTCTTTCTAAAATAAATTCCTTGCTTTGAGACTCAAATGATGTCTAAACTTTGTTTCAGATCATTGACATTGTCAAAATGATTCCTCTGTACTCATCATTACGTGTGTTCTCTTCACCTCCTGTGATCGTTCATAATAAAACCCGTTGCTTGTCCAATATTACTGTATTTCAGCTTGGGTGCCTTCAGTGTTTGAATGGAGTTGTCACTCAGGGGAGGGAGTAACAGTTGAGAAATTATATACTGCAACCTGCAATCCGAGCACTAACAAGCTATCTGATGCATCGTCTTAAGGTAACATCATAAATGTGAAGACCCTCAGTTCATTTTAGCTCTTAAATTAACAGTCAAAAATTGGCAGATGAAAGCAAAGACTCTTCAAAATCTTTGTGAAACACCAAGTTGATTATTTATGGCAACAAGTGTTCAACTCAATATTTCAAGTTCAATTCGAAAAAGGCAATGTTTCTCCATAAATAAGGTTCTACAACTGAAATTATATTCTCAGAAACCCAGTATCACTTCTATGATACTAATCATTGAATATACAGAAACCCATCATTCTCCTGCTTTTATTAAAATGCATTGAATTGAATTCCAGTAGATTGCTTCATAACATAAGGATTCACATGAAGAATGTATCAATATGATTATTTATATATCTTTATAAAAAAGATATAAAGATATTTATATCTTTATGTTCTAGTTAAATGTCTCCAAACTGACTGAATTACTGAAGACACACAATAGTTATGACTTCAAGTCAGTTTACCCTCCGAGAGATTATAAACATTATTGTCTACAAAGCAGAAATAAAGAGACCACATTATTTATCTCGTTAATAGATAGCAAAAAGTGAAAACAGCTGGCATAAATAAAAGATCTACATGAAAATGTGATTTTTGTTCAGTCTTGGAGGGCTTCCAAATTAAAGCATAAACTATGAAGATATTGCAGATTCAGGCCATCTGCAGACAACTTCTAGGTTGAAGGCAAATCTGTTATTTCATGTTCAAGACAGAGAACATTAACATCCTGGAAGTCATCCCTCGAGAATACTGTATTTATTATACCTGTTTTGTCATAAGGTTTTAGATAAGCATTTAAAAGAATTCTGTTAAGCAGTAATATCAGTTTTGTGGAAGGGAAATGAGATGGGGCAGCAAAGCAATTCACAGATTACATATTAAAAGTTTAAAAAAAACTAAAAGTGCTGGTTGCAAGTAATTTGTTATAACCCAATAGATGATAAGAAAGCTTGTCAGCCATTAAATAGACAATTGGTTAGATACTGAACAAAAGAACTTGCTGGGGGTGAGATCCATTTGTTGTTTCATGACATGAAATGTGAGGGGCAACTTGATCTTGCCAATCAAAGGGCCATCATTTTTCCATTCAGCGTGAATTTAAAAATGAATTTGAATGCACTTATAAAATCACCACTCTTTTGACATATCAAAACAATTAACTTTTGAAATATACAATTATGAATTAAATTGTTTAAATATTAACATCTGTTATACACCCTATAAACGATAAGATGTTTAATAATCTGCCTGTCATTATATCCTGAGGGATACATAGACAGCTGTGTTCATGTGGCTAGACATGATGCACAAAATTAGAAACTGAAAACCAGATTGCTTTGTGATTATATGTGTTGAGCATTTACTTTTAATGTACATTTTGAAATTAGATCTTTTTTACTGCATGAATAAAAATTATTACTTCAAAGATTGTGTCATCACATGAATTGATAAAATGCAATTGTTTTCTATTGTTTTTTAAACTTTGAAATCCAATCAAGACTAATTTGGCAATTTCCACTCTATGATTTGGCCCCATTTTGTGAAACTTCCAACAAATATACACTAATTTACATGGTTTTGTTTGTTCTTGTCGGTGCTCAGAGTCAAGACACATAAAGGTCAAGTTTCTGGGTGGTGGCAATACTTCTGATAGCCCACCAACATCTAGGAACAACAGTATACCACACTTTGATCCAATCATTCACTGTAGTCAGAGGTCAACACTTTCTAACATTGCTTACAGCTGCCAGAAATTGGCATGTGGTTTGTGAAAAAACAAAAAAAAACAAGTGTGTTATCAAGAGTGTGACATAGTATGCATTAAAGTGGACCATGTCATAGCTTTCATTGCCAGATGGGACCAATATGCTTGTAAGTGGAATGCATGATTTGGGATAATCATAAATTTTTTGCAATAATAAGCAAGGCAAGAGCAACTTAGAATTTTGCCCAGTAAAGTCAGCCATGTTTCCTTTAGAAGATGAATACAAAGATCAGATGAATCAGAACACAATTCATCTGAGGTATTGTCCAGAAAGATTCTCTTAAGAATGTAAGCTCTGACATTTGCTTCCTTGCACTTGGGCCAGCTAAGATTAATTAATCAAGTACAAACTGGCATTTGAACATGGTGCCATCTTGATTGGAATACCTCTATTATATCTTCCAACATTTTAATTCTTTAAGTCTTTGGAATAGTTGGTATTCTCTTTGCCAACTGTGAATTTATGCTTTAACATATCAGCTTGCTAAATGTCCATGAACTTATTAATGACTAGTAAATGCTCAAGATCAAGCTTTCATTCAAAATCATTCATAAGATACCGGGCAAGTTACAGGAGTGTGTTTTCAACTCAAAGATTGAACTTAATATTAAGAGATTCGCCTAAATAGGCAGGAAGGGAAATGGATTTGTATCCTATATTAAGCATGTGCTTCCTATTTTGCTAACATTGGGAAACCTGGAAGATTCTATAGCATCAAATTAAAGGGCACTGTGCTGTCAAATATCTGAGGCCATGAACTGTTAGAAATCAGCTACTGACATTTGGAAGTGACTGCCAGACAGGCTCCTCAAGAACATTAATTACATGTTAATTGCAATTCTCTTGCTATGAAACATTGTATGTGTGAAATAATTAGCAGGAGCATAACAATCGTTTGGGGAGTCTGTGGACCTTTTTCTGACATGTAATTTAAAACTTAGAAGATTCAAATATTGTAATTCAGTGGTTTAGATCACATATGCCTGAAAACTAGATGATTAGCAACACAATTCTATGCCAGCGTGGAACTGCTGCTTTGATCGGGAGTTGGGGGTTGGGTGGGGTGAGGGTGACTGAGGAGGCTCTTCAAAGAAACTGGCCATGATTTCAAAGGAGTCCAGGAAATATCTGGACAGCAGTCTTGGAAGATTTGGATCTGGTTTCTCATATGTCATTTGTTTATGGTTCACATCCTGGCAATAAGATAGGATTCTGTGAAATAAAGAGGTATCCACATTGCAAACACTCCAGGCTCAGTTCAAAGATTCTGGAAAGGAAGATAAGATTTGAACATTTTGGTGCCTATTAGAGAAAGAGGGGGATAGGGATGGTATTTCAATTTTTGTGCAGTGCAAATGAAAAACTGAGTTGTGTAAAGTGACTACCAATCCGCTATTGTCTATGTTTCGCTACTGCCAAAGGTAATTTTTGCCTCGTTGTTATTGTGAAACAGGATATACATTTATATATTTTTATACACAATTAGATGACTGTATACCTTTACTTCATTTAGTTACAGATAAATTCAAACACCATGTTGTATAAGGAAATGGCTAGGAAGGGTTGATGTCCATATTACATTGGCTCCATCCATTCCACATATCCCACTGTCTGTGAGTGGTGTCATGAAGATCTCTTCTAACTTGCAGAGGGAACAGATGTATCCAAATCAGCTCTCTAGTGGCACAGTAATTACACCTGACGAACTGTTGTTCTACTCATTGCTATTATGAAATGAGCCTCTTGTTACCTAAGAACAGAGCCTTTTCAGGAGATGTTCTATAGGGTATGTTCTGCGACTGTAATCATTAGATAGGCCCAAGACAACATAAGAACAAAACAGGTTTGTTGGCAGCGAATAACATTAACCAGCTCTTACACAGCACCACATACTGGTAGAGCTAGCAAATATCGCAAGGTACTGAAACGGGACTGGGTGGGCTACTCTTCAGAGGGTCGGTGTGGACTTGTTGGGCCAAAACAACTGTTTCCACACTGTAGGAATTCTATAAGCAGTGGTAATCTGGCAAAATACCAAATATCTTAAAATATTTGGGATAAGAGTATAATAGTTTTGACCCTTTGAAGCATACAAATGCCTATTTTGAATTATTTATGCAACAAACAATGCAATATATCCCTATCTCTGGATAAGAATTCTCTCCCTAATGGCATTGTGGGTCTAGACATCAGCAGTGCAAGAAAGCAGAGCACCACTTCCTTCTCAAAGGCAACTAGGGATGGACAATAAATGCTGGCCTAGCCAGAGATGTCCATGTTCCACAAGTGAATTAAAAAAGGCGGTTCATTAAGATCCTGTTAATTAGGTAATGGTAAATTCACCATAGGGCTGTTTTCTTATTCAAGAGAGATAACTGGTAGTGAGGGTCAAGCAAGGAGAGAAGTTGAGCCCATCATGGTAAAGGCAAAAGTGAGGACTGCAGATGCTGGAGATCAGAGTCTAGATTAGAGTAGTTCTGGAAAAGCACAGCAGGTCAGGCAGCATCCAAGGAGCAAGAAAATCAACGTTTCGGGCAAAAGTCCTTCATCAGGAATGAACGCAGGGAGCCTCTGGGGTGGAGAGGTAAATGGCACGGTGGGGGGCTGGGGAGAAGGTAGCCAAGAGTACAGTAAGTGGATTGGGGTGGGGATAAAGGTGATAGAACAGAGAGGACAGTAGATCGGATAGGTGAGAAGGGAGATTGGCAGGTAGGACAGTTCATGAGGATGGTGCTGAGCTGGAAGGTTGGAACTGGAGTAAGGTGGGGGGAGGGGAAATGAGGAAACTGGTGAAGTACACATTGATGCCTTGGTGTTGACGTTTTCTGAGGCGGACGATGAGGCATTCTTCATTCAGGCACCAGATGCTGAGGGAGTGGCGGTGGAGAAGGCCCAGGCCTTGCATATCCTCGGCAGAGTGGGTGGGGGAGTTGAAATGTTGGGCCACGGGACGGTGGGGTTGATTGGTGCGGGTGTCTCGGAGATGTTCTCTAAAGCGCACTGCGAGAAGGCGTCCAGTCTCCCCAATGTAAAGGAGACCGCATCGGGAGCAACGGATACAATAAATGACATTTGTGGATGTGCGGGTGAAACTTTGATGGATGTGGAAGGCTCCTTTGGGGCCTTGGATGGAGGTGAGGGGGAGAGGTGGGGGCGCAGGCTATACAATTCCTGCGGTGGCAGGGGAAGGTGCCAGGAGGGGATGGTGGGTTGTTGGGGGTCGTGGACCTGACCAAGTCATGGAGAGAACAGTCTTTGCGGAAAGCGGAAAGGGGTGGGGAGGGAAATATATCCCTGGTGGTGGGATCCGTTTAGAGGTGGTGGAATGTCATCCGATGATTTGTTTTATGCGAAGGTTGGTAGGGTGGAAGGTGAGGACCAAGGGGGTTCTGTCCTTTTTGCAGTTGGAGGGCTGGGGTCTGAGGGCGGAGGTGCGGGATGTGGATCTGATGCCTTGGTGGGCATGTTCAATCACGTGGGAAGGGAAATTGCAGTCTTTAAAGAAGGAGGCCATCTGGTGTGTTCTATAGTGGAACTGGTCGGCTACGTAGAACAGTCCATCTTCTGTAGTTACACCAGCACCACTCCCCGTCTCTTCCTCTGCTACATTGATGACTGCATTGGCGCCACCTCGTGCTCCCGCGAGGAGGTTGAGCAGTTCATCAACTTCACCAACACATTCCA
This sequence comes from Chiloscyllium plagiosum, assembly GCF_037043375.1. Taxonomy (NCBI): domain Eukaryota; kingdom Metazoa; phylum Chordata; class Chondrichthyes; order Orectolobiformes; family Hemiscylliidae; genus Chiloscyllium; species Chiloscyllium plagiosum. The sequence goes on along the minus strand of NW_028270141.1, from coordinate 82,779,349 downwards.
CCCTGACCTTAAATTCACCTTGATGATCTCTGACACCTCCCTCCCCTTACTGGACCTCTCCATCTCCATCAATGACGACCAACTCGACACTGACATTTTTTACAAACCAATCAACTTCCACAGCTACTTGGATTACACCTCTTCCCACCCTACCTCCTGCAGAAATGCTATCCCGTATTCCCAATTCCTTTGCCTCCATTGCATCTGCTCCCAGGAGGACTAGTTCCACCACAGAACACACCAGATGGCCTCCTTCTTTAAAGACTGCAATTTCCCTTCCCACGTGGTTGAAGACGCCCTCCATTGCATCTCATCCACATCCCGCACCTCCGCCCTCAAACCCCACCCCTCCAACCGTAACAAGGACAGAACCCCCTTGGTCCTCACCTTCCACCCTACCAACCTTCGCACAAACCCCGCATCACCGCCAACATTTCTGCCACCTCCATACGGACCCCACCACCAGGGATATATTTCCCTCCACACCCTTTACTGCTTTCCGCAAAGACCGTTTCCTCCGTGACTACTTGGTCAGGTCCACGCCCCCCGACAACACACCCTCGCGTCCTGGCACCTTCCCTTGCCACTACAGGAATTGCAAAATTCTGCGCCCACACCTGCCCCCCTCACCTCCATCCAAGGTCACAAAGGAGCCTTCCACATCCATCAATGTTTCACCTGCACTTCTACAAATATCATTTATTGTATCTGTTGCTTCCGATGCAGTCTCCTTTATACTGGGGAGACTGGACGCCTCCTCGCAGAGCGCTTTAGGGAACATCTCCGGGACACCCGCACCAATCAACCCCACCGCCCCGTGGCCAAACATTTCAACTCCCCCTCCCACTCTACCAAGGACATGCAGGTCCTGGGCCTCCTCTACCGCCACTCCCTCAGCACCCGACGCCTGGAGGAAGAACGCCTCATCTTCCACATTGGACCACTTCAACCCCAGGGCATCAATATGGACTTCACCAGTTTCCTCATTTCCCCTCCTCCCACCTTACCCTAGTTCCAACCTTCCAGCTCAGTACCATCCTAATGACCTGTCCTACCTGCCAATCTTCCTTCTCACCTATTCACTCCACCGTCCTCTCTGACTTATCACCTTCATCCCCACACCATCCACTCTTAGCTACCTTCTCCCCAGCCCATCCCCCTTCTGTTTATCTCTCCACACCAGAGGCTCACTGCCTTCATTCCTGATGAAGGACTTTTGCCCGAAACGTTGATTTTCTTGCTCCTCGGATGCTGCCTGAATTGCTGTGCTCTTCCAGCACAACTGATCCAGAATCTGGTTTCCAGCATCTGCAGTCATTGTTTTTACCTCCTTCACGGTAAAGTCAGCTGGTGCAAGAATAGAACTCACACTGTTAGCATTACTCAACATTACAGACTAGCTGTCCAGCTAACTGAGATCACCAGCCTCATTGCTACAGTACTTGCAGCATTTACTGTGCTGCACAAATAAAGGTGGATGCTTTGCATCATAAGAAGTATATTTATGTGAAAATTGAACTTTGCTCAAAAAATGAATGAAGAGCATTGTGGAAATTCTGTCGTTTCTTTTCCCAAAGTCGTACATCTCATGTCATCTCCGTTGTTATTGTCTAAAGGGAAATTCACTTCCTAGGAGTCGACTGATGTTTGAGATTCAATCATAGTTCCCCTGAAGTTTTTGTGTACACATTTTACAACGTGAGATTCAGAAGAACCAATTGCATGCCGAGGAAATTTATAGAACTGATTGTCCCACACAATAATCTCTTTAAACTGAATTTTGATGGCCTAGACCTCCCACATCCTCCTTAAAGTAATCTGTGGTTTATTTGCATTGAACCCAGTCAAAACTATGAAAAAATATTTTTGTTGATGGATTTCTTTTGACAATGAACTGTGTTGAATAACAGCTGTCAATAAATATTTTGGCACAATCTTAGCAGCAATGTTTAGCTCTTTATTCAAAAACTTTCCAGTCATCTGCAACTCTATAGCTCAAGGGAATAACTTGGCTAAGGGAGACTGAGATCATTCTCAGCTTCAATTAAATTTTGTAAAATGACTCAAGTGCATTGATCAGAAATGGAACTGCAGGCTTTTGTTCTGATTTCTGTGTTCTACTGAAGTTTTCTCCTGTGTAGTATTAGAAGGCCACGCCATCAATGACCCATTACTTTTCCAAATACTTTAACATGGGTCACAATGTTACTTCACAGATCATATTTTTCAGTGATTTGTTTTGTCAGGTGGAATGAGGAAAAATAGCAGATGTTGAGACGTGTAGTTGCAATGTTGCAAAATATTATTTGCTAACCTTCTGGGGCTTTAACACATTGAAGTGCAGGTTGAATTAAATGCTAATCTTCTTTTCCATCATTAGTCCTGTCAAACTGATCATATTGGTGGTAATTATTATTCCCAGTAATAGGTTATATTCATGGGTCTACTTTTTGAGCATCTCACGTTAATTATTTGAAACAGAAAAGATCATCAAATAATTAAACAAACATCAAATATTTTAAGATGCATATGTGTCTCACAAGCCAATGAGCTCAAAGAATGTTAGGAAAAGACATACATACTATGGTGCCAGTTCATTAATCTATCCAACAGCAATTTTATAATCCTTTCTAAAGTTGCAAAATTTTGTGGATTATCACCACTTAGTTATGAGTTGTTTTTCAGAGTTCACCTTGTTAGGAACTTCTTTTGTCATGAAATTGATGAAAAATATGGGGGATTTCATCTACTACTTTCAATATTCATTCTTTTGATCATCACCTTGGCAGTAATATGTATCATCTACAAGATGCACTGCAATATAGCGCTACAGCTTCATAGCGAATCCATAACTATGCAAATCCATAACCTGTACCACATTGAAGGACAAGGGCAGCAGATGCATAGGTGCATTGCCATCTGAAAGCTTCCCTTCAAGACAAACACAATCATGACTTGGAAGTACATCACTGTTCCTTCACTGTCACTGGGTCAAAATCCTGAAAATCCTTTCCGTAAGGTGCTTTGGATATTGCGATGTTTCGGGCAAAAGCCCTTCATCAGGATGAAGAGCTTTTGTCCGAAACATCAATTTTCCTGCTCCTTGGATGCTGCCTGCCCTGCTGAGCTTGTCCAGCACCACTCTAATCTTAACTCTAATCTCCAGCATCTGCAGTTCCCTCTTCAGCCTAATTTGGATATTGCCACAGCCCAATGACTGCAGTGGTTCAAGAAAGTAGCTTACCACCACCTTCTTCAGGGCAAATAAAGATAGTGTACAACTAGTGTACAAATCAGAAGCAGCATTAAGTTATTTGGCTCGTGTTATTCAGTAAGATCATGGCTGATTTGATTGCTCCATACTCTTTCCTACACCCAATTACCTTTCACCCTGATGCTTACCAAAAATCAATCTACATCTGTCTTAAACATATTTAAAGAGTCTGCTTCCTCCAGATGTGGTCTCACTCGTGCACAATATAACTGAAGCCCAAACTCTTTGCACATACATCCAATTCCTCTTGCAATGAGTGATAACATTCTATTAGTTTTTCATGTAATTTGTTGTATCTGTAGGTATGAGTAGATCTGGCAGAACACTTTAGTTAGATCATATTGGCGTTGGAGAGAGTACAAGAGAGAGTACTCATTAATTAACCCCTGGACTTCAGGGGTTAATTAATGAGTACAGCATGGAAACAGACCCTTTGGTCTAACCAGTCCATGTCAAACATAGTCCCAAAGTGAACTGGTCCCACCTGCCTGCTCCTGGTTTATAATCCTCCAGACCTTTCCTATTCATGTACCTATCCAAATGTCTTTTAGTCATCCTATTAAAATAGTGGGTCATTTGTGCATGTAGGCATCAGTGGCTAGGGCAGAATTTATTGACTGTCTTTATCCAAAGTACCTTACGGAAAGGATTTTCAGGATTTTGACCCAGTGACAGTGAAGGAACAGTGATGTACTTCCAAGTCATGATTGTGTTTGTCTTGAAGGGAAGCTTTCAGATGGCAATGCACCTATGCATCTGCTGCCCTTGTCCTTCAATGTGGTACAGGTTATGGATTTGCATAGTTATGGATTCGCTATGGAGCTGTAGCGCTTTATTGCAGTGCATCTTGTAGATGATACATATTGCTGCCAAGGTGATGATCAAAAGAATGAATATTGAAAGTGGTAGATGAATTGGGAATTAAGCAACTGCCTTGTTCTCGATGGTGTTAAGCTTCTTGAATGTTGTTGGAGCTGCACGCATACAGTATTTCATCATAATCCTGATTGTGGCTTGTAGAGAGTGGACAGGCTTTAAGTTACTTACGGAAGAATTCATTGCCTTCAATCTGCTCTTGCAGCCATAATGCCTATATTTAGGTTTAGATTTTATTGTCATGCATACTCAAGTACAGAAATATAGGAGTTCAGTGAAAAGTGTATAACATTGCCACACACAACATCATCTTAGTTACAAAAGCACTTAAGTAAAAAAAAACATAGGTACAACAGTTAAACATTACCTTCATAGAAAAATAAATAAAGAAGGTAATGGTTAGTATTAAAGTTCTTCTTAATAAAAATTAGAAAAATAGTGGAATAGAGTTAAAAGTTCAACAGTTTTGGATGAGTCCTCTGCTTAGCTCGCTTTCCAAGAGACCACAGCTGCCCATTCTCGATGCTGCCACTGCAGATACTGGGGACAACTCCTTCCCCACTCGCTCTTCCCGCGTTGGCTCATGATGCCATCATTGCTGCTGAATTCCAGTTCAGTTTCTGGTTAATGGTAATCCTCAGGGTGCTCATGGTGGGCATTTGGTGATGATCATATGAATGAATATCAAGGGGCAAGAGTTAAGTTGTCCCGTATTTGAGGTGGTTATTTTCTGACACTTGTGCAGCTTGAATATTATTTATCCATTAATAACCTAAGCTTGGATGTTGTCCAAATTCTGTTGCATATAGACATGGACTCTTTCAATATCAGAATAGTCATGAATGGTACAGAACAAGTGAACATGTCCTGATGATAGAAGGATGATAATGATGAAACAGTTGAAGATGATTGAGCCTAAGATATTCCTCTGAGTATCTCCTGCAGAGCTGTCCTGATATCGAAATGATTGGTTAACCTCTAAAACCACATCCGTCTTCTTTTGTTCCAGGTATGGTGCCTACCAGTGGAGAGGTTTTCCCCTTATTCCCATTAACTCCAGTTTTACCAGGGATCCTAGATGCTACACTTGGTCCCAGCAATGATCCCTGTCACAGTCCACTGGTTCCAGGTTGTTATCCTGAAAAAGCTTCACTTATCCCAACTATATTACTTTCAACATTATGGGGTCTTATTTTATTACGTAGTCTTAATGAAGATGCCATTCATTTTTTCAGCCAGTTTAATATTGACACTGATGAAGGGCTTCCTGATGGGGCTTTAGTCAGAAATGTCGATTCTCCTACTCCTCGCTTGCTGCCTGACCTGCTGTGCTTTTCCAGCACCACATTTTCGACTCTGATCTCCAGCATCTGCAGCCCTCAATTTCACCTGCTTAATATTGACACTGTCAATCAGTCTCAGGTGATCACACGAGGACTGACTCAGTAATGACAACTAGATGGTATGGACAGTATCAGTAGGAGAGCCACTTTAGTTTCAAACACACAAGAAGAATCATTACGAAGAATGGAAGTGATGATTCATATGTTGCAAAATATATTCATTCATTTGTTGCCACCATTGTACCAGTACTTGTGCCCCCTTTAGAGCCTTTCCAATCCTCTTTTGAACTGCTGCTCTGCTCTATGTGAACTATTAAAGCACAATACAGTAATCTTTATTTTGGAAAATAATGTAGTTAATGGATAGCAAAAATATCACTAAAGCTAAGACATTCAAGCCATGATCTTAGCTGCTAAATTCAACCCATAGCCACAAAACTGCGTATTGTTGTGCACTGAGTATTTGCAAGCAGCCTTTATTTAACTAATTTTATTTACTCCATCACAATAGAGAAGGCATCAGGAAGAGCAATGCGACAAAATATTCAGCTTTCACAATATATAATATTCCCGCCACATTTAAAAAATAACTTACACGTGAGAATATAAAATGGTACATATCCATAAGTTTCCAGTATACAATGAGACTAAAATAAAACTAACAATATCTGAAAATTTAACAGGTTGGATTACCTGTTTGTTTTTAGATGTAACTACAACCAAAATATATATGACCAAATTTATCAAAGTGATTTAAAATATATTTTAAAAAAACTTTTCCTTAACAACAGTATGTTTTGAACAAAAAACTCACCATTTGATAATGAAACAAACATTTATTTTCCCTTATTTCCTAAATACATGCAATTGATTATTCCATTTGACTTCTTTCTCTTTCTGTCCAGGGATCTTTTTCCATGTTGATTAGTATGACTGCCATTTCAGCATCCTTGACAGTGTCAAACCTGAACTCTGACATCGACAACCAGTTCAACTTAATGGTAGGAACTGTGGCATTGTTGACTCTGTGATACTGGGAAGCTATCAGCTTGCTTTTGATTTTAAATTTCTGACTTTCATTTAGGATTGTAGGGGAATCTTTGACTATGGGAAGTTTCCCTTGCTTTACTTTTATCAAATTTCCTTCTTCAAGCAAATAATACACATGACCACTGCTGAAGATTCTCTGCAGTCTTCACAAGATACGTGAATGCACCTAGTCCCTCTACAAGAACTCCAATCATATACTTCTCCTTATCATCTCAGTGGTAAATCACCATGAACTTCCAACCTGCACCAAACTCACCAAGTTTCAGACCTTATGGATCATGGCTTTATTTTATCTTGCTTTTCTGTTAGTTGTTGCCCTTGTTCTCAGAGTTTGTTTAAATACCAACTCTCAAGGTGAGCAATCTGATGTAGATTATGACATTATTCTGTCAGAAAACTGCACTTTGTGAAGTCTGGGCCTAGTGTGTCACCTGGCGAATAGTCCCATGAAGACCTCTTCACAATCTTTATACTGCTTTCTACAATACCACTTGAGGCTAAATGATCTGAGTGAATTACTTTGGACTGCATCTTATGTTTTTTTTAGCTCTGTACAAGTCACACAGAGTTTTATGGAGAGATTCTCACCAGAAAACCTTGTGAGCTTTTTTATCCTATCTTACTGTTATGAAAGATTTGTAACTGCAGAGTAAGAACATATGTAAGAATCAGATGGGGAGGACGAATGCTATTGTACGTGAAGTAGATGTGGGGAATACTGCTCCGATAAAACAACATCCCTATCGGCTTAATCCTTTCAAAGCCAGATAGGTCCAGATGGAGACGGAGGCCGTGCTCAACGAGGATATCATCGAACTGAGCCAGAGCAAGTGGAGTTCGCCAATTGTCTTAGTTCCCAAACCGGACAGGACTCAATGATGCTGTGTGGATTACAGGAAGGTCAACACCATTACAAAATTGGACTCATATCCAATTCCTAGACTGGAGGACTGTATCACGAAAGTTGGACAAGCCAGTTACATCACCAATTGGATTTAATGTGTGGTTACTGGCAGGTACCTTTATCAGAGATGGTGAAAGAAATTTATGTATTTGTAGCCCCAAATGCGCTATATCAGTTTAAAGTGATGCCCTTTGGAATGAAGAATGCACCCTCCACATTCCAAAGACTCATGAACAGAGTTGTGACTGGGTTAACAACTGTGCAGTCTATTTGGATGATGTAGTGATCTTTAGTAAGTCCTGGCAAGATCACATGGTACAGTTGGCAGAGCTCTTTGAATGACTACGGGAAGCAAAACGAGTGATAAACTTAAACAAAACTGAATTCACGAAAACAGATGTGACGTTTTTGAATACAACATCGGTCATGGAAGGTTGATCCCACGGAATGCAAAGACGAAGGCCATCGAGGAATTTCCACCAGCAACCTCGAAGAAAGAGGTGCTTCAATTCTAAGGACTAAGCGGATTCTATCAGAAGTTTGTTCCAAACTTCAGCAGTGTAGTGGCACCGTTAACCAATTTGCTGAAGAAGAACACAAAGTTTAGGTGGATAGAACAATGCCAGGAGGCAATCGATCATTTGAAATGAATATTAATCCACCAAACCAGTTTTAGCTACACCAAATTTTTCAAAACCTTTTAAAGTCACCATCGATGCTAGTAACAAGGGAGTTGGAGCTGTACTCCTACAGGAAGATGAGGATGGGATTGGAATGCCAGTTGGTTACTTTTCGAAGAAGATTGACATCCACCAGATCGTGAAATACTCCACGATCGAAAAAGAACTATTGAGTTTAGTACTGGCCTTACACCATTTTAATGTGTATTTCATGAACAATGTATTGGAGATGGTTGTGTACATGGATCACAATCCTCTTACATTCTTTGAACGCTTTAAAGACAAGAATATGAGACTATTTCATTGGAGTCTTATGTTACAGACTTTTAATTTAAGAATCGTACATGTTATGGGTCATTAGAATGCAACCACAGATGCATTATCGTGAATTTAACTGATAAAGTTTAGATGAGATTTGTATTTATTTAATGTTTGAGATATATACATATAACATAAGAAGACGTTATGGCGAATTTAAAGTTATCGGTATGTTACGGTAACGTGTTTAAAGACTAGAAAAAAATGAAGTCATTATGATGGTTCATTTTTTTTCTTAAGGGAGAAGGTGTTATGAATGTGTAGAAGTGTAGTGTATCTTTTAAGAGAGTGAAGGACTTAGAAGGCACACAGAGTGCTGGAGAACTTATAAATTAACATGTGGTCCAGCAGCTAGAGTAGCTGGTTGCCTGAATACAGAAACAGATTCAAATGCAGCCAATCAGTTTAAATTATACCCCCAAAATTACCAAACTCCAATCAAGTTTGAATTTAGTACATTGACAATATTAAAGGCCAATGACACAATCCGATGCTTTGGGGTATAAAACCGGGTAAACTTGAACAATTGAGAGACAACTGACCAGCATGTACAGACAGCCCGGAAAACTAGCTCTCTTAAAGGTACATTTATCTATCAACGATTGGTGAAAGAGAAATCCTAAGAAGAAGAAAATCTACAGACGAAGATACAAAGAGAGGATTTGACTGCTGGTTGATTTTGTAATTTTGAATTTTTTGGAGATCTTACTCAGGGGTTTTATTGGATTGGTATTATAGAAGAGAAAAGTAAAAGATAGATTAGAGGAAGGAGTTGTAAATAGTTGTTAGTTAATTATTCTATACTTTAAGAAATAAAGTTGTTAATTTCTACTTTAAATAGTTCTTAGCCTCTTGAATTTTCACAGATTACAGCACAGGGTGAATCTTTTCTGTGTGCTGGGTTTAAGTTAGCAGAGGAGTTTACCCCATGTCATAACACTTACCAAACATGCTTCATTAACTACCTACCCTCCCCCCATGTCATTTCTAACATCTGATTCTAGCCCCATCTTACCATGTGCCATTCCGAGAACAACGTGCCACTTCAGATACCCATCAAAAGACTGGCATCCCTGTGGCTATGTCACCTTTGACAGGCCTCTGTGTTAGCAATCCAGTATTGCCCTTCATTGGTAACTAATTGCACAGCAACCACAAAGCCACTCTGTCCGTGGCATATATGTAGCTGAGTATGGCTGATACTCCTTCACACATGCAATCCAATTGTCTCACCCTAGCCATCACTTATCACTACACCACAAACTTCAGTTATCATTAGACACGACCCATCAGGTCCTTTCTGAGATCCACTACTCTTTTCCCAATATCCAGAGGTGACCCAATCTTGGCATTATCCAGTAGGGGAATATCACATACAATCAAGCATTTGGACAAGTTCTGATGTAAGTTTTTATTGACAGCTAGCAGAAGGTAAATGAATAGAGGTCATAGTTCACAACCAAACCGTAAGCTAAATGCTGCCATCTTGAGCTTGAAAGTCTATGGTGGTCTTCTGGGACACCCAGGAGCAACTATTGGAACTGGGTGTCAATCAGATCTTGTCCATCTTGTAGGACCCAATACAAGTGGGCTCTGTCATCTACACGGATTCTTCCTCCTCCTCAATGTCCTTACCCTCCCCTTCAGAAGGCTGCTCCCATTCTTCTGCTCTTCACCTCAATAATTATTCAGTCGTGGTCCTGAGCACATTCCTTGAAGACTTCAGCAGCTGGAAAATGGCTTGTGGTCACCGTTGCCTGGAACAGTTTTACGCTGCTGACTCCATTATTAAAGTCCAGCTGTACACCACATCAGATACTCACACTGTGGTTCTCATGCCTCTGAGTTCCAAACCTCGCCTGGGGAAACAGAAGTTCACTTGTGGCCAGGGACCTGGAAGCCATGGTGGATGTGGTGGTGGAGCAGAGTACTGTTCTTTTCCAGTTAACCACCACAGGAGACCATGCCACCAGACCAAGCCAGCCTGGACACTGCCTGGCTCAGGGTGAGGTCATGTCTGGCCAGCAGTTCAGGAAGAAGGTCAATGATTTTCTGTCTCCACAAGTACAACATCTTCTCTTTCCAGTCTCACACTCACAGGAACACCACTCACTGTAACTCTGCCATAGCATCCACAAATCACCAAGACTGGTGGATTACAACCCTCACTATTACATGCCTCCTGTCATTCTCACTGACCTCATCCTCCCAAACTACTGACTCTTCCTGCCCTTTGCGCTCCCTACTCTCTCACTGGGGAAATCTCACCTCCTTCTCTTGCTCCTGCATCACCAATGACTGCTGTTCCAAACACTTCCATAATACACAACTTTCATCTCATTGCAGAAAAAAGTCTATGAACCCCATGGACTGATGTCTCAACAGCATCCCAACTTGGAATTCCTGGATTGCTTGCATTTGCTGAGCCTGGCCCAAACCATAGACTGCAAGGATATGGTTCCCTGGACTCTGGTCACACCAAGTGCCTGACTGGCTCTGGCCGACTGAAATTGGACCAGCCCCTTGATTCAATGTGGCAGTGCTCCCTCACTGACCATAGTCCCCCTTCATCCCATAAAGGACTACATCTGTTTGCCCTTTGGAGACACCCATTTACTTGAAGGACGTGCAGTATGTTTGTCATGTAAACTATGGGCACACACTGCAGGTATGAATTAGCTAGAGCACTGTGGCATGTCCAGTCCCTTGACTATTCAATGTTCCCCATTGTCACAAAGCTGCTTCCGTTTTTCTCCCGACTAAAAGTTAATGCAAGTTTCAGTCTGGCAGCCTGCCATTAAGTGCTGAAGACTCTGTGCATCAAGAAAGCAATGTGACCCATACAAAGCCTGGCAACTCTTAAGCCAGTGCTCAAGTCAATGAGGGTGGCCTAATAAAACAATGTGAAGGATACGCGGGCTGACGACTCACAAGCAAAGTTCTCTCTAAGCTGTATGGTTGCGTGCGCACAGAGCCCCTCCATTGTTCCACGCATGATGATCGCTAAGCGGATGTCGATCTTTGCATTGACTTCAGATTCTGGAATTTGCTGCCTTACATCAGAGGCCTGTGCTGCCAGGAAGGAAACTAGAGGGAACACTGCCCCAAGTAAGCCAAAGTGAGTCAATGCTAAAGCAGAAAAGCACCATAATATCTCGAGTAGCTGCATTAGATATGTGTGTGTCCCTGTGACTATGTCAGTGAGTCCCAGCAGAAGCATGCAAGCCATAAGTGCCACTGATTTCCAATGTAATGTGTTGAAGGATTGAAGTGGTCTGAGAGTTGGTCAAAGAGCATACATCATGATGTGGTGAGTCTGGTGATTTTCCAATTTTTGACTTATGTGGACAAAAGGTTGAGGAGAATGATAGCCATTGAGCCTGCAGGGACATTGTTGTGAACAAGCAGTTGCTTGATACTGGCCGGGGCAATCAACTTGGAGCAGTATGGTGGCTCAGTGTTTCACACTGCTGCCTCACAGTGCCAGGGACATAGGTTTGATTCCACCGTTGGGCGAATGTCTGTGGAGTTTGCAATTCTCCTGTGTCTGTGTAGGTTTCCTCCCACAGCCCTAAGATGTTAGATGGATTGGCCATGTTAAATTGCCCATTGTGTCTAGGGATGTGCAGGCTAGGTGGATTAGCCATGAGAAATGCAGGGTTACAGGCATAGGGTATAGAGCTGGGTGAGATGCTCTTGGGACGGTCATTGGACTTGATGGGCCAAATGGCCTGTTTCCACACTGTAGGGCTTCAATATCCAAGCATCATTCAATGAACTGCAGCCACGAGCTATAGTTTGCATACCATGATACCTAGTTTCTCACGGAAGGAGAGGGAATTGGAATTGACATAGAAATGACATTTGTTAGAGCTTTGATGAAAAAGATAAAGATATGAAAACAAGATAGTTGCTGCTCAGTAGTGAGATTCTGAAGTCTCCATTTGAGGGCTTGAGATGAATATTGGAAAAATCTTACTCGACATCATTATTCTGATTTTTTTCACTGTCACCATATTTTCTTATCTTTCTCACCATTGCTCACACTTCACCTGAAAAGGAATGTTTCATATTTTTCCCCTATCAAAATTATGTAGTTGGAAAACTTTTTCATCCAGTTGAAATATGTAAAACCAAATATTTCACTAACTATGAATGTAGATTACCTTTCCAAAAGCCCACCATTCTTCCTTGCAAGATCGTGACTAGATGTAACATTTAATTGGGAAGGAGTGACTGCGCACCCATAGTTAACTGAAACTATATTGCATCAATATATGTACTTGTGGTGTCTCTTTTACTTTTTTAATCCCAGTAACATTTCCATAGGCAATTGAAGTGAACTGGTGAAAAATCACTCAAGCTCTACCTGATGAATTTATTCAGTCATACTTCACTTGTTTTAAAAAAAGCTAAACTTATCCACTTTTCACAGGGGAATACACTTCAGGGAAGGTAGCAGGGTTTGACAACGCTTTATTAATTGTTGCACCTTGCATAATAGAGCAACTCTTTTTTTTGGTAATGCTAATGGAATATCAGAGGTCGAGCATGAATTTTTCATTTAGTAAATAACATTAAGTCTCACATTCCACAGAATACAACTAAGTTATTTATGAATATTGTCTGAAAACTTGAACCAAATGACAGAGTTGCATTATAATTAAGACATTGGAAGCATAAAGAGGGCAAAATACATTCAGAGTGCAGTTGAATGCTGCAACCACACAAATGCTGAATTTGCTAACACCAAAACACCATAACATTTCCATTTTTTCTTTGACAGATCAATAGGGAAAATCATTTGAAAACTGTATTGCTCAGATGACCTTCAGATGAACTTGAGGATAAGAATTGGAACAGTCACTAGCATTATTAGTGACCTTTTGTTGATTTTTGCAGGTGATACTTTGCAGATTATAGGGCATCTTCAGCACTATCACTGAGGTGTATATGTTATTAGCATATGAAGATTACAGAGTACGAATGAATTGCTCCTATTTCTAATGACCATCATGAATGCAGGCATCATGGCTTTGAACACCTTCCACAATATTACACTATTAACAAAAAAAAAACAAATTATCTGTGGCAGGCATCACTGTCCATTTGAAGAAAGTTTGACAAGGGCACCATTACTGTGATAACAATAATCTTACATTCAAGCCACAAATAAACAGTTGGAAACTATTATAAATATTTGCTATAACCAAAATAGTGCCTGCAGGGTGGATGAGACAACTGACTGAATATGATGACATATTCCAGGAAGCAATTCAAGTGGGGTGAGGATAAAAGAATATAGTGGTAGTAAGGGATGGTATAGTGAGAGGGATTGATGCCATTCTCTGCAGAAAAATACATAATTCTTAAATTTAATCAGCATGGCTTTGTCAGAGAGAATTCTTGTCAAACGAATTTGAAAGAATTTTTCAAGGAGGTGATCAGTTGTATAGATGATGGTAGTAAGTTTGCAGATGACATGAAGATTGATCGCAGTGAGGAAGAGGGTCTTAGTTTACAGAAGGATATAGACTGATTAGTCAGATGGAATTTTAAAAAACCAAAAGAAGAGTGGATGCTGGCAATCAGAAATAAGACAGAAATTGCAGATCTGACAGTACCTGTGGAGAGAAATCAGAGCTAACGTTTTGGGTCCAGCAGTCAATTGTAAGATAAAATCGCCACAAAGTTCAAGTATTTCATCCTTAATGCTGCTCTCTAGCATGTGGTTACTGCTAGCGAGTGGGTACATCACTCCTACAAGTGATGTTTTACCTTCACCATTTATCAGCTCTGACCAAAACATTTCCACATCCTAGTTTCCCAGAGTTAGATCATCTCTCTCTATTGTGCTAATATGATCATTAGTTAGCTGTGCCACACTTCCACCAGCTTTCTGTACTTCCTAAATGTCTGGTACCTTTTAATATTCTGGTACCAATCTGTATCATCCCAGAGCCATGTCTTTGTCAATTACCACCAGATCGTACTTAATTATGCTGTTAATTCAAATGACAGGATACAGAAACTTTAGTTTTATTCCTTTTGTAACTTTTAGTCCTATCTGTTGGTTTACTGTTGGGTTTGTGCTCTCTGTCCCTTTCTGGTTCAGTTGTCATTTCCCATATTAACTTTCTTTCTCTTTGACCTTGCTTCCATTTTTAAAATTTATTCAACCTTCCCCAAATTGATTACTTACCCCCAGCCATTTAGTTTAAAATCACCTCTGCTTCTTTAGTTATGCAGCGCACTAGATCACTGGCATCAACACACTTAAACATGAAACTATCCCATCTGAACAGATCCCACTTTTCCCAACATTGGTATAAACCACTCCCAAACTGTAAATCATTACACCCACACACATTTATATCTCTAACCTGGTTTGCCTTATGCTGGTTTAGAATATAGAACATAGAACATTACAACACAGTACAGGCCCTTTGGCCCTCGCTGTTGCAATAACCTGTGGAACTAATCTGAAGCCCATCTAACTACACTATTCCATTCTTGTCCATATGCTGATCCAATGACCATTTAAATGCTCTTAAAGTTGGCAAGTCTACTACTGTTGCAGGCAGTGTGCTCCATGCCCCTATTACTCTCTGAGTAAAGAAACTACCTCTGACATCTGTCCTATATCTATCACTCTTCAATTTAAAGCTATGTCCCCTCATGTTAGCCATCGCCATCCAAGGAAAAAGACTCTCATTGTCCAACCTATCTAACCCTCTGATTATCTTATATGTCTCAATTAAGTCGCCTCTCAACCTTCTTCTCTCTAATGAAAACAGCCTCAAGTCCCTCAGCCTTTCCTCGTAAGATCTTCCCTCCATACCAGGCAACATCCTAGTAGATCTCCTCTGAACCATTTCCATAGCTTCCATGTCCTTCCTACAATGTGGTGACCAGGTGGCTCAGTGGTTAGCACTGCAGCCTCACAGCGTCAGGGACCAGGGCTCAATCCCAGCCTTGGATAACTGTCTGTATGGAATTTGCACATTCTCCCCGTGTCTGTGCAGGTCAGGTGAATTGGCCATGTTAAATTGCCCATAGTGTTAGGTGCATTAGTCAGAGGGAAATGGGTGGGTTGCTCTTCAGAGGGTTGGTGTGGATTTGTTGGACCGAAGGGCCTGTTTCTACACTTAAGGAATCTAATCTAACTGTACGCAATACTGCAAATGTGGCCGCACCAGCATTTTGTACAGATGCAGCATGATCTCATGGTTATATTTGGTCAGGTAATAATCCAGAAATTATAATATGATCTTTAAGGTTCTTCTTCTTAGTTGGGTGCCTAGCTTCTCATACTGATTTTGCAGAACCATCTTTGTCCTGCCTGTGTTATTGGTACTTACATAAACTACGAAGACTGGACCATTCCCTCTCCAGCCCTCAGCAGATACTTGGGGTCCAGACACTGGGCAGGCAACACAGGCATAGAGCCATACAGCACAGAAGAGGCCTTTCAGCCCATCAAGTCTGTACCAACCTATCCCACTTTCCAGTACCTGACCTTAAATATATAACATTTCAAGTGTCTATCCATGTACCTTTTATTATTTGTGATGTTTTACCCTCTGAGTGAAAACAATGTTTCTTCAAATCCCCTCAAAACCTCATGCCCTATACCTTAAACTTACTTACCCTTGTTAGCAACCCTTCAACAAAGGGGAACAGTCGCTTCTTATCACCCTAGCCTGTGTCCCTCATAATTGTGTGCTCCTCAAACAGCGTCCCTTGTCTGACAGTATCCAGCTTCTCTTCATAGCTAAATACTCTATCCCAGGCCAAATTCTGGTGAATCTCCTCTGTACCCCCTCCACTGCCACCACATTCCTCCTATTGTATTGTGGCTAGGACTGCACACAGTACTCCAGCTATGGCCTAACCTAAGTTTAACACCACTCTAATATAACCTCCCTGTTCTTATAATCTATGCTTGCCTTCATTGCTCAGACCAGTAAGTATAGGAGTTAGGACATCATGTTGAGGTTATACAGGACATTGATGAGACCACTTTTGGAGTTCTGTGTCCAGTTCTGGTCACCCTGCTGCAGGAAGAATATCATTAAAGTGGAGAGGGTTCAGAAAAGGTTTACCAGGATGTTGCTGGGACTGGAGGATTTGAGTTGTAAGGATAGGCTGGGACCTTTTTCATTGGAGCGTAGGAGGTTGAGGGGTGACTTTATAGAGGCTTATAAAATCATGAGCAGCACAGCTAAGGTGAATAACAAAGATCTTTTTCCTAGGGTGGGTGAGTTCAAAGCTAGCAGGCATATTTTTAAAGTGAGAGGATAAAGATTTAAAAGTGACCTGGTGGGCAACGTTTTCACACAGAGGGTGGTACATGTGTGGAATGAACTGCCAGAGGAAGTGGTATGTGCAGGTACCGTTACAACATTTAAAAGACATTAGGATAGGTACATGATCTGGAAAAGTTTAGAGGAACATGGGCCAAATGAAGGTAAGTTGGACACATTCAGTTGGGGAAACAGGTCAGCATGGATAAGTTGCACCAAAGTGTCTGTTTCCATGCTATATGACTCAATGGGCAAAGGTAGTCTGGATAAGTAGTTTATGGAAATTGTGTTTTGGTACAGTTTCTTTGAATGTGCTATGAAGCTGACCATAATACAATTGAATTTTGCATTCATTGTGTGAGAAGGAGGAGTGGGTCTGAAAGTACACATTTTGAAAAAGCTAGGTAAGGACAATTGTGACCACATGAAAGCAAAACTGTTGAAAATGAATTTGCAAATTAGGTTAAAGGATGTATCAACATAGATGCAGTAACTGGTATTTAACAGGGTATTTCAGAATACACAGAAGTTACATTTCAACAAGTAAGAAAAATTCTAAGGGAACAGTCTCAGCATGTGTTGTTAACTCGAAAAGTTAAACAAGTTAAATCCATTCATGGGGCTTGGATGCCATTGAGTGGGCCAGCATTTAGTGCCCATCCATCGTTGCCCTTGAGAATGCAGTAGTGAGCTGTGTCCTTGAACGGCTGAAGTCCATTAGATGTAAATAGATCCACAATGCTGTTAGAGAGGGAGTTCCAGGATATTGACCAGTCAAGACTGAAGGAAGGGTAATATATTCCAAGCCACGATGGTGAGTGTGGTTGGAGGGAAACTTGGAGGCAGTGGTGTTCCCATGTATGTGCTGTCCTTGTCCTTCTATACAGAAGCAGTCATGGATATGGAAGGTGCTGTCTAAGGAACCTTGATGAATTTCTCCAGTGCATCTGAGAGTTAATGGTGGACTGTTTGGATGCTTGTGGATGTGGTGCCAATCAATTGGGCCGCTTTACCCTGGATGGTGCCAAGTTTCTTAAGTGTTATTGAAACTACACTCATCCAAGCAGGAGGGAGTATTCTATTACACTCCTGATTTTTTCCTTGTCAATGGTGGACAAGCTTTAGGAGTCAGGAAGTGTGTTACTCACTGCAGAATCCTAGCCTCCTATGTCCTCTTGTAGCTACAGTATTTGTGGCTCGTCAGTTCAGTTTCTGGTCAATACTAAGCCACCCCCCTTTGCCTCCAGAGTATTAATAATGGAGGTTTCAATATTGGTAGTTGCCCTTGAATGCCATGGGAAGATAGTTAGATTGTCTCTTGCTGGAGATGGTCATTGCCTGTTATTTTTGTGATGTAAATGTTACTTGCTATTTCAAGCCTGACTATTGTCCAAATCCTACTCCCATTGAACAGGGATTGCTTTGGTATCTGAGGAGTTGTGAATGATGCTAAATGCTGTGCAATAATCAGCAGACATCCCCACTTCTGACATTATGAAGACGGGAAGGTCAATGATGAAGCAGCTGAAGATGTTGGGGCCTAGGTGACTACCCTGATGATCTCCTACAGAGATGACCTGAAATTGAGATGATTAATCTCCAATAACCACAACCATCTTCCTGCTGTTGGATATGATGCCAACCAACGGAGAGTATTCCCCCTGATTCCCATTGGCTCCAGTTTTTCTAGGGCATGTTGAAGACAAGTTCAGTCATATGTGACTTTGATATTAAGGGGAGTCACTCTCACCATACTTCTAGAATTCCGTTCCTTTAACCATATTTGAACTGAGGTTGTACTAAGGTCAGGAGCTGAGTGGCTTTGGTGGAACCCAAACTGAGCAACAGTGAGCAGATTATTACAAAGTAAGTTCTACTTGACAGCATTAATTATAACTCTTTCAATCACTTTATTGATGATGGAGAGTAGACTGATGGGGCAATAATTGGCTGGGTTGGGTTTGACCTGCTTTTAGTGAACTGTCAATACCCCGGCAACTTTCCACACTTTTGGGTAGATGTCAGTGTTGTAACTGTATTGGCTGGCTGTGCAGCAAGTTTGAGAGAACAAGTCCTCAGTACTTTTGGCGGAATACTGTCAGGGCCAATTACCTTTGCAATATCCAGTGCATTCAGCCACTTCTTGATATCATGCACAGTAAATCAGATTGGCTAAAGACTGGCATCTGGGATGCTTACGACATGGAAGGTGACTGAGATGCTTCTGACGCTTCTGGCTGAAGATTGTTGCATATGTTCTAGCTTTAGGTTTTGGGCTGCTGTTCCAGGCTCCCTGATCATTAAGGATGGAATTATTCTTGGAACTTCCTTCATTAAATCATTTAGTTGTCCACCACTATTCGTTATGCAAATGATGAGAGATTGCAGAGTTCTGGGGTACAGAGTACTGGGTATCCCAGTTAAAGAATCACAAAATGCTAGTGTGTGAGTAAAACAAATAATAGAGAAAGCTAATAGAGTGTTCTCATTTATTGCAAAAGGAATTGAATGCAAAAATAAGGAGGTAATGCTTCAATTATAAAGGTACTGATGGAACCACATCTGGGAGTACCGTATACAATATTATTTTCCTTATTGAAGGAAGGATATAAATATTTTGAAAATAGTACAGAGAAAATACAAAGACTAATAATTGGAATGGGTGGGTTTTCTTACGCGGAAATGTTGGACAAGCTAAGCTTGAAATCTGTTGGTGTTTGAAGAACTGTAGTGTATAAATTCCTAATGGAGCTTAACAGGTTAGGTGCTGTGTGGATGTTTCTTCTTATGGGAGAATCTAGAACTGGGGATCAATGTTTAAATATAAAGTTTCGCCAATTTAAAATAGAGAAAATCTGAGTTCTTTTCTCTCAGATGGTACGGGTGTTTAGTATTGTCATTCTGAAAAGGTGGAAGCAGAGTTCTTGAATACTTTTAAGGCAGACCCATGGACATTGAAGCCTCCAAGGCAAAATGCTCCCTTATTAATTTGTTGTTGATGGACAAGATGAGGACTGTCATGGAGCATTGTAGAAACCTGATTGTCCTAAACCCGGTTAAAACATGGAAAATGATACGACAAAGCTAGGACAATTTATATAAAACTTTTCTTTTTACTCCTATAATAGGAATTCCAGGATTTCAGTTGGGATCGATGGATTCTGGCTTTAGGCCCTGGGAGTCTAGAGGAATCTTATTGGGAAACTTATTTGAGGAGGAGGTCATGATGTCTTTCGATCAGCTGAGCCAGAAATATGAATTGTCTAGTGGGGACCTCTTTTATTATTTTCAGATTAGGAACGTCATACAGAAAAAGAATACATTACAGGTTAATTCCGAAAAGACTGACGTGGAGAGGGGAGTACTTTGGTCCACAGACACTCTCTCGACCAGTACCCTCTATCTTTACTAGGACATTGAATGGCTATGCGGGATCTGGATTCAGGAATTGGGGTGGAGATCTTGTCAGAGACATGGGAGGATATTTGGGAGAATGTGAGGAGCTCAGTGGTTAGTACTGCTGCCTCACAACACCAGGGTCCCAGGTTCGATTCCAGCCTCGGGTGACTATCTGTGTGGAGTTTGCACATTCTCCCCGTGTCTGTGTGGGTTTCCTCCAGGTGCTCTGGTTTCCTCCCACAGTCCAAAGATGTACAGGTCAGGAGAATTGGCCATGCTAAATTGCCCATAGCGCTAGGTGCATTAGTCAGAGGGAAGTGGGTCCGGGTGGGTTACTCTTCAGAGGGTCGTTGTGGACTGGTTGGGCTGAAGGGCCTGTTTTCACACTGTAGGGAATCTAATCTAATCTAATAATTTCAATTTGTAATAAGATGCGGGCTATGCAACTGAAGGATCTATTTGGCTCTGGACCAGGTTGCAAAATTTAAAAAAGGAATGTGTCCCAAATGTAAAACAGATATTGGTACTCTTACTCATTGCTTGTGGTCATGCCACAAGCTTCGTCAGTATTGGGATGCAATGGCAAGGGTTTTGGAAGGGATCTTGGGAACCGAGGTCAAGATAGATCCAGTGTCCCTCCTCTTGGGTCTGACAAATTTGCCCTCTTTAGATGTGCACGGGAAGAAACTGTTTAATAATCTTTCATATTTGTGTGAGGAAGAACATGCTGATGAGTTGGATATCAGAAAATCCCCCAGAAATTTCGGGATGGCATAGGTTAGTTATGGAACATATCCCCCAGACTTGCTTACAAGTATGATGCACCAGGAAACAACTTTTTTATAAGTCAAGTTGGCCATTTTTGAATTATATGGATGCAGACTTATTGGCTATATTGATTAGGGCCTTTGTGTAGCTGCGAGGGCTGTGTCTGGTGGGCTGGAGGCCCGGGGAGGAAGAATTCCGAATAAATAAGGGTATGCCTACTGATGCTCCCGGTGATGGGGAGCTTTGGTGGGGTTGTGCTGAGTGTTGTAATTTAAATTAGTTCAATCTAATTTAATTTAGTTTATTTAGTTTAATTATTTATTGAATTGTAGTATGGGTAGATTTTTTTCTAATGTGTTTGTGATTATTAGTTCCTTTCTTGTTATTGTTATTATATTATAAGTTTGTTATACTATTTTTATAGTAATTTTATAAAAAATCAAAATCTTTTTCAATAAAAAAATGAAAGAAAAAGGCAGACCTGGATAGACTCTTAATAAGCGAGGGGTGAAAGATTATCAGGGATGGATAGGAAGGTGAATTTGAAGTGATAATCAGCTCAGTCATTAATTTATTGAGTGATGGAGCAGGTTCAATGTTCCAAATGTCACATTCTTGCTCATTATTTCGGTGTTTTTAAATCTTTCTTTACTTGCATTGCATTTGAAATCTTCTGGGAGTTACATGTAAAACACGTAAGACAACACTTTTCACTGTACCTCGTGACAGTAATAAATCAAATCAAACTGTCCATTTCGCAAGTTTGGTGAAACAGGAAGAAAGAAAAGATTTTCATTTATAAACCTGACATACTTTTCCAAGAATAGTAGTGTTGGCTCTCACAAACTAAATCTTCTGCCTGTCTAAATAAAAAGGCAATGCATTGAACAGAATTGTCTTGCTTGCTTTATATTTAAACCAAGCTCCACAATAATGTACATCTTATTCTTCAAGAAACAGCTGGACTTAAAAGAACTGCATTATTTGCATTGCTTAAATGCCTTAAATTTATGTCTGTTTTTACTGTGCCTTTAGACCATTTCCTGTCTGGTGAAGATGAAAGCTGGGAAGTAGTTTTAAAAATCTTTGATTTTAATGAAAGGAAGAAAAAGTATTTGAGATGAAGTCTCATATATGTGGTCTGGAACCTGATTTTAACTAAAATATAAAAGTACGAAATGGATGTCAAAATAGTTACCTTTATTTAATGGATATTCAATCTTTACCAGGCTGCAATTGAAACTGGATGTCGAGATTATAGGATGAGACTTTGGAATGCCTCTTTTGTTCAAACTTCTATATTTAACTGAATTTATCAACACCCTTATTAGTACAACTTGGCTACAAGAATAAAACAAGTTAAATGCTTGCAGCTTTAAATTTATTTTTTCCCTCAACGTATGATCGCCAAATGCAGAAAAGGAACTCATCAGCATCTGAAGTGGTACCTTATTGAAAGCTGCCTGTGACACTAATGTTAGGTTGCAGATAGAAATTCTTGACAGCATTACTATATTTACCATTGGATATTAAAGCCTCTGACCCTACTAATTCTGACTCTGTGCTTCTATCAAACAGGATACAAGTTATTCTGCGGGTACAGCAAAATGGTTTCTGGTAAATCAAAGAATAAACAAATCAAATGAATGCTAAAATATAACGCTGCAGCTCCTCGCATATTAATATACGCACATATGTGATTTAAATTGATGGTGGGATGCCAGCTATGTAGGTAATACATTCCAATGACTGGCAGATTGCGTTAAAGAGCATCATCATTCAATTGTTCACAATAGGCAGAATACTGTCTGTGCTAACCAGCTCAAGCTTGCAAGGTGGGAACATGATATTTGATGAAAGACATTCTGTAATTGGACAAAACCTGCTGAACGATCCTAAGCATGCAAACAATTATACCAACAACCAACTAAAGATTACCAGTCGTGATTGTACTTTGGCTCACTTAGACTACATACATTCATATGCAAGAATTTGTCATCTGTAGGAGAGAAGGAGAGGAACCCGAGGCACTACATGGGTAGTGCCTCCCACCCGCCCTCCTCCTCTAACCTAATAATAACATCTGTTGTGGCAAGCAGGTAAGTGCTGAATTTTGCTTGTATTATTTAGACACAGTTTTTGTTTAAACAGTTAGCTTTAGAGGGATGGCAGTGAAGGCAGTGCAATGTTCCTCCTGCAACATGTATGAGGTGAGGGATGCCATCGACGTCCCTGCCGATTACACTTGCAGGAAGTGCACCCATCTCCAGCTCCTCCAAGACCGTGTTAGGGAACTGGAGCTGGAGTTGGATGAACTTCGGATCATTCGGGAGGCAGAGGGGGTCATAGATCAGAGTTATAGGGAAGTAGTAACTCCAAAGATGGCAGATAGATGGGTTACAGTGAGGGGGACTGGGAGGAAGCAGCCAGTGCAGGGACCTCCTGCGGCCATTCCCCTCAAGAACAAGTATACCGTTTTGGATACTTGTGGGGGGGATGACTTACCAGGGGTAAGTAACGGGGCTCAGGTCTCTGGCACGGAGCCTGTCCCCGTTACTCAGAAGGGAAGGGTGAAGAAGAGCAGAGCAGTAGTAATTGGGGACTCGATAGTTCGTGGCACAGATAGGCGGTTTTGTGGGAACGAGAGAGACTCACGTTTGGTATGTTGCCTCCCAGGTGCAAGGGTACGTGATGTCTCTGATCGTGTTTTCCGGGTCCTGGAGGGGGAGGGGGAGCAACCCGAAGTCGTGGTCCACATTGGCACCAACGACATAGGTAGGAGGAGTGCTGAGGATGTTAGACAGGCTTTCAGGGAGCTAGGTTGGAAGCTTGGAGTTAGAACAAACAGAGTTGTTGTCTCTGGTTTGTTACCCGTGCCACGTGATAGAGATTCGAGGAATAGGGAGAGAGAACAATTAAATGCGTGGCTTCAGGGATGGTGCAGAAGGGAGGGGTTCCAGTTTTTGGATAACTGGGGTTCTTTCTGGGGACGGTGGGACCTCTATAAACAGGATGGTCTGCACCTGAACCTGAGGGGAACCAGTATCCTTGGGGGGAGGTTTGCTAGTGCTCTTGGGGGGGGTTTAAACTAACTCGGCAGGGGCATGGGAACCCAGATTGTAGCTTCAGGGTGCAGGGCCTGGAGTGTAGGGAGGTGAGGAACATGGCATCAATTTCCAAGGAGGGTGCCTGTAAACAGGGAAGTGGCTTGAAGTGTGTATACTTCAATGCAAGAAGTATACGAAATAAGGTAGGTGAACTTGCAGCGTTGGTTGGTACCTGGGACTTCGATGTTGTGGCTATTACGGAGACATGGCTAGAACAGGGACAGGATTGGCTGTTGCAGGTTCCGGGATTTAAATGTTTTAGTAGGTTTAGAGGTGGGGGTAAAAGAGGGGGAGGTGTGGCATTGCTTGTCAAAGATAGTATTACAGCGGTGGAAAGGACGATGGATGAGGACTTGCCATCTGAGGTAGTTTGGGCTGAGGTTAGGAATAGGAAAGGTGAGGTCACCCTGTTAGGAGTCTTTTACAGGCCTCCTAATAGTCCTAGAATCATTGAAGAAAGGATTGGGAAGGTGATTCAGGAGATGAGTGACAGTAATAGGGTGGTTGTTATGGGGGACTTTAACTTTCCTGATATTGATTGGGAAAGCTATAGCTCAAGTTCGTTAGATGGGTCAGTGTTTGTTCAATGTGTGCAGGAGAGTTTCCTGACACAATATGTAGACAGGCCAACAAGAGGTGAGGCCATACTGGATTTGGTTCTGGGTAACGAACCAGGCCAGGTGTTAGAATTAGAGGTAGGTGAGCACTTTGGGGATAGTGACCATAATTCGGTGATTTTTACACTCGTGATGGAGAGGGATAAGTGTGTACTACAGGGCAAGAATTATAGCTGGGGTAAGGGAAATTATGATGCGGTGAGGCATGACTTAGGATGTGTGGCTTGGAAAAGTAGACTCCAAGGCAAGAGTGTAAATGATATGTGGAACTTGTTCAAGGGGCAACTATTGAGTGTCCTTGATAATTATGTACCTGTCAGGCAGGTAGGAAAGGGTCGTGCGAGGGAGCCGTGGTTTAATAAGGAATTGGAATCCCTTGTTAAATGGAAGAGGGCGGCCTATCTCAAGATGAGACGTGAAGGTTCAATTGGGGCGATTGAGAGTTATAGGGTAGCCAGGAAGGACCTGAAGAGAGAGCTAAAAGCAGCAAGGAGGGGACATGAAAGGTCCTTAGTAGATAGGATTAGGGAAAACCCTAAGGCTTTCTATAGGTATGTAGGAATAAAAGAATGACTAGGGTAGGAATAGGTCCAGTCAAGGATAGTAGGGGGAAGTTGCGTGTGGAGGCGGAAGAGATTGGGGAGACACTGAATGAATACTTTTCTTCAGTATTCACTCAGGAACAGGGCATTGTTGTCGATGAGAATACTGAGGCACAAATAAGTAGAATGGATGGCTTTGAGGTATGTAGAGAAGAGGTGTTGGAAATCCTGGAAAAGGTGAAAATAGATAAGTCCCCTGGGCCCGATGGCATTTATCCTAGGATTCTCTGGGAAGCAAGGGAGGAGATTGCAGAGCCATTGGCCTTGATTTTTATGTCCTCTTTGTCTACAGGAGTAGTCCCAGAAGACTGGAGGATAGCAAATGTGGTTCCCTTGTTCAAAAAGGGGAGTAGGGATAGCCCTAGTAACTATAGGCCGGTGAGTCTCACTTCTGTTGTGGGCAAAGTCTTAGAGAGAATTGTAAGGGATAGGATTTATGCACATCTAGATAGGAATAATGTGATCAAGGATAGTCAGCATGGTTTTGTGAAGGGCAAGTCGTGCCTCACAAACCTTATTGAATTCTTTGAAAAGGTGACGAAGGAGGTTGATGAGGGGAAAGCGGTAGATGTGGTATATATGGATTTTAGTAAGGCGTTTGATAAGGTTCCCCATGGTAGGCTACTGCAGAAAATACGGAGATATGGCATTGAGGGTGAGTTGGAGGTTTGGATTAGGAATTGGCTGGATGGAAGAAGACAGAGGGTAGTAGTTGATGGCAAAGTTTCTTCATGGAGTGCCGTCACTAGCGGTGTTCCGCAAGGATCTGTTTTGGGACCATTGCTGTTTGTCATTTTTATAAATGACCTGGAAGAGGGGTTAGAAGGTTGGGTGAGCAAGTTTGCGGATGACACAAAAGTCGGAGGAGTTGTTGACAGTGAGGAAGCATGTGGCAGGTTACAGCAGGATATAGAGAAGCTGCAGAGCTGGGCAGAAAGGTGGCAGATGGAATTCAATGTAGCTAAGTGCGAGGTGATTCACTTTGGGAAGAATAACAAAAAGATGGGGTACTGGGCTAATGGTCGGATACTTGGTAGTGTGGATGAGCAGAGGGATCTTGGTGTCCATGTACACAGATCTCTGAAAGTTGCCACCCAGGTAAATAGTGCGGTGAGGAAGGCATATGGCGTACTGGCTTTTATTGGTAGAGGAATTGAGTTCCGGAGTCCTGAGGTCATGATGCAGTTGTATAAGACTCTGGTACGGCCGCATCTGGAATATTGTGTGCAGTTTTGGTCGCCATACTATAGGAAGGATGTGGAGGCATTGGAACGGGTGCAGAGGAGGTTTACCAGGATGTTGCCTGGTATGGAAGGAAAATCGTATGAGGAAAGACTGAGGCACTTGGGGCTGTTTTCACTAGAGAAAAGAAGGTTTAGGGGTGACTTGATTGAGGTGTACAAGATGATTAGGGGGTTAGATAGGGTCGACAGTATGAACCTTTTCCCGCGTATTGAGTCGGGTATTACAAGGGGGCTTAGCTTTAAATTAAGGGGGGGTAGATATAGGACTGATGTTAGGGGTAGGTTCTTCACTCAGCGAGTCGTTAGTTCATGGAATGCCCTGCCAGTAACAGTGGTGGACTCTCCCTCTTTATGGGCATTTAAGAGGGCATTGGATAGGTATATGGAGGATAGTGGGTTAGTGTAGTTTAGGTGGGCTTGGATCGGCGCAACATCGAGGGCCCAAGGGCCTGTACTGCGCTGTATTCTTCTATGTTCTATGTTCTATGTATATTAAAGCATTACATCTTTATAGAATTAAAGAAAAATGTGGAGATCATAGTTGCCTGGTTTATTCTGCATGTGAATGCCTCGATCATTCAGAGTCAACTACGAGTAACTTGGTATCCTTTTCTCATGCAATGTAAATTGTTGCTCCCTTCAAGAGTTGACACACTTGTATTTGACCTGAAGAGTGCAACACAAAAAAAAACTTTGACAGCATACCTTTCTTAACCAGTAATACTCATCTTCAAAGATATATAAACATTAAAAATGAAATTTATTATTTAGTCCAGGAATGCTGTTTATTAACTGACACTTCCTTTTAATTCTGTTTTGTAATATTCACCAAATGGAACAGATGGAAATAGGAAATATGCATAATGAATGCATTCCTCATTGAATGATCACATATTTCACTCAGTTTTCATCAACTTTCTGTCAATGACATTATTTTTTTTTACTTTTGTAACTTGTATGTTCCCTTACATCCTAGTCAAGAGTGGGTGCTTGAAAAGCGCAGCAGGTCAGGCAGCATCTGAGGATCAGGAGAATCAACGTTTTGGATGATTCCTGATGAAGGGTTTATGCCCGAAATGGCTATTGTCCTGCTTCTTGGATGCTGCCTGACCTACTGTGCTTCTCCAGCACCACATCTCGACTCTGATCTTCAGCATCTGCAGTCCTCACTTTCTCCTCCTCACATGCTGTTTTGAAAGAACAAGCTGCTTGGAGATACATAGATTTGCTCTTTGTTAAAACGTCTTTATGGTAACTGGAAACAGACCAAATTTTCCACTCAAAATTCTTATGCAGTACCACAAAGAAAGAGATTATCACATAGGTTCAAGGAACCCTTATTTAGGGTTTCCAACCAAATATGGGGCTTCGGGTAAAATTAAGTGGTTTTAGTTAAGCACAGTACATTACAATGATGTGCTTTTTTAATTAAGATGGTGCAGAATCCTCCTAGCTCATGTAGTTTGCTACATATTTATTTATTAGTGGATGGTATATAGTTGTAAGAGAGATGTAACGTGCTGCCAAACCTACTTGGTGCCTAATGCCCGACCAGTCATAATTTTATTTTGCTGTTAACTTGCATTATGTTTTAGAAATTTGAAAGGAATTCACAAGACTGAAACTAAAACACATTTTAGCAACATTTGACAACACGAGCTGCTTGCTAGTTTTTCCCTTGTAGTAAATTTGTGTTGAAGCAATAAAAGGCACAAACCACTTCTTATTAATAATCTGTTGGGAAACCTTGGTTTGATATTCCAACATATACTCATTGTGAAGCCAGTTGATGTTAATAATAGGCAAGTCAGATCCCAGAGTGATTTGATAGATCATATATTGCATATTTGCAGTTTGGATATCATGGTCATTAGTCACGGAATATATTCTCATGAGCCAACCAAAGTTCATTGAATGAAAAACAATTTTATTATTAAAAAAATCATCAAAGCTATATGACGATTTAGAAACATCTTAACATAAGCAACAAAAAATAATTTAACATTATTATCAACAAAATGCTTTATAGATACTCAACCCCAGCTAAATACCATGCCTATTTTAGCTTTAAGATTTCTTAATCATCTTTCCAATTTTGATGCCAACTCTGACAGCTTCCAGTTCTCACAGCTTTGAGGCTTCGAAAGAGTTCTTATAATTTAGAGATTTCTGTTAATTAGAAATTTTATTATGTGGAGAATTTTACAAACTAATCTGCCTTATTGCCTTGAGGAAACTGTCCTTCTAAATTGAAACCTAATTCTGATCGCTGACCTCACAGTACGTTACAAAATTCAGCAACATTCAATAATTGACATTATTGCTCCAGACATCTGACTGAAGCATTTGATGTAAATCGCAGGCCTTCTTAGAAATGACGTCTTTAGTTTGTTGTTTCAAATGACTTTCTGACTTCTTAAAATAAGTCAGTCACCTTTTAGACTG
This sequence comes from Chiloscyllium plagiosum, assembly GCF_037043375.1. Taxonomy (NCBI): domain Eukaryota; kingdom Metazoa; phylum Chordata; class Chondrichthyes; order Orectolobiformes; family Hemiscylliidae; genus Chiloscyllium; species Chiloscyllium plagiosum. The sequence goes on along the minus strand of NW_028270141.1, from coordinate 82,750,416 downwards.
TAACCAAAATTCAAGGTCTCATAATGCCATCATTTATATTTGTATATTTGAGCAAATGTCTGCGTTGCTTGTAGTGTTAAAATATTTTAGGAGAAAGTGAGGACTGCAGATGCTGGAGATCAGAGCTGAAAATGTGTTGCTGGAAAAGCGCAGCAGGTCAGGCAGCATCCAAGGAGCAGGAGAATCGACGTTTCGGGCATGAGCCCTTCTTCAGGAATGAGGAAAATGTGCCAAGCAGGCTAAGATAAAAGATAGGGAGGAGGGACTTGGGAGAGGGGCTTTGGAAATGCGATAGGTGGAAGGAGGTTAAGGTGAGGATGATAAGGTGAGGGTGATAGGCTGGAGTGGGGGTGGGGGCGGAGAGGTCAGGAAGTAGACTGCTGGTTAGGAAGGCGGTACTGAGTTTGAGGGATTTGACTGAGACAAGGTGGGGGGAGGGAAAATGAGGAAACTGGAGAAGTCTGTGTTCATCCCTTGTGGTTGGAGGGTTCCTAGGCGGAAGATGGGGCGCTCTTCCTCCATCCGTCGTGTTGCTATGGTCTGGCGATGGAGGAGTCCAAGGACCTGCATATCCTTGGTGGAGTGGGAGGGGGAGTTGAAGTGTTGAGCCACGGGGTGGTTGGGTTGGTTGTCCAGGTGTCCCAGAGGTGTTCTCTGAAACGTTCCGCAAGTAGGTGGCCTGTCTCCCCAACATAGAGGAGACCACATCGGGTGCAGCGGATGCAGTAAGTGATGTGTGTGGAGGTGCAGGTGAATTTGTGGTGGATATGGGGCCTTGGAGGAAAGTAAGGAGGAGGTGTGGGCGCATGTTTTGCATTTATTGCGGTTGCAGTGGAAGGTGTCGGGAGTGGCGGTTAGGTTGGTGGGAGGTGTGGACCTGACGAGGGATACACGGAGGGAGTGGTCTTTTTGGAATGCTGATAGGGGAGGGGAGGGAAATATATCTCTGGTGGTGGGGTCTGTTTGGAGGTGGCGGAAATGACGATGGATGATACAGTGTATATGGAGGTTGGTAGGGCGGTAGGTGAGGACCAGTGGGGACAGAACACCACTGGTCCTCACCTACCACCCCTTCAACCTCCATTTACATCGTATCATCCATCATCATTTCCGCCACCTCCAAATGGACCCCACCACCAGAGATATATTTCCCTCCCCTCCCCTATCAGCATTCTGAAAAGACCACTCCCTCCGTGACTCCCTCTATATTGGGGAGACAGGCCGCCTACTTGCGGAACGTTTCAGAGAACGCCCCTGGGACACCCGGACCAACCAACCCAACCACCCCGTGGCTCAACACTTCAACTCCCCCTCCCACTCCACTAAGGACATGCAGGTCCTTGGACTCCTCCATTGCCAGACCATAGCAATACGACGGCTGGAGGAAGAGCACCTCATCTTCCACCTAGGAACTCTCCAACCACAAGGGATGAACTCAGACTTCTCCAGTTTCCTCATTTCCCCTCCCCCCACCTTGTCTCAGTCCCAACCCTCGAACTCAGCATCACCTTCCTAACCTGCGATCTTCTTCCTGACCTCTCCGCCCCCACACCCACTTCGGCCTAACACCCTCACCTTATCACCCTCACCTTAACCTCCTTCCACCTATCGCATTTCCAGCGTGTTAGAATATTTCACATGTCATCTGTACTATTTCTCACGATGGTCAGGAAAGCTAGAATATTGATGATAGATGTTCCAAAATAGCATTCTCATCTAATGTCAATGTAACACAGGAATGTAGTACACTCTATTAAATATTCAAAACTATTCATTCATGAAGGAATTCTGTGGTCAATATTTCTGACATATATAAATGTGTTAAAAATGAACGTGATGACTATTTTCCATAAAATCTGTTTTACCACTTCAGTATGACTTATAGGAAAATAGTTTATCTTCACTGTGAGAAAGATGTCAAGACAATGGAGAACAAATTCTCAACCACTGTGAAAACTCTTGGTCTCCAAAACCAGTACAAGGCGCATGTATCCAAAGAACACTTAGACCTTCAGTGACCTCTTTATATTCATTCATGGGCAGTGTGTGGCCCTAACTGGCCAACATTTTACTGTTGTCCCTAATTGATCTTGAAAAGGTGGTGCTGAGCTGCCTTCTTGAACCACTACAGTCCACATGTTGAGGGTTCACTGCAATGCCATTAGGGAGAGAATTCTAGGATTTTGACCCAGCGACAGTATAGGAACAGCAACATATTTCCACTTCAGGATAGTGAGTGGCTTAGAGAAGAACTTGTAGATGGTGGTATTCCCATGTATCTGCTGTCCTTGTCCTTCTAGATATAAGTGGTCATGGGTTTGTATGGTGCTGTCTAAAATCTGTTGAATTTCTGCAGTCCATCTTGGAGATAGTGCACAGTGCTGCTATTGAGCATCTGTGGTAGAAGGAGTGGATGCTTGTGGATATGATGTCAACCAATGGACTGGATGGCATCAAGCTTCTTGCATTTCAGCCAAAGTCAAAGACTATCCATACAGTTGTATGGGTGAACTCTGTTGTGCAGGTGTACAGACAGATTGCTTGTCAGTTGGAAGCTGTCCAGGTGGAAGGAGCTCCTCAATGTACAGCATATTGTCATGTCAGGTCAACTCCTACAGAGTATGCTAACTGCCTGCATGGCAAACACATTGAACATGCAAGTAACCAAATATCAATGTTGGAAAAGGTTATCAGGGGGGAGGGATGGGGGGAGTCCAGAGTCCAGTTAACAGGGAACCAATCAGTCAGTGGTTCCTGGGGCTCTCAATGCATTTAGCCTGCATTGTGGGTGTGAACTGCAGCCTGTATTCATTTCATTTCATAGAGTCGCTACGATGTGGGAATAGGCCATTTGGCCCAACAAGTCCATGCCAACTTTCTGAAGAGCATCCCACACAGACTCACCCCCTACCCTAACCCTGTAACCTCATATTTCTCATGACCAATCTATCTAACGTACACATCACTGGGCATCATAGGCGATTTAGCATGGTCAGTCCACCTAACTGGCACATCTTTAGACTGTGGGAGAAAACCGGAGCTCCCAGAGGAAACCCACATACACATGAGGAGGAGGTGCAAACTCCACACAGATAGTCACCCGAGGCTGGAATTAAAGCTGGATCCATGGCGCTGTGAGGCAACAGTGTTAACCATTGAGCAACCGTGACTTTTGTTGGCTGTCAATGAGCATTCAGGTTTGAACTTGTCCAAGTGGTTTCCTGTGTGTGATGTTCCCTACTATGCAATGACAAGGTTGCTCACTAGGCATTTGGAAAATGATTAAAGAGAGGTCCAAACATTGTCTTCAGACAGGATATTTTTAAGGACAAGTAAACAGGTGGAGGGGTGATTAAACAGCGACTAAGTTGAAAGAATTGGGTTGTATGTGTGAGACACTTACAGCCATGATGGTTATGTATCGGGAGCAGTGTGTTTTTGTGCCTGCTTGCTATTTCATTACCATGAGGAACAATGCTGAATTGCCAGCACTTCTCTGGGTGTATAGCAGTATCTCAAAGGCAGTGCGGGTAGAAGGGATGCTGGTTTATCAGTGGGTATCCTCTAAGTGGTGAGTTGTTCTAGGAAAGGCTGATAGTTTGATGGGGCTAGAATTGAACATGATGGCTGGTTTAGGGATGGGGTAGGTCATTAATGAGACACATTTGGCAAGATTTGGCAAAAAGTCTCATTGAGTTTTGTGGCAAGGCTCCTTCCAAGCAACTCAGTCTGCAATTAGGCAAAAATAAATCGCAAATTCCAGCCTAATGTCTTTGTTGTCTGATGACTTTCAGTGTATTTCAGGCAACTATTTCTAGTTAGTGTCTGAATTTTCCAGTTTTGAGTAAAAGCTGTTTTTTTGTTCTGTGCCCTGATAGCAGCACACATTGTCAACAGTGAACATGGGTAAATGTTTGTACTCCAATGACAAATTAGGCATTAACTTTGAAACAGGCTCATGCCTGAAACTTGGATGCTGCCTGACCTGCTGCGCTTTTCCAGCAACACATTTTCAGCTCATTAACTTTAAAACGTAATTCACAAATCAAACAAGTCATTCAACCATTTTCACATCTTTGGTCATCGCATTGTTGCTACACCTTCAAGATCCAAGATAAATCCTTGCACTGTTAGCATATAACCTCAACAACTTCAATTCCATCTTTTTCTCATTCAGCTTTGGGTTGATCCAGAAAGATCTCTCTCGCAGTGGCACTAAATTCTGACTTTGGTCTTACATCATATCTCTACATCCATTGAATAACAGATTATCTCTGACGGCTTCTATTCTTGGAAAATCATTGTTGTCTGCACTGGCATGCTCCAAGAGCAGTGGAAATGTCAAAAGCATGTGCAGCTACCTGTAACTCCTAAATGGTAGCCAGAATATTGTTAAAAAATGCTCATTTCATCTATTTTACGTTTTATACAACTATATATAGAAAGTAGCAATAACCTTTGTCTAGGCTCGTGGTGGTAAAGTTTCTTCAGTGTTGGTATTGGACTTTATTGAGAATCTTTGGAAGAATACATCTTCTCAACTTTCCAGGTTTCTCACTGCTATCACGCTGTTTATATTGGGAGAGGGGTGAGGGGAGATGGGGATGAATTGATGGCAAAGCCATTGTTTGTCAGTAGCAGGTAGTTAGATTCACCATTGTTACAGATGGTCATTGCCTGGTACTGTGTGGTGTGTTTGATCAGCCCAAATCTGAATGTTGCCTCAATTTTGCCGCACATTGACAAGGGGCAGCTCAATAGCTGAATCCTGGGAATGCTGCTGGACATTGTGCAGTCATCAGCCAACATCTGCAATTCTGACCTTATGATGGAAAGAAGGCGATTGATGATCCAGTTGAACAGTTTTTTGCACAGGAACCCATGGGATTGAGATGACTGGCCTCCAATTTTCTTCTTTTGTGCTAGGTACCCATCAGGCACTTAAGTGACCAACGACTGGCCTTCTCCAGGATGGAAATCCTACCCTCTCAGAACTGTCGCCCAATCAGGGGCAGGCTGGCAGCCCTCCCCTTTGCCAACAGCAGCATCAGTACCAGTGGATGATGCACCCAGGAGGGAGCCTAGTATTGCTGAGAGATCAAGGTCACATGCGAATGAGGGTACAATGGGAAACATGGGGTATGGCTCGCAGGCGAGACTGGGAAGTGTAAGGGGGATTGGAAGAAAAGATGGGAGTGTGGCTTTCAATAGCCCCTGCACCTTCCGAATGTACCTGCCTCAGGTATTTAGTGACTTTAAACAAGGCGTTTCTCTGCTGGGTAGCTGCAAGCAAACCAATCAAAACGTTCTTGTGGGTTTCCCCAAGTGAAGAGTAAACCCGCCCCTCTCTCAGCAGTTGTATTAAGCCTAGCAGTCTATGGATGAGGCCCTTAAGGAGACATTAATTGCACATTAAATCCCTCAATTAGAATCTGGGTAGGGAGGCTGTCCAGGAGTATTTCTGTCTCAGATTTATTTGGGTAAAGACTTCTGCATGATAGAATGAACCCCACCCCCACCCTTCCTCAGTCCTCACTGTCTCCAAATTTGCTTCTGAGAGGAAGATTACATTTTCTCCTTGAATCACATATGATTTTATGGCACAGACACAGGCCATTCAGCCCATCAAGTCTTTGCTTGTGCTTATACTTATACTGCACTTCAGTCTCCTTCCACATGAAATCATTTTGCCCTGTCACATGATCAAAGAGCCAATAAAGATCTTTAAAAAGTAATTTTCTTGCTGGTTTCTGTGTTGGGCAGATTTGTTCCGTAAATATTTTAATGAGGCAGACATTTGCCTTGCTAGATGTCATAACCAACATAAATGTGAATAATGTGAATAATGTGCTTAACTTTCTGGCTTTAATGTAGCTGACAACATATACAAGCTGAGGTAAAAGTCCTCAATTTCTCAGGTGGATTTACAGTACTACAAGTTGTTTTTTGCTTCTTTTCAGCAAATGTGAGCAAGCTAAAAATATTTGCAAAATATCTGGTCATTAGGGTAATTTTAAAATGTTTCTTTTCCAAATTGCTCTGTGTAATCATTAACCATTAGTCAGTGATCTTTTGTAATTTAACTGTAGTTACTACATCTGAAGGCTGCCGAATCACAAATAGCAGGCGACAGTGTGGTGCTGGAAAAGCACAGCAGGTCAGGCAGCATCCGAGGAGCAGGAGAATCAATGTTTTGGGCATAAGCCCTTCATCAGGAATCACAAATAGCAGTAGATTGAACAAATCATCAAAAAACATTTTCTGTAATATTGTACACATGTTGTGCCACTGGGATAAATATAACCAGAATTACAGTTTGACTTTTTCCTGCAGTTTAATTTACTTCACAATCTCAAGGAACTGCTTATTGAATACCAGACAAACATTTCGTGTTGGATTTGAAATTGCTCAATGCCGTTGAAAACTTTTCTGTACTCTCCCAGATATCATATGCACTATTTATGGTTTGGCCCTATGTGGGAAATTGTTCATTCTCATTTTCAAGCCTGTGTGAACCCTTTCTGCATACTCCCAGCAGGCTTCAGAGGAGAGCTTGACTGGTACATTGGAAATAATCAACAGACAGATGGAAATGGCATGTATAAATTCCCAATGAGGCTTGGAATCCTAAACTCAGCTAACCTGATTTCACGCACAGATGGAGAGTGCAGAGTATCACTGCCAGCCAAAACGTGTGGGTCATGTCTCCATTATTAGGGCTTAAGTGACTATCTGTAGGGCACATGCAGGCAGCAGGAACACCTTACACCTTTTAGCATAGAAAGGCCTTCTGGCATATGTATTATCTTTGCAATGCATTGAACTGCTGAGCTGCAGTTAGATATGCGAGGAATGCTTGCATGTGTACAGAATTTCAAACTTGTTATTACCATAATGACAGTGATCCTGCCAGCTTTAAAATGTTCCGTTCCACCTACTGCACTGATACCAGACATGCTAGAATAGTTCCAATTAGGCTCAGTTGTCGAAAGGCTCATTCTGGCTTTCACCTGCAGGTGTGGATTTGTCCATATGGCTTTTCTCTCAAAAGGTATGTTCAGAAAACTAAGTCAAAAAGTGATTGGAGCTTTGTATCTGCAACCATCTGGACAGGAACATAAGGCAGACATGGACTAAAGGTAATCCACTTAGTAATGTTTGTTCCTTTTTATTATTTTGATATCGTGACTCCCAGTGACAGCTTATTGAAACTGAATTAGACTTTTACTGAAATGCGAAACCTAAATGGGGAAATGAGCAAATGAATATTATATTGTTTCTATTTAACATACGTATATAAATAAGATTTTGCACTAGTGGACTTCAGTCATGCGATACAGTAGGTTTGCAGCTGAAATCATCCAAGCTGCTAGTGGGACTTTGCCATCTGCATCTGTCCAATAACTAACAGCAAAAACAGATGGCAGACCATTGTCAGAAACAAATAATTGAGGAACACCAACTTCATTGAATATGATGGTTAATGTGTCAACAACTGTTGGGCTACTGGTATCATTGACTCAAAAAAGGGAATTTGGTGAAATAGTTAGTCAACGGAAGGTATTTTAATTTTTGGACCCTGAAGATGTCAGTTGCAACCTTTCCCCGTGTCTTTGAAGGAATTTTTGTGGAGTTTCTCAGGGCAAAGTTTCTCCTTTGCTCCATAATCTTCAGTTACTTCATTAGTGAAATGCCTTCCATCATCAGGTGAGAAGTGGGGATGTTTGCTGATAACTGTTCAATGCTCAGCACCATTTGTGACCCATCAGGTCATGAAGCAGACAATTCTTACATTCAGCAAGACCTGGGCAATATTCAGGTTTGTGCTGACAATTGGCAAGTCACATTTGCCCCAGGCAATTGCCATCTCCAACAAGAGAGTGGCTGACCATCATCCCATGGCATCCAATGGTATTGTCATTGTTAAAACTCCCATGATCAACATCCTTACGGTTACCATTGACCAAACACTGAACTGACTAGTCATATAAATACTCTGGCGAGAAGAATAAGTTCAAAGGTAGGAATCCTACAGTGACTAACTTACCTCCTGACTCAACGAACTGTTGATGATCTACTAGGCAGAAGTCAGAAGTGTAATGGAAAACTCCTCACTTGCTTGGATGGGTGCAGCTCCAATAACACTCAAGAAGCTTAATAAAATCAGGACAAAGAAGCCTACTTGATTTGCACCACATCCACAAACATTCACTCTCTCCATCACTGACACTTAGCAGCTGCAGTGTGTAACAGTTACAAGATACCTTGCAATAATTGACCAAGGGTGCTTTGAAAGCAACTTTCAAACCCACGACCACTACCATCTAGAAGCACAAGTGCAACAGATACATGAGAACACCACCATCTTAAGTTCCTCTCCAGATATTCAACATTGTGATTTGGGAAGATATTGCTGCTCCTTTAATTTCACTGGATCAAAATCCTGGAACTTCCTCCCTAGTGACATTGTGGATCTACCTATACCAAATGGACTGTAGTGATTCAAGAAGTCAGCTCACCAAGGGCTTCTCAAGGTAAGCTAAGGGTGGGCAATAAAACATCACCCAGCTAGGGATACCCACATGCCATGAATGTAAAGAAATAAAGATTCTCTTGATGCTGATGTTGGCAGAGTTGACATGCTCAACATGACTTGACTAGTTGATCAATGTCCTCATCAAATTAATAGACAGATTCCTGTTAGCTAGTATTCTATGCCCATGTCACATGATCAAGCATATCTTGATATAGACTTTGTGGGATAATCACTTGCTTGCTTTTAAGAATTACAATCCTGGAGAGTCCTAGTTCATCTGTGAATGACCAGAAAGAACATGCTTGGCCAGGGACCTGTGGAGTGTGTTCAGGTCATCCACTGATGATGATCTTCTCGAGTTGTTGTAGCTGGACATTATCTGCTTGGCTGTGACCAAAATAAATTAGAATGATGTGGAGTCTATCTGTGAACTCAGATTTGACAGTATCCATTGTAAGTTTATAGAAATACCTTAATTGGTGGAAATTGGCTAAGAGAATCAGAAATAGCCATCTGAGAGAGTAAATTGCATGGCTTTGCGAAATGATACCTTTTGAGCTTCACAAGTAGACATTGTTGTTATGGCAGTGCACTTGTGGAAGGTTTTCAACAGATCAATTTGAACCGGTTTGTGTTGGATAGGGACACTGCTTTCCAAGTAATTGGAACCTTAGTATTCTAAAACCAAAATGTAAGTTTCTCTTTCTATGTTGGAATAGTTTGCCTGAACTGTGGTAAAGACTTTAGAATCAAGAGCAACAGGTATGTCATCATAGAATATAACATGCTCTGAGTGCTTGTTGGGATGCAGCTGCTGCCATCGTAAAAAGCTTGGAGAGATCATATACTTACTGGAAGATAAAACATTTTTGGAAATGTAAAATCATGAAAATATGTTGTTGGTCTTTATATCATATTTAGAGTGTATCGTTATGAAACCAATCTTGAAAAGAAATTACTTTGGTTACAAAATTCGGAATATATGAGATTAAAAAATTGAAGATACAATGTTGGTTATTGTGTCACCTTCTCAAGGTAGTTTTTATGCAGTGATCAGGACCATGGTGGGGGAGATGACAAGATGAAGAAAAAATGGTTATCATACTTGTACCAGTAAAGGGGGTACCCTCCAATGTAGTCTGAATACAATATATTGCATCATCTGACAGATATCTACAAGTTTATTAACAACAAACTATGCATGACATCTCAGACATGGCACAGTGGTTAGCACTGCTGCCTCATAGTGCCTGGGTTTAATTCCCACCTCAGGCAACTGTCTGTGTGGAGTTTTCAAATTCTCCCCGTGTCTGCACGTTCTCCCTGTGTCTGCACGTTCTCCCCGTATCTGCACGTTCTCCCCGTGTCAGCACATTCTCCCCGTGTCTGCATGGGTTTCCTCCGGGTGTTCTGGTTTCCTCCCAAGACGTGCAGGTGAATTGGCCAGGCTAAATTGTCCGTAGTGTTAGGTGAAGGGATAAATGTAGGGGAATGGGTCTGGGTGGGTTCTTCTCAGAGGGTCGGTGTTGACTTGTTGGGCAGAAGGGCCTGTTTCCACATTGTAAGTAATCTAATCTAATCATACAGTCTGAGGGTTATGCTTATTTAGATTACTGTTATACCATGGAAATGGTTGACTAACTGATTGACTGTACAACTGATGACTTTCTGACTGTCTGGTTGATAACTGTGCAAACCATAAGATAGAGACTTCTTAAACTACAGCACAACATGTTCTGATATCTTCCAGCCAACTTAAGTATATCACAAATTTCTGAGATCTATACAGGATACAACATGACCATTGACAGCTTCAGGGAAGATTCATCAATTCTAGATGTCAGTTATGGTTGTTTCTGTCTGTTAGTTTTGCCTAAACTGTTACCAGCCATGTAACTTAGATTAGTCTAGCAGGTCTTATGAGATGCAAATGTCTCTCTAGATTAAATTACCTACAGTGTGGAAACAGGCCCTTCGGCCCAACAAGTCCACACCGACCCTCCGAAGAGTAACCCACCCAGACCCATTTCCCTCTGATTAATGCACCTAACACTATGGGCAATTTAGCATGGCCAATCCACCTGACCTGCACATCTTTGGACTGTGGGAGGAAACCGGAGCACCCGGAGGAAACCCACGCAGACACGGGGAGAATGTGCAAACTCCACACAGACAGTCACCTGAGGCTGGAATCGAACCCGGATCCCTGGCGCTGTGAGGCAGCAGTGCTAACCACTGAGCCACCGTGCCGCCCGCTCTCATCAAATGTAATAGTTAGCCAGTCTTAAACTGATATAATCTTTTAACCATAAGTTACATAAATTACTTCATGTTGCTTATCTACTTGCCTCTTCTGCCAAAAATTGATTGTTGTGCATTCTTCACTACTTTATGCTAGCAAACGCCATATTACAATAAGAGTTGGTGATGGCTAACCTACCCAAAGAGGTTCTCAGTCGCAAGGTGACAAGGTCACAAGCATCTCTTAGAGCAGAGAATGGTTTTCAGAGAACCAAGAGAATGATGCTACCCAGGATGGTCAGGAAGAAATGCCATGTGTCACCTTGCTAGCCCTGGTGACCGAACTTCACAGAATCACAGCATTATTGTTGTGCAGAAGGATTTGCCTATCGTGCATGCACTGGCTTGATTATATAATGCCAGTTTCCTGCCTTTTCCCCATATCCCTGAACCCCATTACATCCAAAAAAAAACAGTGCACCTCTTTAATGCCTCAGGTGAACTTGTCTCCGCCACATTTTCAGGCTGTGCATTAAATCCTCTAACAACCCGCTGTGTGATAAAGTCTTCCTCACATTACACTTGTTTGTACATCACTTTAAATCCACATCCTCTTTTCTTTGTACTTTTTACTCGTGAAAATAGGTCCATTCCACCTATTCTGTCCAGCCTGCTCATGGCTTTGAAAACATCAAATAAGACATCCGCTCAGCCTTCTCTCTAGGGAGGACAGTCCGAATCTATCTTCACAAATGAAGTTTCTCTTCCTGGAAAAATTCTTGTAAATCCCTTATGCACTATCTCCAATACAGTCACATCTTTCCTATAATGCAGTGCTCAAAACATACAATATTCCACCTGAGGTTGACAAAGTGTCTTGTACAAGTCCTTGTATTCAATGCCCTTATAAATAAAGCTGAGAATACTCTATGCTTTATTTACTGCTCTCTCCAGCAAATCTTCAAAGATCGGTGCATGTATATACCCAGGTCCTTCCACTCCTGTGCTTCCTTTAGAAATGTAGCCCCTATTTTATGTCGTCTTTCAGTGTTCTTCTGATGAAAGTGCATTAACTCCACACTCCGCACTCAACCTCATGTGCCATCTATCCATCCATTCCACCAGCTTATCAATGCCCTTTTAGAGTTCCATTCTATCCTCTTCACCGTTTACAATTCTTCCAACTTTTGTGCCGTCTGAAAACATGGAAATTGTCCCACAAAGATCCAGAACATTAATATATATCTTGATCAGTAGCGGAGTCAAGGGTTATGGGGAAAAGGTGGGAAATTGGACATGAGGCATGTTAGATCAACCATGTTCCTATTGAATGCTGGAACAGGCTCGAGGGGCTGAATGGTCTTCTCCTGTTCCCCTATTTGTTATGGTCTTATCAGTCCCAATACCCCTGGGAAACCGCAATACAACCTTCCTCCAGCCAACAATTATCCATTAACTATTACACTCTATATCGTATCACTCAGTCAATTTTTGTATCCATATTGCTACTATCTATTTTATACCATGAACTTGCATCACAATTAATGTGAGCCACTGTGTGAAATGCTATTTGGAAATCTATGCATACCATGTCAACAGTGTTACATTCACCAATCTTCTTTTTTTCCCTCTTTAAAACTTCCAGCAAGTTAGTTAAACACAATTTCCCCATACTGACTCTTCCTAGACATCTCACCTTTTTCCTTATGACTACCAATTCTATCCTGTATAATCATTTCCAAAGCTTTCTCCATGACCAAAGTTAAATTGATTGATCTATAATTGCCGAGATTATCCTTACAGCCTTTTTTGAAAATACCATAATGTTTGCAATCCAACAGTCTTCTGGCATTGAATGCTTATGTCCAATGCCTCCACAATTTCTACCCTTATTTCCTTCAAAAATCTTGGATGTACCTCATCCAGTCCTGATGACTGTTTCTCCCTCTGTCATCATGGTCTGGGCAGCATTTTTTTAGATTTTGTTTCTCTTTCGTGGAGATGGATTCAGAGCATTCATTAAATATCTTAGTCATGACTCTGCCTCCATCCATAAATTTCCTTTTTGGTCTCTGATCCTCCCTGGTCCTTCTTTAATCACTCTTTTGATATTCACATCCCCATAGAACACTTTCGGATTTCCCTTTATGTTACCTGCTTGTCTTTTCTTATTGTTCCTCTTTGCTTTCGTTTCTTGTTTGTTTTATCAGCTCCCCTCTAAACCTTCAGTATTCCTGATAAGCACACATTTTCTTTCTAATGTTACTTTCCACCTTCTTTGTCACCCTGGGAACTCTGGATTTGTTTCTCCAACCTCTTGCATTGACTGATCTGACAGCCAGACTGTTCTGCAGTTCTTGGGACTGATGATGTTGGCTTTCTGTGTGATTATCATCTCTTTCTGGGCAACTTAAGACACGTGCAAGTGAAGTTTTTTGAAACCTTAGACAAGAAGCCTGTATTTATTCCCTTTTACCTCCTCACAGAGGCTGTGGGATTCTGGATCAGGCTCTGCCTTTGGGTTTAGATGTGTCTTCATAATCATAACTTTTTAGCTCAATATTACAAGGAATGCAGTGAGGTTATTAGAGTGTGAAATTAAAGAGTTCAGGCTGAACTGTCTTTTAAAAGGTAATTCAGTCGGCTGCACCTGTTTTTTTTTCATGGATTTTAATCCATTGGCTGCACAAATAAGAAATAAATTGGACCAATCCAAGAAATTCACATGAAGTTCATTCTGCAGACCACCTGCAACCACAATAATTTTTAAAAGGTGCCACAATGTACTTTGAAGAATTTCTTAGACTCAGTGTGTACCATTCTCACGTCCATGTCATGAGGTACAATATAAAGGCTCAGAAGTGAATAAAGTTATCCCGACAAATTAGAATTACATTTTATAAAACTTAAGTAATACTGAGGGGAACAACATAGAGAGAAGAGAGAATTCTGTTATCCAGTGTTCCATGTGGTGAAAGGCAAGGCAGGGGAAAAAAAAGACAAATCTGCAGTTGGAGATTTTCTAAGATGCAAATTGCAAATGCTACTCCAGACAGGAATGGTGAGACACAGGGTGGCACGGTGGCTCAATGGTTAGCACTACTGCCTCACAGCACTAGGAACCCGGATTCAATTCCTGCATTGGGGGTGACTCTCTGTGTGGAGTTTGCATATTTACCCCGTGTCTCTGTGGGTTTCCTCCGGGTGCTCTGGTTTCCTCCCACAATCCAAAGATGTGTTGGCCAGGTGAATTGGCCATGCTAAATCACCCATAGTGTTAGTTGCGTTAGTCAGGGGTAAATATAGGGCAGAGAAATGGGTCTGGGTGGGTTACTCTTCGGACGGTCGGTTTAGACTTGCTGAGTGGAAGGTTCTGTTTCATACTGTAGGGAATCTAATCTAAAAATCTAAAGGACAAATCCATACTGTAACTCACCAATCAGATGGCTGGATGTTGAGTCGTCCCACCAGTGCCACAAGGTGCAGAGGCCACTCCTGGGATGACCAGCAGTCCCCACTCGAGAAAGGCTATGTACCAGATACCCAGGCAAGTGCAATGATATTCCAGGGCCAGGCTAGTGCCTGGCAATATCCAGTGAAGGGGAGTGTGGAGCTGGATTCAGCAGAGCAGAATGGGCAACATGTGATGGGGGTTGGGTGCTATCTTGGTGTGGATGTCTCTATTGGGCACAGGTTTCTTGCAAAAGTGGTGGCATAAATGGCAACAAGGCTACCAGGTTCTATCCTTGGGCCACAGGGTGCCTATTACTGGTAAAATACCACAGACAGACAGTAGTGAGGAGATGATGCCACCTCATGGTACCCAGGTTTGCAGGTGCCACAGCTCACCAGCAGGCTCTGAGGTTTAGGGGTGAGGGATGTAAAATTTCACCAGACATTGTAATCCATAAAGTGACAGTACTCATTAGGCAGGTTGCAGTGAAGCCATCAATCAACACAGTGCTCAGTTTTGCTCAAATTTGAAACTCTTGCCTATAATGTTTTATATACCACGTAAAACTTCAAAATCATGAACTATTTTCCCCAGAGTTTTTTTTTATTGGCATTACTTTGACACTTAAAAGCATTAGGAATTTTAAACATCTGGGTAAATGATGCTTTGAAACATTGCCCAAAATAAATACGGTTGAGAGAGTTGAAAGAGAATATTGAATAGATTTGTGTTCTAATGGTTCTAAAATTTCATCAATGCAGACCAACGGATTGTACCATCTTTAAATCATTTAGAATAAACAAAACCAGCAGCAGTGAGAGCGCAGGGAATCGCGCAATTCCTTGAAGATCTTGAACAGTGGATGGCCAATTGAACCTTTCACTGAAAAGAAAACATTGATGCTATAAGCCAATTTTATCCCCTTAGTTATATATTCCTTACATTTCTGCAGGAAGGTGGCATTTTCTGGTTTGTGCTGATGTACAGGTTGAATCCACCTGCGACATTGGGTAAAATGAAAGCATGTTGAGAATATGAATTGAATGTTTGAATGGAAAGATTTAAATTCATTTTGTTTTAATATATATTAGTATGTGTGCTTTGACTGAGATTTGACAGCTTACTATTGTCAGATTTTCCTGGCAGAAATTTCTAAATAGTTTTGCTGGTGAAGTTCATTATGTCCAAGTGCAACACAGCAAGTGCAAGATTTTTTGTAGCATTCAAGGATTTGAAACATTTATCTGGACATTAGTTTTCAGTTCTAGCAGCTTGAGATTTCCATAACAATATAGTTACTGTGTGTCGTGGCTTAGGTTGGTTTGAAAAAAATCTCCTTTCCTTACATCTTTCATTGTCATGCCAGTCCAGCATGCTGGTAGCAACTTTATTGTCTGTAACCAAGAGAGACTATTTACACATTCAAAGTCAGCTTCTTATTGTTGCACAAGATCGCATGTTAATCTTTGTGTTTATTAGTTGAATAGCTATTCACCGTGCATTTATGATGAAGGCAAGTTTATTTAAAGGAAGTATTTTAAGTCAGAGCCCATGCATTTTCAAAAGGAGAGCCATGTCCTGCTTTATGTTTGAATGCTATATTGAATGTTACATAATTTTCCAAACTGGACACTTTAATAATTTACTTAAATCATTTCATTGTTTCCATACAATTTGCAAGTCACCAGACTCCAGTAGTTCACAGTTAAAACTCTCTATAAATCAAAATGTAGACCATAATTTTTGGATATGTTGCAGACAAACAGCTATGGAAGGTATAGCTTAATTACAAAAGGAGAAAAATCCGTGGTAAAATTTCTGAAAAACGTTATTGAGCACAGAACCACCCTACTCTGGAAGCATGTGTCAGAGCCTATTTCATTGTTGCCTTATTGGCCTACATCACATCTTTTGTTCCACATTTTCAGTTGTTTATGGGCTATTAAATGCTCTTGTGATAGCCTGGCAGTCTGTTCTACAGGCCCAAGTAATGAAATCTGAATGTGTTTTGCATTGTATGCTAACGTTTATCTGGCATCTAGATTTGTAGAATTGAGCCTATTTGCATTCTGCCTTTAGCAGCTGCAATGCATCGCCAAAACAGAGTAAGTGATTTATTTCACACTTAGCCATTTTTGAATCAAAGAGACCGTGCTTCATATTAACTGCATTTTAAACTGTCATAAGTCATATCCACATAGCATTTCTTTTCAGAGCAGCCGCAGACTTTTTACAAAGATGCCAGCAGGTATGGAATTTAATTAAGAGAGCTGACAGCAGCATAAGCAGCTATTTGATTTACCACTGGCTTCTTCTGGGTTCACAGAAAACAATGCATCAGCAAAAATATAACTTTTGTGGGAAAGAAAACATGAGGCATTTGTGAGGCGTGTGTGCATTCTGTAGGGATTTTTTAAGATGGCTCTATTCCAGTCACTTTTAAGGTTTTGATTAAAGTGGTGAATTCCTTCAGTAATTTGCAGCATTAACAAGGGATTGGAGATTCTTGGTCATGAAATTTCCTGCCGCTTCTAGTCACTGGCATGGTACTCTTTGAATGGTGAGGGTGTTAGTTGTATGACATGAGGTTCATGTGTCAGAAATAGGTAAAAGGTGGTGTCACTCAGCATGCAAAGATGATTTGATGCCATACTTGCCATTTTAGACCTTAACATTCAAGTTAACAGCATTTTAATGCATGTTCAACAATTTGAAGAATTCCTCCACGAACACTATTTAATGTTATTATCATTCCACTTCTAGGTTTGTTGCTTATGCTTTTTAACACTGATTGAATTTAAGGAAATGCTGGTTGTTTTGAGGAGTTGCCGAAAGATGCTAATGCCTACAAGAAGTGGTGCTGCATGTGAGGATGGACTTTGTTGTTATAGCAAGGATTCTGGATACACTGCATGCTAACAGAGATGGATGTTATACCAGCAATGCCCTTGGCCTGCAACATGACAGAATACCAATTTGAGATGCTTGCTGTTTTTGTTAACCTCGTAATAGTCAGGTTATAATCCTTCGTGGCAACTTCAGGAGGAGTAGGGAGAGGTGGTAGAAGAGGAATAGAAGGAAGAGCAGAGGCAGCTGGCACTGCACATTCCAAGTGAGCTCGGTGTATATTTAATCAGACACTGGTTCTCCTGAAAGGAAACCCAGATTCATATTTTCCATTCCAATTCCATCCATTCCACTGTTATGGAATATTACAGTATTTCCTTAGCCAAAGTCCTGAAATAAAGCCATCACAATAATTTCATACAAACTTTAGGTAAGAAGACATTCGATAGTCCAATCAAATCTGAGCTAATCACTCTTGTGCATTCCATTTGTTTCTATATTGTCAGTGTTTTTGCCTGATCTCGTGCTTCCTGGGGTCCTAGTGGCTGCAGCCCCTTTTCATCACTGACTTTCATTCAGGGAAACTGCAGGTGATTTTGCAGGGTGAACTTGAGCAGCTCATGACCTTAAAGAACTGGCTTCAGCAATGCTGCCTTAGGATGGGTAGCTATGGTTTGCAATGCCTGACTGACAGACAAGAAAACTAGTCAGGTGACAATGGTTGGAAGCATCAACACTATTGTCCCAAGAGAGAAGTGGGTTGATGTTCCCCAGAGCTACTGTCATTGCCACTCCCAAAGAGCAGAATATCAATAATCGTAGTCATTATAAATTGCCTGAGCCACAATGAGAACTTGCCTGCACGTCCCTTTAACCACTGCCATGATTAAAAATCACACGACACCAGGTTATAGTCCAACAGGATTATTTGGAAGCACTAGCTTTCAGAACACTGCTCCTTCATCAGGTAATTGTGGAACAGGACCATAAGACACACAATTTATAGCGAAAGATTATAGTGTAATACAACTGAACTGATATATTGAGCAAACTTAGATTGTTGTTAAGTCTTTCATTCTTTAGAATGGGTTGCAGGTTTCAGTTCATTAATATGTAAATCCCAGAACTTCTTTTAGGTTAGATTCCCTACAGTGTGGAAACAGGCCCTGCGGCCCAACTGGTCCACACCGACTCTCCAAAGAGTAACCCACCCAGACCCATTCCCCTACTCCTGCACCTATCACTATGGGCAATCTAGCATGGCCAATTCACCTGACCTGCACATCTTTGGATTATGGGAGGAAACCCACGCAGACACGGGGAGAATGTGCAAACTTCACGCAGTTGCCCAAGGCTGGAATCGAACCTGGGTCTCTGGCACTGCGAGGCAGCAGTGCTAACCACTGAGCCACCGTGAGTCACCTTCTCAAGATAACTTAAAGTTTTATATTTTAAAAATGGTGACATCTCAGCTCAGAAAATGCATTAAAGGTGTGAGGTTAGAGTCTGGCTGTATCCCAATCTTGAGTCAGACTGTTTCTATTTCAAAAGTGGAATTTACAAAATATTACATGCATTGACAACCTGCATTTATTGCCTGCAGATTGTGTAGTTTTTGAGCAAAATAGCATATATCTGCAAATACAAATTCACCCTGTAGACTTATGTGTATGTGCGTGTGCATGACAGAGACAGAACGAGTGTGTGCATGTGAGTGTGTGTGTGTGAGCGTGAATGCACATGAGAGAGTGTGTGTTGGTATGTGCGTAAGTTTGGTAAAGTGTGTGCGTGGGTGTGATGGAGTATAAGCCTGTGATAGGGTATGTGCGTGGATGTGAAAATCGGGGGGGGAGTGTATGTGTATGAGAGAAAGCATGTGTATGAGAAAGGGACTGCATGAGTATGTGAGTATGTAAGAATGTGTGTATGTGTGCTTGTGAGTATGTGTGAGAGCATGTATTATGTTGTGCGGTCCTCCACACTCCTCCACAACATCATTGCCATGATGGCAGCAGTCTGAGCCTATATAGAACCAAACTGAGTTCTCATTACCTCAGCCTATACTTCCATTGCAGAGTTCAGACAATGTGTTGCAAAGGCCCACTGGTATTGGCCATCAGACACCATGTGCTAAATCTTCTATCACCTTTAGGAGAGTGAGCTGGAGACTTCATTGGGTGGAAGAGAAATTTGGTTACCCCATTACAGGTTGAAGTTTTGGTGTTATGTCCTCTGAATCTTTCAGGAAGGTCAACTTTCCTGAAAGATTCTCTTTTGCATGTTGTAAGCACTCACGCAGCAACACCCAGCTCACTGGAATTAACATCACAGGTTCTTGTGCAGCAACAGGAAACATGAACTTTCACAATTGGCTCCTTCATAACAAAGCCGTTAATTTACTCAGATGCTTACAGTGTAAGAATGAAGCCTGACTAGGTCAAAGCAATGACTGCAGATGCTGGAAACCAGATTCTGGATTAGAGGTGCTGGAAGAGCACAGCAGTTCAGGCAGCATCCAAGGAGCAGTAAAATCAACGTTTCAGGCAAAAGCCAGGCCTGTATTCCTGATGAAGGGCTTTTGCCCGAAACATCGATTTTACTGCACCTCGGATGCTGCCTGAACTGCTGTGCTCTTCCAGCACCTCTAATCCAGAACCTGACCAGTTCAACCAGCTCATGAGAATACTCAATCCTACTTGTTGCTTTTAAACACTAACGGTATAAGAGATGAAGCCTGATAGGGGCAATAAGCTTGCCCATCCCAAACAAGACAGCCTCACTAACAGATAGCAGGAAACCTGACCAGGAGTTAACTTAAATCGGTGCTCAATTTAAAATGCTCAGATTAAGATGGAATGGATAAGAAGAAATTGCAGGGGAATGCTGCTTAAAGGGTGTGGCCTATGAGGGCACAGGAAAAATGATTGGAATTGGAAGGAAGAATTTCAAATACAGAGGAGACTATGTTCTGTATATATATAAAATAAACACCTCAGAAGAACATAGACAACAGTGAAAATGTCATAAATGGATGGTGAAATTAAGGAGAAAACACACAGAGGCAAATAAGGTAAAGAATGAATAGACTACAAGATAATTCCCTATTGTATAAAACTTGTAAATAGTATAAAATGATTGAGAATCTAATGAGCTGAACCAGACAAAACAAAATTGATGAAAGTTTATACAAAATGCAGAGAGCAGGAGACCTTTCATTTTTGACCAGACGCCAACTGAGTTAGTCCAAGTTAGGAACAGTTCCAGATTGATACTTCAAGCGATTAAGCTCCTGAGTGAATATTATGAACTGATTCCCCATCTTTATACACCCAACCCTTGCTGGTTGGTCACAACAAGATTAGTTTGGAAAGGCTTCCTTCCTTGTGGATGGCTTTCCCCCAGACAAAATGTGTTTATGCTTGAAAGGGAGACAATTTAACCAGGTTTTATGAGTCATTAAAAGAGTGAGTTTATAAATTGCTAAACACAAAATAAGCTAAGGGAACACACATATTCTCAGGTCAAGAATAAAAAGTGAGCCTAACACAAGGTAAAAGATATACAGATAAGTCTCTCTTGGGTGTTCAGAAAAGTAGACGTGGGATGTTGACAACTGAACAGTGGATTTCAGGCTTTGCAGTTCATTGTAATCCTGTTATCCTGTTTCTTATGAAGATGGTAGGCTACAGCACAGATCATTCCTGATGAAAGGCTCTTGACCAAAATGTCGATTCTCCTGCTCCTCAGATGCTGCCTGACCTGTTGTTCTTTTCCAGCACCCCTACACTCAGAACAGATCAAGAGATCTTCCTACTTTCTCTTCCTGCTTTCATCCAGCTGGCTTGATTAGTGGCTGATTAATGGGCAATTTTCTGACTGACATTCACACCACAATAATGTTGAATTCATACGAGTACATATGGGCGCCTCAGTTCACTAAATCTCACAGAGCAAGCTTGCAACTGATTTTGATCATTTTTGTATATTCCTCAAGGGATAAAACTCAAAAGTATCTGCAAACTGTGGCTTTCTGATAAGAGGGGCAAGATAGTTGCCCTCTCATTATCACATTTTATTACATCTCTCTCTCTCTCTCACTCACTCACTCTTTGAAGTTTCCATGATAATATGCATGTGTGACATTCCAAGAATTTGTTGCAGGACTTTGCCAGACAGCACTGAAGTTACATCTGTCTGAAGTAATCCTCAATTAATTGCTCCTTCATTAACCCTCCCTAATTGGCCCAGAAAAGGTGGTAGTGAGCAATCTTTTTGAACTTTTGCAGGATGTAGGGAGGAAGTGAAGTCCAGGATTTTGATCCAGTGATAGTAAGGAATAACAATATGGTCATAGAATCATAGAGTCATAGAGATGTCCAACCCATCCATGCCGACCAGGTATCCCAACCCAATTTAGTCCCACCTGCCAGCACCCAGCCCATATCCCTCCAAACCCTTCCTATTCAAATACCCATCCAGATGCCTCTTAAATGTTCCCATTGTACCAGCCTCCATATGACACTTCTCAGCCCATTGGCCCATCTGATCAAGATCTCGTGTAATCTGAGGTAACCTTCTTCGCTGTTCACTATACCTCCAATTTTGGTGTCATCTGCAAACTTACTAACTATACCTCTTATGCTCCCATCCAAATCGAAAGTTCCAAGTCAAGATGGTATGTGACTTGGAGGAGAACTTGCATGATGTGGTGTTTCCATAAATGTTCTGCCCTTGTCCTTCTAGGCGATAAAGGTTGTGAATTTAAAAGGTGTTGCTGAAGGAGCCTGAGTGAATTAGTGCAGTAATCATGTTGATCGTAAATGTTGCTACCACTTTGCATAATGAGTGAAATGAATGAATTTTAAGGTAGAAACCCTATAGTATGGATGCAGGCCATTCGGCCCACTGAGTCTGCACCAAGCCTCTGAAGACCATTCCACCCAGAGCCACCTCAGACCCTATTCATGTAATGCTGCATTTCCTTTGGCCAATTCACCTGACCTGCATATCTTTTGACTGTGGGAGGAAATCACAGCACCTAAAGGAAACTCATACAGACACAGGGAAAAGGTACAAATTCTACACAGTTAACAATCACACAACACCAGATTATAGCTGAAAATGTGTTGCTGGAAAAGCGCAGCAGGTCAGGCAGCATCCAAGGAACAGCAGAATCGATGTTTCGGGCATAAGCCCTTCTTCAGGAATCCCGAAACGTCGATTCTCCTGTTCCTTGGATGCTGCCTGACCTGCTGCGCTTTTCCAGCAACACATTTTCAGCTCTGATCTCCAGCATCTGCAGTCCTCACTTTCTCCACTAACACCAGGTTATAGTCCATCATGTTTATGTGGAAGCACTAGCTTTCAGAGCACTGCTCCTTCATCAGTTGGTTGTGGATTATAACATCATAGGACACAGAATTTATAGCAAAAGTCTACGGTGTGAAATTATGTACTAAAAAAGACCAGGATTGTTTGTTAAGTCTCTCATCTTTTAGAACGACCATGACAGATTCAGTTCTTTCATATGTAAATACCAGAACTATTTTTTAAAATTGCATTCTCAAGTGAACTTTTACAATAGGTGCCATATCAGCTCAGATAATTCATTGAAGGTGTGACGTGTCCTGTGTGAGGCTGTCTGTGCCCCAATGTTCAGACTGATTCTATTTCTAATAAAGGTATTTACAGTATTTTACATGGATTTATGCAATTTTTGAACAAAATAAAATGTAATTCGGCAAATACAAATTCACCCCACAAATCTATATGTGTATGGGTGTATGTATGGGGGGGTATGAGTGTCTGTGAGAGAGTGTGTGTACGTGTTTGTGTGTAAGTGTAAAGGAGTATAAATCTGTGAGAAGTTGTGTGTGCACGTATGAGTGTGGGTGTAAATCTGTGAGCGTATGAGAAGAGCTTGTGTATGAGAGAGGGTCTGTTTGAGTGTATAGCTCTGTAGGAATGTGTGTGTGTGTGTTTGTGAGTGTGCATGCGCACGTTTGTCTGTGCGCATGTGCACAGTGGGGTCACCTGTAGTGTGACATGAACTCAAGGTCCCAGTTGAGGCCATCCCCATGGATATCGAACTTGGCTATCAGCTTCTGCTAGCCCACTTTTCATTGTTGCCTGTCCCGAAGTCCACCTTGGAGGATGGTCACCAGAATGTCCGAGGTTGAATGTCCCAGACCACAGAAATGTTCTCTGACTGGGAAGGGACACTCTTGGCTGGTGATTGTTCTGCGGTGTCCATTCATCCATTGCAGTAGCCTCTGCTCAGTCTCGTCAATGTACCATGCCTCGGGGCATCTTGCCTGCAGTGTGTGCGATAGACACATTAGCCGAGTCACATGAGTACCTGCCACATACATGATGGGTGGTGTCCCCACGTGTAATGGTGGTATCCATGTCCACACTCTGACACACCTTGCAACATCAGTTGTGGCAGGTTTGTATGGTATTGTCCGGAAAGCTGGGCAGTTTGCTGCGAACTATGATCTGTTTGAGGTTTGGTGGTTGTTTAAAGGCGAGAAGTGGAGACGTGAGGCAAGTCTTGGTGAGATGCTCTTCCTCATTGATAATGTGTTGCAGCCTGCGAAGAACACGGCGTAGCTTTTTGGCTCCTGGGAAGTCTTGGACAACGAAGGGTACCCTATCATTGCAGCACGTGTCTGTCTCCTGAGAAGGTCATTACAGTTTCTCACTGTGGCAAGTCGGAACTGGCGGTCGATCAGTTGAGCATCGTACCCCGTTCTAATGAGGGCTTGAGTACTTTCAAGTGCCTGTCATGTTCCTCCCCATCTGAACAGATCCTGTGTATGTGTAGGGCTTGTCCATAGGGGATGGCTGTTTTAGTATATTTCAGGTGAAGGTTATCCGTGGGTTTGAAGTAGAGTGAGATGCTGAGGTATCCATCCTTGATGGAGATGCATGTGTCCAAGAATGAGACAGATAGTTGAGAGTAGTCCATGGTGAGTTTGATGGCGGGATGAAACTTGTTGATGGATATCATGCAAACTGTGTAGTTTTATCAGTGACACCTCGCCATAGGTCCAGAGGAAGAAATTGTCATCAATGTACCTGGTGTGTAATGTAAGTTGGAGGTCCTGCGTAGAGAAGAAGTATTGTTCAAACCTGTGCATGAAGATGTTGGCATATTTGGGTGCAGATTTGGTCCCCATGGCCGTTCCATGCATCTGGATGAGGAACCGGTTGTCAAAGGTGAAAACATTGTGGTCTAGGATGAAGCAGTTCAGTTGTAGGATGGTTCTCGGAGATTGGCAGTTGAGTACTGAGGTTGTTGCAGCAATGCCATCATTGTGGTCGGATCGGCCAGTAGTTGCCTGTGGTGTTCCCGGTTGTTCAGTTGTTGGTAAACTTCCTAACAGTAATCTGTTCTATTCCGAATGACGATGGCTCTTCCTTTACCTGCTGGTTTGATGACAATATTGTGATTGGTTTTGAGAGCATGGATGGTGTTGCGTTGTGACCAGGTGATGTTTTGCTCTACCTTGTGAGTGTGGCTGATGAATCTGGCATTTATATATTTCCTGACGGTTTGAGTATACATGATGAGCCCAGGATACCGATGGATACCATGCAAACCCAAACGGGGTACGATGTTCAATTCATCGACCGCCAGTTCCGATGTGCCTCAGCGAGAAATGGTAATGACCTCCTCAGAAGACAGACACAAGCTACAACTACACAGGGTACCATTCGTTGTCCAGTACTTCCCAGGAGCCAAAAAACTACATCATGCTCTTTGCAGGCTGCAACACATTGTCAATGAGGATGATCACCTCGCCAAGATCTTCACCACACCTCTACTTCTCACCTTTAAACAGCCACCAAACCTCAAACAGATCATTGTTTGCAGCAAACTGCCCAGCTTTAGGACAACACCATGCAACACTGCCACCATACTCTTGCAAGACATGTCAGAGTGTTGACATGGATACTATCATTACACGTGGGGACACTTCTCACTATGTACGTGACAGGTACTCATGTGACTCGGCCAATGTGGTCTGTCTCATATGCTGCATGCAAGGTTGCCCCGAGGCGTGATAATTTGGTGAGACTGAGCAGAGGCTACGGCAACAGATGAATACTGCACAACGGATGGATACTGCACAACAATCACCAGGCAGGAATGTCCCCTCCCAGTTGTAGAACACTTCAGCAGTCTGGGATATTCAACCTCAGACCTTCCTCCAAGGTGGACTTCGGGACAGGCAACAACACAAAGTGGCTGAGCAGAGGCTGATAGCCAAGTTCGATATCCATGGGGATGGCCTCAACTAGGACCTTGCGTTCATGTCACACTACAGGTGACTCCACTGCACTACACACACACAGACACACACACGCACACAACCTTTTATTGAATGAGAGTGTTCTGCTTTCAAGCTATTCTTGCTCATGTTAATGGAGTTACTAAAAGTGATTTAGATTTTCAATTCACAAGAGCAAATACCATTGTCTGTAGCAAATTGCAAAGTCAAATTTATCAGTGCAATCCTGATTATGTTATTGATTAACAAGTAAGATCCCAGGCTGAAATCTGGCTTCATAACTCATATTCTTTATATGTTATCTAACAATGTGCTCATTCATTTTGATACAAGCATTCAAAGATTTGGATTTAGCAATAAAACAAAAGATTATAATGCAAAAGAAAAAAACATAATATCAAATAAGCAAAGATATTTGCATATAACACAAATTCAAAGACTTCAACACATAGTACAAACACAATCTCATCTATTCCACCACAATCATATTAATTGGATGCCTCAGAGAGTTTGCTTCTCCATCACAGCTATAGGTTTAATTTTCTTTAAACTTATTAAAGTTCTCTGTTTTGGGAGTTTGATAGTCTCTTTCTTGATTAGTCACACAACTGATCATATTATCAGAGAGAAATATGGCACAGAAAAAGGCCCTTTGGTCCATCATGTTCGTGCCAGTTAAAACAACCGCCTAACTATTCTGATCCTACTTTCCAGCACTTAGCTCCTAGTATTGTATGTTGGCATCACAAGTGCACATCCAAATGTTTCTGAAAAGTTATGATGGTTTCTGCCTCTCCCATCCTTCCATGCAGTGAATTCCAGATTCTCAGGAGTCCTTTGGTATAAAAGCCTTTCCTCACATCTCCTCTAAACATTCAGCCCTTTACCTGAAAAAGGAGGATGGTTTCTTTTTCCCCAGACTTTCTTAACTCCAATAATCAGCAAAGTTCGATAGAAGAAGCAAAAGCTGAGAACAAGGAATTGTATAATCCATTCAAAGTCATTGATGAATCTTTGACTAAAGTTGTTTAGACAGTTGGCAGCCCACTGAACAAGTACAACTGCCAGGTTTGACTTTGTTGCCAGATGATGAGTCAACATAGGTTCAAGAGCAACAATTTTTTTGTCTTTCAAGAAGAACTATCTGCAACATCAACAAATATAATGCTAAATTAGCAGCAGCCCTCCTGTAACACAACAGAGGATGCAAAAATGTCTGGTTCACTAGCAAAGCAAGCATTGATGGCAAATGAAGACTTAAAACCTAACCATTAAGTTGAGGTGAAGAGTTTAAATGCTGCAACACAGATGTACCAGTGGATTGGACATAAAGATCTGTTTGAACAAAATGGAAATGAGCTTTATGTCACTCCATGGAAGCCAAATCAATGCCCACAGAGTCAAGATGCAGATTAAAAAGAAGATTGGCTGCTGGGAGGCTAGTTGTTGGCTACAAACGTTTCCTCTTTGGGATAAGCTGGCTGCCCTCTTGTAATATTCAGCTCAAGGAGCTCAAGGACAACAGGCATCTTGAAACATCACCAGGCATTTGTTATTTCTTCTCCAAGTTACACATAAGCCTGACTTGGAAGTACAATGAAGTTGCTTAAGCATCACTCAAATTAAAATCTTGATCTGCTGAACTGGCAGCACTGTAGTTGCATTAAAACAACTCAGGAGATGAAACAATGTAAATGGTAACCCATCATCACCTTCTCAAAGACAATTAGGAATAGTCAATAATGTTGACCTGTCATGGTGGTCTCAAACATCAAAGAAAAATTAGTAGATTTAGTGTGTTTGTCTGTAGATTAGAGTGCAACTAATTAATGCTTGAAGGCAGATCAAGGCAAATTAGTCCACAAGCCTCGTTAATATGAAATCAATTAGCAATACTCACCATTTTCAGCCTTGGAGATAGCTCACTGACATATTCAACTGGTCAGAATGATGACTAAATACCACATATGAAGCCTGGGACATGGAGGCAAATGGGAGGAGAACAGCCAAAAGCATTCTGGAGTTGTAATGAGGCACTTGGAGAGGGAAGAAGCCTGAATAGAAGCTCAGGCACCTGTCACTTTAGTTCTGGAGGCTAATGTTGACAGAACCCTCATAATCTCTTAGCACTTTGTTAGAAAGTTCATCTTTCAAAGAGGTTTCTGAGGATCTTGCATTATTGCCTTGAGTGATATGCTGGGAGCCACACATACCTCATAATAAGCATTTGTCTAAAATCCACCATATTTGAAGCTTAGTATTTTGCTTCCAGCTGAGAAAATCAACAGTGGTATCAGTTTCCTGTTTCCTGAAGAAGATCTTATGCCTGAAACGTCAATTCTCCTGCTCCTTGGATGCTGTCTGACCTGCTGCGCTTTTCCAGCAACACATTTTTAGCTCTGATCTCCAGCATCTGCAGTCCTCACTTTCTCCTCCTGTTTCCCAAAGACAAGTATGAACTGTGAGCGGAGTTAACTGGGTAACGGTGGAGATTATACTTTGTAAGGCTGATATGATTTCCTGCATGACATCCCCAGTACCATTCCTTTTAGCCTGAAAAATGATGAGGATTGGATAACAAAAATAATAAAAAAAAGAAGAAATGGTTGAGGCAATATTACATAAGATTAAATGAGTAAAATATTTTCATGACAATTCTAATGCACAGCATGCAATAGACTGAAAATCCAACCACCAGTGTGCAATATAAATATGTTGAGAGTGAGGTGCTGGAAAAGCACAGCAGGCCAAGCAGCATCTGAGGAGCAGGAGAATCAACGTTTCAGACAAGAGCCCTTCATCAGGAATGAGTCCTCATTGCCCGAAAAATTGATTCTCCTGCTCCTCGGATGCTGCCTGACTTGCTGTGCTTTTCCAGCACCCCGGACTCTCGACTCTGATCTCCAGCATCTGCAGTCCTCACTTTCTCTGCTATATAAATATGTTCACTGTCCTGACAGTGATGCCAATTTATTTCCTGCAATGGAATACAAAACCCTCATTTAACAATTGGTCATTGGAGATCTTGATCAGGAGGAATACAAGAGTAAGCTTTTGCTTTTAAGGAAAAAGATGTCCTCTGAATCAGCTCCTGTGGGAGCGTTGCCTGACTGTTCTCATGCATTTAATTTAAGTGACATTGATGGTCAGGTGCACAGCTTTTGCCAAGCTTCTAGTTTCTAAGTGCTTGCAATTAATTACATACTTAATTATATACAGTTGGTTCAAATTCAGAGGCTCATAAATTCAATAGAATGAGTATAGTGAATGTTTAAAAAGCATTTTGTAAAGGATCATAAGACAGTGAGCCATTTCTTTGAAAATCATTTGGTAAGTGACTGAGGCATGCAGCACTGAAATGGCATCAATTAGGTTTGCAAAACTCTTCTCCTGATTTGGAAGGATCAGGGCTCCTTGTTATAAATTGCTCTAGGGGAGATATAGAATGGTGGGAGATTATCCCTGTCCTGGAGATTAATGGACCTGTGAAATAAATTATCCACCCCGATATGATCAACACTGCAGTGTTGTATTCTGGCAAGACAGAACTGGACTTGTTTCTGGCTGTGGCAAAGATCATTTTGACATGTTATAGAAATCAAAGTGATTTCCTGGATTTCTGGATGCCTGGAAGGTGTCAGAGAGATTTTGTTAGAGAGATCAGAGAGATGCAGCTAATTTGTTTCTAATTCGTGTTGTTTTAAACTGAATTATTTTGTACCTGTTCTTGGAGATTGTATGGTGTGTAGGCAGTATCTACTATCTGATACATGACATAATGAAAATTAAGACATGTTGGTTGGACTAGTAGGCTTTTTCCACAAAGTTTTGAGTATCAAGAAAGCTTCTGTACTTATGACCTGAAGGCTCTACATGAAGGTCTGCAATCGCTCCGCATCACCCAAAACCAGAGGTGTGACAGATATTCTCACAGCAGTTGGCAATCATTTTCTAGCAATTAGATGTGAGATTCTCTCTCATTAGTATCAACAATATAAAATGCACAATCATGACATTGAGGCACTTCCACAGCACTACCCTTTGAAAGTGTTTGTCCTTGATGTTTCTCAAGTGGAGGTTACAGAGTCTCTAAAGCAGTTTTCAGGTCACCAGGAATTAATAACATCCCACCTGACATAGTCAAGTAAGACCATAAGAAATAGAACAGGGGTAAGCTATTCACTCCCTCAAGTCTGCCATTTAGTAGGATCATGGCTGATCCAAACCTCCTCACATCTACTTTCCTGCCCTAGTCCCATAACCCTTGATTTCCCTACTAATCAAGAACTTATCTCAGCCTTAAATATACACAAGGATTCTGGTCCCAAGGACAGGAGAATTCACATGATTAGGAAACTCATACATCTGTTCTGTCCAAGCAGCAAGAAGGGCACTCAGTCTTCAAGAAAGCTCCCATAATTCATCACTGTAAATAGAAAGAAAACAAGTCCGTCTATGACAATTACTCAAGAGCAGGAAATGTTCTTGCAAAGGTTATTCTCATTCAGCTTGTCTTTGTGTATCGAGAATTCCAATGTGGTTTCCATTAAGTTTAGAAAAGTGTGAACGTGGATTTACAGCATGTTAAATACAAGGCAAGTGCCCTAAAAAGAGGAAGGACCTCCACATAGTGAATGGTGACTTGAACAAGTTGTTCAAGTATCTTGGAATATAAATCCCCAGCACCTGATCAGGTGTACCCCAGAACTCTGTGGGAAGCTAGGGAAGTGATTGCTGGGCCTCTTACTGAGATATTTGTAACATCAATAGTCACAGGTGAGGTGCGGAAGACTGGAGGTTGGCTAACATGGTGCCACTGTTTAAGAAAGGAGGTAAGGACAAGTCAAGGAACTATAGACCAGTGAGCTTGATGTCAGTGGAGGACGGGTTAGGGATAGTCAACATAGTTTTCTGCGTGAGAAATCATGTCTCACAAACCTAATTGAATTTTTTGAAGAAGTAACAAAGAGGATTGATGAGGGCAGAGCGGTAGATCTGATCTATATGGACTTCAGTAAGGCATTCAACAATGTTCCCCATGGGAGACTGGTTAGCAAGGTTAGATGTCACGGAATACAGGGAGAACTAGCCACTTGGATACAGAACTGGCTCAAAGGTAGAAGGGTGGTGGTGGAGGGTTGTTTTTCAGACTGGAGGCCTGTGACCAGTGGAGTGCCACAAGGATCGGTGTAGGGTTCGCTACTTTTCATAATTTATATAAATGATTTGGATGTGAATATAAGAGGTATAGTGAGTAAGTTTGCAGATGACATCAAAATTGAAGGTGTAGTGGACAGCAAAGAAGGTTACCTCAGATTACAACAGGATCTTGACCAGATGGGCCAATGGGCCAATGAGCTGAGAAGTGGTAGATAGAGTTTAATTTAATTAAATGCGAGGTGCTGCATCTTGGGAAAGCAAATCTCAGCAGGACTTATACACTTAATGGTAAGGTCTGAGGGAGTGTTGCTGAACAAAGAGACCTTGGTGTGCAGGTTCATATCTCGTGAAAGTAGAGTCACAGGTAGATAGGACAGTGAAGAAGGCATTTGGTGTGCTTTCCTTTTTGATCAGATATGTGAGTGTGAGATAGAGTGTATATGTGTGTGCATGTGAGTGTAGAGTGTCTTAAGTCTGTGAGGGGGTGTATGTGTGAGTGTGGGAGTGTGTGTGTGTCTGGAGTGGGGTTGTGAGTGTCTGTGAGAGAGAGTGTATATGTGTGTGCGTGAGTGTAGAGTGGTCTAAGTCTCTGAGAGGATGCATGTGTCAGTATGGGAATGTATGTGTCTGTCAGGATGTGTGTGAGTGTCTGTGTGTGTGTCTGTGTATATGTGTATATGTGTGTGTATAGGAGTGTGTGTGTGTGTCTGTGTGTGTGCATGTGTATGTGGGTGTAGGCGTGTGTGTGTGTGTGTGTGTATGTGTGTCTGTGTGTGTGTGTATGTCTGTGTCTGTGTGTGTATAATGCAATGGCGGTCACCTGTAATGTGATATGAACCCAAGGTCCCGATTGAATATCCACCCTATGGATACTGAAATTAGCTATCAGCCTCTGCTCTGCCACTTTTCGCTGCTGCCTGTCCTGAAGTCTGCCTTGGAGGATGGTCACCCAAAGGTCCTCTCAGAGACTTAGACTACTGTGCACTCACGCACACACATATGCACTCTCTCTCACACTCACAACCCCCAACCCAGACACACACACACACACACATATGTTGTGGGGTGAATTTGTACTTGCAGAGTTACGTTGTACTTTGCTCAAAAACTGCGTGAATTCATGTAAAACTCTGTTATCTCACTTTTTAGATTAGAATCAATCTAAACATCATGGCATAAACAGAGAACACAGGGGGCTAACACCTTCAACATAATGTCTAGCTAACACCAATTGTTACAGTTAACCTGAGAATGCAACGTTTAAAAAAAAGTTTTATCATTTACACATGAAAGTAGTGAAACTATCATGGTATTCGAACAGATGAAAGACTCAGTAGACAATTAAGGTATTTTTCAATGTATAATTTCAGTCACACCACACTGTAAACATTTGCTATAAATTCTGTGCCTTACAATTGTGTCCTCCACAACCACTTATGAAGGAGCGTCACTCCGAAAGCTAGTGCTTCCAATTAAACCTGTTGGACTATAACCTGGTGTTATGTGATTTTTAACTTTGTACACCCCAGTCCAACACCAGCATCTCCAAATCATTGCCAGGGTTGGAAGATTTGAGCTATAGAAAAAGGTTGAATAGGCTAGGGCTGTTTTCCCTGGAGCGTCAGAGGCTGTGGGGTGAACTTATAGGGGTTTACAAAACCATGAGGGGCGTGGATAGGATAAATAGACAAAGTTTTTTTTCCCTGGGGTGGGGGAGTCCAGAATTAGAGGGCATAGGTTTAGGGTGAGAGGGGAAAGATATAAAAGAGACCTATGGGGCAATGTTTTCACGCAGAGGGTGGCACGTGTATGGAATGAGCTGCCAGAGGATGTGGTGGAGGCTAGTACAATGGGAACATTTAAAAGGCATCTGGATGGGTATATGAATAGGAAGGGTTTGAAGGGATATGGGCCAGATGCTGGCAGGTGGGACTAGATTGGGTTGTGATATCTGGTCGACATGGACATGGACCGAAGGGTCTATTTCCATGCTGTACATCTCTATGACTCTGTAACAGTGGAAATTGGGTCTTCTGTGCAGGTTTTGCACAAACTATGGCTGCCCTGAAAGGATGATCAGTGACATTCAGTCATTTCAAGATGGCCAGCTCAGTTCTGGACTGACAGTAACCTCTTCGATTTGCAACTGCTCAAAGCTTGCACAATGGCTACTGATCAGCCATTGAATGAACCTTTGTTTAAGGATGATGTGCTGTCATAGCACATACTCCAGAGGGCACAAGGCTGCTTGTTTATTGCCTTACCCCAGCCCGAGAGTACTTTAGCCCAACAATAAGTCTGATGGGAAAAAGAGGTCTTGTATCAACCCATCTATGGACATATCAAATGGTATTATTTATTGCATGGGAATTGAATACAGATGAGAAGTCTATATTTCAGTTATACAGGGCATTGAGAGGACCATGTCTGGAGTACTGTGTACATTATTGGTCACCTTATTAAAGAAAGCATATAAATTAGTTTGAAATGATTCAGAGAAGGTTTATGAAACTAATTCCTAAAATAGGCAGGTTGTCTTATGAAGAAAGGTTGGACATGCTGGGATGTATCCATTGGAGTTTAGAAGCCTTGATTGAAATACATAATATCCTGAAGTGTCATGATAGGATAGATGTGAAGAAGACATTTTCTCTTATGAGAGAATCTAAAAGTGGGGGTTACTGCTTAAAATTATCAGTCCCCCATTTAAATCAAAGATTTTTATTTCATCCGAGGTTTGAGAGTCTATTCCTGAGAAATTGATGAAAGGAGTTTTTGAATATTTTTAACGCAGAGATGGATACGTTATTGGTAAACAAGAGTGAGAAATATTATCCATGACAGTCAGGAATGTGGATTTGAGGTTGCAACCAGATTAGCTAGAATTGGAGGTTGAATGACCACTCTTGCTTCTTGTCTATATGTTTGTACTCCATGACCCCATAGTCACTACCAACAACACACTCCTTCATTCAGTCCAGAGGTTTTGTAATCTTGGAGGTATCCTTTCCAGTAACACAACCCTGCATGATGAAATCAATCATTGCTTGGCAAAATCAAACATATCATTTTACAGGCTTACTCACAGACTTTGGAAAGAACACGGCATTTGTCTCAGACAAAAATCCAATTTTACCCAAGTAATGATTTTCCAAACTCTCTTTATTGGTATGAGTTTTGGACAAGCTATAGAAATCACATAAAGTAACTAGAAGTATTTCATCTTCACTACCTGAGATCCATTTGCAACGTCAGATGACCGAACAAAACTTCAGCACAGAGGTTCTTCATCCCTGGCAATGAGACTATCTTCAGAGCTCAGGTTCAGTGAATATGTCTTGTGGCTCATAGAAACTATCCTTGCACACCACAATCAATGCTCTGCAAGCAACTAAGCAACACAGGATGTTGCAAACTTAGACATGTAGACAAACTGAAAGGCAACATCAGAACTTGCAAACCTGATGCCAATACATGGGTAAAACAAACAAACTGGCACAGAACTAAAAGCAAAAGTCTCAATCAGCAAGTAATTTTGATATTGAACCATCACCTCTATCCTTCCCGCTCATACTGACTTCAGATGTAGTATTTACAATTTGTTATGTAAATTGAGACTTTGGCCTCATGTCACACATAAAGTGATAAAAAGTAGACTGTAAATCATCTTTTTTTTAATTGTTGAATCTCATTCTTCAAAGTGATGAAAAAATCCATCACTTTTTAAATGTTCTTTATCTGGAGAACCAGAAACATGACTTGTTGAGGGAAAAGAAAAATATGGGTGAGTCTTGGACAACCTGTAGACATCACAAAAGTAACTAGAAGCATTTCATCTTCACTACCTGAGATCCATTTCCAACATCAGATGACAGAACAAAACTCCAGCAGTTAAAAATAACATGAAAATAAGATGAGTGTCAAAATTATTAATAAATGGCTATGCGTTGAAACTTAGGCTTTTTTATCACCCCGCCCATGTCAATTTTGTCAGGTTTGACAAGAGCTTCTCTCTGTGAGGCCTAACATGTTTCATTGGACTATCATCCCAAACTGGCCTTATTAACAATCTACCCTGCCCATCTGGCAGCCCTTTTGCTGCTAATTGAATTCTATCACTTGCTGAACTTGCAACTGTGGGGATATCCTGAATGAACTGACATCTCTGGTGCCTTTGCCATCTTTAAAAGTCTGTTCTATACCCCAGGCAAATGCTGCCAGTCTCGAGTTGCACTGCACAGTTCCTGGCATTTAGCCTGTCCATGGCAGACAAGAGGATATTTACAATCTGTGTTGTTGGCAGCACTGTGGGTCCTGGTGAATTGGATAGTACAGAGCAGGGACATTCCTTTCTCCCAGGACCAGTAGATGATGCACACCATCAAACCCTTAGCAGCCAAACCTGAGATTGCCACCCAGTTCACTGAGGTCTCATTGATTTGGAGGAATGCCCAGCAGTGAAGTGATAAGCTCATTGACCTTCACCATTTGGCCAAAGCAAGTGCTACCATCTTCTCTTCACTTCCAGATACTCACTCTTTTTCTGCTCCTGAAAACATCTCACACCAATGCTTATACTCTACTACTTTTATTGTTACATGCAACATCAGCTGCCTATGCAATTGCTTGAGACACTTTGTCGTCTTTCCCATACCAACACCAGCATCAAAAGCCATTCCACCCACTTCCATCTCTCTCAGTTGCAACGTTTCTTTCATTCTAGAAATGTCATCCCACATTAGGGGAGAAAGAGCCAAACTGGGTGACATTTGGTTTCTCAGCCCCTATAAGTAAAATATCCTAATTCTGACAACATCCTGAGTAGCCACCTGACCATGCCCAAACCCCGGGGGGAGGGGGCTGGTATCAGGGATTACACTTACTACACTGGGACCCCCTGAAAGAAGGGTGTTTACCTTGACTTCCCTGAGGACTGCTGGCAACCATGATGAACATTCTGACTTTGTGTCTGTGCTAAATGCCAAGACAAGACAGAAGAACCATGAGCCTGGTAGCTCTGGCTGGGGTGAGGTGGTAGAGGTGCCCTCTACAAAGGGGCAAAGTTCCTTCCTGCCTACCCTATCTATGCCACTAATAATTGTATACATCTCCATCATACTCCATGTCAGTCTCCTCTGCTCCACGGAAAACTACTGCAGTTTGTCCAATCTCCCTCCATAGCTAAAACTCTCTAGCCCAGGCAAATTCCTGGTAAACCTCCTTTGCATCCTTTCCAGTGCAATCATCTCACTCTGTAATGTGGATTCTAGAACTGCACTCAATGTTCTAGCTGTGACCTCACCAACATTTCATACAGATCCAACATAACCGCAACTGTATTACTTGGCTAATAAAGGCAAGTATCCCAGATGTCTTCTTACCCACTTCACCTGCTTACCCCACTATCTTAGGTACAACAAAGTCCTTCTGATCCTTGATGCTTCCCAGGATCCTAACATCCATCTACATACATTCAGGTCGGCTCAGGAGAGTGAGTGCTGTAAGAGCATGGAAACAGCCCTGACATGCATATTGGTGCAACCCACCAGTCGGGTGCTTGTTTCTGAGCACAATGTGGCTTGCAGCAGCATTTCAATACTACATGCCAATGCTTCTCGAAGTGCAGGTTTATAGTGCAGAAGCATCCTGTGTTTGTGGATTGAGGCTGAGTGTGGAAGGTACCATGGTGCACACCTTGAAAAGTTGTGGTCAGGTGTCCAGGATGTTAAGCTGGAGGAGCAAGTCGCCAGGTATCTACTCTGACTCTAATTTTGGGAATTGTCAATGGCTGGTATCCTCACAGCAGTTGGTAGGATAGGAAGCTGCATATCAAAGAGGGAAGATTTGCAGGTAGTGAGGCCAACAAAAAGCAATTGTTTATAGACAACTCACAGTTGCCTGGCAAAAATCCCATCTTGATACCTGGAACACTGTTTCAAAATGCAACAAGTTGCTTCTGACATTGAGAAAGCCCTCCCTTGACCTTTCCCACAATTCTCCCACATCTCCCTCCATAGGCCGCATCGCTCAAGGCCCAAAAACATTCAGCTCTATATTACCAGGAGGAGTTTGATTCATCATGCTCAATTACTTACGGCTAGCAACCTTAATGCAGTGATCTTGAGAACATAAGTAGCACTCCTGGATTTAAAAAAAAGCAGTCATTTATCTTTATGCCAGTTCCTGGAGCTGTTCAAAACAGGAATGGAACTCATCTGCAGCAGCTCAGCAGGTGAATAATTGTGCATCTAATTTTAGATAACACTCGACAAAAAGCTGTGAAATAAGTAATGGTTGCATTGACACTGAGAGAGATTGAATGTTTTTATCCTTCTTTGTGTTAATTGTACAGGCCAGCCCCAGCTGCATCATTAACGTCACAATAAAACGGTAGGTCATACTCAAGTTCCTAGGACCCTGCTCACAAAGTGACAATCCTGAAGACTCACTGTGTTCTATTACAAATTTCAAATCAAAATGTATTTGTTTGAAATCTTTTCAATTCAATCAAAAGATTCAGTTACTTATACCATAGCTGCATGCAGAACATCAGTTTATGCAGTTATCTAACTGTTTGCCAATTTTGTTCCCAGTTTAGTTTAGCCGCATGTGAAATTAGGTTGTGAAATAGATTTATGAGGTTGCAAGCTGTTGGTACAATACAACATCAGCTCTACAACTGAATTTATTAACCAGCTTCTTCCACTCTCTGAAATCCATTAAGTATTGAGTGATGGATTGTCATGTCTGTTGTGAAATGAGGTTTTAATGTTATTGATATTTTAACCCAAGTGAAAACATTTACATGCATACATATGTACTATGCATGCATGGACAAAGCATGCAAGAATACCCAAAATAGGCATGTATCCAATACTGCCTCTACGAAAATCCCTTTTCCACTTTGTGCTTAAATATAATAAAAGGGTAAAAAAAATACTTGCAGAAGTAGGTCTTGGTCTTTCAAGCCTACACCATCATTCAATATGATCATGGCAGACCATGCAATTTAGTATCCCATTCCTGCTTTCTCTCCAAACTCCTTGACCACTTTAGCTGCAAGGGCCATGTCCAGCTTCCTCTTGAATATATCTAATGAACTGGCCCCAAGAGCTTCTTATGGTCTATAGCTCTCTGAGTGAAGAAAGTTTTCCTCATCTCAGTCCTGAATGGCTTATCTCTTATTCTTAGTCTGTGACCCCTATTTCTGGATTTCCCCAACATCAGGAACATTCTTCCCGCATCTAGCCTGTCCAGTACCATCAGGATTTTCTATGTTTCTATGAGATCCCCCTTTAGTCTTCTAAATTCCCAGGCGTACAAGCCCTGTTGATCCAGACTTTCTTCATATGTTGGACCTGCCATCCTGGGAATCAGTGTGGTGAACCTTCGCTGAACAAGAACAAGAATATCCTTCCTCAGACAAGGAGACCCACACTCCACACACCAACGCCTCACCAAGGCTCAGTAATACTGTAACAAGACATCCCTTCTCCTATAGGAGAAAGTGAAGTCTGCAGATGCTGGAGATCAGAGCTGAAAATGCGTTGCTGGAAAAGCGCAGCAGGTCAGGCAGCATCCAGGGAGCAGGAGAATCGACGTTTCGGGCATAAGCCCTCCCTTCTCCTATACCCAAAACCTCTCACTATGAAGGCCAGCATGCCTTTGGCTTTCCTCACTGCCTGCTGCACCTACATCAAATATACAACCAGAAAAAGAAAATCAGCAACCAAAAAGGTCAAGGTCTACAAAAAGAAAGCCCAAATCAGCATTCTCTCTATTTGTTTTTTCCTGGACACATGGGCCGCCACATATGTGTGTGGCAGTGACTTCCAGAACTGGGTCAAAGCTGCAGCTAATGTGCTGACACCGATTGCAGTGCGTGGAACCTCGGGTCATGCCATATTGATTCCAATTGTAAATGATGCAATGATGCACAACACCGTTTCTGTATATTTCTGCAAGCACCCTAAACTGTAGAGTGGTGCATCTATTGAAACCTCACCATAACAAGGCCTTTGGTCTATTCCACTAAGTTCCTGATTTAAACATGAGCAGCATTATATCTTTAGTCTGTCTGTCTGAGGGTGTTGTAAAGGTGCCATGAGCCATAATACTTGGAGGTGATACTCCTTGTGTCACAGCAGCCCATCCCTGTTTAGCCCAAGGACCTTGGAAGGAACCTAGAGCTTGTGAATTCTCCAATAGTAGGTGTTATGGCAAGGTTCAGGATGTCTGATGCAGTTCTCCTGAACCTAGCATTGATGGTCACATAAGTTGAACATTGATGGAAGCCTTTTCAGATAACCTCTGCAGGTTGTTAATTGAGCATTCTCAAAGCAATGTATCTTTGATACATTGGATATGGTTAAGACCCTGCATCTGCAGAACACCAGAGATTGTGGAGAGCCCCACTGCCCAGATTGCTTAAGCACTCAATGTCATGGGGGAAGGGCATGAAAGGTTGTGCTCCAGAGAAAATGACAACACCCCAGCTCTACTACAGAAGATGACAAACAAGTCTTATTAGCTCCTTGAAATGAACCCCTGGTATAAAAATTTGGGGAAGTTGAACCTTGAAACCCACCATGATTGCCATCCAGTCCTTTAGCGTACAAGTACCTGTCCAGCAGATGACACAGTTATGAACCAATAAGGTGGTTCATTCTTAATTCTAACTTCTTTCTCAGACAATAGGGTTATCAAGAGATAAATGGGAATGCGGTATTTGAAACAGAAACATATCAGCAACAATCTCCTTGAATGACAGAGCAGATTTAGTTTGGGATTCACCAGGCCCACTTAACTAGTGACCTCATAACAGTTTTGTTCCAAATATGGACAAAAATGCTGAGTTCTAGAGGCAAGGAAAAATTGACTGCACTTGATGTCAACTCACGTTTGCCTGAATGTGGCTTCAAGGAGGCCTATCTACTTTGCAGTCAATACAAGTCAGGGGAAATCTCTCCAATGATTAGCATCATGTCTAGGCCAAAGAAAGATGACAGTGGGGGTTAATCAAAGCAGCTCCAGAACATCTCTACAAGAGTTCCTCAGGGTGGTGTCGTAGGCCCAACTATCTTCAGCTGCTGTCCTCATCCACAAGGTCAGGAGTGAGGATGTTTGATGATGATTGCACAATATTCAGCACCATGCATGACTCCTCAGATACTGAAACAGTCCACGTAAAACAGTAAGACCTGGACAATTCCCATGTTTGGGATGGCAAGTGGTAAATTAAGTTTATACCAAACAAGTGCCATGCAATGATTGTCTTCAACAAAAGACTATCTAATCATTGCCCTTGACATACAGTGGTACTATCAATATTGTATCATCAATTATCAACATATTGGGTGTTACCATTGTCCAGAAACGGAACTGGACTATACAGTGGCTACAAAAGCCAGTCAGAGGTTAGGAATCCTGCAGCAAGTAACCTGCCTTCTGGCTCCCAAGGTCTATGCACTATCTATAAGACACAAGTCAGGAGTGTGACAGAATAGTCTTCTCTCGTCTGAATGAAATCAACTCCAACAAAAGTCAAATTGCTTGATGCAATCAAGGTCAAAGCAGCCCACTTGACTGGCACTACACCCAGAAATGTTCACTTCCTTTACCACTCATGTTCAGTCCAGCTCAGTGTTCCATGTACAAGATGCACTGTAGAAATTCACCAAAGACCTTTAAACAGCACCATCCAAACCCATAACCACTACCATCGAGAAGGACAAGGGCAGCAGATACATGTAAAAACCACCTGCAAGTTTCCCTCTAAGACCTCACCATCTTGACTTGGAAACATATCTTCAATATTTCAGTGTCATTGGATCAAAATCCCAACTCCCTCCCTAGCAGCTTTCTTGATCTATCCACAGCACATGGACTGCAGCAGTTCAAAGAGGTACCTTTACATGGGAAATTTTGGACAGACAATAACTGTTAGCCCAGCCAGTGACACCCACATTCTATGAGGGGATTAAAACATAATCCATGCTCCCTCAGGAATAAAATCCTGGAAGCCTCTTCCTTGTGGAATTGTGTTTCTACTTGTAGCTAATGAACTGCAATGCCTCGAGAAGGCAGTTAACCACCACCTTTTAAAAGGGAATGAGGGATGAGCAATAAAACTGGCGCAGGCACTGATGCCCACAACCTATGAGTAAGTTTTTTTAAAAGGAAACTCCACCATACCACACACAGATGAAGGCATGGTTTATTGCCTTGGAATTTCTATATTTTAGGTCAGGTTGACCGAAATTATCAAAATTGAGGTGTTATGATCAATATGATGACCCCAAGTTTGAAAAGCGTGCGAAAGCTGAAAGGTCACCAAAGTACAGCGTTTGAATCAGTAGTAAGGATTTTGAGGTAAAGGTTGCTATTTCCAAAGAATTTAAAGCAAAAATGGCAGTTCAGATGAATAATGAATTTCATTCTTGGAATTCCATATATCCTGCGCTCTGCGGATGTAACTGATTAGGACAGGAAGGCAGGAAGTTTGGGGAATGCAGCATTAAATCTGTAGACCAGATGACACATAGGTACTCATGCCAGAGCATCTACAGGCAAAGATGCCACATATGGAGCTTTACGAAAAACAGTGTGTGAGTAAAAGAATACAGTACCTCCTACACTGTCAGGGAGCTATACAGCTCTTGGCTTCAGACGTGCAGTCTTTCTCTTGCAGGATAACAAACTTATCAAAGCTTGTATCCACATTTTGACAATGAATGATGACACCACGCGGGTACCTGAAGACACAGAAAAATAATAAACCAGTGAGCATTATGTGCACGACTACTGAATGGGCATTCAATATTCTGAAGTTCATTTCCATCACCTGAGTAGTTTGGGGCTCTATATTCCTGTCTAGAGAGAGTATCAAGAATTATAGTAGAAACATTAAATTAGAAATGTATCAAGAACCTTCATTCTGCAGAAAATGATCTGAAATGTTTGGGCAGTAGTAAGGCATCAGGACCATCATGCTGGGACAAAGTGGAACATCTGTTTCTTTTTCCCTTATCATAATGAGATAACATGGGAATTGGGCAGGAATTATCAATGACTGTTTCCAGTGCAAACAATGTGCCAATCTCCTGAACTGCCCTTGCATTAAGCGTGACTCACATTTTCAGCATATTTCACTTACAGGCAATCTCCAATTTACAAACATCTGACTTACAAAAGCTGTATTAGTATTCATTTTAAAAATCCAACATGTGAACGTTACCTCATACTTAAGAACAGCTATTTTATATTGGCCTGTATCGTATTCCAAATTGCATATAATTCAAGTCAGGAATCATACTCTAGAGTGGAACTTGTTTACAACCCAAAGACTGAAAATGTGTTGCTGGAAAAGCGCAGCAGGTCAGGCAGCATCCAAGGAGCAGGAGAATCGACGTTTCGTTTCATGCCCGAAATGTCGATTCTCCTGCTCCTTGGATGCTGCCTGACCTGCTGCGCTTTTCCAGCAACACATTTTCAGCTCTGATCTCCAGCATCTGCAGTCCTCACTTTCTCCCACAACCCAAAGACTGCCTACATTCAGAAAAGGGATGCAATACTTTCAAATCATCATCACCCACTGAACGAAAGCAAATCAAAGGCTTCTGCAAAGATGTTCAAGAAAGTCATTTGCCAAAGCAAGAATTTGTTGTCTTAACTTTTTATGTCATATTACCATCTCTGATTCCCGTATCTATATCCAGCACTGAATCTTTTTATTTCACAAAGAACGTAATTCCCATGTGGTTCCACCTCGATTTTGGGAGGTTCTGGGCTGACGGCTGGGATTGTATCATTACAGCTCAGAACCTCCCAATGATATTTTTCTGATGATAGATACTGCATTCCTCTTGAATACTACCTTCCCACAATCCCCATTACCTTGACACCTAGATACTGATTCCTTTCATTTCTGGAAAGATCATTTTCTTAAATGCACGCCTCACACCCAACTCCCCCTCATCATATCAGATCTTCAATATTTCTTCTCTAGCAGGCTGTCTATTATTGTCCACATCATTGGCTTAAAGGAAGTAGGATCTGATGCTTAATGTCAGGCACTCCTCAGGCTTGATATTTGGGAACAGAGATTAATCCTGGAATCCATAGCATGCCCGAAAATGTGCTATGGGATAACAATACAGGAGTGGAAATGGGCATTCTGGAATTCCACAGCAGTTGACAAGATATTTGTCTAGATAGCCAAGAACATTCTTCTTCAGAAACTCCAGTCATACATGTGATTCAGAAATAATCACTTAGCAATGAGCTGTCCCTCCAATAATCAAATTGATTGAAGGCTGTAACTATTTGGGGCATTGCAGGTGAACCTTCCCATTTTCAGCCAGAAACTCATGGGTTTGCTCTTACTTTCCCACTCTTCTATATCTCCATAGTGTGCCTGCCTAGGGGTTGTTGAGCTTCCTGTCTATTCCTATGTAATGGATTGAAGGTTATCTTGCTCTCCTCGGAGCATGTTGCTACAGATTGTGGCTAAAAATGTGTTACTGGAAAAGCGCAGCAGGTCAGGCAGCATCCAAGGAGCAGGAGAATCGATGTTTCGGGCATGAGCCCTTCTTCAGGAATTTCCTGAACAAGGGCTTATGCCCGAAACGTCGATTCTCCTGGTCCTTGGATGCTGCCTGACCTGCTGCGCTTTTCCAGCAACACATTTTCAGCTCTGATCTCGAGTATCTGCAGTCATCACTTACTTCCTGCTACAGATTGTGGCTGAGTTTTACTGTTACAAGAACATATTTGAGATTCATTCAAAACTTTATTTCATCCAGGTTTCTGCGAACATTCCATTGTGGTAATGTTTTCATATACAATTAACTCCACAGCTTTCTTTCCTTTGTACCCAAACACCTAGGAAGCAGAATAAGGAATGGTTGAATTATAAGAAGTGATCTGTGAAAATTGAAGACTGTGAAGATTTTCTTTTCACAGTAATTGCCTCATCGATATTGTTGTGTGGGAAAGATTGAAGTGAGCCCCGCTTCCAACGTTATTTTGGTGCCTTCATTTACTTTGGCCCACTTTGTGACATCAGTAATCCACTTCTAGCACTTTGTTGTGGACAGATTGTGGGCCTGAGTTACTGCACTCGGTTTCCTGCAGTATGCTTTCTGGGACTTCCTGACCTGGTGCCAAAAATCCTGGAATTATGTCTTCAGGTTCTTATCTCTGACAACACTCCTTCTGCCAAAAAAATCTGTGTCTTGGATCTTTGACTACATCAGTCACCCACGAGATTGGCCGAACTCCACAAACTGTGCTCTTGCTCTGTCTCCGCTCCTTAGGAATTGGCTGCCTTTTCACCGATGAAGCTGGAGCAGCATTTCAACTCTAAATTGTATTGTGTATACATCTCGCAACTCATAATGTGTTAGTAATGATATGTATAGCAGTGACAATTTAACTCTAATTTTCTAATTACACTGCTAGAAATGTAACCAATATCATAGGATTTTTTTCAACAGAAGAATTTAACTGAATTCTTTCCATGGTCTCAGTTTGGTTAATGTGGCTGTCAGCTCCCTGTATTTCCTCTAACCTCCTGATCCCTGCATAGTTCTACAATGGATGCATTCCTTCTGAGGAAATGAGTGTTATTTTAAAGACTTGTATATATGTGAACCATGCAGCAATTGAAATATTTTCTCCACACAATTTAGTCTTTGGGAAAGTACTCTTACAGAGTGAATAAATGCAGATGCAATGTTTACAAAAGTACAGGAAACTTTCTGCTAATGTAACCATTTCACTTAAGACTAAGAGCACGCTACAATGAGAGGAACAGGATAGAGGATGTGTTTAACATTGTATATTAGTGAAGGAACCATCAACTGCACAATGTAATAGAACAGTGAATCTGCTGTGGAAAGCGTAAGGATATGATTATGTTATAAATCTTATTTTTATTTATACACAAAATGTTTTAAATGTATTTGGATTAAAATGGAATTTGGAATTGGTAAACTACATTTCTTTTTTACATTAAAATTGCTGTAGGGCAATTGAGAATTAATTTTGGATAGTTTATTTGACTTAATTCAAATCCATCACTTCCACTCAATACAAATACTAGTGAACAATTATTCATAACCCTGACAAAGGTGAACAGCTATATGATCTACTACTGTCATGATACATAGGAGTGACTACACGTTAAAATAAACTCAAACACTATTGGAAGGAAACATGGCCAATATTTAAAAATTACAATTCCACAAAGCTTTCAGTGGCTAGTAAAATCATCATTTGCTACTTTTCCAGTATCACATGATATAAAGCAAAACAATAGAATAGTATTGGAAGAAAAACATGGTTAAATTAATATCTTCATTTG
Source organism: Chiloscyllium plagiosum (assembly GCF_037043375.1). Classification (NCBI taxonomy): domain Eukaryota; kingdom Metazoa; phylum Chordata; class Chondrichthyes; order Orectolobiformes; family Hemiscylliidae; genus Chiloscyllium; species Chiloscyllium plagiosum. The sequence continues at coordinate 82,705,516 of NW_028270141.1, read as the reverse complement.
GGTTATTTTATTGCTAGCCATCTATTTGTAGAAATGCAGCAGAAATTAATGGGAATTTGGACTTCCACCCACGTTCTGCCATAGAAGAATTTATGAATGAATGGAGGGACAAGTAAGTTTAAAGGCTCTGTACCTAATGTGCATTGCATTCATAACAAAAGTGAATGAATTGACTGCACATATTAACGTAGATGTGTAGGACTTGATAGTTACTATAGAGATGTAGTTACAACATAACAAGAGTTGGGCCATGAATGTTGAGGGGTATATGACAGTCAAGAAGAATAGGAAGCTGGATAAAGATGGAGAGTTAGCACTATGAATTAAAAATGAAACTGGCATGATGGTTAGAAAATACCTTGTTTGGACAGATCAGAATGTAGAATCAATTTGAATAGGAAAGAGGCACAGCTGGGAAAGGAGTAATTAATGGGAGTGGCCCACCTTACCGCTAACAGTCACCACAATGTAGGATGAAGTATACAAGAAGAAATATTTGGTGATTATAATTAAAGGATAGAAATAATATGAGCTGAAAAAATCAATGTGGCCACAGTAGACTGGTTTTGAGATAGTGTCTTAGATTTCACACCCTGGAAACAACAAAGAGCAAGTAATACTAGACCTGGTGTTGCCTAATGTGACAAGATTAATTAACAATCTAAATGTAAAGGCAACCCGAGGTAGCAGTGACCACAACACAATTGAATATTGTAGGAAATGTAGAAGAGTGGGTCTTAGAGTAGCATTTTAAACTTAACTGAGGGCAACACTTTTTTCACAAAAGTTGTTCTAGCTGATGTGACCTGGGATAGGTTAGGGTAGATCAATAAAGAAGCAGTGACTAACATTTAAAAGTATAATTCAGAATATTCAATACAAGTATATTCCCCTCAGTAAAGAAAAATTCCAAGGGAAAGAATTGCCATCTATGCCTGGTTAAAGAAGTAAAGCGGATCACACTTAAGGAACAATTATGTGAAAATGATTAACAAGTCAGATGCCTAGGCAGAATGTAAAGACTAGCAGAGCATGATTAAAATATAAATGTGGAAAAAAAGACAAGAGAAAGCAGGCTGGCAATCTACAAATGTATAGTAAGAGTTAGTTTAAGTATTAAAAAAAGAAAAGAGTAAATAAAGTTATATTTGTTCAGTGAGTGAGAATGAGGAGTTATCGATAAAAGGAAATGGCAAGGAAGAAATAAACCTTTTCTTTCTGTTTTCACTATAGAGAGTAAAGATAAGGGTGGAAGGGAGAGAGGAATTTTGGTGAAATTACAACCACTGACAGAGCGGTACTGAGGAAACTGATTCATCTGACAAGTCTCTGAGCAGAGATGGACTTTATCCTAGGGTCTTAGAAGAGATACCTAATGAGGTAGTGGATGCTTTGGTATTTAGGTTCCAGAATTCCTTAGTTTAGATTCCCAACAGCATGGAACCCTTCAACCCAACAAGTCCACACTGACCCTCTGAAGAGTAAACCTCCCTAGACCCATTCCCTGACACTATATTTACCCTGACTAATGCACCAAATACGATGGGCAACTGAGCATGGCCAATTCACCTGACCTGCACATCTTTAGATTGTGGGAGGAAACTGGAGCACCTGGAGGAAACCCACGCCGATATAGGGAGAACATGCAAACTCCAGACAGACAGTCGCCCAAGGCAGGAATCGAACCCAGGTCCCTGCCCCTGTGAGGCTACAGTGCTAACCAATGAACCACCATGCTTAGATTCAGAAAATATTTCATCAGATGGGAAAGTAGCAAACATAATCCACCTATTCAAGGGAGTCAGGAAACAAGGAAATAATGGTCAGTTAGCTTGATGTCTGGCATGGGAGATATTAGTATTAAACATTAAGGAGGTTCTAGCGGGGCACATAGAAAATCTCAAAGTGATCAGGTCTAATCAGCATAATTTCATGGAAGGAAAGTCATGTTAACCAGTTCATTGGAATTCTTTGCAGGAGTAACATGCACTCTGGATAAAGCACTGTGTCCATTGATGCACTGTATAAACTTTATAAAGGCATTTGACAAGGTTATGCATTTGACAAAAGTTATTGTGCAAAGCAGGAGTTCATGGTCCATGCAGTAGCATATTAGCATGGATAGAAGTTTAGATGGCTGGCAGAAAACAGAAAGTATGCACAAATACTTTTTTTTCTGACTAGCAGGTGACAAATGCTGTCCTGTCGAGGTCTCTTTTGGCAATGTTCTTAGAATATATAATCAATGACATAATAAAGGGGTTAATTTGGAAATACTAGCTTTCAAAGCACTGCTTCTTCCTTAGGTGGTTGTGTGATTTTTAACTGTGTCCACCCCAGTCCAATACCAGCACCTCCAAGTCACAGTAAAGGGGACTGAAGATATTGCTCCTGTATTTGCAGATGGAACAAAGATAGGGCTAAATCTTCGTAAAAATGAACAGTCAATTTTGGAGATTCTCATTGAGGGATTCCCTCTGTGAACCCAAGCAGCTTGTCTTCCATAATTTCACATTGCTCACCTCACTATGTGTGCACCATGCCTCCACGATGCCACTCTTATGCTTTCTTGTGTGCTCTGCATTGGCAAAATGCTGCTAATGCATGACATTATGGCTTTTCCAGTGAGGGCATCATATTTAAACCTCAGTGTGCACAATAACAATGGCTGCCAGCCTTCTCTGAAGTACCCACCAGGTCAGTGTGGCATCTATGGTCTAGAGGGATTCGCAACTATGTTTCAAAAAACTTAATGACTGCTGCACTGTGCACAGATAAGTGCTCCCCTGTGCTGCCTCACACTCACTGTAATTCTAGTATTGTACCCACTTCACACCAAGGCTCATTGTCTCCCACTTTCAATATGACATGCAGCAATAACTGTTGCACACTCCATCCACCACTCCCTAAATTAGTAACAATTTCTTGTCCTACCTCACTCACTCTGGGCACCTCAGCAACATTCCTGGCTGACAATGGATGAACTCTTTGATTGACCAAAGTCCCCAGTGACTGTTCTTTGCTGTCAAACATGACAAGAACCTTGGCTCTCTATCTATTAAGACAAGGGAAGGCAATGCTGGTGTGAGCATTCAAATAGATGTAAATTAAGTGAGCACTCAGAAAGCAAGCTAAGATGTAACCTCTGATATAACGCTTTGATTCATGAAACAGGTGCCTCTTCCTACATGTAAAGTTGCCTGACAGCAGCATTGAATCATAGACAGCCTACAGTGCGGAAGCAGGCCATTCAGCCCATCAAGTCTACAACAACCATCCAAAGAGCATCCCACCCAGACACAACCTCCCTACCCTTTCCTGTAGCCCTGCATTTCCCATGGCTAAGCCAGGTAGCCTGCAAATCTTTGGACTGTGGGAGGAACCAGGGAACCCAGAGGAAACCCACGCAGACACAGGGAGACGTGCAAACTCCACACAGACAGCTGATTCAGGGTGGAATCGAACCACTGAGCCAATGTGTTGCCCTGAAGTTGCAATGTAAATTGAGCTTGAAAGTGCAGTACTGAAGTACTTAAAAATGTGCCATGATCATGTGCTGAGATTGGTACTTTGCTGATGCTGACCACCATGAATGAAGGGTGCAGGTGACCACTGCTCAAGGAGTGTGCCTGGAGGTTTTGAGGAATGCTGGATAAGATGGAAGTGTGGAGATAAGCTGATAAGCTGTCAGGTGCCCATTTTGACATTCATGTCATGAATTGTTACCATCGCGTTTCTCTCCACTGACTGGGAAAATAACGACTTACATATACACAAGATCAGATTAGATAATAATGATGATGTGGCAATACACACAAGTAGGTCCCTCACCACTTACTAGCAAAATTTTCATTCAGCCATTAAAACGTTTGGGTGGAAAATAAGATGGTTATTTTGCTTGAATGAGAAGCTGATCTTTCCATTTTTGTCATGGTTTCCCAACTGACTCACCACTGCCCGTATTGATCAAGGCCTGGCAAAATTCAATTCATAGGTAAGAAAAAACATTGTGAAGAGGATATGAGGAAGTTGCATACGAATACAGATAAATGAGTGATTGGGCAAAAAATATGGCAGATGGAATGTGATTTGGGAAAATGAGAAATTGTTAACTTTGCCATGAATAATATACAAGCAGAGTATTTCTAAAATGGAGAGTAACTACAGAATTCTGAGGTGTGAGAGATCTTATTGCTCTTGTGCATGATTCACAGAATTACAGTATGCAGGTGTAGCAAGGAATGAACAAATGTAGTGGAATGTTATCCTTTTGTATGAAAGAAAGTGAACAGAAATGCAATGAGGCTATGCTTCAGCTATGCAGGGCACTGTTTAGTCCACATCTTGAGTATATGTGCAATTTTGTCTCATTATAAACTGAAGAATGGAGGTGGCTCAGTGAAGTTTACTAGATTGACACCCGAAATGCTTAATAAACGAAGATTAGAAAGAATAAACTTGTTTTTACTGGAGTTAGAAAGGTGAGGGGATAACTTGATCAAAAGGTTGTAAGATCCTAAATGGTCTTGACAAGGTGAATATAGAAAGTGTGCTTCCTGCCCTGGTTGACTCCTGAACCACAGGGCACCGTTTAAAAAATAGGAGATCTTCATTTAGGACAGAGATGAGGAGACTTTTATTCCCTGAGTGGATTGTGCAACATTTCAGCACCCTTCCACAGAACATGGTGCAGGTTGGGTCATTGAAAATTTTAAAGCATGGATAGATACATTCTTTTTAGACAGGGGGAAGCAAAAGTTACCTGGGGTGGATGGAAATTCGGACTTAAAAAGGCAAGCAGATGAGCCACGATCATATTGAATGGTAGAGCAAGGTCAAGGGACTGAATAGCAGAGTTCTATTCTTAATTCATATCTTCATAATTTCTACAAGAGGTCTGGCTGAACCAACCGGATATTTCATCTAAATATTGCTTAGGGGATGGACATTTTGAATGTTACTTCTCCATTTTTGGGAGAATATCTAGGTAACTTGTCATCTTTACCATCTTACTTGTCATCATCCTCATTCCTGAAGAAGGGCTTATGCCCGGAATATCGACTCTCCTGCTCCTCGGATGCTGCCTGGCCTGCTGCGCTTTTCCAGCACCACACTTTTCAACTCTGGTCTCCAGCATCTGCAGTCCTCACTTTCTCCCATCTTTACCAAGTAGTTGATAAACACTGTCCAGGTGAAGAAGGGAAAGAAAACTTAAATGGGAAAGACCTGACAGCAATTCCTGGACATTGCTTCTGTTAATTTCTAGGTGATGCTTAATGAGCAAATAATTAAGTTAACATTTACTCATTTTTTTCCCTAGGATTTCCAATTGACACCAAGTGAGTTTTCCCAATTTGTTACAAACACAGACAGAAAACCTCAAACTGTTGTGCTCCAAAGAGAAGAGGAATGAACTGGCTCACCTTCTTAATTCACCCACCCCCTCAGCTCGTTGCAACAAGGTTAATTTAAAATGGATCTCCTCCCTTGTGGACCTCTTTCTCCCAGGTCCACATGAAATTGTGTTTTAAAGGAACCATTTTAACCAGGCTTTCTTGTGTTAACAAAATGTGAATTTATTAATTACTACATAACTCAATGTACATACGCACATGTTAGAAGTAAGAGATAGGTGCAAAATAAAATAGGTTATATGGATCAGTATCTGAAACATTTGTGGAAAGTAAGTGCAGCCTTTGCAGTGGAGGTTACCAGTAGTGATAACATTGATAGTTGAACAGTCTTGAATATTTGTGATTGTGTAAGCTGATGGAAGTTCTATTGTTCTGATTCCTTTCTTAACTGGTTTGCAGCACTCAAAGTGAGAAACAGTCTTTACCTGTAACACAGGGTGACTAGGGAATAGTTTTTTTTTTATTATGACCTTCACAGCACACTAACTCTTGAACATAGGCTGGTGGACACAAGAGCATTTCGCCCCTCTAATCTCCTCCGCATTGTATATTCTTCAAAACAAAAGGTGTGCCTACAATTCTGTGGACATAATCCTCTGGGAGTGGCTTGCTCATTATCTTTGTAGCTAAGAGATTCCCTGTTTGAGGTCATGCTGACAATTTGCATGTACAATATTTCATTGGCTTCCCACAAGACTTTGCCAGTCACTGAATTTAAATCCAAAGCTGTTTCCATATTTGTCCTCCTTTTAAAAACTACACATTTTGGAATTAAAACTAAAAAAAAAGTTTAAGTACTTTAGGGTTCTGATCCATTGTCATAGCCCACTTGAATAGGTAGCTATCAGGACATGTAAGAATGATAGATAATTCATCCATCCTTTTTCCAGTTTTTGCTAATCTTTTTACTGTATTCCTTTGAGATTTTAGATTCTCATGGTTCTTGTTGCATTTATGCAATTTCATTTCTGTTCCCAGCACCAATACTTACACCAATGAGCTTCCCAGTGTGAATATCCTCATCTGAGTCTCTCGAAGGAAGAGAGATCTGAAAGAGAGATCAGGTAAATCTGCAGCTGCAAAAAGGAAATTCTTGAAACATTGCACACATCCATCGGAAAATAAAGCCTCATCTGTGGGCATTGTTTTCAAAACTGAGTCTTGGAACATAATTGGTGCTCGCAAAGGCTCCTTCCCAAAGGAATGCATGTTTGATTTGCAGGCAGCATACACTAATTGGTCACACCCAGCAAGATGCCAAGAACCACATCTGCAAGGCCTAACATATCTACCTTGCAGTAACCAGGGGGAATAGCTTTTCAACAGAAACAAAAGAGTGCCAGACAGGGAACTGGGTTACTTAATACAAGGACTACTGCAGCTACTGTGCAGCTGAGGCCTGGCACATGCAGTAATAGCATCAATCATCTGTCGCAGGGAATTTGGCTGCACCTCCTTAAAAGCTTGCAGGTATGCTGCAATGCTGACCTATTTCATTTTCTAAGAATTTACATGATCTAATTTACTGATTGTTTGTGGTTGAAGATTCCATATTGTAATAAATCTATGCGTAAATACATATTGTCCAACCTCCTATTTTTGTTTTACTGTAGCATTGTTATTATTTCTGGATGGTGACAGTAGTCCTTCCCAGACCACATTCAATGCTGGAGACCATCTATCCCTAATCATAGAAACATAAAATGCTTACATGGAAGAAAACCTTTCAGATCAGCATGTCCACACCAAGATTCTGCAAGAGTAAATCAACTGGTTCCATGACTTAGCACTTTCCTCAGACCCATTACAAATTTTTTAAATCTTCAAATCCTCATCAAGCTCCCTTTCAAAAGTGACAATTAACTCTGCACTCATCACACCCTGGGCAGTGTATTCCTGACCCTGACTACTCATTAAAAGAATGGAGGAGATTTCCTCAGGTTACTGTTGGCCTTTAGTCATTCATGTTATATCTGTTTCTTAACATTCTGAACCCTTCCAACAATGAGTACAATTTCTATATATCTCCAGTACTTGTGCAGAATAGATTATTTTAAACACCTCTAGCCAATCATCTCTCTATCCCATGTTCTCCAGCCAATATGCTTAACTAAAGTCCATCACCTCTGCAATCCTCTCTGCAATGCTTTGCTACAGCCTCTCTAAATTCTGCAATTCCTAAAATATATACCCAGGATTGGACATCACACCGTGGGAAACATTGATCTTGTTTTATAACTGTTCAGCATCATTTCCTTGCTATTAAACTCCATGCCTATATATAAAAAGCCCAGAACCCCTGTAGCCTTTTTTAACTGCATTCTTAGCCTTCCCTGTCACTTCTAATGATTTGTATACATGCATGAGCTGAAAATGTGTTGCTGGAAAAGCGCAGCAGGTCGGGCAGCATCCAAGGAGCAGGAGAATCGACATTTCAGGCATGAGCCCTTCTTCAGGAATCAATACAAGGTTCTTCTGTTCCTCCGCATCCTTTAGAATTCAATATTTTATTTTATACTTTCTCTGTTTGTTCTTTTTTTAAATCACTTTATACTTCCCTGTATTTCATCTATCATGAGTACATTAATTGTACTCTTGTCTAAGTCTTTTTCACATCTATCTCAATCTTTTACATAGCTAACAATAATTCCAAGTTTGGTGTCAGCTTTAAATTTTGAAACTGTGCCTGACACACCCAAGTCAAGGACACTAAAATATACCAAGGAAAGCAATGGTATTACCACTAATCCTGAGGGATCTCTACTTTTAGACCTTTATCCAGCTTGAGTACTCACCACTACTGCCATCATTCAGGAAACTTCATGTACAAGCTACCACTGACATCTTTCATTCATCAGCTTCAATGTTGGTGACAAGCCTCTTATGGACACTCTGTTGAATGCCTTTCAGAAGTCCATGTACATACATCAAAAAAAAGTTAAAACACAATTTGTATTTTCCAAATCCATGCTGCCTTCCCTAAATCAGTCCACATTTGATCAAGCGATTAACTCTGTCTCAGATTTTATCATTAGCTTTCCCTTAAAAGATGTTAAACTGAATGATCTGTACTAGATGGATTCATTCTTAACCCTCATTTGACTGAAGGTGTGAAGTTTACAGTTTTCTAATTACCTCCGTACCTAAAGAGGATTGGCAAATGATGACAAGTCTCTTTGCAATTTTCCTTCTTACTTCCCTCAATGTCCTCAAATAGTATCCATCTCTATCTAGTATCTCATTAAGTTTAAGTACAGCTCTCCATACAATATTTGCTTTGTATCTTTTTCTTAAAGTATTCAATTTCTCAACTACATACTTATTCACTATGATTCTGATTGCATCTTATTCCTTAGTAAATTCATTTGTAAAAGAATTGTAATTCATCGACTGTGCCTTCTACTTCCATTTGCAGCTTCACTATATGGTTCACTAATTGCCCCATTCTTCCATATAATATGGTTTTGCAATTTTTATGCCATTAGAAGTGAATTAGCAGGATTTGATATCAACATCAATCTCGATTTTGTCTCGATCTTCCATTTTTTTTCCATAGTCCCTCCAAATCTTCTATATTCATCCTCACCGTGTACTGCGAATCTCACATCTTCTATGCACCAGTTTTCTGCTTTACCTTACTCTCCACTTGTTCATCATTTAGAGTCTCTGGTTTTGTTTGCCCTGCCTTTCTCTCCAGGAAATGTATATTGACTGCACATGAGCCATGGGAAAGTGAGACTGCAGATGCTGGCAATCAGAGTCGAAGAGTGTTTTGCTGGAAAAGCACAGCTGGTCAGGCAGCATCGAGGAGCAGAAGAGTCGATGTTCCAAGCATGAGCTCTTCATCAGGAATGAGGGGGTGGCACAAGGGGGCTGAGGGTGGGGGAAGGCAGCTGGGAATACGATAGGTCGATGAAGGTGGGGTGAAGGTGATAGTTTGGAGAGGAGGGTGAAGCAGATAGGTGGGAACGATGATGGACAGGTCAGACACTTCAAGAGTGTTGTGCTAAGTTGTAAGGTTGGATCTAGGATAAGGCAGGGGAGGGGAAGTGGGAAACTGGTGAAATCCACATTGATTCCGTGAAGTTGGAGGGTCCCAAAGCAGAACATGAGGCATTCTTCCTCCAGGCGTCGGGTGGCTAGAATTGGTGATGGAGGAGGCGAGGATTTGCATGTCTTTGGCGGTGTGGAAAGGAGAGTTGAAGTGATCAGCCACAAGGCAGTGGGGTTGTTTGTTGTGGGTGTCCCAGAGATATTCTCTGACACATAATTTGGCGCCCTGTATCCCCAATGTAGAGGAGACGACATTGACAGCAATGAACACAGTAGATGATGCTTGTGGAAGTACTGTTAAATCTCTGTCAGATATGGAATAATCCTTTGGGGCCTTAAATGGAGGTGAGGGAGGAGGTGTGGGCGTGGGTTTTGC